>NC_064819.1:637500-1262500 GCF_024166365.1 Elephas maximus indicus | reverse complement strand
GCCAATAGGGCAATCCCCTAGAGCAGTACGCACAGTTGAATGCAGTCATGTTTGACAGAAAGAGACCCTGGCAAGCAGGCTGGTCATTCAGTGTTCAGATGATTCTGGGAAAACCTGAGGAAGGCCACCGAGGGCAACGGAAAATGAAGAGTGCCAAGGAAAATGATGAAAAAGAACAATTAGTTCTGGGATTCTCCGTGTTATTCCACTGTGGTTTTCTTTGTCGTATTTACTTACAGGCTGAAGGTAGGACAGTACGTAGAAGATAATCAAGTTATCCAGGAAGTACAGGAAGGCGGGAATGGACCACTTCATGAAACTGGAGACTTCCTTCCAGGAAGCACATCCCAAGTTTCTACTTTGATGATCTTCTTAAAAAACAAACAAACAAACCGAAAACACTGTTATAAATCAACAGTCTTGATGAGAAGGCTGCATCCTGAGAAAGTACACTGCATTTGATTACTGACACAATAGTTTACAATGGGCATTACGAACTTGCCTCTGGGAGTGACTATCAGCCTTAGGAAGTCAAGACAATCACTGCCTGCCTCGCTGCCCTTCCTCGCTGACAGCCAGCAGCATGTCTGGGATACGGTGCTCCTGATGCCCCTGAGCGTGGGACACAACAGGTAACACTTAAGATGGCTCAGGACAGACGTACGGTTTCTCGACTACTCGGAGAGCAGAAGGCCGAGAAGGAGATCAACAAGTTAAAACAAGTAGAAAACATATGATGTCTTCATTCTGGGATTTTTCTTGTCTTCCAGGTAAGGGAGACGCTAAGTGGAAATTTACATTTATGGGACTAGAGAAAATGAGCTTTTACTAGTCCCAGTATGGGTCACTGTCCCATCTCCAGATTTACAAAACCTGAGGAAGGCACAGTAACAGAAAATGTGAAATGAATAGGTAGAAAACAGAAGCAATTTTAGTTTAAGCCCTGCAAACAATGCATGAATTTCATGAGATTAAGAAATACATTCCACTAATAAGAAATTCTGTGCCAATTGTGTCATGGCTTGAATTGTGTCCCCCCAAAATATCTGTCAACTTAGCTGGGCCATGAGTCCCAGTACTGTGTGACTGTCCACCATTTTATGTGATTTCCCTGTCTGTTGTAAATCCTATCACTATGACGAAACGAAATGGATTAGTGGCAGTTATATTGATGAGATACACAAGGTTAGATAGTGTCTCAAACCAATCTCTTTGAGATGTAAAAGAGACAGACAGGGAACCCCATACCACCAAGGAAGCAGAGGGCATCCTTTGGACCTGAGGTTCCTCACTGAGACGCTCCCAGACCAAGGGAAGACTGATGACAAGGACCTTCCTCCAGAGCTGACAGAGAGAGAAGAGAAAGCCCTCCCCTGGAGCTGGCACCCTGAATTCAGATTTCTAGCCTACTGGACCGTGAGGGAATAAACTTCTCTTTGTTAAAGCCACCCACTTGTGGTATTTGTTATAGCAGCACTAAATGACTAAGATAGACTGCAACCCTTGAGTGTGAAAAGACATCTTTCCGGACAACCTTTATACTCTAAATCCTATGTTTACCTCATGTGGGAAGGAAGATCAAAGTGACAAGAGAGAGCAAACGCTCAATGAGGTGAAGCCCAGCCCCTGGGTGGTGCGAACAGTTAATGTGTTCAGCAGCTAACTGAAAGGTTAGAGGTTCAAGGTCACCCACAGGTGCCTTGAAAGAAAGGCCTGGTGATCTACTTCCAAAAAATCAACCACTGAAAACCCTACGGAGCACAGTTCTGCTCTGACACACAAGGGGCTGTCGTGAGTTGGAATCGACCAGACAGTGATTTATCATGGTGGTGGGAGGCTACGTGTTCCACAGAGCACTCAATACTTTACAAACATTATCTAATCATTTGAGGAAGGGCTTGCTATCCCTGTTTGATTCCTGAGGAAACTGAAGCTAAGAGAAGGTAAATAATCCACCCTAGAGCGGTCTGGGGGACTCCAGCGCACTAAGCCGCCGCCCCTGCAGGACGCGGGAACTGATTTCAATATGCTACGTGTCAGAGGGCACAGTGATGCAGAAGATCTGCTGTGTGACCCAGCACAGGAACAGTTAACACGGTGGAGTAATGGGCAGGCACCAGGAAACCTGGGGTGGAGTCCAGGCTCTGCCCCTTCCTACCCATCCTGCTTCTCCATCCGTAAAATACGGGCAATCCTGCTTACTGCCCAAGTGCTGTGAGCATTCGACCAGGTAATAAATACTAAAAAAAAAAAATTTTTAAATACTAAAGCATCTGTAAATGTCATATTGCTCTCCAAGTACTAATACCAACACCTACTATTATCATTAATAAAAATATCCTGCTTGTACCTTAGCTTCCTCATATGTAAAAGTAATGGGCTGGACTAATTAACACAATATGTTTCAGTCCTAAAAATATTTTGATTTTGTGATTTTTTTTAAACAGATACATAATACCATTTCAAGACTCACCTTTCTTTATAACCCAGAATGACACGAGCACACAGAAAACAAGCTTTACCAGTTCTGAGCAAATGTTCACGGTGGTTGGAAGATAATCATATTTGTTCTCTGAAATGTAACAGAAATGATTAATTTTAACTATATATTTCCCTCAAGATAATGCTTATGTACAGTTCATCGTTTCTAATTATTTTTAGACTTAAAAGTTGGATTTTAACATTAGTTATATTAAGCCTTATCCAGTTGGTTGTGCTCTATATGGATTCTTGAATCAATTCCCCTAACGTATTACCTATTCCTACCTCCTTCAGCTTTTTTTATTATCCTTGAATTTGATCGATATGCCTCTCATACTTTCATCCCAGTTGCTGATATATGTGTTGAGGAGGCCAGGACAAAGGCCAAGAAAGCTGAGAGGCATGGTGTCGACCCTGTCTTCAAAACACGACCATTAATCAAGACTCTCTGGGTCTGGCTCATCAACCAGTGAGGAAACACCTGGCTGAGTTATTACCCAGCTCATGGTTCTTCTCATGTCACTTGTTTGCCTTGCTCCAATTGAGATACATTCAATGTATAATATTCTCTTAACTCAGCTTTCCAATTTATTTCCTGTCATGGCACACATAGAAAACGTCAATGTTTCTTCAGCACTTGGGGCTAACAGGTATGTTAGGGTAAAAACAGCAAGCTACTTACGGCAAGAAGCGGCTGGCCCAGGGCTCGGCTACCCCCAGGGCTGAGAGGAAATACTTTGGCACATTCAAACCCCTTCACCAGCTGGGAAGCTAAGTCCTAACTTAGAATTCAATCTAATTAGGAAACAAGGTCTGGTTAGCACAGCTTGGCCTTAGCAGTTACCAGTTTTTTCAAAACGCTTACAAACAACTTAGTTTATGATTTTGCCAAGGACAGGCACAAACTTTATTAGGCCCAATGTTCAGGAATGCATTTTCTCTCTTCGGAAAATATCTGCTTATTCTTCTTGGTCATCATACAAAAAACAAAACCAGCAAAGCACAGGGTGGGAAAAAGCCAAGGTGACAGTCTCTCCATCCAGAACATCCTTTCTTCAGAGTCTTTCTTCCTCTTTTCTGCGGTCTCCCCTGACCTGAACCTAAGCAGACTCATCCTTTACTCCTCCCTGCTCCGTCGCACCCACGACAGTTACTTGCCCCACTGCTTTACAGTTACTTTTATGCATCTGTCTTACCCCCAGAACGTAAGCTCCCCATGAGAACGGACCATGTGGTCCCCTTCATGTGAGTGGCACTTTCCGGTGTCCCATGCGAAACAGGCACTTAATGTTAACCTGAATTTAAACATTTCACGAAATAAACATGTGCCTGCCAGGCTTTCCCCATTATTCAAAGCCTGGTTAAAACATCTCCTCCTTCCTTTTCTAAGGTCAAAGCCAGACCTAAATCCCAGTTATCATCCAGTGACAATTTGCATTGATCACTCTCATGTTGAAGAAGACAATTAAGGGCAGACATCTTACTTTGATTTTAAGGTTTTTTTCATCTAGGAAACCAGATATTAACTGTAAAAAGCCTGACCCAAGCTGCAAAAAGCCTCCTAGATGCTGCTCTACCACAACATAAATTTGTCTTTTCCTGCTACCAAAGGATAGTCAACAACCATTACCTCCTGAATTTAGCTAGAAAAGACTTTGTTAGTTCTGGTTAGGTGCTGTCGAGTTGGTTTCAACTCATAGTGATCCTACAGGACAGAGCAGAACTGCCTCAGAGGGTTTCTAAGGAGTCACTGATGAATTCAAACTGCTGACCTTTCGGTTAGCAGCCTGAGCTCTTAATCACTGCGCCACCAGCACTCCAAAAAAAGACTCTAGGCTCTGCTAATTTAAATCTCAGAAAGTCTCATAACTGCAGGTGGGTGGAGGGCCAAATTTTTATCAACCAGGCCAGGGGCCACCTAGTAACCTGATATCAGCTGATCTCAGTACAAGGCAGAAGGCTGAAAACAACAACAACAAACAAACCCACTGCCATCAGGTACATTCCAACTCACAGAGACCCTACAAAACAGAGCAGAAACCCCCACAGGGCTTCCCAGGCTGTAATCTTTATGGAAGCAGATTGCCACGTCTCTCTCCTGCAGAGCAGCTGGTGGGTTCAAACTGCCAAGTGAACTGAGTGCTTAACCACCACACCACCAGAAAAGGCTCCCTGAAATTTCCATTTCATCAGAATCCAAAGAATCAAGCATGATCTTGCAAGAGAGGGAGACAGGCTTAATTCCGGCAGCCCTAGACGCTGCTTCTTCAGTTTCTTTTTCAACTACACACCGTATTTCTCCACCTCTCTGCTGCTGCTGAGCTGACTCTCTCTCATGTCTCTATTCAGCAGTAAGGCTGGGTGGGTTCACGCTGCCAACCTTAGATTAGTGGTTAGTGCAAACCATTTGTGCCACCTAGGGACGATACTTTCTCCATCCCTCCCTAAATAGCAATCGGTGTCCATTATCTCTACTTTACCCAGGTCCCTAGGTGGCACAAACGGTTTCCACTCAACTGCGAACCTGAAGGTTGGCGGTTCGAACTCACCCTGCAGCACTGCAGAAGAAAAGGCCTGGCGATCTGTTTCCATTAAGGTTACACCCAAGAAAACCCAATGGAGTAGATCTATCCTGTAACACATGGGGTCGCCATGAGTGGGAACTGACTCCAAGACAGCTAACAATCACCACGATCACTTTACCCCCTTCACATTCAGTTTCTTGTTCCCAAGCAGTCTGGTTTCTGATTCCATTACTGTACTCAAGCTATGTGGTCAAGGAGATTACCAAACACCTTCTAATCGCTAATTCCAAACTGTGGCCCTGGAGTTGATTCTGACTCATAGCTACCCCGCACTCCAATTCCAAAGGACAAGTTTGAAACCGTATCTTATCTTGACCTTGCAGTTCACTTGGTCTTTTACTGTTTTGTGTGTTTCTACAAGTCTAAGTACATCTGGACAATGAATAAGGAAGACTGAAGAAGAACTGATGCCTTTGAATTGTGGTGCTGGGAAAGGATATTGAATATACTATGGACTGCCAAAAGAACAAACAAACCTGTCTTAGAAGTACAACCAGAATGCTCCTTAGAAGCAAGGATGGTGAGACTACGTCTTACACACTTTGGACATGTTGTCAAGAGGGATCAGTCCCTGGAGAAGGACAACATGCTTGGCAGAGTACAGGGTCAGCGGAAGAGAAGAAAACCCTCAGCAAGGTGGAATGACACAGTGGCTGCAACAATAAGCTCAAGCGTAACAACGACTGTAAGGATGGCTCAGGACCAGACAGTGTTTCGTTCTGTTGTGCAGAGGGTCGCTATGAGTCGGAGCTGACTCGACAGCACCTAACGACAACAAGTGCATCTAGTTCTCACACCTCCCTAACAATTCTTTCTTAATGTCTTTTATAGTCTCTTTTAAATGTTGACATTCCTTAGACCTATCCGAGGCGCTCTGCTTCTCATTCTACAGTGCTTGCTCTGAATACGCCTTCCTCTCCCAAGGAACCCTGGTGGTACAGTGGTTAAAGAGCTCAGCTGCTAACTAAAAGGTCAGCAGTTCAAACCTACCAGCTGCTCTTCGGAAATCCTCTGGGGCGGTTCTACTCTGTCCTATGGGGTCACTATGAGTTGGAATCCACCCGACAGCAACGGGTTCTCCCATTAACATTAGTGGCCCTGAAACTAGACTGAAAATATTTAACTTACTTCCCACTAGACTATCCACGTGAATAACTATCCCCATTCGCTTCTTTAATTGGTATTTCCTTCACATGCTCGATGTGTCAACGCTGCAGGACTCTGCAAAGAACAAGGACGTAGCTCCTGGCCTTTTGGAAGGCACGTAACTAGAACTATGTAACCTCAGAACTCTGCCCCGACTTGTTCTTCCTCCTGAGTCCCCATCTCAGCCGAGACACCGTCAATCCACTCAGCATCCAAACCAGGAACGTTTGAGCTCTCCACCATTTCTTTTTCAATCCCCACAGTCAGTATACCCTCCAAGTCCTGTGTTCCTAAATCTACCCACAGCCCATCCCTACTTGCAAAGCCTGTGTGAAGTTTTCATCATCTGTGGCTTGACTGTGCAATGAAGCCTTGACTGGTGGCTGCCCTGCTCTTAGTCTCTTTCCTTTCAGTCCATCCTCCACGCAGCAGCCACAGTAATCTTCCTGGTGTTATTCCTTCGGTTTACTGTCCTGCTAGGATTCCTTGGCCCTTAGCCACCTGATTATGACTTCTCTCTCCAGACAAGCACTCCTTCTCCTTCTCCTCCAAGTCTTTAAATTTTTTGCTTAGTAATTCTGAACTACCTGTTCTCATCACATACCCTGCTTCTTTATGACCCTATTCCTTTTCATAAGCTGCTGTCTCTGTTTGGTGTATCTCTGGCCACTCTGTCTTCTTTAGGATCAGCTATCACCTAACTGGGGAAGTGTTCCCTGGCCCCTCTGAACTCCACACCTTCCCCTCCCAAATAAAATCTACCACTTCCTCCTCTAGACTACCTCGGTATCTGCTGCCCATTTCTAAGGCAGTCTGGTGGTGCAGTGGTTAAAGTGCTCAGCTGCTGACTAAAAGGTCGGTGGTTCAAACCTACCAGCAGCTCCACAGGAAAAAGATGTAGCAGTCTGCTTCCGTAGAGATTAAAACCAAAAGACCAAACCTGTTGCCATCAAGGCGATTCCGACTCATAGCAACCCTATAAGACTAAGTAGAACTGCCCCATACAGTTTCCAAGAAGCACCTGGTGGATCTGAACTGCCAACCTTTTGGTTAGCAGCCGTAGCTCTTAACCACTACGCCACCAGGGTTTCCCTATAAAGATTACAACCTTGGAAACCCTACGGGGCAGTTCTACTCTGTCCTACAGGGGCACTATGAGTCGGAATCAGCTCGATGGTGATGCTTTTTGGTTTTGGTTTCTGCCTACCTCTATTACTGCGTTGACTGTATTTTCATGGTGTGTTTACATGTATGCCTCCTTTAATAAAATCAGTTTTAGAGCACAAGGTCCTCATCTTACCTTCTTTGAAACCTACCAGTAACACTTAGCCCAGTGCCTGACAAATAAATGTGAACAGAAAGAGAGACTTAGATACACATCTGACTCCCCAAGCAGACTGACATAATGACTGCATGTGTCCTCAATAAATAGTGTGGGTACTCTATTTAGTTTTGTGGAATTATATTAAATTTGCTTAAATACAAACTATTACATTTTAAACAAAAAGAACAATCCCTGAGAAAATATTTATCAAAGCTGGTCATCTGGCCCGTTCCACTGTCCCACTGATATGCCACCTTGCAAATGTCAAATGTCCTAA
Organism: Elephas maximus indicus; assembly: GCF_024166365.1. NCBI lineage: Eukaryota > Metazoa > Chordata > Mammalia > Proboscidea > Elephantidae > Elephas > Elephas maximus. The sequence goes on along the minus strand of NC_064819.1, from coordinate 1,254,687 downwards.
CAAATATATGGTGCTTCCTTCAAAATATGCTATAACTGTACGTATTGTCGCAGGCCCAGAAACACCTGTGGACTGAAGCAACGTTCTCATGTAAAGGTCTGACCTGTGCCAACGGGTTATGATTCTGTACCCAACTAACCCAAACTTCACCCCAGCCTCAAACTTTTTCTGATGAAAGAATGAAAGGCCTAAAAAAGTCCAACTTTCCTATGCTTTATTGGTCACGTGAAGTAGAGTGCTCGATGTTATTACACCATTTTATACACCAAGACACTGATGACAAGGGTCATGGTGTGTGATAAGATGGAAGCGTTCCACACATACTCCCAGTCTTCGCTTACCTTCGTTGGCGGAATATTTCACCAGCAGGAGGCGACTTGAGCTCAGAGCGATGAATATGGCTCCCAGCAGGAAGGTGTACATTGTGGACAAGGACCACAGCACAGGACGGCCACAGCGCTTGCTTTCCATTCCACTGCTCTTTAACTGTCTTGGAGAGAAGAACGCTTTGTCAGCAAATACTCAAAGACAAATAAGTGTGCACATACAAACCAAAAAAACCAAACCCGCTGCCATCGAGGCGATTCTGACTCACAGTGACCCTTCGGGACAGAGTAGAACTGCGCATGGGGTTTCCAAGGAGGAGCTGGTGGATTCAAACTGCCAACCTTCTGGTTCGCGGTCAAGCTCTTAACCACTGCGCCACCAGGGCTCCAGAACAACAGCAAAGGAATTTTTTTACACGTCTTGGCTATAACTGTATCAGAACAGAGTGGAGGAATACAGGAGAAGCTATAGGAAGGAGATGAAAAAACCATAACCAACAGGAGGGGGAATTCTAGAGACAGAAAAGGCAGGGCCAGATTAGAAGTGCTGACAAAGGGAGCAAGTGAGCAAGGACGCTCTGAGGCTGCACTGGAGGAAAAGAAAACGGCAACTATGAGAAAGCAAACTTTCCTACGTTCTGAAGACAACTAAGCGGATCACCAAGGTACACCAGCCACTAATTCCTAAAATAGTGATTTTCAACTGGGGGTGATTTTGTCCCCAGGGGACATTTGGCAATGTCTAGAGACATTGTTGGTTACCACAATGGGGTAAGTGCTACCAGTATCTAGTGGGTAGCGACCAAGAATGCTGCTAAACATCCTACAATGCACAGGCCACTCCCTAACAAAGAATCGTGTCGTCGTTGCTACGTGCCGTTGAGTTCATTCCAACTCACAGAGATCTTCTTTGTAACAGAACAAAATATTGCCTGGTCCTGCGCCATCCTGACAATCACTGCTGCAGTCACTGTGTCAGTCCATCTCACTGAGAGTCATCCTCTTTTTCGCTGATCCTCCGCTTTATGCTGCATGGTGTCCTTCTGTAAGAACAGCACAAGGGCCGTGTCTGACCTCCTCTAGCTTCACAAAGCGAAAAGAGAATCAAGACCAACAGCCCAAGGCTGATTCCCACGAGGCAGAGGCCAGACAGGCCTTCTCTCTCCCTCCTCTTTACTAATTTTGACATCAACCGTCCCCCCCGCAGCACTCTCCACTTCTCTTCTGGGTTCAACAATTCACTGCCAACGGCCACAGAGAACTCACAGACCATACTCACAGTTATGGGGTTTATCCGGGAAACAACAAGTTACAATTCAGGATCAGGACCGCTCAGGATACAGTTCTTCCATCAAGACAGCCTCTTCCAGGCCGTGCGGCCCCTGCCCAGAGGCCCTCAGCTTTCTCCCTCCGTGGGCTGGGAAGCCTACCGCCCCTGCCCAGAGGCCCTCAGCTTTCTCCCTCCGTGGGCTGGGAAGCCTACCGCCCCTGCCCAGAGGCCCTCAGCTTTCTCCCTCCGTGGGCTGGGAAGCCTACCGCCCCTGCCCAGAGGCCCTCAGCTTTCTCCCTCCGTAGGCTGGGAAGCCTACCGCACCATTTCCTGCTGCAGTTTCTCTGCCACTGCTTCCCGCTGTTTTCAGGGCTACAGTTCTCTGCTTCCTGGGAGCCTCTGAGTGCAGGGACCCAGGGTCCAAAGGATGTGCTGGCTCCTGGCTGTTCTTCCTTGGTGGCGGTAGGATCCTCTGCACTGCCTGCCTTTGCAATGGCTCATTTCAAGCCCAGAAGTATGGCAAAACTGACCAATCCCCTTGGTGGGCTATAATTACCCCATCTGCACATCCCCATCCAATCACTTGGGTGGAGTTACAAGACCATGGCTAGAAAGGCCACACAAAAGCGATCCATTGTACTGCACCTTCTCTAAAGATCGGAACCTCCTAGTAACACGTCCAAAGCAAGTGTGGCAAAGTTTCGCCATCCTTGCTTCTAATGAGCATTCTCTAACCCAAAGTAACAACAGCACCGAAAACAGAGAAATCCTGCCCTAGAAACAGTTGTCTCTGAGTAGTAAAAATGGATAACGTGCTGGGCTGATAACCAAATGGCTGGGCTGATAACCAAATGGTTTGAGTCTACCCAGAGGCAGCTATCTACTTCTGAAAAATCAGCCATTGAAAGCCCTGTGGAGCAGTTCTACTCTGACACACACAGGGTCACTATGAGTCAGAAATGACCTGACAACAACTGGATTACTGGTTTGGCCCTAGAAGCACTGGCAAAGGGCAGATTATGCACAACTCACTTTAACAGTGTCATCAAACATCAGCGTCTCAGGCCGTGGCCAGCTCTGTGACTAGTCTCCAAACAGGTCCACTTCCTTCCCTGTCCTGATCGTCCAGCCGCCGATGCAGGGCACTGTGATTTGTGAACTAGGGAATGGCATGACCTTAATTTAAATACTGCATGTTGAAGACTTCATACACATTACTCCTTGTAATGGCACATGTACACCTTTAGGAGCTCCTGACGATGTTGCTATAACCTCAGCATACGTCATTTCAGAGTGGGAGGTAGTCGTTTCTCAGGTAATATTACCTCTTTCAGAATGGGCAAAAGACCTCTTTAAAGTGCTAAAAAGCAAAGATGTCACCTTGAGGACAACGGTGTGCCTGACCCAAACCATGGTATCTTCAATTGCCTCATATGCGTGCAAAAGCCGGAGAATGAATAAGATAAGACCAAAGAAGAACTGATGCCTTTGAATTATGGTTCTGGCCAAGAATATTGAATATACCATGAACTACCAGAAAAATGAACAAATCTGTCTTGGAAGATATACAACCAGAATGCTCCTTAGAGGCAAGGATAGATAGCAAGACTTCGTCTCACATGCTTTGGACATGTAATTAGGAGGGCCCAGTCCCTGGAGACAGACATCATGCTTGGTCAAGTAGAAAGTCAGCAAAAAGAATAAGACCCTCGAGGAGATGGATTGACACAGCGCCTGCAACAATGGGCTCACATGATTTCAAGGATGGTGCAGGACCGGGCAGTGTTTCGTTCTGTTGCACGTAGAGTTGCTGTGAGTCAGAACCAATTGGACAACACCTAACAACATCAGAATGGGCAATACTTTGAAATTGGCTCATTATTCTTTTTCAATCAATTCTATTACAGTACTTACAAACTGATTACTGAAATGTCTAGTATCTGTGCTCTTCATTCCAAGAACTTTTTAGTTTTCATTCTTATTAGTAACTCTGCTCTAAAGCAGAATTTTTAGTTTGTATTCTCAAGGCACAGTGGTTAAAGGTAGTATTATCAGTTTGAACTCACCAGGTGCTCTGTGGAAAAAAGATTTGGCAGCCTTCTTCTGTAAAGGTTATGGCCTTGGAAACCTTACGAGAGAGTTCTACTCTGTCCTACAGGGTCACTGTGGGTTACAACTGACTTGATGGTAATGGGTTTGCTTTATTCTCTTCCTTAGCAACAACCATTCTCTAAGAAGAAAAAGCTTGCTGGGAGAGATTCAGGAGCAGTGGTTAAGTGCTACGGCTGCTAACCAAAAGGTCGGCAGTTTGAATCCATCAGCCGCCCACTGGAAACCCTATGGGGCAGTTCTACTCTGTCCTATAGGGTCCCTATGAGTCTGAATCGACTTGAGGGCAAAGGGTTTGGCTTTTCTTAGTTGGGATTCTGTCACAGTAAAGGTCTGAATGGAAATATTTGAAACACTGCTTATTTTCACTAAACCAGCGTTAGAAATTGATCTTAAAAATCAGTGAGTGAGTCTAATACAAATCCTTTTTCGATATGTTGGCGGCACTAAACCCCAGGCAGGTGAAGCAACTTTCCCAAAGTCCCCCAGTGTTTCGGCAGGGATGGTGGAGACCACCGAAGTGCGGACATTAGAAAAATGGGCTTAAAGTGTCAATACTGAAATTCCACCTGAGAAAGACACCGCCGGTCAGAGGCCCCACTTCACACATGCGCACTGAAATTCCACCCGAGAAAGACACCGCCGGTCAGGGAGGCCCCGCTTCACACATGCGCAGTAGGAGATCTCCGCAGACGCGCCCTCAACTCACACGCACGCGCAGTCGTCTGCCCGCGGGGCGCGGTTACCTCGGTCCCCCAGAGGAGCTTGTAGCGGAAGAGCTCACATCCTATAGGTGGGACAGTATCTGCCTAGCACCGCAGTAGCAGCAGTAGGTTTTAAGGTCCATAGGCGGGGAAGCTATGGAGCGGAAAGAGGCGAGAAGCCCCTGTCCTCAAGCCTCCAATTCCGGAGCGGAAGCCTGAGCGGGAAAGAGCGCAGCCGCAGCCCATGGCGCAGGCGCGCCCCCTGTTCCGCTTCCGGTGGGCGGGGAAAGCGGGCTAGTCCCGCCCCCGCGGGGGGGGGCCTTCCGGCGTCACGTGTCGGGAGCGTCCGGGGTCACGTGTCGGGAGCGTCCGGGGTCACGTGGGGCCCAGGTGGCGGCGGCGCTACGGCGAGAGGGAGAGAGGAAGGGGAGCCGGAAGGGGCGCGCAGGGCGCGGAGGGACGACAGCGCCCAGCGGACCCGGGCTGCGCGTGCGCCCGCTTCTCCCGCCGGCGCTCGGCGGACCCGCCGCCTCCCTTGCGCCCGGGCGACCGCCGGGCCCGGCCCGCGCTGCCGCGGGCGCCGAGAGCGCGCCTCCCCCTCGCCCGGTCCGCCCCGTCGCCTCCCGTCCCCGCGGGTGGCGGCGCCCGGGTGCCGATCGGCGGCAGCCGGGACGCTGCCTGACGCCCCGGCCCCGGTCCCGGCTCCCCCGGCTGCCGTGCCCACTGCGCCGCGGGGCCGGCCGCTGCCCCGGCCCCAGAATGCAGAACGTGATTAACACGGTGAAGGGAAAGGCGCTGGAAGTGGCTGAGTACCTGACCCCGGTCCTCAAGGTAGGCCGGGCCCCAGGCTCGCGGGGGCGGTCAGGGACGCGCTCAGGTGTGCAGGGACCGGGGGTCGCAGGGGCTGTCAGGGACGCGCTCAGGTGTGCAGGGACCGGGGGCCTGTGGCCGGCCAGGCTGCCGCTCAGGTGTGCAGGGACCCAGGTTTTCAGGGGCTGTTAGGGACGCGCTCAGGTGTGCAGGGATCGGGGGTCGCAGGGGCTGTCAGGGACGCCTTCAGGTGTACAGGGACCGGCGCGCCCTTGGTCGGCCAGGCTGCCGCTCAGGTGTGCAGGGACTTAGGTTCTCAGGGGCTGTCAGCGACGCGCTCAGGTGTGCAGGGACCGGGGGGGCCCTTGGTCGGCCAGGCTGTCGCTCAGGTGTGCAGGGACCGGGGTTCTCAGAGGCTGTCAGGGACGCGCTCAGGTGTACAGGGACCGGGGGTCGCAGGGGCTGTCAGGGACGCGCTCAGGTGTGCAGGGACCGGGGACCCATGGCTGGCCAGGCTGCTGCTCAGGTCTGCAGGGACCGAGGACCCCTGCCCTGCGCTTGGCCAGGCTGCTGCTCAGGTCTGCAGGGACTGGGGGCCCTGTGGTTGGCCAGGCTACCGCTCAGGTCTGCAGGGACCGAGGACCCCTGCCCTGCGCCTGGCCAGGCTGCTGTTCAGGTCTGCAGGGACCACGGGGCCCGTGGCTGGCCAGGCTACCACTCAGGTCTGCGGTAACCTGGGCCCTTGAACTGTCAGGGACATGCTCAGGTGTGCAGGGACCAGGGGGCCCGTGGTCAGCCAGGCTGTCGCTCAGGTCTGCAGGGACCCGGGCTCTCAGGGGCTTTCAGGGACGTGCTCAGGTGTGCAGGGACCAGGGGCCCGTGGCTGGCCAGGCTGCCACTCAAGTCTGCAGGGACCAGGGGGCCTGTGGTCTGCGGCCGGCCAGGCTGCCTCTCAGGTTTACAGGGGCTGGGGGGCCTATGGTTGGCCAGGCTACCGCTCAGGTCTGCAGGGACCCGGGCTCTCAGGGGCTGTCAGGGAAGTGCTCAGGTGAGCAGGGACCGGGGGGCCGTGGTCTGCGGCTGGCCAGGCTGCCGCTCAGGTCTGCAGGGACCGGGGACCCCTGCCCTGCGGCCGGCCAGGCTGCAGGAGGTGGTGGGCATGGAAGCCTGTCCATACTGTGGTCTAACCCAGCTGCTCCTCGGGGCCCTCTGGCTCCTAGGGAGAAGCTCGGAGGCACGCTGTGCGCACTTGTGCCCGCTCCAAATGCAGTGTGTCTGGGGACCTGGGGTCGGAAGATAAGATCCTCAGACCATCACTTCTGAAGTTGTTTAAACTCCCCGAACAAGGATTTGGATTGTCCTTTTAAAAAATAAAGTCAGTGTTTGGTCTTAGATGACACGTCAATTTTTTTTTTGTTGTTTCAACTTTCATGGAAAGTTTCCCATAGTTAGAAGTAAGTAAGTCATAGACTGAGACCCCAACTTGTTTGATGTTTCACAGGAACAAGGTGAAATTTGCAACATTGTCTCATTGAAGTGTCATTAGCTAAGAAGCAAAAACCTGCCTCTTGCGAGCTTCTGTAATAGTCATCACTAGTTGTTAATCTTGAACTTACTAAGGAGTAGCTTGACTCTGCTGTATGTGTTTTTTACATTTACAATATGATAATACAGTACTTTTAAAGTAAAAATTATGAAACGTTAGCTATTACAGAAGTTTTCTTCCTGTTTTTAGAAATAAGTTACTAGAAATGCATTCAGATTTTTCTTCTATAACTCTATCAGACTAGGCTTTTTGTTGTCATTTTTTTTTCTTTCTGAAAAGCAAGCAATAGAAATGAATGACAAGTTCTTGCTCAGTTTTTTTTTTTTTGATTTTCAGTTTTTAGTGAAAGCTTTACAAATCTTAATGTGGAAATGAAATATTTTGGGGAAGAGTTGGCTTTGTTTATCCAAGAAGTTATGATCGTGTTCTCCGAAGAATAAAAAATCAAACTCAGGGCCATAGAGTAACTTCTGACTCCTGGTGACCCTATAGGACAGAATAGAGCTGCCCCGTAGGGTTTCCAAGGCTGTAATCTTTCCTGAAGCAGACTGCCGTATCTTTCACCCTCAGAGCTGCTGGTGGATTTGAACCACCAACCTTTCGATTAGCAGGTGCTTAACCAGGCACCACCAGGGCTCCTAGGAAGAATAGTAGACAATTTTACATTCCTCCCTTTCCGTGACAGAGGGAAACGCTAGGTCTGTTCTTTTGTGTGCTTATTTCTGTGACTGCCTTTAAAAGTGATAATCTGTTGGGCCAAGTTAAAAAAAAATTGGGAGAGTTTAGGAATGAGATTTCCAGCTTTCGAGCTGCTCATATTAGCTTAATGTGAAAGTTATCTTAATTCAAATTATTCAGTCAGCTATTTAAAGTTGAAAATAATTCTGACTTTTGAATCCAGTGCCTGTTTTGTATATTATTTTACCTTTTCAGAATAGCACAGCTACCTAGCTATAAACCTGTTGCCATCGAGTCGATTCCAACTCATAGTGACCCTATAGGACAGAGTAGAACTGCCCCACAAGGAGCAACTGGTAGATTCGAACTGGCGACCTTTAGGTTAGCAGCCGAGCTCTTAACCACTGAGCCACCAAGGCTCCATCTAGATAAATACAACATTTAAGTAATGTAGCAGTGTTAGGCTTCTTGGTTTCGAGAAGAAAAGAACAAGAAGATCTCCCAAATTAAAGAGATGGACGGTTGAACTGTAAAGGAATTGTTAGCATGCCACTATGTATGGTGTATTCTTTTTAGTAATAAGGAAAGCAGAATTAGTGATCCTTTACTTCTTCCTCCCTGTAGAAACTACTAGCTTAAAGTAAGAGAATCCTCGTAGTTTTCTACTAGAGGTGGGAAGGCAAAGAGACAAAATACTCAAAGAAGTAATGGCCTTCTAGCATGTAAAAATTGAGAAAAGTCATTTTTTTGTCTGGAAGACATATGTGAGGTAAAAGCTGAAGTCTTTAAGGTGATCTTCCAGGCTCTACTTGATCCCTACAGGTCACAGTCTTATCTACTCTATCCCTTGTCACTCTTGCTTAAACCAGGCTGACCTCCTCTGTGTTACTGTCAAGCAGGCTTTGACCTCAGGGCCTTTGCAGGTGCTCTCCACACTGCCTCAAGTGCTCTTCCCTCCAGACATACTTATGGCTGGTTCCTTTCCTCAAATTCTCTTCTCAGATGTCACCTTATCAGAGAAGCCTTCTCTTGCCATCCTAGCCATCTGCATCCCTCGCCCCACTCCTCTCTGCTTTATTTGTCTTAATGGTTTTCATGACCATTTAGCATAGTTTCTTTGTCTGTTGTTTTTTCTCCTCCACTAGAGCTTAAACTTCCTATGAAGTTAAGGATGATGTGGGTCTGTTTTACTCATGGTATATCCCCAGTGCCTTCAACAATGCCTGGCACATCGTTGGTACTTAGTAAATACTTGTTGAATGAATAATGTTCTTAAATGAATCTTTTTGTTTTTGTAGACTCTACCATAAAATCTCATATATATCTTAAAATTTATTTAAAAAAAAATTAGTGAAATAACATCCTTGCTTTAGAGGCGAGAATGTTGTATCAAAGTCTTGGTAGAAATGAGAATAATGGGCAAATGCTAAATGGTTTCTAGATTCAGCTTCTGTATTGATCAATTGCAGTAAGACATTGGCTGAATTGTGCTGTGTCTAGGCACCTGTAAGACGTTTTTATTGTGTTGTAAAATAAAAACTGTTGGTCATCTTACAGAGTTACTGTAAGGCTTCATGTTTATATAAACCTTGGGATGCCTTTCCAAAGACCTTGCTCTATTATAGCACCGATCAAATTTTATTGTAATTTTTTCCATGTCAGTTTTATCTGTTAGACTTATATGTTCCTTGAGGTCAGATACCCATGTTATATTCTTTTTTTTTTTTTTAATCTGCTTCGTTGCCTAAAAAGGTGCCAGGCAAATTCTTGCCCCACAAATGTTTTTTAATTAAATGAATAAAAGTACAAGTTTAACACAATTATTCTTTTATTCTTTCTGCTTTCTTTAGGAATCAAAGTTTAAGGAAACAGGTGTGATCACCCCAGAGGAGGTAAGTATCCAATTGGAGAGATGTTGAGGCTGTAATATTTACAGGAACAATTACCATACTAAACTCAATGGTTTTTTCTGCTTTGTGAGAAAACATTTGGAACTTTAATTTTGCTTTGAGTAAAATTGGATTCTATTGGCTATGTGCAAGAATTTTATAAAATGTTCTGCTTCCCATAGAAGAGAAGATGTTACTTCCCTCTTAATTTGCCACTTCTCACATTTCTCTACTTCTCTTTATTTAGCAATAAGGGTGGTGGAGGGATGGCGGATATTCCTCTGGTCACTTACCCTCCGCTGGTGTTTCTATCATGTTAACCTTGCGGTGGGGCCTGTAGCGTTCCCTGTCTTTTCTCTCTTTGCACCAGATACGAGTTTTCATGGCTTTCCATTGGGAAACTTGGCTCACTGCCTGAACACTTAAGTTTTCTCTTAGTATTCAGCTTACATAGTTTATTGCAACATACTTAACACTGATTCTTTTCCGCCATTCTTTCACTTTTATTAACTGGGTTATATTGAAAATGCTGCTTTAATGTTGGAAACTGCAGCCATCTTACAGGCCAGTTGTGTTTATTGAACTTTTAGCATAAAGTTGTGTAAAGAGTTCTCTTCCATTTAGATAATTTCATTTTGTCCTCGGTAAAGAAGTAAATACTGAGCTAAAAAAAAAAATCCCTTTGGAATTCAGTATCATAAGCAGTTATGGTTGTTGTGTCAGACTTATTTTTGTTCTTAACAAATGGCACAGAATTTACTTGAGCCTGACTTTCAATTCTCACTAAAAACACCACTCATTGGCAATAGCTCTTAATTCGTTGTTGTGAAAGGAAGTTTTTGTAGTGAGGCATGGTATAGGATCTGGCCACTGCTGTAAATTCAAAGACCTCCAGCCAGAGAATTAACTGGCCTTTCAATTTGCAATTGTCATAGAATCTATAGAATCCCCAATCCTGGTGAATTCTAAGAATAATGTGCTGAACTGATCATTTATCTAAAATTATCTTTATTTTTAGTGAAGACACATGATGGTGTAAAGGAGCCTGGGAGACTCGCCTTCTAGACCAATTTCTCTAATTTTTTCTCAGTGGCTCAGTGGTTAAGTACTATGGCTGCTAACCAAAAATGTCAGCAGTTCAAATCCATCAGGTGTACCTTGGAAACTCTGTGGGGCAGTTTTCCTCTGTATTATAGGGTCGGCTCAACGGCAATGGGTTTGGTTTGGTACTTGGTACACTTGTTTATGAATTGAGAGATTTTGGCTAGACATTCTCTAAAGGACCCATTCTACTTAGTTACCTAGTGTTGCTATAAAACACACTCCACAAGTGAATGGCTCTAAAGAACAGAAATTTATTTTCTCACCATTCTGGAGGCTCAGAGTCCAAATCAAGGTCGTGACCATGTTGCTGCCTTCCTGGTCTATGACCTGGGCGTCTTTCGTTCCTTGGTGGTAGGTGTTCTTCACAGGGTGTCTGTCTTTCCCAGTCAGTGCGTACCTGCCTCTGTGTCTGTGCTGTTCTTCCTATAACTCAGAAGTTACAGGTTTAAGATCCTCCTGATGCTGTTAGGACCTCAGCTGACTGACTGATGATACTGGAGACATTAGGGGAAGTCATTACATCACATTAGATTAGATTGCATCCACAGGTGTGGGGTAAAATATGTGTTTTGGGAAGACACAATTCAGTCCACGTTGTTGTGTTGTTAGGTGCCGTCGAGTCGGTTCTGACTTATAACGACACTGTGCACAACAGAACGAAACACTGCCCGGTCCTGCGCCATTCTTAGAATCGTTGTTATGCTTGAGCTCATTGTTGCAGCCACTGTGTCAGTCCACCTCGTTGAGGGTCTTCTTCTTTTCCGCTGACCCTGTACTCTGCCAAGCATGATGTGCTTCTCCAGGGACTGATCCCACCTGACAACACGTCCAAAGTAGGTAAGACGCAGTTTTGCCATCCTTGCTTCTAAGGAGCATTCTGGTTGTACTTTTTCTAAGACAGATTTGTTCGTTCTTTTGGCAGTCCATGGTATATTCAATATTCTTTGCCAACACCACAATTCAAAGGCGTCAACTCTTCTTCAGTCTTCCTTATTCATTGTCCAGCTTTCACACGCATATGATGCGATTGAAAATACCATGGCTTGGGTCAGGCACACCTTAGTGTTCAAGGTGACATCTTTGCTCTTCAATACTTTGAAGAGATCTTTTGCAGCAGATTTGCCCTGTGCAATGCGTCTTGATTTCTTGACTGGTGTTTCCATGGGTGTTGATTGTGGATCCAAGTAAAAGGAAACCCTTGACAACTTCAATCTTTTCTCCGTTTATCATGATGTTGCTCATTGGTCCAGTTGTGAGGATTTTTGTTTTCTTTATGTTGAGGTGTAATCTATACTGAAGGCTGTGGCCTTTGATCTTTATTAGTAAGTGCTTCAAGTCCTCTTCACTTTCAGCAAGCAAGGTTGTGTCATCTGCATAACGCAGGTTGTTAATGAGTCTTCCTCTAATCCTGATGCCCCATTCTTCTTCATATAGTCCAGCTTCTCGTATTATTTGTTTGGCATACAGATTAAATAGGTATGGTGAAAGAATACAACCCTGACGCACACCTTTGCTGACTTTAAACCAATCAGTATCCCCTTGTTCTGTCTGAACAACCACCTCTTTATCTATGTAAAGGTTCCTCATGCGCACAATTAAGTGTTCTGGAATTCCTATTCTTCGCAGTGTTTTCCATAGTTTGTTATGATCCACACAGTCGAATGCCTTTGCATAGTCAATAAAACACAGGTAAACATCCTTCTGGTATTCTCTGCTTTCAGCCAGGATCCATCTGACATCAGCAATGATATCCCTGGTTCCACGTCCTCTTCTGAAACCAGCCGGAACTCCCGGCAGTTCCCTGTCGATATACTGCTGCAGCCGCTTTTGAATGATCTTCAGCAAAATTTTGCTTGTGTGTGATATTAATGATATTGTTCTATAATTTCCACATTCAGTTGGATCACCTTTCTTGGGAATAGGCATAAAAATGGATCTCTTCCAATCTGTTGGCCAGGAAGCTTTCTTCCATATTTCTTGGCATAGACGAGTGAGCACCTCCAGCACTGCATCTGTTTGTTGAAACATCTCAATTGATATTCCATCAATTCCTGGAGCCTTGTTTTTCACCAATGCCTTCAGAGCAGCTTGGATTTCTTCCGTCAGTACCATCGGTTCCTGATCGTATGCCACCTCTTGAAATAGTTGAACACGGACTAATTCTTTTTGGTATAATGATTCTGTGTATTCCTTCTATCTTCTTTTGATGCTTCCTGCGTCGTTTAGTATTTTCCCCATAGAAACCTTCATTATTGCAACTCGAGGCTTGAATTTTTTCTTCAGTTCTTTCAGCTGGAGAAACACTGAGCGTGTTCTTCCCTTTCGGTTTTCCATTTCCAGCTCTTGGCACATGTCGTTATAATATTTTACTTTGTCTTCCTGAGAGGCCCTTTGAAATCTTCTCCTCAGTTCTTTTACTTCATCAATTCTTCCTTTTGCTTTAGCTGCCCGATGCTCAAGAGCAAGTTTCAGAGTCTCCTCTGACATCCATCTTGGTCTTTTCTTTCTTTCCTGTCTTTTCAGTGACCTCTTGCTTTCTCCATGGATGATGCCCTTTATGTCATTCCACAGCTTGTCTGGTCTTCAGTCACCAGTGTTCAATGTGTCAAATCTGTTCTTGAGATGTTCTCTAAATTCAGATGGGATATATTCAAGGTCATATTTTGGCTCTCGTGGACTTGCTCTGATTTTCTTCAGTTTCATCTTGAACTTGCATATGAGCAATTGATGGTCTGTTCCATAGTCGGCCCCTGGCCTTATTCTGACTGATGATATTGAGCTTTTCCATCGTCTCATTCCACAGATGTAGTCAATTCAACCCATAACACTTAGTTTAGGCCTTATTAGTTTAATACCTTGAGTGCCAAATAAAACTAGGATTTGATCTTAAGGATATCATTGAAATTCTTGCCAAATGAAGCTACAATTTAGATATGACTCTTGAAACTAAGTATCTGAAATCAAGTGGGAGATGAAAGTAGTCTGTTCTTCTTGTACGCATTGACTTTATCTCCTCTGTGGAGATTACTGATGGGTGAATAAATAGTTCGGGTTAGAGATGCAAGTGGCTAGAATTAAGTTAACTCTTTTTAAAGTAGGCATTAATCGTATGGTTTTGGCGTTTATCTTCTAACTTAGAATAACTCTTACACTGAATTGATTTATGAATTTCCCCCCTTTTTAAAAAAAATCCAAGACAAAACCAGCCCAGCGGGGTATAAAGCACATAAAGCTGAATTGGGATAGAGCCCCCTTATAGGATTGAGGCAGGCTAGAATGATCCTGAAGGAGCTAAGGCACCATTTGCTTTGTGTAAGTACAGTACCTAGTTGGTCTCTTTCTTTCTGTTCTTCTGTTTCTGGGCTTCTGGCTCTTAGCTTCCAGCTACCCTTTAGTTTTCAACCAGAAGTATGAAAGTATTATGTTTAAAAAGAGGCCAAATAGTATCTAATACTGTATTGTCTAGCTGAAAATATGTGACTGTTGGCTGTGTGTATGATTTGATTAAGTAGAGTACTATTAATAGAAGGTAGCTTGAGAAATAAAGTTGCTCACCAGATGTTAAAATCAGTTTTATCTTGTTGGACTTAGTATTTCATATTGATGATGAATCTCACAAGAGAATGTTTAATCACTAAGAAAAAGCTATAGTAAGCAGTATTGATAATTTAGAAATTTGAGTCCATGTCCATTTTACGTTTTAGCTCATTTGAACGTTTGAAGCAGGTCATTGTTCATAGTCAAGGTCATTGTTCGTAGTCGCGGTCATTGTTGGTAGTTGCGGTCGTTGTTGGTGAGGGCAGATGTACACACATACTCATTACCGTCACACTTCATTTCTCCTGTGGCTTTTCTTACTTTCTAGTGTTTCTTGTTTTTTTTTTAATAGATGCCACCGGAAGGACCGTGGGATAAAACATTAGAGTCTTATGACTTCAAGGCAATTATCATTAACTTTAAAGAATTTTTCACTTTTAATTTTTTGCTGTGCTTAATCACAACCCTATAGGATGGAGTAGAACTACCCGATAGGGTTTCCAAGGAGCAGCTGGAAGATTTGACCTGCTGACCTTTTGGTTAGCAGCCTGAGCTAACTGCGCCACCAGGGCTCCCCCACTTTGACTAGGTTAATACTCTTCTGATGGTGATAAGTTAGTTCCTGGTGACCACAGAGGGAAAGGCAGCGTCTGGTTACAGTGAACCCAGAATACTTGGGGGAGAGGGCGTGTTTGTGTTTTATTTTGGTGTTTGTTTTTACCTCACAATTTAAATAATAAAAAGATTTATTAGAAGAACTAGTGTTTATAAAGTCACTGTTGGGAATACTAATATCACTGTTGCAATACCGTTAAGTCTTATCCTGTTAGTGTATTGCCTTGAAAGAGGTTATTCTCAGAGTTCTTGATAGAATTTTACTCTCTGAAGTTAGAGTATTGTTTGTAGACATACTTTTTCAGAGAGGCATTAGAAGATGAAAGAGATTGTAACTTTTTTGCTGTGGAATAAACCCATAAGCAATATAAAACAAGTTAGAGCTGTTATGAAATAAAAGTGATTGGGAAAGTATGTTCGTACGTTGCTTGAGCTGGAACATGGAAAATTATGCTTACCAGACTTTTTGTTTCCTGCTCTCAAGAGCAAGCAGGATTTCTGTCCTCCAGTATGGCCAGCTCCTGCCTAGACTGGAACATCTCGAAAGGTGAAAATGTTTCTCCCTGAGTCAATGATCAATTTGCTCAGAAAGTGAGAAGTTTGTTACAGGGTTCACTTTCTTAAGGAACTGGGCGTTTCCAAAGTCATTCCAAAAGCTAACTTTTCCCCCATTCTTTGGCACTTCATTTCTGTTTTCAATGATTCATTTAAGAGTAAAAAAGCTTTCAAAATTGGCTATTACCTAAATTAAGCGGGAAGGAGAAAAAGGAGGAAGAACCATGGGGTGTGGTGTAATGACAAGCCTTGCACCATAAGCTGGTATACATTTAGCAACTTTTTTCAGAGATTTTCAGTGAATTTTCAGCCAACAGCAAATATCTCTCTACATTTTATTTATCCCTGAAATGGTTATTGACATTTTAAATCCTGTAGCCTACCTTTATTCATTTTATCATATTGTGTCCTGTTAAGGAGCTCTGGTGACGCAGTGCTTAAAGTGATTGGCTGCTAAGCAAAAGGACAGCGGTTTAAAACCACCAACCACTCTGTGGGAGGAAGATGTGGCAGCCTGCTTCCGTGGGGATTACAGCCTCGGAAGCCCTATGGGGTTGTTATGTGTCGAAATCGACTCAATGGCAATGGGGTTTTTTTGGGGTGTGCTGTTTGTTAGCATTAGTTAACCTGATAATAAAAATTGAATTTTTAGAAAAAAAAGCAATTTTTTTCTTCCAAAAATTAATTTGAATTTTTACCGATGTTAAAAATGTTGCTGTTTTAATAATTAAAAATACGTTTAAAAAAAAATAAATTTTCAGACCGTGCAGAGAAGTTTTCATGCTGTTGACGTTTTAATGCAGAATCTGGCACCACAGTTGTGCAGGGTGATTGGTTGGTACTTTATCTCCATGTATTCAGTAATGTTTACTTTTTTTGTCTTCTCTTTTCATGTTCTTTCTAAATCCTGAATAGTTCGTGGCGGCTGGAGATCACTTAGTCCACCACTGTCCGACATGGCAATGGTAAGTAATTTTGAGTGAAGAAGAGAAAATGAGATAGAAGCTGTGGCTTCAGAATTATGGCAGTTTGAGAAACAGGTTAGTAAATGAAAATTAGAATGAGCACTTGAACCCTCTTCTATTAGATTTTCTGCTAAACAGTGCCCCTGTGATACTCAAGGTAAAATAAGGGTAGAAAAAAGTGGGTATTACGCCTATTTTGTTTTGCTCTGTTAGCAGAAAAAATGGTCTTTTTGAGAGAAATGCCTTCATTTCCTTTCCTGGTATCTCCTTTCTTTACAGTGTCTAGGCCTGATCTTGTGTTGGTTCTTGAAAAAAAAAAAATACCGTTCAGGAGTTTAATCAGTTTGTTCAGTTCACTTATTCATTTCATGTTTTAGGTCCCACGTAAACTGCACTGATGACTGGAGAGAGATTCTGCAGTCTCCTGTTCTTCAAAACATAAGATGTGAACATTTTTCTGTTGACGTTCTAAAGCAGCCTCTCTCTTCAGGAATTAGCTCAAAAATTAAAAGGGGCATGACTGAAGTCTGTAACTGTAAATCTGCTTATAAAAGACTTAAAGTTTTTATTTTCTTCATTAACTTTTGTTTTGATTACAAAAGTAACTTAAACAAGTTAACAGCCCTTATAACAACTGTTTTAAAATATTGTGAATAATAACAATGTTTTAAAAGAAGTGTGGTTTCTGTGTTTCCAAGTACTTACGGTAAAACTCCCTGCTAGTGGCTGAAAAATGACCCCAGTACTGGCAGAACCCTTCAGCTTAGGCTGGAGTCTTGGCGTTATCGCCTTTTCGGATATAGGTGCTTCAATACTGACATCCGCCCTACTGCCCGCCTCCCCCCCAACCACCGTGATAATTTTTTTTATTGTAGTTCAAATGTATATTTTTTATTTTGGGGAAGGGATTCTAGAATTAATGAGATCCTAACTTATAACATTTTAAATATTTAAAGATCTTAAATAAACTATTTTAAACTAGAGTTGGAGCTCTTTTCTACCTGCGGTCTATTTTATTTTCCTTAGTTTTTATTGGCACTGCTTTTTATCAGTTGCTTGTCATTTTCTAGGGCATTGGCTTTTATGTACTCAGCAAAAACCAAAATGTCAGGTTCATTTATTTTTATGTCCTTTTTCTTCTCCATATGTATAAAGTCAAGTTCGTATCATAGAAGCTCTCTGATTTACTAAAGGGTGGTTGACTTTTTTCCTTTCCATCTAAATTGTCTGTTGAAAAATGTGTTTACTAAGTTTTGATCTATATTTATTTATATTTATTAACTTGCATTTCAAAGTCAAATAGATATGTAAAACTTAACTTATTCATTTTATAAAAAGAACTTAGGATTTTCTTCAGCGTAATAGATAATATTGTTCTTATGCATCCTGACTCATAGCGACCCTATTTCCAAAGAACGAAACGCTGCCTGGTCCTGCGCCATCCTCACAGTCATTGTTACGCTTGAGCCCATTGTTGTAGACACTGTCAGCCCATCTGATTAAGGGTCTTCCTCTTTTGTGCTGACCCTTTACCTTACCAAACATGATGTCATTCTCCCGGGACTGGTCCCTCCTGACAACATGTCCAAAGTACATGAGACGAAGTCTCGCCATCCTCGCTTCCAAGGAGCATTCTGGCCCAACTTCTTCCAAGACAGATTTGTTTGTTTTTCTGGCAGTCCGTGGTATATTAAATATTCTTCAGCAACGTTATAATTCAAAGGCATCAATTCTTCTTTGGTCTTCCTTATTCATTGTCCAGCTTCCACATGCATAGGAGGTGATTGAAAATACCATGGCTTGGGTCAGGTGCACCTTAGTCCTCGAAGTGACATTTTGCTTTTTTAACACTTTAAAGAGATTTAAAAAGCAGCGGATTTGTTCAGTGCAATACATCATTCGATTTCTTGACTGCTGCTTCCGTGGGTGTTGATCGTGGATCCAAGTAAAATGAAATCCTTGACAACTTTAATATTTTCTCTGTCTATCATAATGTTGCTTATCGGTCCAGTTGTGAGGATTTTTTTCTCTTTACGTTGAGGTGTAATCCATACAAAGGCTGTAGTCTTTGATCATCAGTAAGTGCTTCAAGTCCTCTTCACTTTCAGCAAGTAAGGTTCTGTCATCTGCATGTCGCAGGTTATTGATGAGTCTTCCTCCCATCCTTACGCCATGTTCTTCTTCATGTAGTCCAGCTTCTCGAATTATTTGCTCAGCATACAGATTAAATAAATGTGGCGAAAGAATACAGTCCTGATGTACACCTTTCCTGATTTTAAACCACACAGTATCCCTTTGTTCTGTTCCAACGACAGCCCCTTGGTCAATGTACAGGTTCAACATGAGCACCATTAAGTGTTCTGGAATTTGCATTCTTTTAATGTTATCTGTAATTTGTGATGATCCACACGGTTGAATGACTTTGCATAGTCAAGAAAATACAGACAGACATCTTTCTGGTATTCTCTGCTTTAAGCCAAGATCTACCTGATGTCAACATTGATATCTCTCGCTCCACGTTCTCGTCTGCTTTATTTCATCCACGGCATTAAGGTCGGCCCTACTTTGAGGAGGCAGCTCTTCCCCAGTTGTATTTTGAGTGCATTCCAGCCTAAGGGGCTCATCTTCTAGCACTATATCAGTGTTCTGCTGCACTTTGTAAGGTTTTCACTGGTCAATTTTTTCAGAAGTAGACCTCCAGGTCCTTCTTCCTAGTCTGTCTTAGTCTGAAAGCTCTGCTGAAACCCGTCCACCATGGCAACCCTGCTGGTGTTTGAAGTACCAGCGCGTAACTTCCAGCAGTTCAGCAACACACAAGCCACCGCCGTATGAGAAACTGACGGGCGAGTAGCGGATGATAAATACACGTTTTCTTTATTCAGGTTGCTTTGTCATAATCTGTAATTATCTAATTAGTTTAGGTATTGATTTTTGGCATTATTGTAAGGGTTTATATGTGTGGGCAGAATCTTTTTCTTTTAGCAGATACCGGTAGTTTATAGTTCCACTTTATGAATTGTGAGCCCTGGTGGTAGAGTGGTTAAGAGCTACCGAAAGGTCGGCAGTGTGAATCCACCAACCACTTCTTGGAAACCCTATGGGGTAGTTCTACTCTGTCGTATAGGGTCACTGTGACTTGGAATCGACTCAACAACACCGTATTTGGTTAGGTTTTATGAGTTGTGGAGGTTGAAATAATTTTATTGTAATTTAGGACTCAGTTATCGTCTACTCCGATGTCCACATGTCTGGCTGGGTTGCTGGGTCCATAGGAATAATCCGCTTTAAATCAGTGCTAGAAACAGGTTATTGCTGTGCTGTATCTTCCCACGTATAAGCCCACAGGCCCTTAGGGAACCGTCCTCCCTCATAACTGTGGCCTTTGTCAAGATCGTGTTGAATTTGACACTTGGGAATGGTCTAGAGAAGCCATACCTTGCCATGTACAAGCCCATAGGCCCTTATGGAGCTCTACTCCCTCATACTGTGGCCTTTGCTAAGATCGTGTTGAATTTGACACTTGGGAATGGTGTAGAGAAGCCATACCTTGCCATGTATAAGCCCATAGGCCCTTATGGAGCCCTACTCCCTCATACTGTGGCCTTTGCTAAGATCGTGTTGAATTTGACACTTGGGAATGGTCTAGAGAAGCCATACCTTCCCATGTATAAGCCCATAGGCCCTTATGGAGCCCTACTCCCTCATACTGTGGCCTTTGCTAAGATCGTGTTGAATTTGACACTTGGGAATGGTCTAGAGAAGCCAAGAGGGCTGCCAGATGATATTGAAGTGCTTCCTGGCTTTATCTTGTGCTAAAAATCTACGACCTGAACTTAAGACCAAAGCTCAAGAAGGCAGCAGAGCTCTAAGTTTATGCTTGTATATTTGTGACAGCCACTAGATGCCACCCTGGCTAGCTCTGATGAGTTCCAGTAGATGACGCACAGAAAAATCTTGGAACAAATTCTTCATGAGAGATTTCAGTGTACTCTAGAAAAATGGGGTTCTGTTTTTGAGCCACAGGGGGACCAACGCTCCAGAGTGGGAACCCTGGGGCCTTTGGCTTGATCTTGCTTGTTCCCCCTTCTGGTTTTGTGTCCCTGGGCAATCTGACCTCTTTAAGTTTTAGTTTACTTACCTATATAGCAGGGATATTGGTATTACCTACCTAAGGTTATGTGGGTTAAATGAAAATAATGCATATTAAGTCTTGTGTTTTGTAAGTATTCAATAAAAGTTTGTCTTATTATTTTTCTCAACATTACCATTTTGAGATTCGAAGCATCTCTTATCCTTGAGTTCTGGTTTTAATACAGCGGTAGGAATGGCATCTTGCCAGCAGCCTGCTTTGTTATGTAATGTCACACAGCTTCTTTTCTGCCTCCTCTTGGTCTCAAGAGGAACACAACTTTAGGGTTAAAAATATGAGATTATACAATGGGCTACAGCTCACTGGGGAACAGCGTTTTTATTTAAAGACAAACATAATGGCCGTTTGATCTATATTATTCTATCCTTTTTTCTGATATCTAAAACAAATTCTCTTAGGTCCGTCTGCATCTCTTAGTACATTTCACTTTTAGTATATGAGCTGTGCTTGTCTGTGCCCTGAGCCAGTGTATGCTTTGAGCCCGTTACTTAATGGCATCCTTTCCAAACCAAGTACTAAAACCGCTCTTTCAGGGATATGGATTATGTAGCTTTGAGATGTGTATGTGATATCTTTTGTTCCATATTTGCCTTCTAAATTTTTTTTTTCTTTTCTTTTTTTTGGTGCTGTTCACTGTTTTCAAAGGGCTACAGGGGAAGAATTGAAAGTGAAGGCATACCTCCCAACAGGCAAACAATTTTTGGTAACCAAAAATGGTAAGAATTAATGTGGTATGTATTAGAAAATTTCACACAGTTATATGTATTAAAAAAAAGCAGCACCTTAACACTTACTGGGCTTAATTTGTATTTAAAGCCGTGCCTACAGATTCTTTCAAACGAAAATTTGGAAATTTAATGAAGCCCTACATTTTCTGTTGCTGGAGTTTTTTTTTTTTTCCATTTACTTCGTTGATTTTACCCTCCCCGCCCCCCCCCCCCCTTTTTTTTTTTGTGAAAAAAGATCTAACTGTGTAATCTCATGGGAAGAAGACAGCCCTAAGTACAAAGTTGGGCTTCACTTAATTGGACTGTTTTTGAAGTTAACATCGTAATCATAATCCCTTTAGACATTTGACTTTAATTTTCTTTTGCTTTAAATTTTTCATGGACAATGAAATTGAGACTACCTTTGACATCTCATTTCAACACTGAAGATTTTGTTGTCCAGTGTGTCATTGAAGGATTGCTTATAGGTACAAAAAATGTTTTTGAAACAGGTAGAATTTTGTTTATGAACTTAATACGGAAACAATACCAAAAGGTTGTTATAATCCCTGTTTAATCACGAAGTAATATTTTGATTTGTGTTCGTATTCAACCGATATAGAAATGGGAAAATAATATTTACAAAACAAGTTTTTCCTTATCTGTGGCATACTTTTATTAGGATTGATAATTGTTATACCCTGCCTTGTAAAAAAAATCAGAGTCGTTAACCCTGTTATCATGTTGCTTTTACCCTATTGTTACTCCATTTAAGCCTTGTAAGTGATAATATGTGTTAGTTGATGTATCTGCTGTATGAAAACTTGGCACTAGTGTTGTTTGAGGGAGTAAAATTCAGCAGGTTAGTGGATCTGAAGGTGCCTTATGCATTGAGAATAACTGGAACTTAAATATGAATTACAAAATTCTTGTCGGAAGTTCCTTTTTTACCCTTGCAAACTGGAGGTCACCTCTGCCACCCTGGAGTGTGGCAGGTGCTGTCTCTGTGCTCTAGAGTCAAAGCATGCAATAAGGCATTACTGTTCATCACCCCGAAGTTCAACAGTGTGGCCTCTGGCATCAGCTTCTGTTCTTCACGGACCATCAGGTAAAGGAACGCATCTGTCACTCCCAGTAGGGCACATTCTCCTGCCTTCTGACGCAGCTATTTAGGGAAAGACGAATGTGGCCGAGGAATCGAGTGTCTGTGGGCTGCCTATGACTCTTAAATTAATCATGTTCATTAGACTTGAAATATAATATTACAGAATATATTGATGTTGCAATTATGTATGGAATAAACCTTGATGAAGAAGAGACTTTTCCTTTCTTTCTAACGGGCCCGTGGGTAGTGGGCTACGTGCTAGTGACTGCACTTGCCATTTTCTCATAGTGCCTTGTTACAAGCGGTGCAAACAGATGGAGTACTCAGACGAACTGGAAGCTATCATTGAAGAAGATGATGGTGATGGGGGATGGGTAGACACCTATCACAATGCAGGTAAGAGGAGACCAGAATGGCATATATTCAGTTTAAATTGTTTTATACTATTTTACAATCTTTTATAATAGCCTTGATCAAAAGAAAAGAAGCTAGGGAATGTGCAGTTTTGTCCCCAGTAAACTCTTATCTGAAAGAAGCAGGGGGACAAATTGGCAAAAAAAATTAAAAAAAAAAAGCCCTTGGAGTATACCAAATTTTTATACTCCCTTCTGCTTCGGCTATACTTTGAAAATATGATCCCCCCTTTTATTTTTGTTTCTAAGTAAAGCCAATCAGAAATACTCTGTGCACTCTACTTAGCTTTAGAATCCCTTGTTACCATGGCATTCCACTGCTGGACTGTGAGCACCTTGAGGACAGGAGTCTTGTTATAGTCATACTCTTTTGCCCAGATAATATAACAAAATACCTAGCACTGAAAAGCATTGAATAGTTATTGAGTGATTATTGTAAGATGTTAAGGACTCCAGACTCTGTGAAATAGAGTCATTGTTGAATTCTCAGTGTCTGTCACAGTGCCTGATAGAGAATTTATTCAGTAAGTAGTTGTTAAACACATTGACTGAATGTAAGCCTTTCATAAGTGTATGTATGCGTAAGTTTTTGAAACCCTGAATACATGTTTTTTTCATTCCAAGTCCAAAAAAAATCGGTTTTACCATTATATTTATGTAACTATGCAAATGTGTAATACTGTGCACAGGTATAGCTAGCTACCATTTAGGACTTGTTTTACTGAAGGAAATGTGTTCTGAGTTGAAGTCCCAGTTATTGCGAGCAAGTTTTCTCCCTCCTGAGTAGAGACTAGGAGGTGTGTGTGTCTTCAGCAGTAGCGATAGAGCGGAACGTCTCAACATTGGCACTGTTGACAATTTGGATCAGCTAATTCTTTGCTATGGGTGGCTTGCTTGTGTGTTGTGAATATTGAGCGGTATCTCTGACCTCTACCCACCAGATGCGAGCAGCATCCCCCCAGTTGTGACAACCAAAAATGTCTCTAGACATTGCCAAATGCCCTGTGGCTGGCAAAACTGCGGCCCTCAGTTGAGACCCACTGCAGCCGACAGAGGGCTAAGTAATGCACACAGGAAAAGTCCCTCTTTAGGTCCGTTTCTCCTCTTTCTGAGTAAGGGACGTGCCACTTGTTTCTCTTGGAGAGAAGGCACAGATTCATAACTCCTCTGTGTTGTTCTAACAAGACTTGGGCTTCTTGACCTGAAACTCCTTTGCTTCTTAATGAGTTGAAAGAGTTGCTGTGTCAAGGCCTACAGGAGGTAATGAACTAAACAGACTTTTAAAACAATTCAAAAATCATCTTCTTCCCCTCCACTGAGTAGTGCTGTTAGATTTTTTTTTTTTTCCTCTCAGAATCTTTCAGCTGTTTGCTTTAATTTTCCCATGGAATTTTCGGGGCAACGTGAGCAGCACATTTGTAGTAAAATTGTCTGTTGACTGACCGGAGCCATTGGTTACAGCCCTGTTTTTGTAGCGTTGAGTTAATGAGTTACCGTGTTGTCTAGTCATAGCGTCTTTCATAATCATGACCCTAAAATCCAGGTGCATATTTACACAGGCATTCATCACAGAGCTAAGCAGGTGCCAGTACCATTGGATTGACAAAAATCTGTTACAGAAATTGGACTAACAACTAAAAAAATGTTTGCCCTACTTACAGGGGATAAGTAACATTATTTTCACATAGAGAAAACAAGATAGTATTATCCTGCAGGTAATTTGATGTACGTAATACATTCTAACCAATGTCTGTGAGAGATGCCTTTAGAATCTTAGGTTTAAGCCGTATACCACTTTAATTAGAGTGTGCTTCCAATCGAATCAAAAGGCCAGATGCCTTGGTTTATCCCCGCTTCTCTTCCCTTAGGTTTCTTTCTTTTCCTTCAGTCCTTGAGAATGGTAGCTCAATTAGAGTAGCAGGAGTTCTCTTTTCCTTTACCAGTCATGTCCTGCTTTTAGAAGAATCTGGTTTAATAGGGTACTGCTACATCGTTGTATTTTGACAGGTTGAAGAGGTTCATTTTCTTTGTGTCTGTGTTCAGGATTCGGCGACTCACTTTGTAATATCAACTACCAAAAAAAGTAATATCAACTAGTTATGTTAAATATTTGGGTTTTACAGTTATAAAGTAACTCGTGTCTATTATGTATAATAGCTTCTAGAAAAACATCTATAAGGTGAAGGCTTTATGCAAGATCTATGGATTGCGACAGTTTCCTTTAGGGAGAGCGAGCTAATCATTTTTTCTCTTAGGCACGTTGAATAGACGATAGAAAATTTTCAAAGATTAACAAAGGAGCTGAACTTTATTTATTTTATTATTATTGTGATTTAGGTGAAAGTTACATAGAGAATTAGTTTCTCATTAAACAGTTAATACATGAATTGTTTTGTGACATTGGTTGCCAACTCCGTGATGTATTAACTCTCTCCCCTTCTCCACCTCGGGTTCCCTGTTTCCGTGCATACTGTTTTCTGTCTCTTCCTGCCTTCTTGTCTTTGCTTTTGGGCTGGTGTGCTCATTAGTCTAGTATACATGATACATTGAAACACTTCCCTCATGTGTGGTATTGTTGGCCCTATGTTGTTGTTTTTAGGTGCCGTCGAGTCAGCTCCGACTCGTAGTGACCCTATGCACAACAGAATGAAACACTGTCCTGTCCTGAGCCATCCTCACAATCGTTATGCTTGAGCTCGTTGTTGCAGCCACTGTGTCAGTCCACCTCGTTGAGGGTCTTCCTCTTTTCCGCTGACCCTGTACTCTGCCGAGCATGATGTCCTTCTCCAGGGACTGATCCCTCCTGACAACACGTCCAAAGTATATAAGATGCAGTCTCGCCATCCTTGCTTCTAAGGAGCATTCTGGTTTTACTTCTTCTAAGACAGATTTGTTCGTTCTTCTGGCAGTCCATGGTATATTCAATATTCTTCGCAAGCACCAAAATTCAAAGGCGTCAACTCTTCTTCAGTCTTCCTTATTCATTGTCCAGCTTTCACATGTATATGATGCGATTGAAAATACCATGGCTTGGGTCAGGCGCACCTTAGTCTTCAGGGTGACACCTTTGCTCTTCAACACTTCAAAGAGGTCCTTTGCAGCAGATTTACCCAATGCAATGCATCTTTTGATTTGTTGACTGCTGCTTCCATGGCTGTTGATTGTGGATCCAAGTAAAATGAAATCCTCGACAACTTCAGTCTTTTCTCCGTTTATCATGATGTTGCTCATTGGACCAGTTGTGAGGATTTTTGTTTTCTTTATGTTGAAGTGCAATCCATACTGAAGGCTGTGGTCTTTGATCTTCATTAGTAAGTGCTTCAAGTCCTCTTCACTTTCAGCAAGCAAGGTTGTGTCATCTGCATAACGCAGGTTGTTAATGAGCCTTCCTCCAATCTTGATGCCCCATTCTTCTTCATGTAGTCCAGCTTCTCATATTATTTGTTCAGCATACAGATTAAATAGGTATGGTGAAAGAATACAACCCTGACATACACCTTTCCAGTCTTTAAACCAATCGGAATCCCTTTGTTCTGTCTGAACAGCTGCCTCTTGATCTATGTAAAGGTTCCTCATGAGGACAATTAAGTGTTCTGGAATTCCCATTCTTCGCAGTGTTTTCCATAGTTTGTTATGATCCCCACAGTTGAATGCCTTTGCATAGTCAATAAAACACAGGTAAACATCCTTCTGGTATTCTCTGCTTTCAGCCAGGATCCATCTGACATCAGCAATGATATCCCTGGTTCCACGTCCTCTTCTGAAACTGGCCTGAATTTCTGGCAGTTCCCTGTCGATATACTGCTGCAGCCGTTGTTAAATGGTCTTCAGCCCTATAGACCTATAGACCTGTTCAATCTTTGCCTGAAGGGTGAACCTCAGGAATGACCTCAGTACTGAGTTCAAAGGGTGTCCAGGGTCCATACTCTGAGGGTTTCTCCAGTCTCTGACAGACCAGCAAGCCTGACCTTGGCATACTTTATTTCTAAAGTAATTTAGCTACTATCGTTTGATTGGATTTCCCATCCTTGTTAACCTGTTTGAGAACACAGACAGATATTTTGAATTAGAAATACTATCTAGCTGACTGGTACTGCTGCCACCTGCTTAAAACCTTGACTGAGACAACTAGGTTCTGTGTATTTACTCACTGAGGAAAGCAGGGACAGCACTGAACCAGAAGTCAGCAGGTATGGGTTCAAGTCCCAGTTCCGTCACTTAACTGGCTTTAAGACGCAAATGAATCATTTTACGAACTCTGGAGACCCCATTTCTTCATAGGGAGAAATTATGACCCTAATTACCTCACAGGTAATTAGTGTTTGGATTAAATAAAATGTGGAAACACTTAATAAAGTAGAAAGCCCTGTATAAATTTCTCACAGGGAATGATTATTACCCTAATGACCTCATGGATAATTAGTGTTTGTAAGGGTTAAATGAGATGTGGAAAGAGTCAAGTAGAAAGCCCCATATAAATGTGATGTGGTATTACTACCTCTGGATAGCCTAGATTTCTGAAGCAGGTAGCAGTGCTAACATCACCAGTCCCTCATGCGGGAAATTTTGATGCAGGTTGAAGTGAAGTGTAGATATGAGTCCTGTCACCTCTTAATTGGCTCAGTTTCTGAGAATGAATGTGTACTTACATAGAGACTTAAAAAAGGAAAGGAAATGAGGAATGATAAGAGTAGGATAATTCATGCTGAAATATTGGTATGTTTCCAGTTAATCTGAGAGACGCCTTTGGGATTATTTCTTCCTGTTTAGAGTTCATTTGCAAAAAATGCTGCTAACGTTTTCTGCCTCATTTCAGGGAAGCTGTGTGAGTTTAGATATTTTTAAGTGTCTTTGTGTAGTTCTAATTAGGTAAATGGCGGTGTTTAACGGCTTAATTTTAGTTATTCTTGTCCGTTGAATTTTCAGCAGGTGTTGCAGGAATAACAGAAGCAGTTAAGGAGATTACACTGGAAAACAAGGTACTGATTAGTTATATTTCTAACTTCAATGACCTAATTATTGCTAATAATTATATTTTTAAGGTTACTCATTTTTCTTTTTTTTTTTTTAACGCAAACACTGGTTATTTATTATGGAGTGCTTTCTAAATTCCAGTTTTTTCTTCCCCTTCCCCCTCCATTTTTCTATGTGAACATACCAAAAAATTACTGTTCTCTATAAAAACCAACCAGTGCCCTCGAGTCAATTCTGACTCATAGCGACCTTATAGTTTTTTTTTAGATTCTAACTGGTAAAAACTGTTTTTCACTAATTGAGAAGTCTTGGAATGTGAATTCTAGGCTAATTTAGAAGAAATTGTCTCAGATATCTAGTACGGTTAGAATAGAAATACCTTTAGTGGGTGGCTTTAGCGAACAGAAATTTAATTTCTCCCAGTTGAGGAGACCCGAGGGGCTTTCTCTCTCCGTCTGCCCTGGGGGAAGGTTCTTGGCGACCTTGTGGCGTGTATCCTAAGACCCCTCCACTTGTGCTTGCTTATTCTGCTATTTTATATCTCAAAAGAGATTGATGTAAGACAAACCCTACAAGTATACTGCTTCATTAGCATAACAAAGAAAACCTATTCCCAAATGGGGTTATAACCACAGGTATAACCTGTAAAAAACCCATCGCCGTCAAGTGAATTCCACTCATGGTGACCCTACAGGACAGAGTAGACCTGCCCCATGGGGCTTCCAAAGAGTGACTGGTGGATTCAAACTGCCTACCTTTTGGTTAGCAGCCGAGCACTTAACTGCTGTGCCGAAAGGGGTCCAACAGGGTTTAGGATTTACAACACATATTTTTTGAGGAAACAATTCAATCTGTAACAAAAATGGGTTTTTATTTTTAATTGTATTTAGTAGCTAATTGGAGTCTTGGTGGTGCAGTGGTTAAGAGCTTGGCTGCTAAGCAAAAGGTCAGCAGTTTGAATCCACCAGCTGCTCCTTAGAAACCCCACGGGGCAGTTCTGCTCTGTCCTCTAGGGTTGCTATGAGTCAGAATTGATTCGGCGGCAACAGGTTAGTAGCCAATACTGTGCAAGTTGGGGTTTTGGAGGGTTTGCCCACTTGTTGATCGGTAAACATTAATATTAGTGTTTAAAACTTGTAGTTTAAATATTGTGTTAAGCAATTTAATCATTCTTTGGTATTAAATCAAAGCTTGTTTTGGTTTTTTTTTGAAATTTTAAATGGAAACTTGAGCTTAATTTCACCCAGGATCGTGACATTTCAGATGAGTGGAGGTTAAATCAGTGACATTCTTATTTGGGGGGGAGTGTAAAATACATAATTTGGGTAGGGTTTTTCCTCTTGGAAGTTTGCAGTTAATTTGGGCTGTGTGTATTGTATTAGCTTTTCAATTCTAAAGAGAGAACAATTGTAGTTTTCTTCATATTTTTGGTTGTTTGAAATGATTTGACTAAACGCCTTCACCCTTACCTTTTAAAAATTACTTTGTTAGCAGTCAAGTCTCATAGAGGCTAGAATATTCGGATGGAATAATTGCATTCCTGTTGTCCTTTGGGAACCCTGGTGGCGCAGTGGTTGAGAGCCATGGCTGCTAACCAAAAGGTCAGCAGTTTGAATCCACCAGCTGCTCCTTGGAAGCCCTATGGGGCAGCTCTGCTTTGTCCTGTAGGGCCACTATGAGTCTGAATCGACTTGATGGCAGCGGGTTTTTTGGGTATTGTCCTTAGGAAACATCGACTGCAACAGTTACTAGATTTTTGTCATTTGAATCTTTTGGGATTGTTAACTGGAGCCTAACAGAAAGTGTTAGAAACTAAAATGAGTTTTATTGTTTTCACCATAGAATGTTGTTTGCTAGGAATTAAAGTTTAGTGGCTCAGCCTGAGAATTTATCGTTTTGAAATTCCACTTTGGGGAGGGTCTGGATGACTCAAGGAGAAATCACACACATAGCTGTGCTTGGTCAGAAGTTCTTGCTCACTCTGCTGTTACCTTCATTTTATGGCTGATTTCTATGAGCCTTTCATTTAATCTCGCTCCTAGCGACCCGGTAGGACAGAATAAAACTGCCCCATAGAGTTTCCAAGGAGCGTCTAGTGGATTCAAACTGCTGACCTTCTGGTTAGCAGCCATCATACTTAACCACTGTGCCACCAGGGTTTCCATTGGGTCGCTATGAGTCGGAACCGACGCGATGGCAGTGGGCTTGGTTTTTTTGTCTTTACTTAATCTCTCTTCTGTTTATTTGTGTCATAACGGTAAAGCCATTTAGTAGTGTAGATGCCTCAGACCTTGGGGACGATAATAGCAGAGTCGTGTGGATGAATTTTTTTTGACAGATTTGTGGTAATTCTTTCAACTTTTAGTAAATGTGATAATAGGTAATATAGTGCTTTGTATTCCACCTAACAGCCTCACGTTCTGCTGCAGGACGATGACTTAATCAGAATAATTAACAACCAAATTACATCTTTCCTGTCACTTCCTTTTTAATATAGAAATATGCATTATTTATTATTATAATTGAGTGCTTAGGGTACTTGCCATCCAGATCCAGGTATCAGTCCCTTGTCGTTGATGTCTGCTGCAGTCTCCTGTATCCAGTGCGAATATCACCAACATGATTAAAATTTCTCTTAATGGCCAGTTTGTCAGACATGGGACAGACACTGGCAGTCTTTCCCCTACGCTTTCACATTCTGGGTCTAATAGTGATACAAAGGAGTTCAGTTTCTAGCGGTAAATAGAATCATCTCTAAGTAAAACTGTAAATTAGTTGAAACTAGATGCCCGATTTATGACTTACTGTATTGACTTCAAATTTTTCAGAGTGTTAGTTTTATGAAGTCAATAAGTGTGTGCTAGCCCTGTCGTCAGTTAGCATTATTCTTTCCTTGTATGGCCAGTATTGTTAAGAAATTGAGCTGGAATTCTGTGTGTTGAAATGCCTATAATGCCTGATGTTGGTGTTGCGTCAAGTTGATCTCAACTCCTACCGACTCTATGTGACAGGGTGGAATTGCCCCACGAGGTTTCCTAGGCTGTAATCTTTGTGGGAACAGGTCACCAGGTCTTTTCTCCCTTGGAGCAGCTGACAAGTTCGAACCACCCACTTTTTGGTTAGCAGCCAAACGCTTAACAGTTGCACCACCAGGAGGGCTCCTTGTAATGCCTGATAACTGTTGTGTAATTCAGCCAGGATATTGGTAACAATGGGGGCTCTCATGGTGTAGTGGTTAAAGCACTCAGCTGCTAACCAGAAGGTCGTGGTTCGAACCCACCAGCCTCTCAGAGGGAGAAAGACGTGGCGGTCTGCTTCTGTGAAGGTTTGCAATCTTGGAAACCCTATGGGGTGGTTTTACTCTTGTCCTGTAGGATCGCTATGAGTTGAGATCAACTTGACAGCAGTGGGTTTGGTTTGGTTTGGGGTATTGTTAACAAATTAGGTCATAAGAGTTTGATCTCTAATTTGTAATAATGCATTTATTTTAATTTACAAACATGATTTACAGATACACCTTTTTCCTCCTCTAAATTTTAAGTATGCAAGTTAACATAACTTTGAACTGAATTCGTAAAACTAATGAATTGGTTAGATAAAAATATTGTTGTTCTTACTAGGAATTGGGAACTATATTTAAACATGAGCTTAAAGTACTCTCAGTGCTGCCATACCTCTTACAGTTCTCAGTCACAGCACTCAGCACGTTGTGTTTAAGGTTGGCTTATGTGCCTGCCATCCCTACTCAAGTGTGAGTTCCTTGAGGATAAGAACTGTCTCGTCACTCTTACTGCACAGTGGTTAGCACTGTGCCAGCACATGGGGGCAGCGTTTGAACTAGTAAACATATTTAAATGAATTCAAATGTAATTAATTTCAAAGGACAGCATAAAACTCCAAGATTGCTCTGTGATATGTGAGGAAGAAGAGGAAGATGAAGGAGAAGCTGCCGATATGGAAGGTATTTGTCTTCTGGATTTGCTATAATCACATTGTGTATTGACTTGGCCATATTTCTAACTGATGTGGGAAGAATTCTACCCCCCTGAGTTCTAATTATTAATGTTTAGCGACCCAGAGAGAATTTTGTTTAGTTTAAATTTAATCCGTACAAAACTTACCTTGATCTTGGCCTCTCTTACTTTGCCTGGAGCATAGTCTTAACAGCATTATTTCTACTATGAAAAATATTGGTCATAAATCTCTAGTGTTGGATAAAGCAAGATACAGACTCTTATTTCAGAACGTAACAAAGTTTGCTAGTGTGTTTTTGTATTTTTTTTTCCCTCCTTTTTGATACCACCTTTCTACTAAAACCCTAAGAGAGTGATTCTTAATGGTGTCTTTTCGAACTGCACAGGATCCCTTCCCCCTTCCCTGAGATTCTGGAATGCCCTGCTAGGATTCCCAGTGGTGGAGGGTCACTGCTTTGGTGGACCGTGGTTAAAATATTGAAATCCACTGCACTCAGAGGGCAGAGTCACACAGGTCTATGAATATATGACTGTGAATAGCTTCCTATGTTATTAATAGGATAACCTCTAATACATATGAAACCTCAGATATTTAAAAAGATGTGAAAGTATTGCTAACACTAGGGTTACCTCTGTGAAGTCAGTCCATCTTTATCGTGCTTGTCTTCCCTGCCTCTGGCTCTCTTAACCTTCTCTCCGGCTTTTTGCCTCCCTTGGTCTCCATGACTGAATTTTCCTCCTCCTTCCTGGGCTGTTCTTCTCAGCCTTGTGGGGCCCTTGACCTACTTCCCAGCTGCTGTTTGATGGGAGCTTTTTTTCCCCTGCTTGCTCTAACTTGCAGATTTTGTTTACTGTCGTGGCTTGTGTACTGGCACACTGTGGTCTGGCATTGAAATCTGTGCAACAGGAAAGATGTATAAATTACACCACATTCTCTGTGAAAGTTTAAATACGAATTTGTGGGCACACACACATACACACAGAATGTGTCAGCAGTTGGAGAAAGAAAGAGAATATGAACAAGTTAAGGGTAGCCATTGGGGGGTGTGAGGTGACTGAATCTCAGCTATAGAATTAAGAGTGAGGGGAGATGTTTTGTAGCATTAGAAGTAAAAGATGGCGTCCGTTAGAGTTGGTACACCCTCTTGGCAAGTGGTGGACAGATGGCGTCAGTTAGAGCTGGTACACCCTCTTGGCAAGTGGTGGACAGATGGCGTCAGTTAGAGCTGGTACACCCTCTTGGCAAGTGGTGGACAGATGGCGTCAGTTAGAGCTGGTACACCCTCTTGGCAAGTGGTGGACAGATGGCGTCCGTTAGAGTTGGTACACCCTCTTGGCAAGCGGTGGACAGATGGCGTCCGTTAGAGTTGGTACACCCTCTTGGCAAGCGGTGGACAGATGGCGTCCATTAGAGTTGGTACACCATCTTGGCAAGTGGTGGACAGACAGCCGCTAAAGAGGGGCTGACAGCACAGCCCAAGTGCCAGAGTAGCTGACTATCTCTTAGTTCTCTTCCCAAATTACTTTCAGGCCCCATGAAACCTAGCTGTATATTTGTTCCTAAATTCTCGTCAGATTTTTTTCTTTATTTCCATGGAAAATGCCCATTTCTGAGGAAATCTGAATGACTTACTTGTAACCAAAATTGCTCAAAACAACCTCCCATACCATTTCCTATGCTCAGGACTTCCATATCTAAACTTCCAGACCAGGTCCCCTGAACTTCAGGTGTGCTCGTTCATTTTCATTTCCACCTAGATGTCTCACAGTTGTCAAACTGAACTCATCACCTTTTTGCACAGATATTCTTTGTGGGCTCTGTCTTTCTGTGAATGTCACACAGTTGTCCAAGCTGGGGTTGGGGGATGGGGACAATTTTTAGAGTGCAAGCTGTGGGACTGCCTTAACTATCTGACAGCATTTTAGCATGTTTGTTATATTTCCCTTGGGTAGGAGATAAGGAAAGAATTGCTTTATGTGGAATTTTACGGAAACTCTGGTGGCGTAGTGGTTAAGAGATATGGCTGCTAACCAAAAGGTTGGCAGTTCAGATCCACCAGGCACTCCTTGGAAGCTCTGTGGGGCAGTTCTACTGCGTCCTATAGGGTCACTTTGAGTCAGAATCGACTTGACAGCAGTGGTTTTTTTTTTTTTTTTTTTAAATCTAATATAGCAGGTAGTTAATTTCAATTCTTTATTCAATAAATATTTATTGAGCAATACAGTGTCTGTGTCAGGCATGGTTCTTGGTGCTGGAAATTATTAAAGCGGTAGACGTGATCTCATGGAGTGTGTAGTCTAATTAGGGAAGGTGGGTGAAAAACAGTAGAGCAAAGTGTATATTGTATTACATGATCGCAAGTGTTACAGAGAAAAATGAAGGAAGGGGGTGAGGGGTCCTGGGGCAGGGATGAGTGTTGCTGTCTTTAAGTAGTTTGGTCAAGAAAGGCCTCGTTGAGATTGTCATTTGAGTAGAGCTCAGAAAGAACGTGTGAACAAGTCATTTGGGTGTCTGGGGGATGTGTGCAGAGAGGCCTTGAGGTGGCTTCTGTGATGCTGAGAGGAGCCTGCTGCGTCTAGAGTGGGTGAGAGGGGAGCCTAAGAGGTGGACCAAAGAGGGAAGCAGGGACCAGATCATGTAGGGCCCTGGCTTTGACTAGATGAGAGGAGAAGCCAGGGGGAGTTTTTCTACGTAGAGGATTGAAGTGATTCGACCTCTGCCAGCACCACGCTGACTTCAATATGAATAGACTGAAGGGGGAGTGGGAGAGTAATGGGAGGCTGTTGTGATAATCCAGGCAAGAAATAATGGCGGCTCCGGCAAGGATGGAACATTGGACATGAGGGTAGGGCCGAAGGGGTTTGCTGCTGAATTAGGTGTAGAATGTGAGAGACAGACGTGGAGTCAAGTGTGACCCCAAGGTTTTTGACCTGAGCACCTGGAATTAACAGAGATGGGAAAACTGTAGGACTGAACAGCTTTGAAGGTGGAATCAGGAGCTCAGTTTTGATATGTGATGTTTGCAATGCTCATGAATCATTCAAGTGGAGACAAAAGTCAAGTCAGGTACAGGGAACACAACAGAGAACCCCTGAGGGCACAGGAGAGCAGTGGGATGCAGACCTCAAAGTCTCATGAAAAGGCCAGACTTAATGGTCTGACTGAGACTGGAAGGACCCCAGAGGTCACGGTCCCCAGACCTTCTGTTAGCCCAAGACAGGAACCATTCCCAAAGCCAATTCTTCAGACAGGGATTGGACTGGACTATGGGATAGAAAATGATACTGGTGAGGAGTGGGCTTCTTGGCTCAAGTAGATGCATGAGACTATGTGGGCAACTCCTGTCTGGAGGGGAGATGAGAGGGCAGAGGGGATCAGAAGCTGGCTGAATGGACACGAAAACAGAGAGTGGTGGGAAGGAGTGTGCTGTCTCATTAGACAGAGCAACTAGGAGCATATAGCGAGGGATATATAAGTTTTTGTATGAGAGACTGACTTGGTTTGTAAAGTTCCACTTAAAGCACAAATAAAAATTAAAAAAAGTCAAGTCAGGGAATCAGGGAATAAACTTGGGAGTCGTCAACATATAGATGGTATTTAAAGCCGTTGAGATTGATTGAAATCATCAAGGGAGTAAGCTTGAGGAGACGTGAGGCCAGGTTCAGGAGCTGAATCTTTGGTTCCCGCAGCGTTAAGAGCAAACATACAGAGGAGCCTGAGGGGAGTCAGCACAGGAGAGAGTGCAGGGGCTGCAGTGAGGTGGGAGGAAACACAGCACCTGACAAACCAAGGAAAGGGATCGTTCCGAGAAGGAGGGGTTGACCTTGCCAGATGCTGCTGGGTGGTCAGCGAAGACGAAGACTGGAAAGGTGCCTCTGGCCTGGCACAGTGGAGGCCCCCGGTGACTTGAACAGGCTCGTTTATCCAGTGACGTGACCAGCCTGGTGTGTCCTGTGGAGTCACTGTGGGTTCTGTTGTTTTACGACGCCAGCTGCTGTTGCTGATGCGCTGTGATGCGCCGTACCGTCGACCAGGCCAGGAGCCTGCCGACCGGTGGTGTGAAGCGTCTGCTGCTTTGGACTTAGCTCGCTGGTATCTACTCAGCGTCTTCAGTTAGGAACAAAAGCCAAAGCCGGTGTTGGAATGATACCCTGAAGTAATATAATGTGGTTTGGTTTAGGGGTTATCTCGGACTCGATTAACGTTTTGTTGCTTTTTATAACAGAATATGAAGAGAGTGGCTTGTTGGAAACAGATGAGGTTTGTAAATTGAGTTTTCTTTAGTTAATTTTTAATGAATGAACTTGGGGATTCGTGTTCTTACTAATAATATTCTGATGTTTCAAAGTTCTTATTTGTGTGTTTACATAGATTGTAACATTTATGATTTTACCTTTTGAGTTTTAAATTATGTCTGCTTATAATGGGAAAATCAGAACGAAATACAGGGTGGGAAAAATACATTTTCTGTAATACCGTATTCATACAAATTTTAATGTTCTAAATGTTTATCCATTATTATATGCCAGGCTACCCTAGACACAAGGAAAATAGTAGAAGCTTGTAAAGCTAAAACTGATGCTGGAGGTGAAGATGCTATTTTGCAAACCAGAACTTATGACCTTTACATCACTTACGATAAATATTACCAGACGCCACGACTGTGGTTGTTTGGCTACGATGAGGTAAAAACGAAAGAATGTATGTTTTAATGTAAATGCTTTAAATTATTGGTTTTAATGCCTTCTTAATTAGGTACGTGACTGTATGTTACGTTCTTTTAAATTTCAGAAATCATCTGTTTTTTAATTTTATGATTAATATTTTTTATCTTGAAGACACTGAAGCACTCAGTGGGGTGACAATAATACTAAAATGTAAACAGAGATAATCCATTGCGTGCTTACTCCTTGGCCTCTGATTTCGTCCCTTCAGAACGTGAAGTGGGTTGAACCTGGTTTGTCATGCTAACTTTTGTCTGGAATCACATTTGTTATATGTACAGGCGTTTACATGTGATCGTGTCATATATGTTTTTCCCCTTAAGACACAGAACCTTTTTCACTCATCTATTTAATTGGAGCCCTGCTGGCACAGTGGTTAAGAGCTACGGCCGCTAACCAAACGGTCAGCAGTTCGAATCCACCGGCCACTCCTTGGAAGTCCTATGGGGCAGTTCTGCTCTGTCCTAGAAGGCCGCTATGAGTCAGAATCACCTCGACGGCAGTGGGTTTTATAGCGTTAACCTCGTTGCCGTCGAGCTGATTCTGACTCATAGCAACCCTATAGGGCAGAGTAGAGCTGCCCCATATGGTTTCCAAGGAGCGCCTGTTGGATTTGAACTGCTGACCTCCTTTTGGTTAGCAGCCATAGCACTTAACCACTACGCCACCAGGGTTTCCTTTGGGTGGTAGTTAATGTCATGTGGACCAGAGGTACAGGCTGGCACAAATGAATTGTAAACTTCCCCCCAAAGAATGGTGATTCTAAATAGTACGAAATTTTAAATTGTAAGTGAAAGGGGTAGGGGTGGGGAGAATAAAAAGATGATAAACATTGAGATTTGAGGCTAAGAGTTTCTTAACAGTAATTTCAGGGCATTTTTTTGTGCTTTCAGCAACGGCAGCCTTTAACAGTTGAGCACATGTATGAAGATATCAGTCAAGATCATGTGAAGAAAACAGTGACCATTGAAAATCACCCTCATCTCCCACCCCCTCCGATGTGTTCGGTTCATCCATGCAGGTCTGCAGACATTTTGTGTGTATTTGTGTGCATGTGTGTGTCTCGTCTACTTCATGGGTTTATTACTTGGGATGCCCTAACAGAAAAGATTGACTGAATAAGCAAATAAAATTCCCTTTTATCTTCCTTAGAAATGCTCTTATGCTTAAATGTATAAGGAAAAAGGGAGTGAGAAGCTCACTAAGTGATTTCAAGTTTAACATATTAAGAATGTGTGTGTGTGTTTACTTACAGAATGGGTTTTGTGATTGCACCCCTCTTTTCCGAGAATAGATTCGAAGACCCTGTTTTAGATTTAAAAGTTCTGATCATTTAGACATGGTTTGCTCTAGCATGAATGTGTATCTCTGAATGTAGAGTATACAGTTGACCTTGTACTTCTGCTAGGTGACCTATTTATCCCCGTTTACTGGGGATGCGGTGTGAGGATTTCTGCATTCCTTTATCCTTCAGTTAAGAGGTCTGAAGCCCTATCAAATCAAGTGCATTTTATAATTTGGGATTTCAGCTAACTGTCTTATAAACTAATTCTGTCATAGACAGTGTAGTTCTTTTTTGAGGGAAATAAAGGAAAAGGGGCGTAGAAGTAGGGAATAAGACCCTTTTATGGCCCACTCCGGCTCTGTGCCTTAGTCCTTAACCCTCACCACGAGGCACAGATTGCCTGAGTTCAGAGGCTAGGGTAGTTGTGGAGTTCTGTCCGTGCACTGACTTCCTCTCTGTTTGGAATTGTGGGCTGCCGTAGGGGTTTTCTCTTGCCAGTGTTTTCAGGTGGCTGAGTGAGTGAGGCCAAGCCTCTATGTATGATTCGCTCAGAACTTTCATTTTAAAAATGATGTTACATTCTAATTTCCTTTGGGTTACTTATTTTTAATAGCTAACTTTTGCAACTCATAGAAAAGTACTGATAACATACTGGTAACATTTTTCAGATGAAAACTCTGATAATATTCCATTGACTAGTTAGATGAAACATTTCCTTGTCCCTCCCATCCCCTTTTCCCATAAAAAAAAAAAAAATTAAGATTTTCTTCTCACTCTCTGTAACCTCTTTATTAACTTCTTTATTTCCAAACTTTACCTTGATGAAAGCCTAGTTCATTATTCAAGTTTATGTCAAGAAGCATTAATAACCACTAGAATTATCCAATATAATCTGAAAGGTTTTCACTTCAAAGAGCTTTGCTGTTGGCTCCCCTTAGGGTTTGAGGTTTTAGGGTTGTGCTTATCAAACTGAAGCAGGTTTCTTTCTGAGATATAAATTTTACTCAGAGTTGAGGAAAAGAGAAAAGTAATTTAACCTGTAATTTAAGCATTTTAATGAGTAAACATGGCTGTTTATGGAACGGGTTGTAAATACGGCTGAAGGCCTATAGAACAAGACTTTTGGGACATTATAGGCCTTTCTGTGGGCCGTCTCAGAGTCTACTTTCAGATTCTTAAGGCTAATATAGTCACTCTCATCTTCTGAGTTGATTGTTATCAAGATTATATTAATAAAAATTTGAGAGGCATTATTTAAGCCTCTTTGATTTATGTAAGGTTATTTCTTTTGTACTTTGCCTTTTTCTTAGTTTATATGTCTAATTACTTTGGTGTTACTCTTTCCTGTAGCACAGGAGAGATACCAGCTGGCCATGAAAAGATTTGTGCATAGGACAGAAACTTTATTTTTAAATAGAATTAGATAAATTCTGTGATACCCATTAAGGCAAAGCACCAATTAACTTTTCATTGAACCTCTCAGCTTTGGCTTCTTCTCAGCCAAGTACTTAAGCAGTCAGAAATCACAGGACTTTAGATACCTCTTTGCTTTTTTGACCAACAGTTACCAGGTAGCTTTTTGAACTCTCTGGTTCCTCAAAGCAGATGGCCATTGTCCAGCATTGACCCCTGGCATCTCTTCCCTTCCTCTCGTTTTCCACTGCCACACCACCCCTCATCCCAGAGGGAAGCTGACAGTCCATGGTGCCCATCGTGACTACCACAGCTGCCTTGTGGCTCAGCAGTCTGACTGGCTGCAGGGCCAGGGAGGGCATATTTTACAACACATTAATTATTATATGTTAAAAACCAGCTCACTCGTAATAATGAGGTAGATTGCTTCACAAGCAAAACCTTGCTTTTCAGACTATTTTGATTTTATTGATCTGCACTAATGATTTGTTCTTTTGCTTTTAGGCATGCCGAGGTGATGAAGAAAATCATTGAAACTGTTGCAGAAGGAGGGGGAGAGCTTGGTGTTCATATGTATCCTTCTGTGTGTGCGTGTATGTGTGTGTGTGATTGGGGGCAAATGCTGTATTGTGACAGTCACGCTTCGTTCCTGGTTAGCACATGTCCTTATGTACACCAGTTAGCTCTGCCTTATTACCGAGCCTTAGGTTAACACGTCCTTCTGGGCAGCGGCTCGCCAAACGCTTTTGTCTGTCTCCGAGGTAGGAGTGGTTAAGAGTGTGTGAATGGGTTAGCACAAAACCGCTGCTCCTGATGGAAAAGAGACTCAGTGGACTTAATTCATTGATGAAAGATGAGTAACGTACCAATTTAGAAGGTAACGCATGAGTATCTTTTCCTTAAGTCTATTCCCAATTTCATATATCACCATGTTTACTTTTTCCATGTAAA
Organism: Elephas maximus indicus; assembly: GCF_024166365.1. Taxonomy (NCBI): domain Eukaryota; kingdom Metazoa; phylum Chordata; class Mammalia; order Proboscidea; family Elephantidae; genus Elephas; species Elephas maximus. Next base: position 1,214,882 of record NC_064819.1, on the reverse strand, counting down.
TATAAGTTAGGTTGTGTCAGTCTGAGGTCTCTCTGAAGCAAAGAGTTCAACTTAAGTGAGTTGGTTAATTAAAAAGTAATGCTCGTGAAGCGTGTTTCAGATATTCTTAAAATACAGTATTTTAACTTTTCATCAGATAAGAGTGCCCTTGTTGTATCTCACTATGGTTCTGTAGTTTTCCGAGTTTAACAAGAGTAAACTCTTGTATCCCTAAATACATGTACCTGCAGCGTGGATTCATCAAGAGCAGTTAAAGTCGGCGATTTGGACGCCAGACACGTTGAATTGGCTTGGCGCTCAGTTGGCGTTGGGCTTGCTGCTTCATGCCCCGCAGCGTTAGGTGCAGACTGCAGGGTCCGTGGGATTCACCACGGTGTTGGAGCTGCAGTAACCTCAGCGTCACTCACCAAGTATATCCCTTTAGGGAAACTTTAATCTGATTAGATATTGAAACCAAGAAGTTATGGTGCAAGCCAGATGTGCTCTGGAAATCCTACTGGGTGTAGTTTAGCATTCATCTTTATGTTTGTTCCCCGGTAAAAATTAAGTCGGCTCTTGATGCTCCTAAGTGCAGTGGAACACAGAAGAAACTCAGAATTTTCTTAAAGACAGTCCAGTATCACAGACTCTGTGGCAAGTATATATGTTAACCGAGAATCAGTCCATTACGGAGGGTTTCCACTTCTGTTTTCTCTTGCTTCAGCGATTTTATACGCTTCATTCTGCTCATTTTCTCTAACTCACACTCTAGCAATGTCGTGAACAATAAGGGTACCATTCTCCACTTAAACGTGGACAGCCTTGTTCTTATTTTTACATCAAGATAGTTGAGCCTGCCTGTAACAACAGCGTATGAACTCCTACTCATTAGGAAGTCTCAGACTCGGCTATTAAATGGCAGTGGCTGGTCACAGAGTCTTAAAGGTATGGAGAGCCTCATTGAACAGACACAAGCTTGGATGAGTGAATTTCTGTGAGATTTTTGTCTTAAAATCTTTCTGTGAAGATGAAACTTTTTTTAGAGAAATTAATACTTAATAAAATTGCTAATTACAGTGTTAGCTTAAGCCATAGAACCATTTAAAAATCATATTTTCCTTAGCTAAAGACCTTTAGGTATCTTCTAATTTTCTTGAAATTTGTACAAGCTGTCATTCCAACCATAGAATATGACTACACAAGACACTTCACAATGTAATGAAGAGAGCCTAGAATCTATCCTAATTATTGGTTCTGATTTTTAAATAATTAACCCATAGATGTGACCATTGACCATGTTCGCCAATATATACAATTTCTCTAATAAAGGGACTTACGTGTTTATGCATTAAATAAAAAAGGTGTTCCACTACCAGCCTTATTTGTTTAATAAAAATGAATGTAAAGAAACGCTTTTCTTGCTTCTTATCAAAAGGCTATAATGGGATCTTCCTGAATAACAGCTCTTTTAATGAAGAAGTGTGTCGTAGAGAACGATGACGGCGTTTTTGATTCAATTCCTGAGGAAGGTGTTAAATGTGTAATAGCGTGTCTAAGTTTCCTAGCGCTGCTGTAACGGAAGTACTACAAGTGGGTGGCTTTCAAGAACAGAAATTTGTCTTCTCATAGTTCTGGAGACTCAAAGGCCAAGTCAGGGTCTCAGCCGTGTGGATTCCTCCCTTGAGCCTCTCCCTCGGTTTCTGGTGTCTGCTGGCCATCCTTGAGTCCTTGGCTTGTAGCCATCTTCATGTGTCATCTGTCTTTCCCTGTGTATGTGAGCCTCTGTCTCTTCTGGTCTTTTTAAAACTCAGAAGTGATTAGGGTTTAGGATCTACCCTACACTGGTATGGCCTCAACTGATTGATTACATTGCATCGTATCATGGAGGGTATTGACATTGTACTACATTGGGGGTAAGTAATTGCATCACATTACCTTAGATCGCACCCACGGATCTAGGGTTTAGGATTCCAGCACACATTTTTAGGGGGTACAGTTCAACTGGTAACAGTGTCAGAACTAGGATAGAGGAGACTGCATGCTAGGCCGCTGTCCCTTTTCCTCTTTGTTATCTCGTTTCCCCCTCTGCCTGCCTGCTCGTAGTTGATAGTTAGAAAGCGCTTGCTGTGTGCCAGGAATATGATGAGTGTTGTTATTTATATTGTTTCCTGATTGCTTTATTAGGTTGGTTCCACCAAAAGTCTTTTCTTCAATTAAGGACACAGGAGTCTTTCTCATGACTGTCTGTTAGAGTACTTCATAGTACAATAGAGTATTAGAACAGACAGGGCTCTCTTTATCGTGTGACCTCCGTTTATAGACTTGGATGGAGGCATTTGGAAAGGCTAGTTCTACCCTGGGACGGCACTGAGATCCAGGGGGTAAGAGGACCCCGCTTTTGGACTCTTCCCTGTTTTACGTTCCCTTTATGTCCATACATTGCCTCTCATCCACCTTGTTGAGTTCCCTCTAAGGGAACCTTAGGTTTTTTTTTTTTTTCCTTCTTCTTCAGGGATAATCTTATCTTCAGATCCCTTTATTTTTCTCCCTTTTCCAGTTGTAGTCTAATTCTTGTATCGCGAAGGAAATCTCTGTAATGTATATAGTGACTTGGTGGAGGTAAGGCAGTGTTTGACATGTGTAATATGGAGGTGTAAGCTGGAAACCCTGGTGGCGTAGTGGTTAAGTGCTGTGGCTGCTAACCAAAGGGTCGGCAGTTCGAATCCACCAGGCGCTCCTTGGAAACTCTATGGGGCAGTTCTAACCCTGTCCTATAGGGTCGCTATGAGTCGGAGTCAACTCGACGGCACTGGGTTTGGTTTTTGGTAAGCCTATGCATCATCTGCTGATAAATATACCAGATAATCCCGCTTGTCTATGTAGCCAACAAGCTATTTCCTTTCTTAATTCAAATGAACCTTCCAAACCGATTTTACTAGAAACTTATATTGTGAATATCTATAATATAAATGTCTCCAGTATTAAGTATTATCAAATTGTCCACATTTTTCTCCCATTTAGGTCCTATTAAAAGTGCAAACAGCCTTATTTTTTTTTTTACTGGTTGTCAGCGGTCATTTATCTCAGTCACCACTTGGTGGCGTAAATGATCTTGTTGACCGAACCTTTTTATTTTCACAAGACCTTTTTTCCAAATGAAATCTTTACGTTGATCCCAGTACATAAAAGGAAAGTGAGTATGTTAAGGGTTTAAATGTGTTTTTATGAGCTCATATTTATAATATTCGTTGAGGACAGTAAGGTGAAGAACAGTGAACAATGAAACTTTTGGTAAACCTAGAACTGAAATTCAGCGTATGGATGACAGTCTTAGAAGCTTTAGCATCTGGCTTATTTTTTATTTCTGTTTCCTAGTGTTTTAAAACTTAAGATTTACATAAATAAGTAGGAAAAATAAGTAGGAGCAAATGGCAATAGCTTTTTGTCTTTTTAATTTTATTTTGAAATAACTTTAGAAGTACAGAAGAGTTAGGAAGATAACGTAGTGTTCAGGCGAACCCTTCAAGTTCCTCTTATGTTAGTATCTTGCACAACCATGGTACACTTATCTAACCTAGAAGTTAGCATTGACACAATACTATTAAATAAGATACAGATTTTCCCAGTTTCTACTTTTTTTTTTTCTGTTTCAGGATCCAGTTCAGGGCACTACATTGCTTTTACTCATGATGTCTCATTATGGGGTGCTGTGGAGTTGATTCCAGTGCTTATTGACTTCATGTGAGAGAGTAGAACTGCCCCATAGGGTCTCCTAGGCTGTAATCTTTATGGGAGCAGATCACCACAGGGTCTCCTAGGCTGTAATCTTTATGGGAGCAGATCACCACAGGGTCTCCTAGGCTGTAATCTTTATGGGAGCAGATCACCATAGGGTCTCCTAGGCTGTAATCTTTATGGGAGCAGATCACCATAGGGTCTCCTAGGCTGTAATCTTTATGGGAGCAGATCACCATAGGGTCTCCTAGGCTGTAATCTTTATGGGAGCAGATCACCATAGGGTCTCCTAGGCTGTAATCTTTATGGGAGCAGATCACCATAGGGTCTCCTAGGCTGTAATCTTTATGGGAGCAGATCACCATAGGGTCTCCTAGGCTGTAATCTTTATGGGAGCAGATCACCATAGGGTCTCCTAGGCTGTAATCTTTATGGGAGCAGATCACCATAGGGTCTCCTAGGCTGTAATCTTTATGGGAGCAGATCACCATAGGGTTTCCTAGGCTGTAATCTTTATGGAAACAGATCACCAGGTCTTTCTTCCCAGAGTGGCTGGGTGGGTTCGAACTGCCAACCTGTCGGTTAGCAGCTGAGTACTTAAACATTACGCCACCAGGGCCCCTTCACGTCTCTGTAGTCTCCAGTCTGTAATGTTTCCTCTCTCTTGTGATCTTCACCCTTCTGAAGAGTCATGTTCAGAGAATTTGTAGAATATCCCTCGGTTTGGGTTTGTCTCATGTTTTCTCAAGATTGAAATTAGGAATTGGGGAAAAATCCCCCAAAGGGGATGTGCCCATCTCTTTGTATAACTTTTTTTTCATCTCTATCATTTCCATTTGGTTCTTTCATGTAATGTCTTAACTTTTTGCTGAAACTACCCATCTTTATATGTATGTTCTCCAGCTTTTCTATTAGTGTTTTTAGCGTTATTAACCACAATTTAAAATTTCTTGAAAGATTCTTGCAGTATTTGTATGGTATCTAGGTAGGATTCTGATGATTGCTCTGTCCCTTGGGATTGTGGCCTTGTCGTGTTTTCTTGTACCTTGTTTTTTGTTGAAATGCAAACACGTTGTGTCATACAGAAGAAGCTAAGTTACATACGTTTCTTGCTTAAAAATGGATATGCCTCCTGCTAGGTCTTTAGTGTGGGGGCTTGCAGTAACCTGATCAGGAATTGGGCTGGGCTGGCTTCTGTGGTTTATCAGCTGGATGCTATCTTCACCGCAGGCTATTAACTAAGTATAGCCTGTGATGGGGGTGGGGCTGGCTTACCAGAGCAACGTGTGTTTGATTCTTAACTTTTACACCTTCCTGTTGTGCTGGGCCTCAGAATGGGCTTGCGGCAGGTCCTCGCGTGTCCCTTGTCCTGCTTCCAGCAGCATTCCACCCTCACTTGATATTTGAAGCTTATGAGCCTGGCGGTGGAATGGTGCTGGAGGTAGCTGAGGTCTCTGATCAAGGCGTACACGCCGCCCCTTGGTCCCTGGGTGTGGCCTTGTCAGTTCCGCACTTCTGCTAGCTGCAGTTGTGGGTGCAGACTCCTGAGCCTTCACAGCAGTGAGGTTTTTCATCCTTGTCCTCCGCTCCCAGCTGCAGGAACTGCTCACAGTGCCCTAAGGCCACCAGTGCTCCCCCTTCCCCCAGGAAGTCTTCTGTTCTGAAATGGAGATAGAGGCTGGATTCCTTTCCTAGGGCAACCTACCAAATTATCACAGACTTGGTGGCTTAAAACAACAAAAATCTCTTCTCTCGTAATTATGGAGGCTAGAAGTCCGAAATGAAAGTGTCGGCAGGGCCACACTCCCTCCGAAATCTCTAGGGGAGAATCCTTTCTTGACTCCTCCAGCTTCTGGTGATTCCTGGTGTTCCTCGGCTTGTAGCAGCATAAGTCCAGTCTCTGCTTCTGTCTTCTCGTGACCACATCCCTTTGTCTCTGTGTGTCCTTTGCTTTTGTAAGGATGCCAGAGTCTGAATTTAGGGTCCACCCTAAATTAGGATGATTTCATCTAAAGATCTTTAATTACATTTGCAAAAACCCTGTTTCCAAGTAAGATCAGAAGCCCTGGTGGCGCAGTGATTAAGAAGGTCGACAGTTCAAATCTACCAGCCACTCCTTGGAAACCCAATGGGGGCAGTTCTACTCTTCCCTGTAGGATCACTGTGAGTTGGAATCAACTTGACAGCAACGGGTAAATAAGATCATGGTCTGAGGTTCTGGTTGGACATGAATTTTGGGGGACACTATTCAACCCATTACAGAGATATTCTCATTCCAAAAAGAAGAAATTGGATGGATTAAAGGGATCATTGGTCCCAAGCAAGTTTGAAACCCAGCAGGGCAAAGTCCGTTAGGTTTCAAGGCCTGAGACTCTGCGGCTTGGTCCCACCAGCCCCTGCCTCTGGGCCAACAACTCTGGCCTCTACCTCTGCCTCTGCGTCCACAGCTCTGCACTCCTAGGCATGCTGTCTTTCTCTTTCTTGAAGGGTAGCATGTGTTTGCAGCCAATTCGTTCTATCAGCCCGTTGCCTGCCTGTAGTATCTCAGAAGTCCGGTAGCCTTCTTCATTTTGTCCTTTTGACCCTTTTTGCCAAAGCTAGCAGTGTTTTTGCTGGTATGACATGATCAAAAACTTTGTGCGCCTCCTATGAATGTCAAGAGGATCCATGTCATTGGACAAGACAGTTATCCACAGATCCTTCCTGCATAATCCCATCCCTATTCCTGGCTTCTGCTGAGTCACACACTGAATCTCTTCAGCAACAGGTTGTCCAGCCACTCTCCAGAGCATGGTTTAGCATCTTTTGCCATATGGATAGGCTGAAGGTTTTCTAGTTCATCAATTTCTGGTTCCGCTTGCATGTTACTATAAGTAGCAAGGAGAAACCAGGCCACACCTTGCACGCTTTGCTTGGAAATATCCTCAGTGAAATATCCAAGTTCATTGCTTACGAGTTGTGTGTTCCATCTAAGTTCAGCCCAGTGTTCTGCCACTTTAAAACAAAGATCACCTCTTCCTCCAGTGTTCAATAACATGTTCCCCATTCCCTTCTGAGACCTTACCAGAAGCACCTTTAACATTCATATTTCTAAAGCATTCTGTTCATGACAATACATGTTTTCTCTAAGACGATAGGCACTTTCTCTTGCATGCTCCTAACTTCCCATCTGAGCCCCCCAGAATTGCCCTCATCCATGTTACTACTAGCCGTCTCTTCAAGTCCATTTGGGCTTTTTTTTTTTTTTTAACCAAGCATCTCAAAATTTTTCCAGCCTCTACCTGTTTTCCAATTACACAGCCACGTCCACATTTTTAGCTATTTGTTACAGCAGCACCCCACTTCCTGGTACCAAAATCTGTAATTGTTTCTTGGGTTGCCATGACAAATGATGACAAATTGGGTGGCTTTAAATAACAGGAATTTATTCTCTCACAGTTCTGGAGGCTCTGAGGGAGAAACAGTTCCTTACCTCTTTCAGCTTCTGGTGGTTGCCACCAATCCTTGACGTTCCTTGAATTGTAGGTGCATCGCTCCAGCCTCTGCCTCCAACTTCACAAGGACTTCTCTGTTTCTCTGTATGTCCACTTCTTTTGTAAGGACACAAGCCCAGTGACCCCCACCTTAACTTGATTACATCTGCAAAGGCCCTGTTTCCAAATAACATCACAGTCTGAAGTTCCTGGTGGACATGAGTTTTGGGTGGACACTATTCAACCGATTACAGAGGAGAAAGATATGGGGGAGTTTCTGCACCTTCTACACGGCTGTTGTTGCCCACTCCCAGATCTGTACCACAGTGGATGCTTCTTAGGGCTCTTTCCAGTCTTGTCAGTGAGTGCCAGGTGGAGTTGGTGGAGAAAAAGCCTACAAGAGGATGTGGACTTGCCTAATACCTTTGACGCCAGCAGTTTCACACTGTTTGCCATCCTGCGCTCTGACTTTACCGATTTGTCAGCTGTTGTACCTGAACTCTTATGACCTGTTATATCTACCCCAAGTGAGCAGATACTTGTGTCTCTCCTTCCTGTAGAAGAGAATTTGGACCAAGTGGGACCCATTTTGGTCCAAAATGGACCAGACCTAGTGACTCTCCAGTGGGTTCGAAAAAAGTCTTGAAGTTCACTCCTGTTATTTATTTTTTTCTTTTCACTGCAAGTGGGGAAGCAACACTCCTTCCATCTCTATATTCTGAGGCAGAAGTCTCTGTTTTTTCAAACACCAATTTCAAGATACTCCTCAGTTAAGCTAGATGGTAAAGAATGTTTATCTGAGCTCTGCACATGAATAGTTTAGCCTGGAAATACAATGTGATGGTATGCCATGTAACAATGATAGCTTCACGAATGAGAATCGGCATAAAGGCAATTCCTAGGAGGTGGAGGTCAGTCACATCCTCACTTTCCCGTTCTCCCTTTCTGACACCAGCTGCTGACAGGGTACTCCTCTCTCTCTGACCCCAGCCACCTGGGGTGAGCTTAGACCTTACAAGTTGAGAGGACACCATCTTTGGGTTCATTAATTGGCCGAAATGGGTCACAGAACTCACTAAAGATGTTATACTTCTTACTACCGGTTTTATTATAGTAAAAGGATATACTTCAGGATTGTCATAAGGAAGAAATTCATGGGTGAGGCCTGGGAAGCTTCTCAATGTGGAGGTGCTGTGTCTCAGGGGCACGTCCTCCTAGCTTCACCGACCCGAAGCTCTGAGCCTTCTAAGCCAGTCCTGAGTGATGGCTAACTCATGCCTCCTGAGGCTTCTTAATCAGCCTTACAGGTGAATTTATTCTGGTCTGGCCAGCCCCCACTTGTCAGCGTAGATCTGGTGTGGCCTGAAAGTCCCAGAACAAGTCACCCCAGTTACTTCAAGGGTTATTTCTGCGGAGCCAAAGACAAGGCTGCCTTACTTATGGTAAACCTAGGTCCTTAACCCCATAGATGTACTAAACATTTGCTATATAACATGTTTGTGTTTACAGTTTTTAGCATTTTCAAAAATGGCTGGCGTGTTTTTAAAATATTACTCAAATAAATCTGTAATTTGAGAGCTCCCAGAGTACTTCTGGCAAACTCATTTGTCTAAAGAATGCATAGTTCATTTTGTAGGATTCAGGGTTCTATTTCAAAAAAGGAGAGGCAAGCAAGCAACTTAAGCCTGATTCTCCTAAAATTATTATATAAAAAAAATTATTAGATAAGTACATATAAGAGGTCTTGTAAAAGGAATTTTGTTATAAGCACATGAGGTTTACTAAGTTGATTTATAAAACCAAAAAAAACAAACCCATTGCTGTGATGTCAATTCCAACTCATAGCGACTATAGGACAGAGTAGAACTGCCCCATATGGTTTCCAAGGAGCACCTGGTGGATTTGAACTGCCTACCTTTTGATTAGCAGCCATAGCTCTTAACAACTATGCCACCAGGGTTTCCAGTTGCTTCATAGGTAAAGTTTATTATTTGTTAGGCTACAGAATGGGGAATGCGGTCACCATAAGTCGGAATCGACTTGATGGCAGTGGTTTGGTTTTGGTTTTCTACATCTTAACAGAGATTTAAAGGAACATGTTAGTTCTTGCGTGAAAACATATATCTGAATAGAAGTAAATGAGCCCTGATCAAAGTATGGAGGTAAGCCGGATAACTCCTGTGAGTGGTAAAATTATAAACTTACTAGAAGAAAATGTTGGAGAATATCTTGTGATCTAGGATGTAAAATGGCTTTTGAAACCCCAACATCTCCCTCCCACCCCCAGTGTAGACCATAATGCAAAAAAAAAAAAAAAAAAATTACACCAAAGTTATGGATTTATTTTCAATGAAAGGTATTATGAATAAATTTAATACACAAATAGTAGTTTGAGAGAGGATATTTGTAAAGTCTAAAACTGACAGAACTTTTTTAATTTTATGCAGAGAACTGTAAATAACAAAAGCAGCTGGGTATTAGTTATCTGCTGCTACATAACAAATGACCCCAAAACATAGTGGCTTAAAACAATAATAAACACTTATCTCTCTCAGTTTGTGTGGGTCAGGAATTTGGGAGTGGCTTAGCCAGCTCTTTCTGTCTCAGGGTCTTGTGATGTTGCAGTCAAGATGTTGGTGCAGTGGTTAAGAGCTCAGCTGCTAACTAAAAGGCTGACAGTTTGAATCCACCAGCCGCTCCTTGGAAACCCTATGGGGCAGTTCTGCTCTGTCCTATAGGGTCGCTATGAGTCGGCATTGACTTGATGGCAATGGGTTACCCAAATGTTTCTGTCTCAGAGTCTTATGGTGTTGCAGTCAACATGTTGGCCAGGATTGCAGATATCTGAAGGCTTGACTGGAGCTGGAAGAGCTACTTCTAAGATGAGCCAGTCACATAACCAGAAGGTTGGCACAGGCTGTTGGTAGAAGCCTTCAGTTTCTTACCTTGTGAACCTGTCATCAGGCTGCTAGAGTGTCCTCGGGACATGGTAGCAGGCTTCTCCCAGAGCGATTCATCTAAGAGGCAAGGCAGAAGCTACACCAAAACAAAAAAGCAAACCCAGTGCCGTCGAGTCGATTCTGACTCATAGCAACCCTATAGAAGCTACACAGGTGTCTTTTATGACATACTGTCAGAATTCGCACACCAAATTTTCTCAACATCCTTTTGGTTACACAGGTCAGCCCTATAAAGTGAGAGAAGAAACTATTCAAGGGCATGAATACCAAGAGGCGAGGATCATTGTGGGCCATCTTGGAAACTGACAATTTACACAAGAAACCCAAAAGGTCAACAAGTGTGTAGACATACTCAAACTTACCAGATAGAGGTGATTTAAAATAACAATAAAATGTGTCTTTATTAGAATGGCAAAAATTGTAGGTTAGATCATGCTAAGCACTCAAACAGATGAGAAGGTAGAGAAACCCTCATGCCGTGCTGATGGGAGTGTGGACTGGTACAGTGTTTAGAGAGGAATCCTGCAGTACCTAGTGGAATTACTTATATCCCATTCCTGAGTAATCCCAAAAAAGGACACAGGTCACGAAGGGACACAGGAGAATGCTTTACCTGTGTTTGTGGGCATTCCTCACCGGGAGAGTTACAGAGAGTAGTGTGCAACAATTAGAAGAAACAATAATACGTACATAAAGCAACATGGATAGATTAAACATTTCCTTTTTTTTTTTTTTAATTTTTATTGTACCTTAAGTGAAACTTTAAGAATCAAGTCGGACTCTCACACAAAAACTTATATACACCTCGCTACATAGTTCCAATTGCTCTCCCCCTAATGAGACAGCCCACTCCCTCCACTCTCTCTTTTTGTGTCCCTTTCGCCAGCTTCTAACCCCCTCTACCCTATCATCTCCCCTCCAGGAAGGAGATGCCAACATAGTCTCAAGTGTCCACCTGATCCAAGAAGTTCACTCCTCACCAATATCCCTCTCCATCCCATTGTCCAGTCCAATCCGTGTCTGAAGAGTTGGCTTTGGGAATGATTCCTGTCCTGAGCCAACAGAAGGTCTGGGGGCCATGACCACAGGGGTCCTTCTAGTCTCAGGCCATTAGGTCTGGTCTTTTTATGAGAATTTGGGGTCTGTATCCCATTGCTCTCCTGCTCCCTCAGGGGTTCTCTGCTGTGTTCCCCGTCAGGGCAGTCATCGGTTGTAGCTGGGCACCATCTAGCTCTTCTGGTCTTGGGATGATGTAGTCTTGTTTATGTGACCCTTTCTGTCTCTTGGGCTCATAATTACTTTGTATCCTTGGTGTTCGTCATTCTCCTTTGATCCACATGGGTTGAGACCAGTTGATGCATCTTAGATGGCCGCTTGCTACCGTTTAAGACCCCAGATGCCTCTCTCCAAGGTGGGATGCGGAATGTTTTCTTAATAGATTTTATTATGCCAATTGACTTAGATGTCCCCTGAAACCGTGGTCCCCAAACCCCTGCCCCTGCTATGCTGGCCTTTGAAGCGTTCAGTTTATTCAGGAAACTTCTTTGCTTTTGGTTTGGTCCAGTTGTGCTGACCTCGCCTGTATTCTGTGTTATCTTTTCCTGTCACCTAAAGTAGTTCTTATCTACTATCTAATTAACGAATACCCGTCTCCTACCCTCCCTCCCTCCCCCGTCTCGTAACCACCAAAGAATGTTTTCTTCTGTTTAAACTATTTCTTGCGTTCTTATAATAGTGGTCTTACATAATGTTTGTGCTTTTGCAACTAATTTCTCTCAGCGTAATGCCTTCCAGATTCCTCCATGTTATGAAATGTTTCACAGATTCATCACTGTTCTTTATCGATGTGTAATATTCCATTGTGTGAATATACCATAATTTATCCATTCAATCGCATCAATGGGCACCTTGGTTGCTTCCATCTTTTTGCTATTGTAAACACTGCTGCAGTGAACATGGATGTGCATATATCTGTTCGTGTAAAGGCTCTTATTTCTCTAGGATATATTCCAAGGAGTGGGATTGCTGGGTCGTATGGTAGTTCAAGATGCATCGATAATTACTGGCGATTGGCATGCGAAAGCTGGAAACAACGAAGAAAGATCAGTAGTTGGAAAATACGGCCTTGGTGATAGAAACAATGCTGGAGACCGAATGATAGAATTTTGCAAGACCAACGACTTCTTCATTGCAAATACTTTCTTTCACCAACATAAACAGTCACTATACACATGGACCTCACCAGATGGAACACACAGAAATCAAATTGACTACATCTGTGGAAAGAAACAATGGAAAAGCTCAATATCATCAGCCAGAACAAGGCCAGGGGCCGACTATGGAACAGACCATCAATTGCTCATATGCACATTCAAGCTGAAACTGAAGAAAATCAGAGAAAGTCCACGAGAGCCAAAATATGTCCTTGAGTATATCCCACCTGAATTTAGAGACCATCTCAAGAATAGATTTGATGCATTGAACACTAGTGACTGAAGACCAGACAAGTGGTGGAAGGACATCATCCATGAAGAAAGCAAGTGGTCACTGAAAAGACAGGAAACAAAGAAAAGACCAAGATGGATGTCAGAGGAGACTCTGAAACTTGCTCTTGAGAATCAAGCAGCTAAAGGAAAAGGAAAAATTGGTGAAGTAAAAGAACTGAACAGAAGATTTCAAGGGGCAGCTTGAGAAGACAAAGTAAAGTAGTATAATGACATGTGCAAAGAGCTGGAGATGGAAAACCAAAAGGGAAGAACATGCTCGGCGTTTCTCCAGCCGAAAGAACTGAAGAAAAAATTCAAGCCTTGAGTTGCAATAGTGAAGGATTCCATGGGGAAAATATTAAAGGATGCCGGAAGCATCCAAAGAAGATGGAAGGAATACACAGAGTCATTATACCAAAAAGAAATAGTTGATATTCAAACATTTCAAGAGGTGGCATACGATCAGGAACTGGTGGTACTGAAGGAAGAAGTCCAAGCTGCTCCCAAGGCATTGGCAAAAAACAAGGCTCCAGGATTTGATGGAATATCAATTGAGATATTTCAACAAACACATGTAACGCTTGAGGTGCTCACTCGTCTATACCAAAAAATATGGAAGAGAGCTTTCTGGCCAACTGACTGGAAGAGATCCATATTTATGCCTATTCCCAAGAAAGGTGATCCAACCGAATGTGGAAATTATAGAACAATATCATTAATATCACATGCAAGCAAAATTTTGCTGAAGATCATTGAAAAATGGCAGCAGCAGTATATCGACAGGGAACTGCCAGAAATTCAGGCCGATTTCAGAAGAGGATGTGGAACCGAGGATATCATTGCTGATGTCAGATGGATCCTGGCTGAAAGCAGAGAATAGCAGAAGGATGTTTACCTGTGTTTTATTGACTATGCAAAGGCATTCAACTGTGTGGATCATAACAAACTATGGATAACATTGCAATGAATGGGAATTCCAGAACAATTAATTGTGCTCATGAGGAACCTTTACATAGATCAAGAGGCAGTTGTTCAGACAGAACAAGGGGATACTGATTGGTTTAAAGTCAGGAAAGGTGTGCGTCAGGGTTGTATTCTTTCACCATACCTATTTAATCTGTATGCTGAACAAATAATACACAAAGCTGGGCTATATGAAGAACGGGGCATCAGGATTGGAGGAAGACTCACTAACAACCTGCGTTATGCAGAATACACAACCTTGCTTGCTGAAAGTGAAGAGGACTTGAAGCGCTTACTAATGAAGATCAAAGACCACAGCCTTCAGTATGGATTACGCCTCAACATAAAGAAAACAAAAATCCTCACAACTGCACCAATGAGCAACATCATGATAAACGGAGAAAAGACTGAAGTTGTCGAGGATTTCATTTTACTTGGATCCACAATCAACAGCCATGGAAGCAGCAGTCGAGAAATCAAAAGACGCATTGCATTGAGCAAATCTGCTGCAAAGAAACTCTTCAGAGTGTTGAAGAGCAAAGATGTCACCCTGAAGACTAAGGTGTGCCTGACCGAAGCCATGCTATGTTCAATCGCATCATATGCATGTGAAAGCTGGACAATGAATAAGGAAGACCAAAGAAGAGTTGACGCCTTTGAATTGTGTGTTGGCGAAGAATATTGAATATACCATGGACTGCCAAAAGAACGAACAAATCTGTCTTGGAAGAAGTGCGGCCAGAATGCTCCTTAGAAGCAAGGATGGCGAAACTGCGTCTTACATACTTTGGACATGTTGTCAGGAGGGATCAGTCCCTGGAGAAGGACGTCATGCTTGGCAGAGTGCAGGGTCAGCAGAAAAGAGGAAGACCCTCAACGAGGTGGATTGACACAGCGGCTACAACAATGAGCTCAAGCATAACAACGATTTTAAGGATGGTGCAGGACTGGGCAGTGTTTCGTTCAGTTGTGCATAGGGTCGCTATGAGTTGAAACCAAGTCGAAGGCATCTAACAACAACAGCACATGGTAGTTCTATTTCTAGCTTTTTAAGGAAGCGCCAAATCGATTTCCAAAGTGTTTGTACTATTTTACGTTCCCCCCAGCAGTGTATAAGTGGTCCAGTCTCTCCACAGCCTCTCCAACATTTATTGTTTTGTGTTTTCTAGATTAATGCCAGCCTTGCTGGAGTGAGATGAAAACTCATTGCAGTTTTCGTTTGCATTTCTCTAATGCCTGATGATGCTGAACTTTTCCTCATGTATCTGTTTGCTACCTGAATGTCTTCTTTAGTGAAGTGTCTGTTCATGTCTTTTGCCCATTTTTTAATTGGGTTATTTGTCCTTTTGTAGTTGAGTTTTTGCAGTAACATGTAGATTTTAGAGATCAGATCCTGATCGGAAATGTCATAGCTAAAAACTTTTTTCCAGTCTGTAGGTAATCTTTTACTCTTTTGGTGAAGTCTTTGGATGAGCATAGGTATTTGATTTTTAGGAGCTCCCAGTTATCTAGTTTTTCTTCTGCATTCTTAGTAATGTTTTGTTTACTGTTTATGCCGTGTATTAGGGTTCCTAACGTTGTCCCTATTTTTTCTTCCATGATCTTTATCGTTTTAGCTTTTATATTCAGGTCTTTGATCCACTTTGAGCTCATTTTTTGCATGGAATGAGGCATGGGTCCTATTTCATTTTTTTGCAGATGGATATCCAGTAATGCCAGCACCATTTGTTAGAAAAACTGTCTTTTTGGAGGTCAGCACAATTGGACTAAACCAAAAGCAAAGAAGTTTCCTGAATAAACTGAATGCTTCAAAGGCCAATGTAGCTGGGGCAGGGGTCTGGGGACCATGGTTTCAGGGGACATCTAAGTCAATTGGCATAATAAAATCTATTAAGAAAAATTCTGCATCCTACTTTGAAGAGTGGCGTCTGGGGTCTTAAACGGTAGCAAGCAGCCATCTAAGATGCATCAATTGGCCTCAACCCACCTGGATCAAAGGAGAATGAAGAACACCAAAGACACAAGGTGATTACGAGCCCAAGAGACAGAAACGGCCACATGAACCAGAGACTACATCATCCTGAGACTACATGGTGGCCGGCTACAACCAATGACTTCCCTGACAGTGAACACAACAGAGAACCCCTGAGGGAGCAGGAGAGCAGTGGGATGCAGACCCCAAATTCTCATAAGACCAGACTTAATGGTCTGACTGAGACTAGAAGGACCCCGGTGGTCATTGCCCCCAGACCTTCCATTGGCCCAGGACGGGAACCATTCCCAAATCCAACTCTTCAGACACGGATTGGACTGGACAATGGGTTGGAGAGGGATGCTGTTCAGGAGTGAGTTTCTTGGATTAGGTGGACACTTGAGACTATGTTGGCATCTCCTTCCTGGAGGGCAGATGAGAGGGTAGAGGGGGTTAGAAGCTGGTGAAATGGACATGAAAAGAGAGAGTGGAGGGCGGGAGTGGGCTCTCTCATTAGGGGGAGATTAATTGGGAGTGTGTAGCAAGGTGTATATGGGTTTTTGTATGGGAGACTGACTTGATTTGTAAACTTTCACTTAAAGCACAATAAAAGTTATTAAAAAAAAAAAGACTGTCTTTTCCCCATTTAATTGTTTTGGAGCCTTTGTCAAAAATATCAACTTTTCGTATGTGGATGGATTTATGTCTGGATTCTCAATTCTGTTCCTTTGGTCTATGTATCTGTTGTTGTACCAGTACCAGGCTGATTTGACTACTGTGGCGGTATAATAGGTTCTAAAATCAGATAAACGAAGGCCTCCCACTTTGTTTTTTCTTTTTCAGTAATGCTTTGCTTACCTGGGTCCTCGTTCCCTTCCAGATGAAGTTGGTGATTTGTTTCTCCATCTCATTAAAGAATGTCGTTGGAATTTGGATCGGAATTCCATTAAATGTATAGATTGCTTTTGGTAGAATAGACTTTTTTATAATGTTAATTTTTCCTATCCATGAGCAAGGTATGTATTTTCACTTATGTAAATCTCTTTTCTTTCGGAAGCATTTTGTAGTTTCCTTTGTATGAGTGTTTTACATCCCTGGTAACATTTATTCCTAAGTATTTTATCTTCTTGGGGGCTACTGTAAATGGTATTGATTTGGTGATTTCCTCTTCGATGTTCTTTTTGTTGGTGTAGGGGAATCCAACTGATTTTTGTATGTTTATATTGTATCCTGATACTCTGCTGAACTCTTCTATTAGTTTCAGTAGTTTTCTTGTGGATTTCTTAGGGTTTTCTGCATATAAGATCATGTCATCTGCAAATAGAGATAATTTTCCTTCTTCCTTGCCAATCTAGATGCCCTTTATTTCTTTATCTAGCCTAAATGCTCTGGCTAGGACTTCTAGCACAATGTTGAATAAGAACAGTGATAAAGGGTATCCTTCTCTCCTTCCTGATCTCGATAGGAATGCTTTCACGCTCTCTCCTTTTAGGATGATGTTGGCTATTGGCTTTGTATAAATGCCCTTTATTATGTTGAGGAATTTTCCTTCTATTCCTATTTTGCGGAGAGTTTTTATCATGCATGGGTGTTGAACTTTGTCAAATGCCTTTTCTGCATCAATTGATAAAATCATGTGATTCTTGTCTTTTGTTTTATTTATGTGGTGGATTACATTAATTGTTTTTCTAATGTCGAACCATCCCTGCATACCTGGTATGAAACCCATTTGGTCACGATGAATTTTTTTTTTTGATATGTTGTTGAATTCTATTGGCTAGAATTTTGTTGAGGGTTTTTTTTTTTTTATTAACTTTTATTAAGGTTCAAGTGAACGTTTACAAATCCAATCAGTCTGTCACATATAAGTTTACATACATCTCACTCCCTACTCCCACTTGCTCTCCCCCTCTTGAGTCAGCCCTTTCAGTCTCTCCTTTCGTGACAATTTTGCCAGCTTCCCTCTCTCTCTGTCCTCCCATCCCCCCTCCAGACAAGAGTTGCCAACACAATCTCAAGTGTCCACCTGATATAATTAGCTCACTCTTCATCAGCGTCTCTCTCCCACCCGCTGACCAGTCCCTTTCACGCCTGATGAGTTGTCTTCGGGGATGGTTCCTGTCCTGTGCCAACAGAAGGTCTGGGGACCATGGCCGCCGGGATTCCTCTAGTCTCAGTCAGACCATTAAGTTTGGTCTTTTTATGAGAATTTGAGGTCTGTATCCCACTGATCCCCTGCTCCCTCAGGGGTCCTCTGCTGTGCTCCCTGTCAGGGCAGTCATCGATTGTGGCCGGGCACCAACTAGTTCTTCTGGTCTCAGGATGATGTAGGTCTCTGGTTCATGTGGCCCTTTCTGTCTCTTGGGCTCTTAGTTGTCGTGTGGCCTTGGTGTTCTTCATTTTCCTTTGCTCCAGGTGGGTTGAGACCAATTGATGCATCTTAGATGGCCGCTTGTTAGCATTTAAGACCCCAGACGCCACATTTCAAAGTGGGATGCAGAATGATTTCATAATAGAATTATATTGCCAATTGACTTAGAAGTCCCCGCAAACCATGTTCCCCAGACCCCCGCGCTTGCTCCTCTGACCTTTGAAGCATTCATTTTATCCCGGAAACTTCTTTGCTTTTGGTCCAGTCCAATTGAGCTGACCTTCCATGTATTGAGTGTTGTCTTTCCCTTCACCTAAAGCAGTTCTTATCTACTGATTAATCAATAAAAAACCCTCTCCCACCCTCCCTCCCTCCCCGCCTCGTAACCACAAAAGTATGTGTTCTTCTCAGGTTTACTATTTCTCAATATCTTATAATAGTGGTCTTATACAATATTTGTCCTTTTGCCTCTGACTAATTTCGCTCAGCATAATGCCTTCCAGGTTCCTCCATGTTATGAAATGTTTCACAGATTCATCACTGTTCTTTGTCGATGCGTAGTATTCCATTGTGTGAATATACCACAATTTATTTACCCATTCATCCGTTGATGGACACCTTGGATGCTTCCAGCTTTTTGCTATTGTAAACAGAGCTGCAATAAACATGGGTGTGCATGTATCTGTTTGTATGAAGGCTCTTGTATCTCTAGGGTATATTCCTAGGAGTGGGATTTCTGGGTTTTTTTTTTTTTATGGTAGTTCTATTTCTAACTGTTTAAGATAACGCCAGATAGATTTCCAAAGTGGTTGTACCATTTTACATTCCCACCAGCAGTGTATAAGAGTTCCAATCTCTCCGCAGCCTCTCCAACATTTATTATTTTGTGTTTTTTGGATTAATGCCAGCCTTGCTGGTGTGAGATGGAATCTCATCGTAGTTTTAATTTGCATTTCTCTAATGGCTAATGATCGGGAGCATTTTCTCATGTATCTGTTGGCTGCCTGAATATCGTCTTTAGTGAAATGTGTGTTCATATCCTTTGCCCACTTTTTGATTGGGTTGTTTGTCTTTTTGTGGTTGAGTTTTGACAGAATCATGTAGATTTTAGAGATCAGGCGCTGGTCGAAGATGTCATAGCTGAAAATTCTTTCCCAGTCTGTAGGTGGTCTTTTTACTCTTTTGGAGAAGTCTTTAGATGAGCATAGGTGTTTGATTTTTAGGAGCTCCCAATTATCGGGTTTCTCTTCATCATTTTTGGTAATGTTTTGTATTCTGTTTATGCCTTGTATTAGGGCTCCTAGGGTTGTCCCAATTTTTTCTTCCATGATCTTTATCGTTTTAGTCTTTATGTTTAGGTCTTTGATCCACTTGGAGTTAGTTTTTGTGCATGGTGTGAGGTATGGGTCCTGTTTCATTTTTTTGCAAATGGATATCCAGTTATGCCAGCACCATTTGTTAAAAAGGCTATCTTTTCCCTAATTAATTGACACTGGTCCTTTGTCAAATATCAGCTGCTCATACGTGGGTGGATCTATGTCTGGGTTCTCAATTCTGTTCCATTGGTCTATGTGCCTGTTGTTGTACCAGTACCAGGCTGTTTTGACTACTGTGGCTGTATAATAGGTTCTGAAATCAGGTAAAGTGAGGCCTCCCACTTTCTTCTTCTTTTTCAGTAGTGCTTTGCTTATCCGGGGCTTCTTTCCCTTCCATATGAAATTGGTGATTTGTCTCTCTATCCCCTTAAAATATGACATTGGAATTTGGATCGGAAGTGCGTTAAATGTATAGATGGCTTTTGGTAGAATAGACATTTTTACTATGTTAAGTCTTCCTATCCATGAGCAAGGTATATTTTTCCACTTAAGTATGTCCTTCTGAATTTCTTGTAGTAGAACTTTGTAGTTTTCTTTGTATAGGTCTTTTACATCCTTGGTAAGATTTATTCCTAAGTATCTTATCTTCTTGGGGGCTACTGTGAATGGTATTGATTTGGTTATTTCCTCTTCGGTGTTCCTTTTGTTGATGTAGAGGAATCCAAGTGATTTTTGTATGTTTATTTTATAACCTGAGACTCTGCCAAACTCTTCTATTAGTTTCAGTAGTTTTCTGGAGGATTCCTTAGGGTTTTCTGTGTATATAATCATGTCATCTGCAAATAGTGATAACTTTACTTCTTCCTTGCCAATCCGGATACCTTTTATTTCTTTGTCTAGCCTAATTGCCCTGGCTAGGACTTCCAGCACCATGTTGAATAAGAGCGGTGATAAAGGGCATCCTTGTCTGGTTCCCGTTCTCAAGGGAAATGCTTTCAGGTTCTCTCCATTTAGAGTGATATTGGCTGTTGGCTTTGCATAGATGCCCTTTATTATGTTGAGGAATTTTCCTTCAATTCCTATTTTGGTAAGAGTTTTTATCATGAATGGGTGTTGGACTTTGTCAAATGCCTTTTCTGCATCAATTGATAAGATCATGTGGTTTTTGTCTTTTGTTTTATTTATGTGATGGATTACATTAATGGTTTTTCTGATATTAAACCAGCCTGGCATACCTGGTATAAATCCCACTTGATCAGGGTGAATTATTTTTTTGATGTGTTGTTGGATTCTATTGGCTAGGATTTTGTTGAGGATTTTTGCATCAATGTTCATGAGGGATATAGCTCTATAATTTTCTTTTTTTGTAATGTCTTTACCTGGTTTTGGCATCAGGGAGATGGTGGCTTCATAGAATGAGTTGGGTAGTATTCCGTCATTTTCTATGCTTTGGAATACCTTCAGAAGTAGTGGTGTTAACTCTTCTCTGAAAGTTTGGTAGAACTCTACAGTGAAGCCATCCGGGCCAGGGCTTTTTTTTGTTGGGAGTTTTTTGATTACCGTTTCAATCTCTTTTTTTGTTATGGGTCTATTTAGTTGTTCTACTTCTGAATGTGTTAGTTTAGGTAGGTAGTGTTTTTCCAGGAATTCATCCATTTCTTCTAGGTTTTCAAATTTGTTAGAGTACAATTTTTCATAATAATCTGAAATGATTCTTTTAATTTCATTTGGTTCTGTTGTGATGTGGTCCTTCTCGTTTCTTATTCGGGTTATTTGTTTCCTTTCCTGTATTTCTTTAGTCAGTCTAGCCAATGGTTTATCAATTTTGTTAATTTTTTCAAAGAACCAGCTTTTGGCTTTGTTAATTCTTTCAATTGTTTTTCTGTTCTCTAATTCATTTAGTTCAGCTCTAATTTTTATTATTTGTTTTCTTCTGGTGCCTGATGGATTCTTTTGTTGCTCACTTTCTATTTGTTCAAGTTGTAGGGACAGTTCTCTGATTTTGGCTCTTTCTTCTTTTTGTATGTGTGCATTTATCGATATAAATTGGCCTTGAGCACTGCTTTTGCTGTGTCCCAGAGGTTTTGATAGGAAGTATTTTCATTCTCATTGCTTTGTATGAATTTCCTTATTCCCTCCTTGATGTCTTCTATAACCCAGTCTTTTTTCAGGAGTGTATTGTTCATTTTCCAAGTATTTGGTTTCTTTTCCCTAGTTTTTCTGTTATCGATCTCTAGTTTTATTGCCTTGTGGTCTGAGAAGATGCTTTGTAATATTTCGATGTTTTGGACTCTGCAAAGGTTTGTTTTATGACCTAATATGTGGTCTATTCTAGAGAATGTTCCATGTGCGCTAGAAAAAAAAGTATATTTTGCAGCAGTTGGGTGGAGAGTTCTGTATAAGTCAATGAGGTCAAGTTGGTTGACTGTTGTAATTAGATCTTCCGTGTCTCTATTGAGCTTCTTACTGGATGTCCTGTCCTTCTCCGAAAGTGGTGTGTTGAAGTCGCCTACTATAATTGTGAAGGTATCTATCTCACTTTTCAATTCTGTTAAAATTTGATTTATGTATCTTGCAGCCCTGTCATTGGGTGCATAAATATTTAATATGGTTATGTCTTCCTGATCAATTGTCCCTTTTATCATTATATAGTGTCCTTCTTTATCCTTTGTGGTGGATTTAAGTCTAAAGTCTATTTTGTCAGAAATTAATGTTGCTACTCCTCTTCTTTTTTGCTTATTGTTTGCTTGATATATTTTTTTCCATCCTTTGAGTTTTAGTTTGTTTGTGTCTCTAAGTCTAAGGTGTGTCTCTTGTAGGCAGCATATAGATGGATCGTGTTTCTTTATCCAGTCTGTGACTCTCTGTCTCTTTATTGGTGCATTTAGTCCATTTACATTCAGCGTAATTATAGATAAATAAGTTTTTAGTGCTGTCATTTTGATGCCTTTTTATGTGTGTTGTTGACAATTTCATTTTTCCACATACTTTTTTGTGCTGTGGCATTTTTCTTAGTAAATTGTGAGATCCTCATTTTCATAGTGTTTGACTTTATGTTAGTTGAGTCGTTACGTTTTTCTTGGCTTTTATCTTGAGTTATAGAGTTGTTATACCTTTTTGTGGTTACCTTATTATTTACCCCTATTTTTCTAAGTAAAAACCTAACTTGTATTGTTCTATATCGCCTTGTATCACTCTCCATATGGCAGTTCAATGCCTCGTGTATTTAGTCCCTCTTTTTGATTATTGTGATCTTTTACCTATTGACTTCCATAATTCCCTGTTATGTGTATTTTTTTTTAATTAATCTTAATTTGTTTGTTTTTGTGATTTCCCTATTTGAGTTGATATCAGGACGTTCTGTTTTGTGACCTTGTGTTGTGCTGATATCTGATATTATTGGTTTTCTGACCAAACAATATCCTTTAGTATTTCTTGTAGCTTTGGTTTGGTTTTTGCAAATTCTCTAAACTTGTGTTTATCTGTAAATATCTTAATTTCGCCTTCATATTTCAGAGAGAGTTTTGCTGGGTATATGATCCTTGGCTGGCAGTTTTTCTCCTTCAGTGTTCTGTATATGTCGTCCCATTCCCTTCTTGCCTGCATTGTTTCTGCTGAGTAGTCTGAACTTATTCTTATTGATTCTCCCTTGAAGGAAACCTTTCTTTTCTCCCTGGCTGCTTTTAAAATTTTCTGTTTATCTTTGGTTTTGGTGAGTTTGATGATAATATGTCTTGGTGTTTTTCTTTTTGGATCAATCTTAAATGGGGTTCGATGAGCATCTTGGATAGATATCCTTTCGTCTTTCATGATGTCAGGGAAGTTTTGTGTCAGGAGTTCTTCAACTATTTTCTCTGTGTTTTCTGTCCCCCCTCCCTGTTCTGGGACTCCAATCACCTGCAGGTTATCCTTCTTGATAGAGTCCCACATGATTCTTAGGGTTTCCTCATTTTTTTAATTCTTTCATCTGATTTTTTTTCAGCTATGTTGGTGTGGATTCCCTGGTCCTCCAGATGTCCCAGTCTGCATTCTAATTGCTCGAGTCTGCTCCTCTGACTTCCTATTGCATTGTCTAATTCTGTAATTTTATTGTTAATGTTTTGGATTTCTACATGTTGTCTCTCTATGGATTCTTGCAACTTATTAATTTTTCCACTATGTTCTTGAATAATCTTTTTGAGTTCTTCAACAGTTTTATCGGTGTGTTCCTTGGCTTTTTCTGCAGTTAGCCTAATTTCATTGTAATGTCTTTAAGCATTCTGTAAATTAGTTTTTTATATTCTGTATCTGATAATTCCAGGATAGTATCTTCATTTGGGAAAGATTTTGATTCTTTTGTTTGGGGAGTCAGAGAAGCTGTCATGGTCTGCTTCTTTAAGTGGTTTGATATGGATTGTTGTCTCCAAGCCATCACTGGGAAACTAGTTTTTCCAGAAAATCCGCTGACTGGTACGCTGGCTCCAGGCTCTGAAAACAATCGCTGCTTCCCCGTATTAGTTCGTTCTCCATCTCTAAATCTGTGTTTGTTGTTCAGGGTTCGTAGATTGTTATGTATGTGATCGATTCACTTGTTTTTCCGTGTCTTTGTTGTAAGAGGGATCTGAGGTAGCGTCTGCCTAGTCCGCCATCTTGGCTCCGCCTCCTTGTTGAGGGTTTTTGCATCTAAGTTCATGATGGATATAGATCTGTAATTTTCTATTTTTGTGGTGTCTTTACCTAGTTTTGGCATCAGGGATATGGTGGCTTCATAGAATGAGTTTGGTAGTATTCTGTTCTTCTCTATTCTCTGAAATACCTTTAGTAGTAGTGGTGTTAACTCTTCTCTGAAAGTTTGGTAGAACTCTGCAGTGAAGCTATCCGGACCAGGGCTTTTTTGTTGTTGTTGGAAGTTTTTTGATTACCTTTTCAAACTCTTCTTTTGTTATGGGTCTATTTAGTTGTTCTACCTCTGTTTGTGTTAGCTTACATAGGTAGTGTGTTTCTAGGAATTCATCCATTTCTTCTAGGTCTTCCAATTTGTTTGAGTACAGTTTTTCATAGTAATCTGATATGATTCTTTTAATTTCAGTTGGGTCTGTTGTAATATCGCCCATCTCATTTCTTATTCGGGTTATTTGCACCCTCTCCTGTTTTTCTTTTGTCGGTTTGGCCAATAGTTTATCAATTTTGTTGATTTTTTCAAAGAACTACCTTTTGGTCTTGTTAATTCTTTCAATTGTTTTTCTGTTTACTCTTTCATTTAGTTCTGCTCTAATTTGTATTATTTGTTTTCTTCTGGTGCCTGAGGGTTTCTTTTGTTGCTCTCTTTCTATTTGTTCAAGTTGTAGGGATAGTTCTTTGATTTTGGCCCTTTCTTGTTTTTGGATGTGTGCATTTATTGATATAAATTGACCTCTGAGCACTGCTTTCGCTGTGTCCCAAAGGTTCTGATACGAAGTGTTTTCATTCGTATTGGATTTTATGAATTTATTTATTACATCCTTAATGTCTTCTATAATCCAGCCTTTTTTGAGCAGAGTATTGCTCAGTTTCCAAGTGTTAGATTTCTTTTCCCTGATTTTTCTGTTATTGATTTCCACTTTTATGGCCTTATGGTCAGAGAAGATGCTTTGTAGTATTTCAGTGTTTTGGATTCTGCTAAGGCTTGCTTTATGACCTAATATGTGGTGTATTCTAGAGAATGTTCCATGTGCACTAGAAAAGAAAGTAGACTTGGTTGCTGTTGGGTGGAGTGTTCTGTGTATGTCTATGAGGTCAAGTTGGTTGATTGTGGTATTTAGATCTTCCCTGTCTTTATTGAGCTTCTTTCTGGATGTCCCGTCCTTCACTGAAAGTGGTGTGTTGAAGTCTCTTACTGTTATTGTGGAGCTGTCTATCTCACTTTTCAATCCTGTTAGAGTTTGTTTTCTATATCTTGCAGTCCTGTCACTGGGTGCATAAATATTTAATATGGTTATATCTTCTCGGTATATTGTCCCATTAATCATTAGTGTCCTTCCTTATCCTTTATGATGGATTTAACTTTAAAGCCTGTTTTGTCAGAAATTAATATTGCCACTCCTGCTCTTTTTTGATTGCTTGCTTGATATATATTTTTTCCATTCTTTGAGTTTTAGTTTGTGTCTCTAAGTCTAAGCTGTGGCTCTTGTAGGCAGCATATAGATAGATCGTGTTTTTTAGTCTATTCTGACAATTTCCATCTCTTTATTGGCGCATTTAGTCCATTTACGTTCAGCGTAATTATGGATAGGTATGCATTTAGTGCTATCATTTTGATGTCTTTTTTTGTGTGTTGTTGACAGTTTCTTTTTCCCACTTAATTTTATGTGCTGATAGATTATATATTGTCCTTTCCTCATATTTGTTGTTGTTGATTTTGATTCTGCTGAGTATTTTTTTCTTGTATTTTATTTTGATGAGTTGGATAGTTTGTCTTCTTTGTGGTTACCTTATTATTTACCCCTATTTTTCTAAATTTAAACCTAACTTTTATTTCTTTGTTTGCTATATCTTCCTCTCCACATGGAAGATCTATGATTACATTTCTTAGTCCCTCTTTATTTTTTTAATGTTGTCTTCTTTTATGTAGTAACATGGCTGTTTCCCTTTTTTGTGCTTCTTTTTTAAAATATTGCTTTGTTTTTTTGATTTCCCTGTCTGGGTTGACTTCTGATTGCTCTGCCCAGTGTTCTAGCCTTTGGTTAATACCTGATATTATTGATTTTTTAACCAAAGAACTCCCTTTTGTATTTCTCATAGTTTTGGTTTGGTTTTTACAAATTTCCTAAACTTCTCTTTATCTGGAAATGTCCTAATTTTACCTTCATAAAAAAAAAAAATTTTTTTTTTTTTTTATTTAAGAGACAATTTAGCTGGATATATGATTCTTGGCTGGCAATTTTTCTCCTTCAATTTCTTAAATAAGTTATCCCATTGCCTTCTTGCCTGCATGGTTTCTGCCGAGTAGTCTGAGCTTATTCTTATCGGCTCTACTTTGTAGGTGACTTTTCGTTTATCCCTAGCTTCCCTTAAAATTCTCTATTTTTTTCCAGCAAGTTTAATTATAATATGTCTTGGTGACTTTATTTTAACATCTACCTCGTGTGGAGTTCGATGATCATCTTGGATAGATATCTTCTCATCTTTCACAATATCAGGGAAGTTTTCTGCCAACAAATCTTCAACAATTTTCTCTGTATTTTCTGTTATCCCTCCCTGTTCTGGTACTCCAGTCACTCCTACGTTATTTCTGTTGATAGAATCCCACATGATTCTTAAGGTTTCTTCATTTTTTAACATTCTTTTATCTGGTTTTTCTTCAAATATATTAGTGCCAAGTGATTTATCTTCAGGATCAGAAATTCTGGCTTCTACTGGCTCGATTCTGCTCTCTGACTCTCTATTGAGTTGTCTACTTCTGTAATTTTATTGTTAATCTTCTGAATTTCTGTTTGCTGTCTGTCTATGGATTTTTCCAGCTTATGAAATTTTTCATTATGTTCCTGAACAATCTTTCTAATTTCTTCAATTGCTTTATCTTTGTGTTCCTTGGCTTGTTTTGTGTATTGCCTTATTTCCTTCCTGATGTCTTGAAGGGTTCTGTATATTAGACTTTTGTATTCTGCCTCTGGTAATTCCAGGAACTCACTTTCATCTAGACAATCCCTGGATTTTTTGTTTTGAGAGCTTGTTGAGGTGATCATGGTCTGTTTCTTTATGTGACTTGATATTGTCTCCGTGCCTTCTATAAGTTATTATATTAGTTTTTGCTTGCTTACTGTGTCATAGCTTCTTGTTTTGTTTTGTTTTGCTATACCGAAATGGGTTGCTTGAGTGAGCTGGCTTGATTATTTTCACCTTTGGAACTCTGATGTCCTGTCCCCAGATAGCTAGAGCTGTTATCAGGTATATCATTCTACGAGTTCATTCAGTTTTCTTGTATGAATTCAGCTCAGGTGTCCAGGTGGCTGATCATCAAGTGTGTGGTACAGGCTCTGTCCTACAGTCTTAGAGGGGCAGGGGTGATTGGCATATATACCTGTATCTGATTGCAGCAGGGGGTCATGCTCTGAGCAAGGCAGGGGGCTGAGAACCGACCCCCGAGTGTCTCTGAGGAAAACATGTCCCTGTTCCCTAAAGCGTGCATGTGGGTGGGTTCTGCAGACGGACCACGTACACCCAACGTTTTTGGTTGTAAGGACTGGATGTCCTGAGTGGAACTACCAGTGGGCTACCATTACTTAGGCCCCTGATGTGAGGACCCTGTTTTATAGGCAAAGCAATGTCAAACATCAAACACCCACCTCTCCACCACACAGGTGAAACAGTTGGAGTCTGCTAACAAGGGCCTATTCTCCTAAAATAGGCCCACACAGGTCCATGCAGAGGGGAAGGGTGCTCAAAGTCCACGGACCATTCATGCCTGGACAGGAGCCACTTCTCTCCTGAGCTCCCCTGGTTAGTGGAGCTGGAAAATTTTTTTCCCCACAATTGCAAATTTTTTCCTTCTCCAAGGCCGGGAGGATGGCTCTAGGCACTCAATAGAGCCTATCTCAGATCCAGGGAATTCAGCTGCTGAAGCCGGCTTTGGGGTGGGGGTGCACGGCAAAATATATGCAAGTACTTAGCTTTTGCTGAGAGTGCCGTTCTTCTCTGGCTCCAGAGGTGTGGGTAGGCTGTGTGGCTGGCTGCCTCTCCCTGAGGAAACTGCAGCCAAAGGTTAGTACCAGCCCGCTGCTGCTGCTCCAGGAATGGTGCCTGAGGGCTCCCTGTGATTCAGGTCAGGTAAGTCCTCTCCGCTTCTAAACCATCTCTTCCTCCCCCTGCCCTTCTGTTCGTTTTCTAAGCTTGCCTTTGATGCTCAGGGCTCCTAGGTTGTCATAAATATACTCGATTCACTTGTTTTTTCAGGTCTTTGTTGTAAAGAGAGCTCACCGGAAGCGTATGTCTATTCCGCCATCTTGGCTCTGCCACCAATTAAACATTTCTGAATCAAGAAGTCACAATTTCTTTTAACTAATGTGATTTTTCCATACCATGAACCAAAACTCATAAGCAATAACCCTTTTCCTCCCCCCTTAGTCTTATACACCTGGTAACCACTAATAAACTTTTCTCTATACATTTGATCCTTAAATCCATATTTTTGCCTATTCCAAAGAAAGGTGATCCTATCAAATGTGGAAATTTTCAAAAAAAATATCATTAATATCACACACAAGTAAAATTTTGCTGAAGATCATTGAAAAGCAGTTTCAGCAGTACATTGACAGAGAACTGCCAGAAATTCAAGCTGGATTCAGAAGAGGAGGTGGAACTAGGGATATCGCTACTATGTCAGGTGGATCCTGGCTGAAAGCAGAGAATACCAGAAGGATGTTTACCTGTGTTTTATTGCCTATGCAAAGGCATTCGACTGTGTGGATCATAACAAATCGTGGATAACAATGGGAATTCCAGAACACTTAATTGTGCTCATGAGGAACCTGTACGTAGATCAAGAGGCAGCCATTGAAACAGAACAGGGAGATACTGCATAGGTTAGAGTTACGAAAGGTGTGCATCTGGGTTATATCCTCTCACCACACTTAATCTGTATGCTGAGCAAATAATCCAAAAAGCTGGACTGTATGAAGAAGAACGGGGCATTGGGATAGTAGGAAGATTCATTAACAACCTACGATATGCAGGTGATACAACCTTGCTTGCTGAAAGTGAAGCGGGCTTGAAGCACTTACTGATGAAGATCAAAGACCACAGCCTTCGGTGTGGATTACACCTCGATATAAAACAAAAATCCCCACAACTGGACTAATAAGCAGCATCATGAGAAACGGAGAAAAGATTGAAGTCAAGGATTTCATTTTACTTGGATTCACATTCAACACCCAAGGAAGCAGTAGTCAAGAAATCAAAAGATACATTGCACTGGGCAAATCTGCTGCAAAAGACCTTTTTAAAGTGTTTAAAAGCAACGATGCTACCTAAACGACTAAGGTGAGCCTGACCCAAGCCATGGTGTTTTTGATCACCTCATATGTATGTGAAAGCTGGACAATAAATAAGGAAAACCAAAGAAGAATTGACATCTTCGAGTTATGGTGTTGGCAAAGAATGTTGAATATACCATGGACTGCCAAAAGAAGGAACAAGTCTGTCTTGGAAGAAGTCCAGCCACAATGCTTCTTAAAAGCAAGGATGGCAAGAGTTCATCTCACATACTTTGGGCATGATATCAAGAGGAACCGTCCCTGGAGAAGGACATCAAGCTTGGTAGAGTAGAAGGTCAGTGAAAAAGAGGAAGACCCTCAATGAGATGGATTGACACAGTGGCCACAACAATGGGCATGAGGATGGTTCAGGACTGGGCAGTGTTTTATTCTGTTGTACATAGGGTCACTATGAGTTAGAACGAGCACAACGGCACCTAACAACATACATTTGCCTGTTCTTATCTGTTCATATAAGCGAGGTCATACAATATGTGTTCTTTTGTGATTGACTTATTTCACTTAGTGTGATGACTTCAAGCTCCATCCATGTTGTAGCATGTACCAAGACTTCATTTCTTTTACTAGTATTCCATTGTATGTATGTACCACATTTTGTTTATCTTTTTTCATTGCTGTGGTTTTCACAATTGTTGCTGTCATGGATTGAATTGTGTGCCCCCAAAATATGTGTCAACGTGGCTAAGCCATGATTTCCAGTATTGATTGGTCATCTTCCATTTTGTGTTTTAATACAATTTTCCTATGAGTTGTAAATCCCAATCTCTGCCTGTGGTTAATGAGGCAAGATTAGTTTACATCAAAGAGGATTAGGGTGGAATGCAACCACCTTACTCAGGTGACTGCCCTGATCCAATGTAAAAGGAGTTTCCTTGGGATGTGGCCTGCACTACCTTTTATCTTACAAGATATAGAAGGAAATAGAAACAAGCAGAGAGATAGGGGCCTCATGGCGCCAAGAAAGAAGGGACAGGAGTGGAGCAAGTTCTTTGGACTTGTCTCTGCACTGTGAGGCTTCTAGACCAGGGAAAAATTGACAACAAGGACCTTTCCTCAGAACGGACAGAGAAAGCATTCCTCAGGAGCTGGGGCCCTGAATTCCGGCTTCTCCCAGACTGTAAAGAATAAATTTCTGTTCGTTAAAGCCATCCACTTGTGATATTTCTGTTATAGCAGCACTAGTTAACTAAGAGAGTTGGTATGCCTGAGTACAATTCTTTTGTTAATTTCTTTTGTAGTTTCCTCTATTTTCCTATGGTCATTTGGTTATCTATTTGGCATCACAAATATATCTAAAACAGAACTCCTGCTTTTGTGTTCACTGTCAAAAAACAACTCCCACAACTGAACACTATCACAATAAAAACCCACCCTCTTCCAGTCCTTCCCATCTCAGTCACGCCACTACTCTCCACCAGTTGCTGAGGCCTTACCCTAGGAGTCATCTTTGATTCCTCTTTCTTCTTCACCACGCATCCCACCCACATATATCCCATGTCTCAGCACCAAGTTCTGTCCTCTCTACCTCCAAAATGCCTCCTGGAGTCTGGGATTCTGTGTATGTAACAAGCACCTCGTGTGATTCTAACATAGGAGATTCCTGGATCACACTTAGAGAAACACTGAGAAGCATTCTCTCTTGCTCTCAATTGAGGAGTAAACTTTTCGTCTTTGATAAATGTTGGGGTTTCTCAATAAGGAAACATTAGATGAAGATATGTTTTTTGGACTTTTTGAAATAAAGGTCACTTCCATGATTCCGTTGTAGTTAATCAGTAGAAATCAATAGCGACAACTGGGAATACCATACTGGATTTATCTCCAGTACAGATGACAGATTGAAATTTTATATTTAATGAACAGGAAGTAGTTAAGAGCTGGGCCTAGAGCCAGTGTTTCATTCCCAGGCCCTTAATTAGCTTTATGTGATCTTGCATGGTTACTTGTCCTTCTGAACCTCCAGGTTCCTTATCTACAAAGTGAGGATAACATTTTCTAGCTATAGAGCTGTTAGGAAGATTGAATGAAATAACATATGTAAAGCACTTGGCACCGTGCTTGGTTTTTATGCTGCTGCGACTATGACTGTGTTGACAATAAATATTGCTACTTCTACTATACCGCTGGTGCCCTGGTGGTGCAGTGGTTAAGAGCTTGGCTGCTAAGAGAAAAGTGGGCAGTTTGAATCCACCAGCTGCACCTTGGAAACCCTACAGGGCAGTTCTACTCTGTTATGTGGGGTCGCTTTGAGTCAAAATTGACTTGATGGCAGCAGGTTTACTATAGCACTTGTAGAACTTGTGGTCTTGAGGTCACAAATATCCTACAACCAGCAGAGGGCAGTAAAGCAGCACAAGAGTCAAAGAAGCATTTTGGAGATGTACCAGATTTACCAAAATTCTCTCTTTCTTGTCGTACTTTTCATTCTAATGTAGGGGGGAGATGGACTATCTTAGTGAACCTTCTTGTGTTTGAGACTCACTACCGTTTATTGAAGAACGACGGTGCATCCAGAGCTACTCAATGTTTGTAAATATTTGCAGTCTAGATCTTCTAATATCCTTCACGTTCTAGTCCCAGGGGCCTCCTTTCCCAATGAGAGAAGTGGGCTAGGTGTTTGGTGTTTAAGCCTGGTCCCCAGAGTCCTTGAGTTGCCTCAGGACTGTCAGGGATGGAATGCAGGAGTGCATGCAGACTGGCAGGGCTCCGATTGTCTTCCCCTGTTCTCTTTGGTGTTTGCTTATTTTATTTCGCTCTTAACTGTATTATTTCCTTCCTTTCACTTCTCTGGGTTTACTTTACTCTTATTTTGCTAGTTTTTTTTTTTTAACCTCAAAATTCAGCTTATTGATTTTAGACCTTTCTTCTTTTATAGAATAAGCATTTAAAACCATAAATTTCCCTCTAAGCACTGCTTTAGCTGCATCCAACAAATTTTGATGTATTGAATTTTCATTATTATTCCATTTAAAATAATTTCTAGTTTTCCTTGTGATTTCTTGGACTGTTTTTAAGTCAACTATTTAACTCTACATTATTGGGATTTTTCTAGATGTAATTAATTTAATTCCATTGTGGCCAAAGCATATGCTGTGTATGATTTTGGTCATTTTAAATTTTTTAATTAATTGAGATTTGTTATGGCCCAGCGTATGTCCTATTTGCTGAAAGTACTATCCTTGAAAAGAATTTATACTCTGCAGCTGCAAGGGTACTGCTCTATAAAAATCAATTAGATCAAGGTGATTGATAGTGTTATTCAGCTTTGTTGTCACTAACAATTGTAAGCGTATAGCAAATATGCCACTCGGGCTATGTAGTACATATGGGAAGAGGGAAAGGTTGAAAAAAAAAAAAAACTTCTTTAAGTTTGCTATTTCAGAACCCTGACTTTATAATTTACATCAAAGCTTTCTATGTATAAGTACTAATGATTAGAGTTAAAGGCTAGGATAATTATAGCTAAGGTATGGGGTTATTGCCATCCCAGTGGGAGGAGAATTAGCTAAAAGCAGGAAGAATTAGTGGAGTTAGATTTATGGCAGTCTGAGACATGGCTGGATCTGCTGTTCAGTGAGTCAGTTGTGTCATGGCAAGCTTGCTAGACAGTCTCACCTAGGGAAGAACGAGAATTTGCCATCCCTCAGCCCCCATCATGTGCAATCATCTTTACCCACATAACTCGTTTTCACTCTTTAAGACAACTTTGTAGGTAGGTATTATTATCTCCAGTTCTCAATGAAGAAACTGAGACGGGGTAATTAGATTGTCAGGTTCATGAGGTTAGAGAAAGTGACATAAACATGCTTTATTTTCTTTAAAATCTTGTTTGATACCTTTCCTTTCTGGGTCACTGTGAGTTGGAATCGACTCCATGGCAATGGATTTGGTTTGATTTGGTTTGGTTTTCTTGGACATGAAAAGTATCCTTCCCAACTCCTTTGAAATTAAGTGGGGCCATGTGATTAGTTCTTATGAATGAGATAGGAGATGAAGCAATAAAAATGCCCTACCCAAGGCTTCAGTGTCTCACTTCCCCTCATGCTGAGATGATGGCAGTACAAATAGAGAAAGCCTTAATTGTTGAATCACTGCTGAAGGAGAGTTGCCCTACACTTGCTTGGATGTTTTCTTTTTAAACAGGTTGCCTGAACTGATTCTATACTGCTGTTAATTGCTGTTACCTAAATCCTCTAAATTGGTTTGCAAAATTTTAAGTGCAGGCATGTATGTGCATTTTTAGGTGTCTAGAAACATTAGAGTTTAGGCTGCTAACCAAAAAGTCAGCAGCTCCAGTCCACCAACTGCTTTTTAGAAACCTTATGGGTCAGTTCTGCTTTGTTCTATTGGGCCTGTATGAGTCAGGATCAACTCAACGGTGACAGGTTTGGTTTTGTTTGGTTTAGAAACAACAGGAGGAGCTCTGGTGGTGCATAGGTTAGCACTGGGCTGCAAAATGAAAGGGCGGAGGTTCGAACCAACGTAATAGCTCCGTGGGAGAAAGCCCTGTCAATCTGCTCCCATAAAGATTATAGCCTAGGAAACCCTATGGGGATGTTCTATTCTGTCCTACAGGGTTGCCATGAGTCAGAAAGGACTTACCTGCACACAACAACAACAGAAAGAATACAGCTTCGTTGTCAACTATGGTAGCCACTAGTCATATGTGGCTGTTTAGATTTAAATAAATTAAAATTAAGCATAATTAGCAATTCAGTTCCTTAATCACACTAGCCACATTTTAAGAGCTCAGTAGCCCACTTCTACTAGTAGCTACCATATTAGACAGTGTAGATTATGGAACATTTCCATCATCTTAGAAAGTTCTGTTAGACAGTGCTGCTATAGAGCTTTCATCAGTTTTCAAAGGAGCTTGGTCACAAAAATTAAAACAAAGAAACAAAAACATTGAATTGGCACATGGGGTCACTATGAGTCAGAATCAACTTGAAGCCCCAACAACAAGAGTTGCCTCACAGTATATAAGTATAGCATTGACCCTAAGAGATGGGCTGTGCCTGTGTTCATGACGACTAGGAAAGGTCTGGAATATGAAATATAAGGACCCAAAGCATAATGTCTGGCCTCTCAGACTGTGGGTAAAGGAAAGTTGGAGGCTTCCTATGTGGGGAGCCTTGGTCACTTTTTTGTGATGTACGAGGGAAATCAGGGAGAAGCATTTTTTAGAGAAGCAAATCACCATGCCCAGAGCAATGATAAGAAACAGGCAATTTCTTTACAGAATAAGTTTTTGACGGACACAGAATCAGGAGAGTTTTACCAAGGGCAGGTTTGGATGTGCAAGATTCTTTGAAGGAAGGAGACTCTTCCTATTCATTCATTTATCTATTTGAGAGATATGTATTGTCTACTTTGTGCCTAGGAAGAAGGACCCAGCAGTCTACTTCTGAAAAGTATTAGCCAGTGAAAACCTTATGAATAGCAGTGGAACATTGTCTGATATAGTGCTGGAAGATGAGCCCCCCAGGTTGGAAGGTACTCAAAAGATGACTGGGGAAGAGCTGCCTCCTCAAAGTAGAGTTGACCCTAATGATGTGGATGGAGTAAAGCTTTCTGGACCTTCATTTGCTGATGTGGCATGACTCAAAATGAGAAGAACAGCTGCAAACATCCATTAATAATTGGAATCTGGAATGTATGAAGTATGAATCTAGAAAAATTAGAAATCATCAAACATGAAATGGAATGCATAAACATGGATATCCTAGGCATTAGTGAGCTGAAATGGACTGGTATTGGCCATTTTGAATCAGACAATCATACAGTCTACTATACTGGGAATGACAACTTGAAGAGGAATGGTGTTGCATTCATCGTCAAAAAGAACATTTCAAGATCTATCCTGAGGTACAATGCTGTCAGTGATAGGATAATATCCATATACCTCCAAGGAAGACCAGTTAATAAGACTATTATTCAAATATACGCACCAACTACTAGGGCCAAAGATGAAGAAATAGAAGATTTTTATCAGCTGCTGCAGTCTGAAGTTGATCAAACATGCAATCAAGATGCATTCATAATTACTGGTGATTTTAACGCAAAAGTTGGACACAAAGAAGAAGAATTAGTAGTTGGAAAATATGGCCTTGGTGACAGAAACAATGCTGGGGATCGAATGATGGAATTTTGCAAGACCAATGACTTCTTCATTGCAAATACCTTCTTTCACCAACATAAACAGCCACTATACACCTGGACCTTGCCAGATGGAACACACAGAAATCAAATTGACTACATCTGTGGAAAGAGACGATGGAAAAGCTCAATATCACCAGTCAGAACAAGGCCAGGGACCGACTGTGGAACAGACCATCAATTGCTCCTATGCACGTTCAAGCTGAAACTGAAGAAAACCAGAAGTCCACGAGAGCCAAAATATGACCTTGAGTATATCCCACCTGAATTTAGAGACCATCTCAAGAATAGATTTGATGCATTGAACACTGGTGAACGAAGACCGGACAAGGTATGGAATAACATCAAGGACATCATACGTGAAGAAAGCAAGAGGTTATTGAAAAGACAGGAAAGAAAGAAAAGACCAAGGTGGATGTCGGAGGAGACTCTGAAACTTGCTCTCAAACGTTGAGCAGCTAAAGCAAAAGGAAGAATTAATGAAGTAAAAGAACTGAAGATTCCAAAAGGCGGCTTGAGAAGACCAAGTAGAGTATTATAATGACATGTGTGAAGAGCTGGAAAAGGAAAACCAAAAGGGAAGAATATGCTTGGTGTTTCTCAAGCTGAAAGAACTGAAGAAAAATATTCAAGGCTTGAGTTGCACTAGTGGAAGATTCTATGTGGAAAATATTAAATGACACAGGAAACATCAAAAGAAGATGGAAGGAATATATAGAGTCATTATACCAAAAAGACTTAGTCGATGTTCAACCATTTCAATAGACAGCATATGATCAGGAACTGACGGTATTGAAGGAAGAAGTCCAAGCTGCTCTGAAGGCATTGGCGAAAAACAAGGCTCCAGGAATTGATGGAATATCAATTGAGATGTTTCAACAAACGGATTCAGTGCTGGAGGTGCTCACTCGTCTATGCCAAAAAATATGGAGGACAGCTTCCTGGCCAACTGACTGGAAGACATCCATATTTATGCCTATTCCCAAGAAAGGTGATCCAACTGAATGTGGAAATTATAGAACAATATCATTAATATCACACACAAGCAAAATTTTGCTGAAGATCATTGAAAAATGGCAGCAGCAGTATATCAACAGGGAACTGCCGGAAATTCAGGCCGGTTTCAGAAGAGGGCATAGAACCAGGGACATCGTTGCTGACATCAGATGGATCCTGGCTGAAAGCAGAGAATAGCAGAAGGATGTTTACCTGTGTTTTATTGACTATGCAAAGGCATTCAACTGTGTGGATCATAACAAATTATGGATAACGTTGTGAAGAATGGGAATTCCAGAACACTTAATTGTGCTCATGAGGAACCTGTATGTAGATCAAGAGGCAGTTGTTCAGACAGAACAAGGGGATACTGATTGGTTTAAAGTCAGGAAAGGTGTGTGTCAGGGTTGTATTCTTTCACCATACCTATTCAGTCTGCACGCTGAGCAAATAATCTGAGAAGCTGGACTACATGAAGAAGAATGGGGCATCAGGATTGGAGGAAGACTCACTAACAACCTGCATTATGCAGACGACACAACCTTGCTTGCTGAAAGTGAAGAGGACTTGAAGCACTTACTGATGAAAATCAAAGACCACAGCTTTCAGTATGGATTGCACCTCAACATAAAAAGACAAAAATCCTCACAACTGGACCAATGAGCAACATCATGATAAACGGAGAAAAGATTGAACTTGTCAAGGATTTCATTTTACTTTGACCCACAATAAACAGCCATGGAAACACAAGTCAACAAATCAAAAGACACATTGCGTTGGGCAAATCTGCCGCAAAGGACCTCTTGAAAGTGTTGAAGAGCAAAGATGTCACCCTGAAGACTAAGGTGCGCCTGACCCAAGCCATGGTATTTTCAATCGGATCATATGCATGTGAAAGCTGGACAATGAATAAGGAAGACCGAAGAAGAATTGATGCCTTTGA
Organism: Elephas maximus indicus; assembly: GCF_024166365.1. Taxonomy (NCBI): domain Eukaryota; kingdom Metazoa; phylum Chordata; class Mammalia; order Proboscidea; family Elephantidae; genus Elephas; species Elephas maximus. Next base: position 1,177,519 of record NC_064819.1, on the reverse strand, counting down.
ATTGTGGTGTTGGTGAAGAATATTGAATATACGATGGACTGCCAAAAGAACGAACAAATCTGTCTTGGAAGAAGTACAACCAGAATGCTCCTTGGAAGCAAGGATGGCGAGACTGCGTCTTACATATTTTGGACATGTTTTCAGGAGGGATCAGTCTCTGGAGAAGGACATCATGCTTGGCAGAGTACAGGGTCAGCGGAAAAGAGGAAGACCCTCAACGAGGTGGATTGACACAGTGGCTGCAACAATGGGCTCAAGCATAACAACAATTGTCAGGATGGCGCAGGACCGGGCCACGTTTCATTCTGTTGTGCATAGGGTTGCTGAGTCAGAACCGATTCGATGGAACCTAACAACAACAACAACTTTGTGCCTAGCTTTTTGCTTATCATTAGGAGTATACAGATGAATGATACATGCTACTGACCATTCAAGTCGACTGCACACACACAGATCTGTACAAGGAATCTTCACTAGCAATCTTTGAGCGAGACTTAGCTCCTCACGTGTAAGCGGGGGACTTTTGTTTGGAAGTAATGTTTTTGTGTTTGATTTCCCATGTCTTTATGCCACAGTGGTCAGAGGTAAGCTCAGAGTTGTTTTGCAGAAACTTTGACGCATACATGGCTTGCTCATCCCTGACTGGCTTTCCATCCTGAAACCATGTTTCAGAATATCAGTGAGGAAGGGAAATAGCCTCCCACGGGGGAAAAACATTTTCCCCTTAGGCAAGGAAGTTTCTGTGGGAAGAATGATAATTTAGCCAGGCTCTTCAGGTGACAATTAACAATTAAACACCATACAATCTAGAATTTTAGGGGAAATGTAATTCACTTACTTTACAAACAAGGAAACAGAATTCCAGAAAGGCTAAGAAGGCTTGCCTTCGGTCACAGAGTGAGTTAATCACAGAGCCAGGAAGAGTACCCTGCCTTGGTGTCAGCAACTCTCAGGTGACTCAGAGTGTGCTGGTGTTTATTCTGCATTTATGACAATGCACAGAAATTGAAATAAGCACTCAGAAAATTTTACAGCTGTGAGTCAGAATCTACTCAACGGCAACGGGTTTTTTGACATTGAAATAGCATCCAGGCACTTAATCATTTTTCTAGTAACTCACTTTCATTGATTTTTATAAAAGCATTCGTCACAAGTCGGGAAGGAAAAAACTGGCCCTTCACAATAGAGGGATTGAGAAACACTACTTCACATTATGCTCTCTCTCAGATAGTACCGGCTGGATGGCTGCATTTATTTTTATCACAACTGGGGAAGCTGTCTAAGCACTGGAGGCTGGCACATACAGGAAAACAATGCCAGGGCTCTGCCCTCCTCTGCATCCATTCTTGCTCCACCACTCCCCACCAATGGCAGTCTCTCCAAGGTCCTGTTATCTATCCCCTTCTTGTCTTTCTCCACACTCCCCTTGAGGTCTCATTTACTCTCACGGAGTTACGTCTTGGACATTCTCACTCACTCTCTGCTTCCCAGTCCCTTGTTTTGATTATCTTGCTCCCCATAGTCAACATTACTTCAAGTTCATAAAGCACCAAATTCTTCCCCCTCAATCATATCTTAGTTGAAAAACCTCTAATTGCCACCTGTTATAAGATAAATTTCCAACTTTTGCCCTGAACTGGCACCTTTTTGAGTTCCTTGATTAATTTATGTTGTTTTTTCACAACATAAATTTTTTGATTACTGTGTGCTTGATGTATTTTTTCCATCCTTTGATTTTTAATAAATTTATGTCTGTTTCTAAGGTGTGTGTCCTGTAGACAGCATATTGTTTGGTCCTGTTTTTTTTTTTTATTTTTTTTTTTATGCATTCTATCACTCTGTCTCTTTATGGGTGCATTTAAGCCCTTTACATTCAGTGTGCTTGTTGATAGGTTCGAGTTCACTGTTGCCATTTTTTTTTTTTTTTTTTTTTTATAATAACTTTTATTAAGCTTCAAGTGAACGTTTACAAATCCAATCAGTCTGTCACATATAAGTTTACATACATCTCACTCCCTACTCCCACTTACTCTCCCCGTCTTGAGTCAGCCCTTTCAGTCTCTCCTTTCTTGACAATTTTGCCGGCTTCCCTCTCTCTCTATCCTCCCATCCCCCCTCCAGACAAGAGTTGCCAACACAATCTCAAGTGTACACCTGATATAATTAGCTCACTCTTCATCAGCGTCTCTCTCCCACCCGCTGACCAGTCCCTTTCATGTCTGATGAGTTGTCTTCAGGGATGGTTCCTGTCCTGTGTCAACAGAAGGTCTGGAGAGCATGGCCGCCGGGATTCCTCCAGTCTCAGTCAGACCATTAAGTTTGGTCTTCTTATGAGAATTTGGGGTCTGCATCCCACTGCTCTCCTGCTCCCTCAGGGGTCCTCTGCTGAGCTCCCTGTCAGGGCAGTCATCGATTGTGGCCGGGCACCAACTAGTTCTTCTGGTCTCAGGATGATGTAGGTCTCTTGTTCATGTGGTCCTTTCTGTCTCTTGGGCTCTTAGTTGTCATGTGGGCTTGGTGTTCTTCATTTTCCTTTGCTCCAGGTGGGTTGAGACCAATTGCTGCATCTTAGATGGCTGCTTGTTAGCATTTAAGACCCCAGACGCCACATTTCAAAGTGGGATGCAGAATGATTTCATAATAGAATTATTTTGCCAATTGACTTAGAAGTCCCCGCAAACCATGTTCCCCAGACCCCCGCGCTTGCTCCGCTGAGCTTTGAAGCATTCATTTTATCCCGGAAACTTCTTTGCTTTTGGTCCAGTCCAATTGAGCTGACCTTCCATGTATTGAGTGTTGTCTTTCCCTTCACCTAAAGCAGTTCTTATCTACTGATTAATCAATAAAAAAAACCCTCTCCCACCCTCCCTCCCTCCCCCCTCGTAACCACAAAAGTATGTGTTCTTCTCAGGTTTACTATTTCTCAAGATCTTATAATAGTGGTCTTATACAGTATTTGTCCTTTTGCCTCTGACTCATTTCGCTCAGCATAATGCCTTCCAGGTTCCTCCATGTTATGAAATGTTTCAGAGATTCGTCACTGTTCTTTATCGATGCGTAGTATTCCATTGTGTGAATATACCACAATTTATTTACCCATTCATCCGTTGATGGACACCTTGGTTGCTTCCAACTTTTTGCTATTGTAAACAGAGCTGCAATAAACATGGGTGTGCATATATCTGTTTGTATGAAGGCTCTTGTATCTCTAGGGTATATTCCGAGGAGTGGGATTTCTGGGTTGTATGGTAGTTCTATTTCTAACTGTTTAAGATAACGCCAGATAGATTTCCAAAGTGGTTGTACCATTTTACATTCCCACCAGCAGTGTATGAGAGTTCCAATCTCTCCGCAGCCTCTCCAACATTTATTATTTTGTGTTTTTTGGATTAATGCCAGCCTTGCTGGTGTGAGATGGAATCTCATCGTAGTTTTAATTTGCATTTCTCTAATGGCTAATGATCGAGAGCATTTTCTCATGTATCTGTTGGCTGCCTGAATATCTTCTTTAGAGAAATGTGTGTTCATATCCTTTGCCCACTTCTTGATTGGGTTGTTTGTCTTTTTGTGGTTGAGTTTTGACAGAATCATGTAGATTTTAGAGATCAGGCGCTGGTCGGAGATGTCATAGCTGAAAATTCTTTCCCAATCTGTAGGTGGTCTTTTTACTCTTTTGGTGAAGTCTTTAGATGAGCATAGGTGTTTGATTTTTAGGAGCTCCCAGTTATCGGGTTTCTCTTCATCATTTTTGGTAATGTTTTGTATTCTGTTTATACCTTGTATTAGGGCTCCTAGGGTTGTCCCAATTTTTTCTTCCATGATCTTTATCGTTTTAGTCTTTATGTTTAGGTCTTTGATCCACTTGGAGTTAGTTTTTGTGCATGGTGTGAGGTATGGGTCCTGTTTCATTTTTTTGCAAATGGATATCCAGTTATGCCAGCACCATTTGTTAAAAAGGCTGTCTTTTCCCCAGTTAATTGACACTGGTCCTTTGTCAAATATCAGCTGCTCATACGTGGATGGATCTATGTCTGGGTTCTCAATTCTGTTCCATTGGTCTATGTGTCTGTTGTTGTACCAATACCAGGCTGTTTTGACTACTGTGGCTGTATAATAGGTTCTGAAGTCAGGTAAGGTGAGGCCTCCCACTTTCTTCTTCTTTTTCAGTAGTGCTTTGCTTATCCGGGGCTTCTTTCCCTTCCATATGAAATTGGTGATTTGTTTCTCTATCCCCTTAAAATATGACATTGGAATTTGGATCGGAAGTGCGTTAAATGTATAGATGGCTTTTGGTAGAATAGACATTTTTACTATGTTAAGTCTTCCTATCCATGAGCAAGGTATGTTTTTCCACTTAAGTATGTCCTTTTGAATTTCTTGTAGTAGAGCTTTGTAGTTTTCTTTGTATAGGTCTTTTACATCCTTGGTAAGATTTATTCCTAAGTATCTTATCTTCTTGGGGGCTACCGTGAATGGTATTGATTTGGTTATTTCCTCTTCGGTGTTCTTTTTGTTGATGTAGAGGAATCCAAGTGATTTTTGTATGTTTATTTTATAACCTGAGACTCTGCCAAACTCTTCTATTAGTTTCAGTAGTTTTCTGGAGGATTCCTTAGGGTTTTCTGTGTATATAATCATGTCATCTGCAAATAGTGATAACTTTACTTCTTCCTTGCCAATCCGGATACCTTTTATTTCTTTGTCTAGCCTGATTGCCCTGGCTAAGACTTCCAACACGATGTTGAATAAGAGCGGTGATAAAGGGCATCCTTGTCTGGTTCCCGTTCTCAAGGGAAATGCTTTCAGGTTCTCTCCATTTAGAGTGATATTGGCTGTTGGCTTTGCATAGATGCCCTTTATTATGTTGAGGAATTTTCCTTCAATTCCTATTTTGGTAAGAGTTTTTATCATAAATGGGTGTTGGACTTTGTCAAATGCCTTTTCTGCATCAATTGATAAGATCATGTGGTTTTTGTCTTTTGTTTTATTTATGTGATGGATTACATTAATGGTTTTTCTGATATTAAACCAGCCTTGCATACCTGGTATAAATCCCACTTGATCAGGGTGAATTATTTTTTTGATGTGTTGTTGGATTCTATTGGCTAGAATTTTGTTGAGGATTTTTGCATCAATGTTCATGAGGGATATAGGTCTATAATTTTCTTTTTTTGTAATGTCTTTACCTGGTTTTGGTATCAGGGAGATGGTGGCTTCATAGAATGAGTTGGGTAGTATTCCGTCATTTTCTATGCTTTGGAATACCTTTAGTAGTAGTGGTGTTAACTCTTCTCTGAAAATTTGGTAGAACTCTGCAGTGAAGCCGTCCGGGCCAGGACTTTTTTTTGTTGGGAGTTTTTTGATTACCGTTTCAATCTCTTTTTTTGTTATGGGTCTATTTAGTTGTTCTGCTTCTGAATGTGTTAGTTTAGGTAGGTAGTGTTTTTCAAGGAATTCATCCATTTCTTCTAGGTTTTCAAATTTGTTAGAGTACAATTTTTCATAATAATCTGAAATGATTCTTTTAATTTCATTTGGTTCTGTTGTGATGTGGTCCCTCTCATTTCTTATTCGGGTTATTTGTTTCCTTTCCTGTATTTCTTTAGTCAGTCTAGCCAATGGTTTATCAATTTTGTTAATTTTTTCAAAGAACCAGCTTTTGGCTTTGTTAATTCTTTCAATTGTTTTTCTGTTCTCTAATTCATTTAGTTCAGCTCTAATTTTTATTATTTGTTTTCTTCTGGTGCCTGATGGATTCTTTTGTTGCTCACTTTCTATTTGTTCAAGTTGTAGGGACAGTTCTCTGATTTTGGCTCTTTCTTCTTTTTGTATGTGTGCATTTATTGATATAAATTGACCTCTGAGCACTGCTTTTGCTGTGTCCCAGAGGTTTTGATAGGAAGTATTTTCATTCTCGTTGCTTTCTATGAATTTCCTTATTCCCTCCTTGATGTCTTCTATAACCCAGTCTTTTTTCAGGAGGGTATTGTTCATTTTCCAAGTATTTGATTTCTTTTCCCTCGTTCTTCTGTTATTGATCTCTAGTTTTATTGCCTTGTGGTCTGAGAAGATGCTTTGTAATATTTCAATGTTTTGGACTCTGCAAAGGTTTGTTTTATGACCTAATATGTGGTCTATTCTAGAGAATGTTCCATGTGCGCTAGAAAAAAAAGTATATTTTGCAGCAGTTGGGTGGAGAGTTCTGTATAAGTCAATGAGGTCAAGTTGGTTGATTGTTGTAATTAGATCTTCCGTGTCTCTGTTGAGCTTCTTACTGGATGTCCTGTCCTTCTCCGAAAGGGGTGTGTTGAAGTCTCCTACTATAATTGTGGAGGTATCTATCTCGCTTTTCAGTTCTGTTAAAATTTGATTTATATATCTTGCAGCCCTGTCATTGGGTGCGTAAATATTTAATATGGTTATGTCTTCCTGATCAATTGTCCCTTTTATCATTATATAGTGTCCTTCTTTATCCTTTGTGGTGGATTTAAGTCTAAAGTCTATTTTGTCAGAAATTAATATTGCTACTCCTCTTCTTTTTTGCTTATTGTTTGCTTGATATACTTTTTTCCATCCTTTGAGTTTTAGTTTGTTTGTGTCTCTAAGTCTAAGGTGTGTCTCTTGTAGGCAGCATATAGATGGATCGTGTTTCTTTATCCAGTCTGCACTGTTGCCATTTTGTAGCGCTTTTTTTCTGGAGCTGATGTTTTCTTTGTTCCTCTTAGTCTTCTGTGCTAAATTCCTTTGTGGATTTTTTTTTTTTTTGTTTGTTTCTTTCATTTTTGTAGATTTTGTGTTTATCAAGACTTTATGTTTTTCTTCTTTATTATTTTGATGAGTAGGTTTATCAGTTTGTTATACTGTCGGGGCTGGCATGTTGATGTGATCCTGGAAGCTATGGCATTGGTATTCAAATACCAGCAGGGTCACCCATGGCAGACAGGTTTCAGCTGAGCTTCCAGACTAACACAGACTAGGAAAAAGGACCCAGCTGTCTACTTCTGAAAAGAATTAGCCTTTGAAAACCTTATGAATAACAGCAGAACATTATCTGATACAGTGTCAGAAGATGAACCCCTCAGGTTGGAAGACACTCAAAAGACGACTGGGGAAGAGCTGCCTCCTCAAAGCAGAGTCAACCTTAATGATGTGGATGGAGTCAAGCTTTCTGGACCTTCATTTGCTGATGTGGCACAACTCAAAATGAGAAGAAACAGCTGCAAACATCCATTAATAATCGGAACCTGGAATGTATGAAGTATGAATCTAGGAAAATCGGAAATTGTCAAAAATGAAATGGAACCCATGAACATCAATATCCTAGGCCTTAGTGAGTTGAAATGGACTGGTATTGCCAATTTGAATTGGACAATCATGGCACATGGCACCTTCTTATGGTCTACTATGCCAGGAATGACAACTTGAAGAGGAATGGCACTGCATTCGTTGTCAAAAAGAAAGTTCAAGATATATCATGAAGTACAGTGCTGTCAGTGATAGGATAACATCCCATATGCTTACAAGGAAGACCAGTTAAAATGACTATTATTCAAATTTACACACCAACCACTAAGGCTAAAGATGAAAAAACTGAAGATTTTTACCAATTTCTGCAGTCTGAAATTGATCTCACATGCAATCAGAATGCATTGATAATTACTGGTGATTGGAATATGAAAGCTGGAAACAAATAAGAAGGATAAAGAGTTGGAAAATATTGCATTGATGATAGGAACAATGCTGGAGATCACATGACATAATTTTGCAAGACCAATGCCTTCTTCATTGCAAATACCTTTTTTCAGCAGCATAAATGGAAACTGTGCGTGTGGACCTCCCCAGATGGAATACACAGAAATCGAATCAACCACAGCTGTGAAAAGACATGATGGAAAGCTCAATATCATCAGTCAGAACAAGGTCAGGGGCCGACTGCAGAACAGACCATCACTTGTCCATATGCAAATTCAAGTTGAACTGAAGAAAATTAGAACAAGTCCACAAGAACCAAAGTATGACCTTGAGTATATCCCACCTAAATTTAGAGACCATCTCAAGAATAGATTTGACACGTTGAACACTAATGACCAAAGACCAGACAAGTTGTGGAATGACATCAAGGACATCATACATAACAAAAGCAAGAGGCCATTAAAAACACAGGAAAGAAAGAAAAGACCAAAATGGAAGTCAGAAGAGTCTTTGATACTTGCTCTTGAATGTCGAGTAGCTAAGGCAAATGGAAGAAATGAAGTAAAAGAGCTGAACAGAAGATTTCAAAGGACAGCTTGAGAAGACAGAGTATTATAATGACATGTGTAAAGAACTGGAGATAAAAAACCAAAAGGAAGAACATGCTCGGCATTTATCAAGCTGAAAGAACTGAAGAAAAAATTCAAGCCTCATGTTGCAATATTGAAGGGCTCTATGGGCAAAATTCTGAGTGACACAGGAAGCATCAAAAGAAGATGGAAGGAGGGGTGGAGCCAAGATGGCGGACTAGGCAGACGCTACCTCAGATCCCTCTTACAACAAAGACACGGAAAAACAAGTGAATCGATCACATACATAACAATCTACGAACCCTGAACAACAAACACAGATTTAGAGACGGAGAACAAACTAATACGGGGAAGCAGCGATTGTTTCCAGAGCCTGGAGCCAGCGTACCAGTCAGGTATGGCACAAGCACAGAGAGCTGCTCCACCCCCCTGAACTAACCCCGGGAGGGGGACCAGCCGGTTCCACGGGCGGCGTGGGACACAGCCGGTAGGAGAAGTCCCCGGGAGGCAGTGACTGGTCTTGGAGCAGAAAGAGCAGCGTCTGAGCCGGGGAACCGTCCCGCAGGGATTTGGACTGGACGCAGGTACAGCATAAACACGGAGAGTTGCTCCACCCCCCTGAACTAACCCCGGGAAGGGGACCAGCCAGGTCGTGTGGGTGGCGTGGGACGCAGCCGGTAGGAGAAGTCCCTGGGAGGCAGCGACTGGTATTGGAGCGGGGAGAACAGCGTCCCAGCCAGGACACTCGGTCACGGCACAAGCACGGGGACCTGCTCCACCCATCTGAACTAACCCCGGGAGGAGGCCCAACTGGTTCTCGGGGGCGGCAAGGCCACGCGGCTGGAGGGATGAGAAGTCCCTGGGAGGCAGCGACTGATTTTGGAGTCGAGAGTGCACCGTCCCAGTAGGGGAGCCTTGACGCTGGGCGTGGGGCTGGAAGCGGAGGATCTGACCGTGACTCCAGCGGGCCAGACCCCCCGGGGGCAATCTCCACACAGCCAGCACACATAGGCGACGCGCCCGCGGGAATCTCAGATATAATAGTCATTCCAAGCAAGACAAGCAACTCTGGCTATATTCTGAGGTGCTACTCTCCTATCTCTCTGTTCCCTCCCCCACCCTCCCCAGGTGGCTTCATTAACATCTGAATAGCCTGAGCCAGAGGGAGAACTCTGATAGGGATCTGACTGCATTTTTTTTTTAGTGGATTATCTGGAAAAACTAGTTTCCCAGTGATGGCTCGGAGACAACAATCCATATCAAACCACTTAAAGAAGCAGACCATGACAGCTTCTCCAACCCCCCAAACAAAAGAATCAAAATCTTTCCCAAATGAAGATACAATCTTGGAATTATCAGATACAGAATATAAAAAACTAATTTACAGAATGCTTAATGATATCACAAATGAAATTAGGATATCTGCAGAAAAAGCCAAGGAACACACTGATAAAACTGTTGAAGAACTCAAAAAGATTATTCAAGAACATAGTGGAAAAATCAATAAGTTGCAAGAATCCATAGAGAGACAACATGTAGAAATCCAAAAGATTAACAATACAATAACAGAATTAGACAACGCACTAGGAAGTCAGAGGAGCAGACTCGAGCAATTAGAATGCAGACTGGGACATCTGGAGGACCAGGGAATCCACACCAACATAGCTGAAAAAAAATCAGATAAAAGAATTAAAAAAAATGAAGAAACCCTAAGAATTATGTGGGACTCTATCAAGAAGGATAACCTGCGGGTGATTGGAGTCCCAGAACAGGGAGGGGGGACAGAAAACACAGAGAAAATAGTTGAAGAACTCCTGACACAAAACTTCCCTGACATCATGAAAGATGAAAGGATATCTATCCAAGATGCTCATCGAACCCCATTTAAGATTGATCCAAAAAGAAAAACACCAAGACATATTATCATCAAACTCACCAAAACCAAAGATAAACAGAAAATTTTAAAAGCAGCCAGGGAGAAAAGAAAGGTTTCCTTCAAGGGAGAATCAGTAAGAATATGTTCTGACTACTCAGCAGAAACCATGCAGGCAAGAAGGGAATGGGACGACATATACAGAACACTGAAGGAGAAAAACTGCCAGCCAAGGATCATATACCCAGCAAAACTCTCTCTGAAATATGAAGGTGAAATTAAGATATTTACAGACAAACACAAGTTTAGAGAATTTGCAAAAACCAAACCAAAGCTACAAGAAATACTAAAGGATATTGCTTGGTCAGAGAACCAATAATATCAGATACCAGCACAACACAAGGTCAGAAAACAGAACGTCCTGATATCAACTCAAATAGGGAAATCACAAAAACAAATTAAGATTAATTAAAAAAAAAAATACACATAACAGGGAATTATGGAAGTCAATAGGTAAAAGATCACAATAATCAAAAAGAGGGACTAAATACAGGAGGCATTGAACGGCCATATGAAGAGTGATACAAGGCGATATAGAACAATACAAGTTAGGTTTTTACTTAGAAAAATAGGGGTAAATAATAAGGTAACCACAAAAAGGTATAACAACTCTATAACTCAAGATAAAAACCAAGAAAAACATAACGACTCAACTAACATAAAGTCAAGCACTATGAAAATGAGGATCTCACAATTTACTAAGAAAAATGCCTCAGCACAAAAAAGTATGTGGAAAAATGAAATTGTCAACAACACACATAAAAAGGCATCAAAATGACAGCACTAAAAACTTATTTATCTATAATTACCCTGAATGTAAATGGACTAAATGCACCAATAAAGAGACAGAGAGTCACAGACTGGATAAAGAAACACGATCCATCTATATGCTGCCTACAAGAGACACACCTTAGACTTAGAGACACAAACAAACTAAAACTCAAAGGATGGAAAAAAGTATATCAAGCAAACAATAAGCAAAAAAGAAGAGGAGTAGCAATATTAATTTCTGACAAAATAGACTTTAGACTTAAATCCACCACAAAGGATAAAGAAGGACACTATATAATGATAAAAGGGACAATTGATCAGGAAGACATAACCATATTAAATATTTATGCACCCAATGACAGGGCTGCAAGATACATAAATCAAGTTTTAACAGAATTGAAAAGTGAGATAGATACCTCCACAATTATAGTAGGAGACTTCAACACACCACTTTCGGAGAAGGACAGGACATCCAGTAAGAAGCTCAACAGAGACACGGAAGATCTAATTACAACAATCAACCAACTTGACCTCATTGACTTATACAGAGCTCTCCACCCAACTGCTGCAAAGTATACTTTTTTTTCTAGTGCACATGGAACATTCTCTAGAATAGACCACATATTAGGTCATAAAACAAACCTTTGCAGAGTCCAAAACATCGAAATATTACAAAGCATCTTCTCAGAACACAAGGCAATAAAACTAGAGATCAATAACAGAAAAACTAGGGAAAAGAAATCAAATACTTGGAAAATGAACAATACCCTCCTGAAAAAAGACTGGGTTATAGAAGACATCAAGGAGGGAATAAGGAAATTCATAGAAAGCAACGAGAATGAAAATACTTCCTATCAAAACCTCTGGGACACAGCAAAAGCAGTGCTCAGAGGCCAATTTATATCAATAAATGCACACATACAAAAAGAAGAAAGAGCCAAAATCAGAGAACTGTCCCTACAACTTGAACAAATAGAAAGTGAGCAACAAAAGAATCCATCAGGCACCAGAAGAAAACAAATAATAAAAATTAGAGCTGAACTAAATGAATTAGAGAACAGAAAAACAATCGAAAGAATTAACAAAGCCAAAAGCTGGTTCTTTGAAAAAATTAACAAAATTGATAAACCATTGGCTAGACTGACTAAAGAAATACAGGAAAGAAAACAAATAACCCGAATAAGAAATGAGAAGGACCACATCACAACAGAACCAAATGAAATTAAAAGAATCATTTCAGATTATTATGAAAAATTGTACTCTAACAAATTTGAAAACCTAGAAGAAATGGATGAATTCCTGGAAAAACACTACCTACCTAAACTAACACATTCAGAATTAGAACAACTAAATAGACCCATAACAAAAAAAGAGATTGAAACGGTAATCAAAAAACTCCCAACAAAAAAAAGCCCTGGCCCGGACGGTTTCACTGCAGAGTTCTACCAAACTTTCAGAGAAGAGTTAACACCACTACTACTAAAGGTATTCCAAAGCATAGAAAATGACGGAATACTACCCAACTCATTCTATGAAGCCACCATCTCCCTGATACCAAAACCAGGTAAAGACATTACAAAAAAAGAAAATTATAGACCTATATCCCTCATGAACATTGATGCAAAAATCCTCAACAAAATTCTAGCCAATAGAATCCAACAACACATCAAAAAAATAATTCACCCTGATCAAGTGGGATTTATACCAGGTATGCAAGGCTGGTTTAATATCAGAAAAACCATTAATGTAATCCATCACATAAATAAAACAAAAGACAAAAACCACATGATCTTATCAATTGATGCAGAAAAGGCATTTGACAAAGTCCAACACCCATTCATGATAAAAACTCTTACCAAAATAGGAATTGAAGGAAAATTCCTCAACATAATAAAGGGCATCTATGCAAAGCCAACAGCCAATATCACTCTAAATGGAGAGAACCTGAAAGCATTTCCCCTGAGAACGGGAACCAGACAAGGATGCCCTTTATCACCGCTCTTATTCAACATCGTGTTGGAAGTCTTAGCCAGGGCAATTAGGCTAGACAAAGAAATAAAAGGTATCCGGATTGGCAAGGAAGAAGTAAAGTTATCACTATTTGCAGATGACATGATTATATACACAGAAAACCCTAAGGAATCCTCCAGAAAACTACTGAAACTAATAGAAGAGTTTGGCAGAGTCTCAGGTTATAAAATAAACATACAAAAATCACTTGGATTCCTCTACATCAACAAAAAGAACACCGAAGAGGAAATAACAAAATCAATACCATTCACAGTAGCCCCCAGGAAGATAAGATACTTAGGAATAAATCTTACCAAGGATGTAAAAGACCTATACAAAGAAAACTACAAAGCTCTACTACAAGAAATTCAAAAGGACATACTTAAGTGGAAAAACATACCCTGCTCATGGATAGGAAGACTTAACATAGTAAAAATGTCTATTCTACCAAAAGCCATCTATACATTTAACGCACTTCCGATCCAAACTCCAATGTCATATTTTAAGGGGATAGAGAAACAAATCACCAATTTCATATGGAAGGGAAAGAAGCCCTGGATAAGCAAAGCACTACTGAAAAAGAAGAAGAAAGTGGGAGGCCTCACCTTACCTGACTTCAGAACCTATTATACAGCCACAGTAGTCAAAACAGCCTGGTATTGTTACAACAACAGACACATAGACCAATGGAACAGAATTGAGAACCCAGACATAGATCCATCCACGTATGAGCAGCTGATATTTGACAAAGGACCAGTGTCAATTAACTGGGGAAAAGATAGCCTTTTTAACAAATGGTGCTGGCATAACTGGATATCCATTTGCAAAAAAATGAAACAGGACCCATACCTCACACCATGCACAAAAACTAACTCCAAGTGGATCAAAGACCTAAACATAAAGACTAAAACGATAAAGATCATGGAAGAGAAAATTGGGACAACCCTAGGAGCCCTAATACAAGGTATAAACAGAATACAAAACATTACCAAAAATGATGAAGAGAAACCCGATAACTGGGAGCTCCTAAAAATCAAACACCTATGCTCATCTAAAGACTTCTCCAAAAGAGTAAAAAGACCACCTACAGACTGGGAAAGAATTTTCAGCTATGACATCTCCGACCAGCGCCTGATCTCTAAAATCTACATGATTCTGTCAAAACTCAACCACAAAAAGACAAACAACCCAATCAAGAAGCGGGCAAAGGATATGAACACACATTTCACTAAAGAAGATATTCAGGCAGCCAACAGATACATGAGAAAATGCTCTCGATCATTAGCCATTAGAGAAATGCAAATTAAAACTACGATGAGATTCCATCTCACACCAGCAAGGCTGGCATTAATCCAAAAAACACAAAATAATAAATGTTGGAGAGGCTGCGGAGAGATTGGCACTCTCATACACTGCTGGTGGGAATGTAAAATGGTACAACCACTTTGGAAATCTATCTGGCGTTATCTTAAACAGTTAGAAATAGAACTACCATACAACCCAGAAATCCCACTCCTAGGAATATACCCTAGAGATACAAGAGCCTTCATACAAACAGATACATGCACACCCATGTTTATTGCAGCTCTGTTTACAATAGCAAAAAGTTGGAAGCAACCACGGTGTCCATCAATGGATGAATGGGTAAATAAATTGTGGTATATTCACACAATGGAATACTACGCATCGATAAAGAACAGTGACAAATCTCTGAAACATTTCATAACATGGAGGAACCTGGAAGGCATTATGCTGAGCGAAATGAGTCAGAGGCAAAAGGACAAATATTGTATAAGACCACTATTATAAGATCTTGAGAAATAGTAAACCTGAGAAGAACACATACTTTTGTGGTTACGAGGTGGGGAGGGAGGGAGGGTGGGAGAGGGTTTTTTATTGATTAATCAGTAGATAAGAACTGCTTTAGGTGAAGGGAAAGACAACACTCAATACATGGGAGGTCAGCTCAATTGGACTGGACCAAAAGCAAAGAAGTTTCCGGGATAAAATGAATGTTTCAAAGGTCAGCAGAGCAAGTGCGGGGGTCTGGGGAACACGGTTTGCGGGGACTTCTAAGTCAATTGGCAAAATAATTCTATTATGAAATCATTCTGCATCCCACTTTGAAATGTGGCGTCTGGGGTCTTAAATGCTAACAAGCGGCCATCTAAGATGCATCAATTAGTCTCAACCCACCTGGAGCAAAGGAAAATGAAGAACACCAAGGCCACACGACAACTAAGAGCCCAAGAGACAGAAAGGGCCACATGAACCAGAGACCTACATCATCCTGAGACCAGAAGAACTAGTTGGTGCCCGGCCACAATCGATGAGTGCCCTGACAGGGAGCACAACAGAGGACCCCTGAGGGAGCAGATCAGTGGGATACAGACCCCAAATTCTCATAAAAAGACCAAACTTAATGGTCTGACTGAGACTGGAGGAATCCCGGCGGCCATGCTCCCCAAACCTTCAGTTGACACAGGACAGGAACCATCCCCGAAGACAACTCATCAGAAATGAAAGGGACTGGTCAGCGGGTGGGAGAGAGACGCCGATGAAGAGTGAGCTAATTATATTAGGTGGACACTTGAGATTGTGTTGGCAACTCTTGTCTGGGGGGGGGATGGGAGGATAGAGAGAGAGGGAAGCCGGCAAAATTGTCAAGAAAGGAGAGACTGAAAGGGCTGACTCAAGAGGGGGAGAGCAAGTGGGAGTAGGGAGTGAGATGTATGTAAACTTGTATGTGACAGACTGATTGGATTTGTAAACGTTCACTTGAAGCTTAAAAAAAGTTATTAAAAAAAAAAAAAAAGAAGATGGAAGGAATACAGAAGTCACTATATGAAAAGAATTGATGGACATTCAACCATTTCAGGAGGAAGCATATGATCAGGAATCAATGGTACTGAAGGAAGAAGTCCAAACTGCACTGAAGGCACTGATGCAAAACAAGGCTCCAAGAATTGACAGAATACCAATTGAGATGATTCAACAAATTCATGCCGTCCTGAAGTGCTCACTTGTCTATGCTAAGAAATTCGGAAGACAGCTACCTGGCTAGCCAAGTGAAAGAGATCCATATTTATGCCTACTCTCAGGAAAGGTGATCCAACTGAATGTGGAAATTATCAAACAATATATCACACACAAGTAAAATTTTGCTGAAGATCATTCAAAACTGGCTGCAGCAGTACATCGACAGGGAACTGCCAGAAATTCAAGCCAGATTCAGAAGAACATATGGAATTAGGGATACCATTGCTGATGTCAGATGGATCCTGGCTGAAAGCAGAGACTACCAGAAAGATGTTTATCTGTGTTTTATTGACTATGCAAAGGTATTCGACTGTGTGAATCATAACAATTATGGATAACATGGTGAAGAATGGGAATTCCAGAACACTTCACTGTGCTCATAAGGAACCTGTACATAGATCAAGAGGCAGTCTTTCGAACAGAACAAGGGGATACTGGCTAGCTTAAAATCAGGAAAGGTGTCAGGGTTGTATCCTTTCACCATACTTATTCAGTCTGTATGTTGAGCAAATAATCCAAGAAGCTGACAATATGAAGAAGAACATGGTATTGGGATTGACATTATCAATCATGGCATCATTAACAATCTGCGTTAAGCATATGACATGACCTTACTTGCTGAAAGTGAAGAGAACTTGAAGCACTTACTGGTGAAGATCAAAGACCACAGCTTTCCAGTATGGATTACACTTCCACATAATGAAAACAAAAATCCTCACAACTGGACCAATAAGCAACATCATGATAAACAGAAAAAAACTGAAGTTGTCAAGGATTTCATTTTATGTGGATCTATAATCAACACCCATGGAACCAACAAAGAAATCAAATGGTGCATTGCACTGGGCAAATGCACTGCAAAAGACATCTTTAAAGTGTTGAAAAGCAAAGATGTCACCTTGAAGAGCAAGGTGCATCTGACCCAAGCCATGGTGTTTTCAGTCACATCATATGCATGTGAAAGCTGGATGATGAATAAGCAAGACTGAAGAAGAATGGACGCCTATGAATTTTGGTGGTGATGGGGAATATTGAATATACCATGGACTGCCAAAAGAATGAACAAACTTGTCCTGTAAGAAGTACAACCAGAACGCTCCTTAGAAGCAAGGGTGGTGAGACTGTATCTCACATAATTTGGACATATCAGGAGGGATTAATCCCTGGAGAGGGACATCATGCTTGGTAAAGTAAAGGGTCATCAAAAAAGAGGAAGACCTTCAATGAGATGGATTGACACAGTGGCTGCAACAATGGCCTTAAGCACAACAATGATTGTAGGTTGACGCAGAAGGAGGCAGTGATTCATTCTGTTGTACATAGGGTAGCTATGGGTTGGAGCCAACTTGATGGCACCTAACAACAATAACAATAACAACAGGTTTGTTAACTTCCTTTGTGTTTACCTTGAAATTCGCCCCATCTTAAGTTTAAACATGTCTTTCATTACCTGATAATGCCTTGACTTCCTCTCCGTTTGAAAGTTCTATACCTACACAATTTATTCCCTCTTTTATTGTTCTGATGTTGTTGTCATTTACAGATTGACCTCTCTGGTTCCCTGTTGTAAATTTTTTAAGATTTGTTTTATCTTTGAGAGTTCATTATCTAGGTTGGTATCTGGTTGATACTGTCTTAAGTGCTAGATTCAGGTTGGTGTCTGATATTGTTCATTCTCTAACTGAAGGACTCTAATAATTTTTGTAAGTTTGGTTTGGTTTTGACATATTCCCTTAATTTCTATTTATTTAGAAATGTTCTAATTTTGCTGTCATACTTGAGTGAGAGTTTTGCAGGATACAGTATTTGTGGTTGGCAGTTTTTTTCTTTCAAGATTTTATATATGTCATCCCATTGCCTTTTTGCCTGCATGGTTTCTGCTGAGTAATCAGAGTTTAGTCTTATTGTTTCTTCTTTCTCTGTGACTTTTCATTTTTCTTGAGCTGCTCTCAGGGTTCTTTCTTTGTCTTTGGTTTTAGAAAGTGTGATTATGATATATCTTGGTGTTTTTCCTTTGAGGTCTATTCTATATTGGTTTTGTTGAACTTCTTGGATGGTTAGCTTTTCACCTTTCATGATATTATGGAAGTTTTCTGTTGGCTAATGTTTAGTGATCCTCTCTGTGCTTTCCATTTTCTCCCCCTGTTCTGGAACTCCGATCACATGCAAAGTTTTACTTTTGATTTTGTACCCCACATCATTCTCAGAGTTTCTTCATTTTTCTCTGATTTTTCCTCAAGCAAAATGGTATCCAAGAATTTGTCTTCAATTTTGCTAATCCTGTCTTCCGTTGTTTCATACCTGCTCCTCAAACCTTCTATGACACTGTCCCTTTCCGAAATCTTGTTGTTTATCTTTTAGATTTCTAATTGCTGTTTTTGTATGATTTCTAATTGTGAGTTTATTTTGGCATTTTGCTCCTGTATTATCTTCCGGAATTATTCCATTGTTTTGTCTGTCTTTTCCATGATTTTGTCTGTCTTTTTCATGATTTTGTCTATTTTTCCACATTTTTCTCTACTTTTTGCTTCAATTTTTGGATAGCTCTGAATATTAAAGGTTTGAATTCCCTATCAGGCAGTTCTAGTAACCTTTCTTCTAGCAGAACATCATCTGGTGTTTTGTTTTGGTTGCTTTCTGGAACCTCTTCTCCTGTTTTTTTTCTTTGTTTGTTTAATATGTTTCGATATCTCTGCTGTCTCCTGGACATTCAGGAGTTATTTTCTTCCTTTATCAGTTGTAGATTTGATTGTTTCATCCCGTTATTTTATTTGGTTACGTCTGGGCAGGTGGGCTGGGTGTGTTTGGTTGCTTGCTTGCCTGTGTGCACAATACTTCTGACCACCTTGTCCAGGTGGGCAGGGCTGGTCACTTAGGTATGGTGTAGGAGGATGGGGCTGGGGGGTGGAGGGTGGGAATGGGTAGTTTGCAGTACAAACTGAGGACTACAGGGTGGGCTGGGGGGCAGTTTAGGGCTGGATTTGGGGGACCTCATTTGTACCGCTCAGGTGCATGGCACTCAATGCATGCTGGAGATAGGCAGGAGAGGGAGGATGTGATGTGCAATGCTTCGTGGGTGGGTAAAAGAAGAGAACAAAGACAGAAACAAATGCAAAAACAAAAGTAATCGAAAAAGCAAAAAAATGATGTAAAAATAATAAAAAAGTAAATATAATGGCAGTGCAGTAGAATTTGGAGGGTGGGGGTGAGGCAGACTGCTGAGGCCATGTGTGGTGTGGCTCAGCCTGTCGAGAAGTGGCATGGGTGGCACACTAGACTAGGTGGGTGAGAGAATGGAAAAGAAAAAGGAAAGCGAGAGAAGAAATCAAAAAAGAAACAAATAAAAATAAGTAAATAATAGTTAAAAAAAAAGCAACAACAAAAAAATGTGGTGGGGGAGGCAGCAGAATTTCAATGGCGGTGAGCTGATGTCTCTCTCCCAGCTGGCACAGCAGAGCCCATCAGGAAGGGGCAGAGACAGCGCAGGGCCTACGTGGGAGGGAGAAGGAAATGGAGAAGGGGGAAGTTAAAGAAAAAAATGGCACTGAGGGAGCCGGCCTGTGGAAGCGGCACAGACCTGGGGAGGCCATGTGCCAGACGCTGTCCAGCTGAGTGGTACAGCATAACCCACCAAGAAGTTTGAGATGGCATACAGGGCTGCATGGATGGGAGAAAGGAAAGGAAGGGAGGGAGAAAGAGAGAAGAAACAATATAAAAAACAAAACAATAAATAAATAAAACAGCATTCAGGTAGTGGGTCAGTGATGGTGCCACAGACCCAGGGAGGCTGCACGGTAACTCTCCAGCTGAGCTGTGCAGCATGGCCCCTCCAGATGGGACATGGGCAGTGCACAGGGCTAGATGGGTGGGAGAAAATAAAGGAAGGAGGGGAGAGAAAGAGAAGCAACAAAAAAGTCAAAAAACAATATAAAAAACCAAAAAGAAAGCAAAGAAACCAAAAAATAACAGCCCATCAGGAAGGGGTGGGGATAGCACATGGGGCTAGCTGGGTAGGAGAAAGGAAACGAATGAAGGGGGAGAGAGAGAAACAACAAAAAAACCCCACCCCCCAAAACAAACAAAAATACAAACCAAAAAAATAAACAAGAAAATGGCACTGAAGGGGCCAGCTGGTAGGGGTGGGATGGACCCCAGTGGCAGTGAGCTAGTGTCTCTCCTAGCGAGCAACCACAGCCTGTTGGAAAGTGGCAGAGGTCATGTAGAGGGAAGAAGGATGGAGAGCGGGAAAGCCTGTATTCCTGGTTATCAGGTGCTCTTTCTCCTGCTGGTAACTCTGTGGAGTTGCCTTCCTATACTCCCTGTCCGCAGTCCTTGGTGGCTGAGGTCCATGATGGCGAATCCAACCATGTTAGCTGGTAGGGCACTTCTACTCCATAGCTCTCCTCATTCTCTGTTCTCTGTCTGTTTCTTATTCCATTCAGTTCTTTATTCCTTCATTTGGTGCTTAGGGTTCCAGAAGTGATGTTTGTATCTGTTTTCTTGTTTTTTTCGGTCTTTGCTGCAGAAGGATGTCATGGTGCTTCTGTCTATAGCACCGTGTTGCCTCCACTTCCTTATTTTCTATTTTTAAGCTCATTTTAATCTGTTCTGTGGACACGTCTTTTTGGCATGCTTTCTTCATTTGTAAGAAAGTTATTCTGTCTTTTATTTGCTTTTCTTGTATGAATTTTGTATAAGATTTGACCTCAATACTTTTCTGTTTCTTAATTTAAAGTAAAATTAGTTAGTTCAAACTTTTAGAACGGCGAATGATTCAAGGTAGCTTTACTAACTTCTATTTTTTTTTTTTTTACTTGTTCAAAAATATGGTAGTTTGCATTTAGAATGGTTTCTGTCCCCCATTTTATATGAATATTTTTTTTCTTCATCTCTGTTATCCCTGTCCAATTCTATTTTGGTGCTGCTCCTAACAGCTTCTAAGGAGGCCTGGTGACACAATGGTTAAGTGCGTGGCTGCTAACCAAAATGTTGGTTGGCAGTTCTAACCCACCCAGCAGCTCCACAGGAGAAAGACCTGGAGATCTGCTCCTGTAAAGACTACAGCCTAGAAAATGCCATGGGGCCATTCTACTCTGTCACATTGGGTCTCTGTGAGTCAAAATTGATTCAGTGGCACCCAACAACAACAGCAGCAGCTTCTATTCAGTGTAGGGCTGTGTCCCGGAAGGAAGCCTTGGTGGTTCAGTTTTGAATGATCATAGATGCAAGACTTCTCCAGCCCCTACAGCACACATAGTGATTTCCTGCTAATTGAGCGGGCAAAGCTCTTTCCAGATTCAGCTGCTGTTCTCTTGGCCCACTGTGATACCCAGTGAGTTCCTGTTGGCTATTTTGGGGTCCTCCTGTTCTCAGATCTGTCAGCTGCCGGGTCATGGCCTCCTGCTTCCTTCTGCACAGATGCTGATACAGTACAGATTTATGCCCGGTGGTAGCTTGTCCTCATCTGCTTGTGTTTTGGGGCCCACAGGAATACTTTCTACATTTTTTTTTTTCAGTAGAAGTTATTGATATGATTTTGGTTTTGCCCTGTCTATTTTAATGTGGGGATTTGGAGAGATTCAGAAATCAAGCCACTGTTGCCACCATCTTCCCAGAATGACACTGAATTCTTGAGTCATGTTAAGAATATAAAATTTTCCAAAATTTTATTCTGATTCTTTTAATAAATCTACTTCAAAGGGAGGAAGTCCCTTTGATTCTTTACAATTGTCTTTCTCTTTGGCTAACAATATCTTTGCATAGATCATGTGATTTTTATCGTCACTCTCCTCCTTCCTCCCTTCCTCTCTTAAAATAAAATAAACTTACAAAAGTTTGTCTGTAATTTCCCAGTACAGGCTTTTTTCCAAGATGAACTGTAGCAAATGCTGTCCGGAGCCCCACCTATATCCGTGATTCTCACTATTTCGGTGCCTACTGTTCAACTTTTAATAGCTGGCACCTGCATTTCTTTGCCTTGAGCTTTTCCCCAGCTACCAGAGCCCTTCAGGTTTACCTAAGCAGCAGGCTGGAAGAGCTAATGCCTCTTCTGGGACTAATTATAAGCTAATGATTGGTGAGAGTAGATGTATGTGGTAGGCAGAATAAGGGCCTCAAAGATGTCTGCATTCTAAACTCTGGAACCTATGTATGTTTCCTTATATGACAAAAGGTATTCTATAGATGTGATCAAGTTAAGGATCTTGAAATGGAAGATTATTCTGGTGGACCCACTCTTATCACAAGGGTCCTTCAACAGAAGTGGGAGGCAAGACAGCTAGAGTTAGGGAGAGAAATTTTAAGATGCTATGCTGCTGGCTCTGAAGACGGAAGAAGGGGACATGAGCTGAAGAATACAGGTGGCCTCTAGAAGTTGAAAGGCAAGGAAACAGATTCTCCCCTAGAGCCTCCAGATGTAGCCCTACTGCCACTTTGATTTTAGCCCAGTAAGAACCATTTCAGGCTTCTGAACCCCGGAACTGTAAGTTCATACATTTGTGTTGTTTTAAACCACCAAATTTGTAGTAAGTTGTTACAACAGCATAGGAAGCCAATACAATTCCCCAGCTTATTCAACCATCCAGCAAGATGACTCTGAGGCATGTGTTCAACATTATCCGCAGTGGGAAATTGCTGGGGGGGGGGGGGCGGGGGGCAGGGACCGCTTGTTAGCTTTCTTCCCTTCCCTATCTTTTTCTCCTATTTAATGTCTCCCAGATGAATTGCTTGCACTCAAACCCTTGAATTGTGGTTTGCTTCCAAGAAAACCCAATTAAATAAATAATTTCATGAATAAGAATCAGCACAGAGCTGCTTCCTATGAGGCAGAGGCTAAATATATCCTAGATTTCCAAATTCTCCAAGCTGCTGTGCAAGTCCTTCATCTCTGACATGTCACTCCCCTCCCCTCAGCACCCTCTTTCCTCCCTTAAGTTCAGTAATTCACTGAAATGTCTCACAGAATTCACGGTCTGTACTTACAGTTAAGTGGTTTATTGAGTACAACTCAGGAGACAACTCAGAATAGGATGCAACTTGGAAGTAACAGAGTACAACTCACTATCAGAATCAACTTGGAAGTGACAGGATACATCTCAGGGTGCAATCGGTGAATCAGGAAAGCTTTCCAGGAGGGTAACCCTTGGAGCAAAAGTGCTCCTTGGTGGTACAGTTTTAAATCAGTACCTCTGCCACTGGGGGCTCTTCACCACTAACTGGCCCAGCACACAGCCAGTGTAGCAGCTTCAGGACCACTAAACGCCCACATGGCTCTGCTTCTCTTCCAGCCCAGCTCTTAGCCAGCATCTATGTCTCAAACAGGAAAGCTAAAAAACTTCTGTAGTTCAGCCATTTACAAATCCCCATCCGCATCAGTTACAAGGTGGGGCCTCCCTCACCAGACCAGAGTTCAACCAATCCTCAATTACCTGTGAGATGTCAATCATCTTAGATCGTGTACAAAAATAACATTCTCTGCTATCAGAGACTGACTTCTTAGGTGGGCAAAGTAACAATCTTCTGGGGTAGAGAGCAACCTGGGAGGTCCCCCAGGTTGTTTTTCCAAAGAATTAGGGGAAAGGTAACAGCACCTCAGGCTTAGGAAAAAAATATCCCAAGTTGTTTTCCAAAGAACCAAGGCAAAAAAATAAAACAACACAAAATCCACGCACTGACACATCTGTCAGTTTGTCATACAGTGGGGGCTTACATGTTGCTGTGATGCTGGTATTCAAATACCAACAGGGTCACCCATGGTGGGCAGGTTACAGCTGAGCTTCCAAAGACAAACTAGGAAGAAGGGTGTGGCGGTCTACTTCTGAAAAGAATTAGCCGGTGAAACCCTTAGGAATAGCAGAGGAACATTGCCTGATATAGTGTGGGGAGATGACCCTCTCAGGTTGGAAGACACTCAAAATATGACTGGGAAAGAGCTGCCCCAAAGAAGAGTTGACCTTAAGGATGTGGATGGAGTCAAGTCTTCTGGACCTTCATTTGCTGATGTGGCATGACTCCAAATGAGAAGAAACAGCTGCAAATATCCATTAATAATTGGAACATGGAATGTACAAATTATGAATCTAGGAAAATTGGAAGTTGTCAAAAATAAAATGGAATTCATAAAGATTGATATCCTACGCATTACTGAGCTGAAATGAACTGGTACTGGCCATTCTGAATCAGACAATCATATAGTCTACTATGCCAGGAATGACAACTTGAAGAGGAATGGCATTGCATTCATTGCCAAAAAAGAACATTTCAGGATCTATCCTGAAGAACAATGCTGTTGGTGATAGGATAATATTCATAAGCCTACAAGGAAGACCAGCAAAAATGATTATTATTTAAATTGATACACCAACCACTAAGGCCAAAGATGAAGAAATTGAAGATTTTTACCAACTCCTGCAGTCTGAAATTGATCTCACATGCAATCAGGATGCACTGATAATTACTGGTGATTAGAATGCAAAAATTGGAAACAAAGAGGAAGGATTGGTAGTTGGAAAATATGACCTTGGTGATAGAAATGATGCTGGCGATCACAGGATAGAATTTTGCAAGACCAATGGCTTCTTCATTGCAAACACCTTTTTTCAACAACATAAACAGCAAATATAACAGTGGACCTCACCAGATGGAATACACAGAATCAAATTTCCATAGTGACTTTCTGTGGAAAGACACTATGGAAAAGCTCAATACCATCAGTGAGAACAAGGCCAGGGGCCGACTGCAAAACAGACCATCAATTGCTCATATGCAAGCTCGAGTTGAAGCTGAAGAAAATTAGAACAAATCCACAGGAGCCAAAGTACGACCTTAAGCATACCCCACCTGAATTTAGAGACCATCTCAAGAATAGATTTGACACATTGAACACTAATGACCAGACCAGACGAGTTGTGGAATGACATCAAGGACATTATATATGGAGAAAGCAAGAAGTCATTAAAAAGACAGGAAAGAAAGAGAAAACCAAAATGGATGTCAGAAGAGACCCTGAAACTTGCTCTTGAACATTGAGTAGCTAAAGCAAAAGGAAGAAATGATGAAGTCAAAGAGCTGAACAGAAGATTTCAAAGGGCAGCTTGAGAAGACAAAGTATTATAATGAAATATGGAAAGACCTGGAGGTAGAAAACCAAAAGAGAAGAACATGTTCAGCATTTCTCAAGCTGAAAGAACTGAAGAAAAAATTTAAGCCTCAAGTTGCAATATTGAAGGATTCTACTGGGAAAATATTAAACCATGCAGGAAGCATCAAAAGAAGATGGAAGGAATACACAGAGTCACTGTACAAAAAAGAATTGGTTGACATTCAACCATTTCAGGAGGTAGCATATGATCAGGAACTGATGGTACTAAAGGAAGAACTCCAGGCTGCACCGAAGGCATTGGGAAAATACAAGTCTCCAGGAATTGAAAAAATGCCAATTGAGATGTTCGAACAAATGAAAGCAGCATTGGAAGTGCTCACATGCCTATGCCTAGAAATATAGAAGACAGACACCTGGCCAACTGACTGGAAAAGATCCATATATATATGTATTCTCAAGAAAGGTGATCCAACCAAATGCAGAAATTATCAAGAAATATCATTAATATCACACACAAATAAAATTTTGCTGACGATCATTCAAAAGTGGCTGCAGCATGCTGAAAGTGAAGAGGACTTGAAGCACTTACTGATGAAGGTCAAAGACCACGACTTCAGTATGGATTACACCCCAACATAAATGAAACAAAAATTCTCACAACTGGACCAATAAGTGGCATCATGATAAATGGAGAAAAGATTGAAGTTGTCAAAGATTTCATTTTACTTGGATCCACATGCAACACCCATGGAAGCAGCAGTCAAGAAATCAACAGACGCATTGCAGTGGGCAAATCATCTGCAAAAGATCTCCTTAAAGTGTTGAAAAGCAAAGATGTCTTGAAGCCTAAGATGCCCCTGACCTAAGTCATGGTGTTTTCAATAGCCTCATATGCCCCCAAAAGCTGAAGGATGAATAAGGAAGACCAAAGAAGGACTGATGCCTTTGAATTGTGGTGTTGGTGAAGAACATTGAATATGCCACGGACTGCCAAAAGAAGGAATGAATCTGCCTTGGAAGAAGTACAACCAGAATGCTCCTTAGAAGCAAGGATGACGAGTGTCTCACGTACTTTGGACATGTTGTCAGGAGGGATCAGTCCCTTTAGAAGGACATCATGCTTGGTAAAGTAGAGGGCCAGTGAAAAAGAGGAAGACCCTCAACAAGATGGATTGACACAGTGGCTGCAACAATAGATTCAAGCATAACAACTATTGTGAGGATGGTGCAGGACCGGGTAGTGTTTTGTTCTGTTGTACATGGGATGGCTATGAGTCAGAATCGACTCAGCAGCACTTCACAATAACAACAAGGCAAAAGGCCACATAAAGGAACATTTTGCACCACACCAATCTAAAACAGAACTTAGAATGGCTTTGATGAGAGACGTGACGTGGGTATTTGCTCAAATTCTTCACATATAGATTGAAGGAGAAGGGAGTTTTGTATTTATCTTAAATTTTGATTATCACTTCCAAAAGACAGTGATGTAGTGTAGTGACCTTGAGTATTCAGGTGCAAGCCTTAAGCTCAGATGGTCAGTGGTAGTCCAGTGGTAGAATTGTTGCCTTCCACGTGGGAGACCCGGGTTGAATTCTGGCCAATGTATCTCATGTGCAGCTGCCTCCTGTCTGTCAGTGGAGGCTTGCATGTCCCTATGGGGCTGAATCTGTTTCAGCAGAACTTCCAGACTAAGACAAACTGGGAAGAAAGTCCTGGCTATCTACCTCTGAAAGTCAGCCAATAACAACCTTATGGATAACAATGGTCTGATCCCAATGGTCTCCATGAGTTGGGGCCAACTTGATAAAAATCTAATAACAATTTAAAATCTCCCAAATAAACTGCTTTCACTGAAAGGCTTGGATTGGGATTAGCTCCTGGGGGAACCCAATCTAAAACAGATCTTTAGCTGGCTTTGATGAGAGACTGATGTGAGTACTTACTCAAATTATTCAAGTTAAGATTGAAGGTGAAGGCAGATTTATATTTATTATAAATTTTGATTATTAGTTCCAAAAGGCAGTGATGCTGTAGCCTTGAGCACTGGGGTGGAATGCTGGAGCTCAGGTGCTCACAAAACATAGTCCCTATCTTTTTTTTTGGTATTTTTTGTGTGTTGTTCTGCAGTACTTCTAGTAAGACTCTGTAGGGCCCAGGCTTCTACTTTGTGAGTCTCCTGAAGTGAATCCTAGGAGCTCCCATACCTGCCAGGGACTATCAATCTGAGGGGTGAGTTTGAGGCAAATACTGCAAGTTGGCCCACTCTACCCCAGGGTTTCTAACATGGCACCATTTACATCTGGGGCTAGATAATCCTTTGTTGTAGGGGATTGCCCTGCGCGCTATAAGATGTTCAGCAGCATTTCTGGCTCCTACCCATTAGATGCTAGTATCTTCCCCACCCCAATTGTCACAATCAAAAATGTCTCCAGATTTTGCCAAATGTCCCTGAAGCGCAAAATTGTCTCTGGTTGAGAGTCACTCTTCTACACGACTCCAACTGGTTTTTAGCCTACCTTCTGGTACTACAGAGGCAGGAAAGCTAAAGACTGAATCTCCCAGAATCACTTGCAGTTATGGTTCTGCATGCGACAGCTTCTGAAGACACACCTGGGTGAGGCTTGGAACATGGAAGAGAACATCATGAGGCAGCGATCATGTGACTTTTCTGACAAGCACTGTCATGGAGGTGTTTTCTTTCTAGAACGATCGTGATGAAAATGTATCTAGCCTCTGGCTTTACAGGTATTGAGCGCAGTAGCAACAGTATGGTTTTTTTTTTTAATTTTATTGTTTTAGGTGAAAGTTTATAGTGCAAATTAGTTTTTCATTAAAAAATTTGTACACAAATTGCTCTGTGACATTGGTTGCAGTCCCTGCAATGTGTTAGTACTCTCCTCCTTTCCCTTTCCTTCCTGGGTTCTCCGTGTCCATTCCTCCAGTTTTCCTATCCCTTCCTGCGTTTTCATCTTTGCTTTTGGATAGGTTTTGCCGGTTTGGTCTTGTATACTTGATTAATCTAAGAAGCGCATCCCTCATGCATGTTATTGTTTGTTTTATAGGCCTGTCCAATCTTTGGCTGAAAAGTGGACTATGGGACTGGCTTCAGTCCTGAGTTAGCAGGGTGTCCAATGGCCATAGCCTGGGGGGTTCCTTTAGTCTCTGTCAGACCAGTAAGTCTGGTCTTTTTTTGTGAATTTGAATTTTGTTCTACATTTTTCTCCTCCTCTGTCATGGACCCTCTGTTGTAATTCCTGTTAGAGTGGTTGGTGGCGGTAGCCAGGCACCATCTAGTTCTTCTGAACTCAGGCTGGTAAAAGCTGTGGCTCATGTGGTCCTTTAGTCCTTTGGACTAGTATTTTCTTGCGTCTTTGGTCTTCTTCATTCTCCTTTGCTCCGAACATGATGGGACCTATAGATACATCTTAGATGGCCACTCAAAAGCTTTTAAGACCCCAAATGCTGCTCACCAAAGTAGGATGTAGAACATTTTCTTTATGAACTATGTTATGCCAATTGACCTAGATGTCCCCTGAGACCATGGTCCCCAGCCCTCAGCCCCAGTAACTTGGTCCCTCAAGGTGTTTGGATATATCTAGGAAGCTTCTATAACTGCCTTGGTCAAGTTGTGGTGACTTCCCTTATATTGTGTGTTGTCTTTCCTTTCACCAAAGTCAGTACTCGTCTACCTTCTAGTTAGTGATTTCCTCTCCCCACTGGTCCCTTCCCTTGTAACCATCAAAGCTTGTTTTTTTATGTGTACAATTTTTTCTTGGGTTTTTAGAATAGTGGTCTTGTACAGTATTTGTCCTTTTGTGATTGACTTATTTCACTCAGCCCTCCAGATTCATCCATGTAGTAAGATATCTCTCGGATTCATCATTGTTCTTTATCATTGTGTAGTGTTCCGTTCTGTGCATGTACCATAATTTGTTTATCCAATCATCCATTGATGGGCACTGTCATGGCTTGAATTATGTCCCCCCAAAAACGTGTGTATCAACTTGGTTAGGCCATGTGTTGTCCTCCATTTTGTGATTTTCCTATGTGTTATAAATCATAACCTCTGCCTGTGGTAAAAGAGGATTAGGGTGGGAGGTAACACCCTGTTCAGGCCACATTCCTGATCCAATGTAAAAGGGTTTTCCCTGGGGTGTGGTCTGCACCACCTTTTATCTCTCAAGAGATAAAAGGAAAGGGAAGCAAGCAGAGAGTAGGGGACCTCATACCACCAAGAAAGAAGCACCAGGAGCAGAGCTCGTCCTTTAGACTTGGGGTCCCTGCATGAAGAAGCTCCTCGTCTGGGACGGACAAAGAGAGAAAGCCTTACCCTGGAGCTGATGCCCTGAACATGGGTTTGTAACCTACTAGACTGTGATTCTCTTTGTTAAAGCCATCCACTTGTGGTATTTCTCTTATGGCAGCACTAGATTACTAAGACAGGCACTTAGGTCTTTTCCATTTTTTGCTATTGTGAATAGTGCTTCCATGAACATGGGCGTGCATATGTCTATTTGTGTGACAGCTTTTATTTCTCTAGGGTATATTCCTGGGAATGGGATTGCTGGGTTGTATGGTTTTTTTTTTTTTTTTTCTATTTCTAGCCATATAATTTTCCATAGTAGTGGTTGTACCATTTTACATTCCAACTAGCAGTGCGTAAGAGTCCCAAGCTCCCCACAACCTCTCCAACACTTGTTATTTTCTGTTGTTTTGATTAGTGCCAGTAACATCAGAGTGAAATGGCATTTCATTGCAGTTTTGATGTGCATTTCCCTAAAGCCTAGTAAATGGCGTGATTTTTGCTAAAACAACCCTCCTGTATAGTTGGACATTTCTCTTGGCTTCATTGCTTCTGACTGTGCAGCACCTAGGTTTGTTTCTCTGGTACTTCACAAAATTCTGAAATGAATCTTTTTCAGATTAAACTAGCTGGAGTTGATTCTGTTATCTGAAATACAGTCATTTTTACCAGGACCATGTATGGAGCACATCAGAACCTAAGTTATGGCTTTGGCTTCATGAAAAAAATAGGAAGGAAAATACTTAGGGTTCAGATTTTGCAGGCTAAAAAGTTAGTGAACCTACTTACGTGATGACAGGACATCTCGTCAAATGATCACCTGTTGTTCTGTGGATGGCAGAACTCATGACGACTAAGCCTATAACATTAGCCAAAGTGTTAGTGTGTGGGGGCTGCTTATTGTTGCTTTCAGAAAAGTCCTACAAGATACAGATCAACCCCAACTAGAAGGGGAAGGCAATTGCATTTGATTAAGACAAATCATAATCCTGTGATCTGCAATCTAAGTAGACAGAGCTTTTAGTAATTTTGAATCTTGCTGTGTTAGACAGTTCAATTGATCCCTTACTATAAAACTGGAGTTTTAGAAGGAGATAAGACTGTGACCTCAAGTTTTTTCTTCTCTGGGCAATTCGGGGACACCTGGTTCTTTATGAACCACTCAACACACATGTATTAAGGACCTACCAGTTACCAGCTACTATGGAGCTGACTCTAACTCAGGGTGGCCCCGTGTGTATCAGAGTAGAACTGTGCTCCACAAGGTATCAGTGGCTAATTTTCTGGAAGCTGATCACTAGATCTTTGTTTTGAGGTGCCTCTGTGTGGACTTAAACCTCTAACCTTTCAGTTAGCAGCTGAGCATGTTAACTGTTTGCAGCACCCAGGGACTCCAGTCTCAAGATAGGTATCATTCAAATGAGAACTGGAAGATGGAGAGAGCTTAGTGGCCAGTAAGTAAATCTATTCTGGCTTAAAAATCCATGAGTATACATGTTCACTGAAGGCACTGACAAAAAAAAACAAGGCTTCGGGAATGGATGGAATACCAATTGAGATGTTTCAACAAACACTTGCAGCACTGGAGCTGCTCTCTCATCTATGCCAAGAAATTTGGAGGGCAGCTACCTGGACAACCTACAGAAAGAGATCCATATTTTTACCTACTCCACACAAAGGTGATCCAACAGAATGTGGAAATTATTGAATACCATTTATCACACACAAGTAAAATTTTGCTGAAGATCACTCAAAAGCTGTTGCAGCAGTACATTAACAGGGAACTGCCAGAAATTCAAACCAGATTTATAAGAGGCTATGTTGTTGTTGATAGGTGCTGTCAAGTCAGTTCCCACTCATAGCGACCCTATGTACAACAGAACAAAACATCACCTGATCCTGCACCAGCCTCACAATTTTTGTTATGCTCAAGCCCATTGTTGCAGCCATTGTGTTAGTCCATCTCATTGAGGATCTATTTTTTCGCTGACCCTCTACTTTACAAAGCATGATGTCTTTCTACGGGGACTGATCCCTCCTAATAACATGCCCAAAGTATGTGAGATGTACTCTCACCATCCTTGCTTCTAAGGAGCATTCTGGCTGTACTTCTTCCAATACAGATTTGTTCCTTCTTTTGGAAGTCCATGGTACAGCCAATATCTTCACCAACACCACAATTCAAAGGCATCAATTCTTCTGTCTTCCGTATTCAACCTGCAGCTTTCAAATGAATATTAGGCTATTGAAAATACCATGGCTTGGGTCAGGTGCACCTTACTCTTCAAGGTGACATCTTTGCTTTTTGGCACTTTAAAGAGGTCATTTTGCAGATGATTTGTCCAATGCAATGTGTCTTTTGATTTCTTGACTGTTGCTTCCACAGGTGTTGATTTTGGATCCACATAAAATGAAATCCTTGACAATGTCAATCTTTTCTCCATTTATCATGATGCTGTTTATTGGTCCAGTTGTGAAGATTTTTGTTTTGTTTATGTTGAGGTATAATCCTTACCAAAGGCTGTGGTCTTTGACCTTCATTAGTAAGTACTTCAAGTCCTCTTCACTTTCAGCAAGCAAGGTTGTGTCATCTGCATAACACAGGCTGTTAATGAGTCTTCCTCCAATCCTGATGCCCTGTTCTTCTTCATATAGTCCAGCTTCTTGGATTGCTCAGCATACAGATGGAATAAGTGTGGTGAAAAATACAACCCTTACCCACACACTTTTCTTGACTTTAAACTACGCAGTATTCCCTTGTTCTGTTTGAACGACTGCCTCTTGATCTATGTACAGGTTCCTCATGAGCACAATTAAGTGTTCTAGAATTTTCATTCTTTCCAATGTTCTCCACGATTTGTTATGATCCACATAGTAGAAGGCCTTTGCATAGTCAATAAAGCACAGGTAAACATCTTTCTGGTATTCTCTGCTTTCAGACAGGATCCATCTGACGTCAGCAATGATATCCCTCGTTCCATGTCCTTTCCTGAATCCAGCTTGAATTTCTGGCAGTTCCCTGTGGATATACTGCTGCAGTTAGTTTTGAATGGCCCTCAACAAAATTTTACTTGCACGTGATATTAATGAGATTGTGTGATGATTTCCACATTTGGTTGGATCACCTTTCATGGGAATAGGCATACATATGGATCTCTTCCGTATGGATCTATCTCTTGGCCAGGTAGCTGTCCTCCAAACTTCTTGTCGTAGACAAGTGAGCACCTCCAGCACTGCATCTGTTTGTTGACACATCTCAATTGGTTTTCCATCAATTCCTGGAGCCTTGTTTTTCATCAATGCCTTTTGCCAGTGCAGCTTGGACTTCTTGATCATATGCTACCTCTTGAAATGGCTGACCGTTGACCATTTCTTTTCAGTACAATGACTCTGTGTATTCCTTCCATCTCCTTTGGATGCTTGCTGCATGGTTTAATATTTTCCCTGTAGAGTCCTTCACTATTGCAGCTAGAAGCTTGGATTTTTTTCTTCAGTTCTTTCAGCTTGAGAAATGCTGAACATGTTCTTCTCTTTTGGTTTTTCACCTCCAGGTCTTTGCACATGTCATTATAAAACTTTACTTTGTCTTTTCAAGCTGCCCTTTGAAATCTTCTGTTCAGCAATTTGACTTCATCATTTCTTCCTTTTGCTTTAGCTGCTCAATGTTCAAGAGCAAGTTTCAGGGTCTCTTCTGACATCCATTTTGGTTTTCTCTTTCTTTCCTGTCTTTTTAATGACTTCTTGCTTTCTCCATATATAATGTCCTTGATGTCATTCCACAACTCGTCTGGTCTGGTCATTAGTGTTCAATGTATCAAATCTGTTCTTGAGATGGTCTCTAAATTCAGGTGGGGTATGCTTAAGGTCGTACTTTGGCTCCTGTGGATTTGTTCTAATTTTCTTCAGCTTCAACTCGAGCTTGCATATGAGCAATTGATGGTCTGTTTTGCAGTCGGCCCCTGGCCTTGTTCTCACTGATGATATTGAGCTTTTCCATAGTGTCTTTCCACAGAAAGTCACTATGGAAATTTGATTCTGTGTATTCCATCTGGTGAGGTCCACTGTTATATTTGCTGTTTATGTTGTTGAAAAAAGGTGTTTGCAATGAAGAAGCCATTGGTCTTGCAAAATTCTATCCTGTGATCTCCAGCATCATTTCTATCACCAAGGTCATATTTTCCAACTACCAATCCTTCTTTGTTTCCAATTTTTGCATTCTAATCACCAGTAATTATCAGTGCATCCTGATTGCATGTGAGATCAATTTCAGACTGCAGAAGTTGGTAAAAATCTTCAATTTCTTCATCTTTGACACTAGTGGTTGGTATGTAAATTTGAATAATTTTCTTCTTAACTTTCCTTCCTCATAGGCTTATGGATATTATCCTATTATTGACACCATTGCACTTCAAGATAGATCTTGAAATGTTCTTTTTGAAGATGAATGCAATGCCATTCCTCTTCAAGTTGTCATTCCCGGGCTAGTAGACCATATGAAACCATTAGGTGTCATTGAGTCACCATGGGCGACCTGTTGGTATTTGAATATTGGTGGCATAGCTTCCAGCATCACAGCAACACACAAGCCCCCACAGTGCAACAAACTGACAGACATTTAGGTGATAAGAGGATGTTGAACAAGGGATATTACTGCCAATGTCAGATGGATCTTGGCTGAAAGCAGAGAATACCAGAAAGATGCTTACCTGTGTTTTAGTGACTACGCAAAGGCAGCCAACTTTGTGGATCATAACAAATTGTGAATAATATTTTGAAGAATGAGAATTACGGAACACTTAATTGTGCTTATGAGGAACCTGTACATAGGTCAAGAGGTAATCATTCGAACAGAACAAGGGGATACTGTGTGGTTTAAAGGCAGGAAAGGTGTGCATTAGGGTTATATCCTTTTACCATACTTATTGAATTTGTACGCTAAAGAAATAATTCGGGAAGCTGAACTCTATGAAGAAGAATTCGGCATAAGAATTAGAGGAACCCTCATTAACAACCTGTGATATGCAGATGACACAACCTTGCTTAGTGAAAGTAAAGAGGATTCGAAGCACTTATTTATGAAGATCAAAGAGTAAAGCATTTGGCATGAATTGCACCTCAACATAAAGAAAACAAAAATCGTCACAACTGGACCAATAAACAACATCATGATAAATGGAAAATATATTGAAGTTGTCAAGGATTTCATTTTAGTTGTATTCACAATCAACACCTATGGAAGCAGCAGTCAAGAAATCAAAAGACACATTGCATCAGGCAAATCTGCTGCAAATAGTCTCTTCAAAGTGTTAAAAAGCAAAGATGTCTCTTTGGGAACTAAGGTGCACCTGACCCAAGCCATGGTGTTTTCAGTTGCCTCATATGCATGTAAAAGGTGGACAATGAATAAGGAAGACTGAAGAAGAATTGATGCCTTTGAATTGTGGTGTTGGCAAAGAATATTGAATATACTGTGGACTGCCAGAAGAACAAAGAATTCTATCCTGGGAGAAGTACAACCAGAATGCTCCTTAGGAGGCAGAGCCAAGATGGCAGAATAGACGAATGCTTCTTGCAAGAGACCTGAAAAAACAAGTGAAATGAGTATATTTATGACAAGCTAGGAGCCCTGAACATCAAAGGCAAGCTTAGAAAACAAACAGAGGGGCAGGGGGAGGAAGAGATGGTTCAGAAGCGGATAGGAGTTACTGGACCTGAATCGCAGGGAGCCCTCAGGCACCATTACCGGAGTGGCAGCAGTGGGCTGCTACTAGCGTTTGGCAGCAGTTTACTCAGGGAGAAGCAGCCAGCCACGCAGCCTACTCACACCTCCGGAACCAGAAAAGAACGGAGCTCTCGGCAAAAGCTAAGTACGTGCGTATATTCTACCCGCCCCCCCCCCGCCACCCCCAAGACAGCTTCAGCAGCTGAATTCCTTGGGCCTGAAATAGGCACTATTGAGCACCTAGAGCCATCCTCCCAGCCTTGGAGATGGAAAAAATTTGCAACTGGGGGAAAAGATAATTTTCCAGCTCCACTAACCAGGGGAGCTCAGGACAGAAGCGGCTCCTGTCCAGGCATAAATGATCCATGGACTTTGAGCACCTTTTCCCTCTGCATGGACCTGTGTGGGCCTATTTCAGGAGAATAGGCCCTTGTTGACAGATTCTAACCGTTTCAGCTGTGCATTGGGGAGGTGGGTGTTTGATGTTTGACATTGCTTTGCCTATTAAATAGGGTCCTCACCTACCCACATCAGAGGACTAAGGACTGGTAGCTCCACTTAGGTCACCCAGCCATCCACTACAGGGGTCCAAGGATAAATGGTACCTCCCAGTCCTTAAAACCCAAAACATTGGGTGCCCATGGTCCATCTGCAGAACCCACCCACCTGCACACTGTAGGGAACAGGGACATGCTTTGCTCAGAGACACTCGGGGGGCAGTTCTCAGCCCCCTGCCTTGTTCAGAGTGTGACCCCTGCTGCAGTCAGATACTGGTACGTACAACAATCACCCCAGCCCCTCTAAGACTGTAGGACAGAGCCTGTACCACACACTTGATGATCAGCTACCTGGACACCTGAGCTGAATTCATACAAGAAAAGTGAATGGACACCTAGACTGATATACCTGATAACAGCTCTAGCCATCTGGAGACAGGATGTCAGAACTCCAAAGGCAAAAATAATCAAGCTAGCTCCTTCAAGCAACCCATCTGGCCATATCAAAACAAAACAAAGCAAGAAGCTACAACACAGTAAGCAAGCATAAACTAATATAATAACTTATAGATGGCTCAGAGACAACAGTCAATATCAAGTCATGTAAAGAAACAGACCATGATCATCTCAAAAGCTCTCAAAACAAAGAATCCAGGGATCTTCTAGATGAAAGTGCGTTTGTGGAATTACCAGAGGCAGAATACAAAAGATTAATATACAGAACCCTTCAAGACATCAGGAAGGAAATGAGGCAATATGCAGAACAAGCCAAGAAACACAGATAAAGCAATTGAAGAAATTAAAAAGATTATTCAGGAACATAATGAATAATAATAATAATAAGCTGGAAAAATCCATAGACAGACAGCAATCAGAAATTCAGAAGATTAACAATAAAATTACAGAAGTAGACAACTCAATAGAAAGTCAGAGGAGCAGATTTCAGCAAGTAGAAGCCAGAATTTCTGAACTTGAAGATAAATCACTTGGCACTAATATATTTGAAGAAAATTTAGATAAAATAATTTTTTAAAAATGAAGAAACCTTAAGAATCATGTGGGACTCTATCAAGAGAAATAACCTACCAGTGATTGGACTACCAGAACAGGGAGGGATAACAGAAAATACAGAGAGAATTGTTGAAGATTTATTGGCAGAAAACTTCCCTGATATCGTGAAAGATGAGAAGATATCTATCCAAGATGCTCATCGAACTCTACATGAGGTAGACGTTAAAAGAAAGTCACCAGGACATATTATAATCAAACTTGCCAAAACCAAAGATAAAGAGAGAATTTTAAAAGCAGCTAAGGATAAATGAAAAGTCACTATGAGTCGGAATCGACTCGACGGCACTGGGTGTTTGGGTCACCTACAAAGTAGAGCCAATAAGAATAAGCTCAGACTACTCGGCAGATACCATGGAGCCAAGAACGCAACGGGATGACATATATAAAGACTCGAAGGAAAAAAATTGCCAGCCAAAAATTATATATCCAGCAAAACTGCCTCTCAAATATGACGCCAAAATTAGAACATTTCCAGACAAACAGAAGTGTAGGGAATTTGCAAAAACCAAACCAAAATTACAAGAAATACTAAAGGGAGTCCTCTGGTTAGAAAGTCAGTAACATCAGATAACAACCCAAAACTAGAACACAGGACAAAGCAACCAGATATCAACCCAGGTAGGGAAATCACAAAAATAAATCAAATTTAAATGCTCAAAACAGGGACACAGAGACGTCATTATGTAAAAGAAGACAATATTAAATAAAAAAAAAGAGGGACTGAAAAATGTAGATCTTTCATATGAAGTCAAGGCAATATAAAGAAATAAAAGATTGATTGAAACTTAGAAAAATAGGGGTAAATATCAAGGTAACCATAAAGGAAAATAACAATCCTACACATCAAAATAAAAAACAAGAAAAACATAAAGACTCACCAAAAACAAAATCAACAGCAATGAAACAGAAGAAAAGAAAATATATAAAGAAAAATGACTCAGCACAGAAAATTTACTGGAACAAAGAAAACTATCAACAACACAGACATCAAAATGACAGCACAAAGCTCAAAACTACCAATACTTACAATGAATATAAGTGGTCTAAATGCACCAATGAAGAGACAGAGAGTAGCAGAATGGATTAAAAAAACATGATCCATCTATATGCTGCCTACAAGAGACACACCTTAGACTTAAAGACACAAACTAAAACTCAAAGGATGGAAAAAAAAACTGTATCAAGCAAACAACATTAAAAAAAAGCAGGAGTGGCAAGATTGATTTCTGACAAAATAGTCTATAAAGTAAGGTCCACCACTAAGGATAAGGAAGGACACTATATACTGATTAAAGGCTCAATACACCAGGAGGACATAACCATAATAAATATTTACACATGCACTGACAGGGTGCCAAGATACATAAAACAAACTCTAATAACATTGAAAAGAGATAGACAGCTCCACAATAATAGTAGGAGACTTCAACATACCACTGTTGGTGAAGGACAGAACATTCAGAAAGAAGCTCAATAAAGACACAGAAAATCTAAATGCCACAATTGAACAACTTGACCTCATCGACATATACAGAACATTCCACGAAACAGCAACCAAGTATACTTTCTTTTCCAATGCACATGGAACATTCTCCAGAATAGAGTACATATTAGCCTGAAAAGCAAGCCTTAATAGAATCCAAAACATTGAAATATTACAAAACATCTTTTGTGACCATAAAGCCATAAAAGTAGAAAACAATAACAGAAAAAGCAAGGAAAAAATATCAAACACATGAAGACTGAACAATACCTAGCTAAAAAACTCTAGAGTTATAGAAGAAATTAAAGACAGAATAAAGAAATGTATAAAACTGAATGAGAATGAAAACGCATTCTACCAAAACCTTTGGGACACAGCAAAAGCAGTGCTCAGAGGTCAATTTATAGCAATAAATGCACACAACCAAAAAGAAAAGGCCAAAATGAAAGGATTAACCCTACAACTCGACCAAATAGAGAACAGCAAAAGAAGCCCTCTGGCACCAAAAGATAACAAGTGATAAAAATTAGGGCAGAATTAAATGAAATAGAGAATAGAAAAACAATGGAAAGAGTTAACAAGACCAAAAGCTAGTTCTTTGAAAAGATCAATAAAATCAATAAACCACTGGCCAAACTGACAAAAGAAAAACAGGAGAGGACACAAATAACCTGAATAAGAAATGAGATGTGCAATATCACAACAGTCCCAACTGAAATTAAAAGAATCATAACAGAATATTATGAAAAATTGTAAGCTAAAAAATTAGAAAACCTAGAGGAAATGGACAAATTTCTAGAAACACACTACCTGCCTAAGCTAACACAAATAGAGGTAGAATAACTACATACACCTATAACAAAAGATGAGAATGAAAGGTAATTAAAAAAACTTTTCTCCCCCCGCTAAACAAAAATCCCTGGCCCTGACGACTTCACTGGAGAATTGTACCAAACTTTCAGAGAAGAGTTAACACCATTACTACTAAAGGTATTTCAGAGCATAGAAAGGATGGAATACTCACAAGCTTATTCTATGAAGCCAGCATAAACCTGACTCCAAAACTAGGTAAACACACAACAACAACAAAAAAAGAAAAATACAGACCAATATCCATCATGAACTTAGATGCAAAAATCATCAACAAAATTCTGGCCAATAGAATTCAACAACATATTAAAAAAAAATAATTCACCATGACCAAA
This sequence comes from Elephas maximus indicus, assembly GCF_024166365.1. NCBI lineage: Eukaryota > Metazoa > Chordata > Mammalia > Proboscidea > Elephantidae > Elephas > Elephas maximus. Next base: position 1,138,100 of record NC_064819.1, on the reverse strand, counting down.
TGGGATTCATACCAGGTATGCAGGGATGGTTCAACATTAGAAAAATAATCAATGTAATCTACCACATAAATAAAGCAAAAGACAAGAACCGCATGATCTTACCAGTTGATTCGGAAAAGGCATTTGACCAAGTCCAACACCCATTCCTGATAAAAACTCTCAGCAAAATAGGAATAGAAGGGAAATTCCTCAACATAATAAAGGCATTTATACAAAGCCAAGAGCCAACATCATCTTAAACAGAGTCTGAAAGCACTCCCCTTGAGAATAGGAGCTGAAGGATGCCCTTTATTACCAGTCTTATTTAACACTGTGCTGGAGGTCCTAGCCAGAGCAATTAGGCTGGAAAAAGAAATAAAGAGCATCCAAATTGGTAAGGAGGAAGTAAAAGTATCTTTATTTGCAGATGAGATGATCTTATTAAAAAACCCTGAAGAATCCACAAGAAAACTACTGGAACTAATAGAAGAGCTCAGCAAAGTATCAGCATACAAGATAAACTTAAAAAAATCAGTTGGTTTCCTCTATACCAACAAAGTAAACGTCAAATAAGAAATCACCAAATCAATACCATTTACAATAGCCCCCAAGAAGATAAAATCCTTAGGAATAAATCTAACCAGAGACATAAAAGACCTATACAAAGAAAAGTACAAGACACTACCACAAGAAACCAATAGAGACCTACATAAGTGGAAAAACATACCTTGCTCCTGGATAGGAAGATTCAACATTATGAAAATGTCTATTCTACCCAAAGTGATCTATAGATACAATGCAATCCGGATTCCAAATTCCACTGACATTTTTTAATGAGATGGGGAAACAAATCACCAACTTCATATGGAAAGGGAAGAGGCCTCAGATAAGTAAAGCATTACTGAAGAGGAAGAACACAGTGGGAGGCCTCACACTACCTAATTTTAGAGCATATTATAATGCCGCAGTAGTCAAAAGAGCCTGGTACTGGTACAAGAACAGATACATAGATCAAATGGAGCAGAATTGAGAATCCAGACATACATTCATCCACCTATGAGTAGCTGATATTTGACAAAGCCCCAAAGTTCATTAAATGGGGAAAAGACAGTCTCTTTAACAAATGGTGCTGGCATAACTGGATATCCATCTGCAAAAAAATGAAACAAGGGCCACACCTCTCACCATGTACAAAAACTAACTCAAAATGAATCAAAGACCTAAATATAAAATCTAAACTGACAAAGATCATGGAAGAAAAAATGGCGACAAAGCTAGGAGCCCTTATACATGGTATAAAGAGTATATAAAACATTACCTACAATGCACAAACATTAGAAGAGAAACTAGATAACTGGGGGCTCCTAAAAAGCAAACGCTTATGCTCATCCCAAGACTTCATCAAAAGAGTAAAAAGACAACCTACACACTGGGAAAAAAAAAATTTGGCTAAGACGAATCTGATCAGCACCTAATCTCTAAAATCTACAAGATACTGCAAAACCTCAACGAAAAAAAGACAAACCAATTAAAATATGGGCAAAGGATATGAACAGGCACTTCGCCAAAGAAGACATTCAGATGGCTAATAAATACATGAGGAAATGCTCACGATCATTAGCCATTAGAGAAATGCAAATCAAAACTACGATGAGATACCATCTCACCCCAACAAGGCTGACATTAATCCAAAAAACACAAAATAATAAATGCTGGAGAGGTTGTAGAGAGAATGGAACATTTATACACTTGTGGTGGGAATATAAAATGGTACAACCACTTTGGAAATTGATTTGGTGCTTCCTTAAAACGCTGGAAATAAAAAATACCATAGGATCAAGCACCCCAAATTCTTGGAATTTATCCTAGAGAAATAAGAGCCTTCACATGAATAGATAAAGGTACGCCCATGTTCATTGCAGCACTGTTTACAAGAGTAAAAAGATGGAAACAACCAAGATGCCCATCAATGGATGAATGGATTAACAAGTTATGGTATATTCACACAATGGAATACTGCATAACAATAAGAACAATGATGAATCCGTGAAACATCTCATAACATGGAGGAATCTGGAAAGCATTATGCTGAGTGAAATTAGTCAGTTTCAAAAGGACAAATACTGTAATGAGACCACCATTATAAGAGCTCAAGAAAAGGTTTAAACACAGAAAAAAAATTCTTTGATGGTTACGAGTGTAGGGAGGGAGGGAGAGGCATATTCACTAATTAGATGATAGACAAGAATTATTTTAGGTGAAGGGAAGGACAACACACAATACAGAGGGAAGTCAGCACAACTGGACTAATCCAAAAGCTTTTTCCTGAATACAACCAAATGCTTTGAGGCACAGAGTAGCAGGGGTGGGGGTGTGAGGACCGTGGTTTCAGAGGATATCTAGGTCAACTGGCATAACAAAGTGTTTTAAGAAAACGTTCTGCATCCCACTTTGGTGAGTGGAGTCTGGGGTCTTAAAAGCTAGCAAGTTGGCATCTAAGATGCACCAATTGGTCTCAAACCACCTGGAGCAAAGGAGAATGAAGAACATCAAAGACACAAGGAAAATATGATCCCAGGAGACAGAAAGAGCCACATAAACCAGAGACTCTATCAGCCTGAGACCAGAAGAACTAGATGGTGCCTGGCTGCCACCAATGACTGCCCTGACAGGGAACACATCAGAGAATCCCTGCCAGAGCAGGAGAAAAGTGGGATGCAGACCTCAAATTCTAGTAAAAAGACAAGACTTAATGGTCTGACTGAAACTGGAGGGACTCCAGCAGTCATGGCCCTGGGACTCTCTGTTAGCCCAAAACTAAATTCCCAAAGTCAGCTCTTCAGACAAAGATTGTTGTTGTTAGGTGCCGTTGATCGGTTCCGACTCATAGTGACCCTATGCACAACAGAACGAAACACTACCCGGTCCTGAGCCATCCTTATAATCATTGTTATGCTTGAACTCATTGTCGCAGCCACTGTGTCAATCCACTTCCGTTGACCGTCTTCCCCTTTTCCACTGACCCTGTACTCTGCCAAGTACGATGTCCTTCTCCAGGGACTGATCACACGTCCAAAGTATGTAAGACGCAGTCTCGCCATCCTTGCTTCTAAGGAGCATTCTGGTTGTACTTCTAAGACAGATTTATTCATTCTTTTGGCAGTCCATGGTATATTCAATATTCTTCGCCAACACAATTGAAAGGCGTCAATTCTTCTTCGGTCTTCCTTATTCATTGTCCAGCTTTCACATGCTTATGATGCGATTGAAAATACCATGGCTTGGGGCAGGCGCACCTTAGTCTTCAAGGTGATGTCTTTGCTCTTCAACACTTTAAAGAGGTCCTTTGCAGCAGATTTGCCCAATGCAATGTATCTTTTGATTTGTTGACTGTTGCTTCCATGGCTGTTGATTGTGGATCCAAGTAAAATGAAATCCTTGACAACTTCAATCTTTTCTCCATTTATCATGATGTTGCTTATTGGTCCAGTTGTGAGGATTTTTGTTTTCTTTATGTTGAGGTGCAACCCATAATGAAGGCTGTGGCTTTTGATCTTCATTAGTAAGTTCTTCAAGTCCTCTTCACTTTCAGCAAGGAAGGTTGTGCCATCTGCATAATGCAGGTTGTTAATGAGTCTTCCTCCATTCCTGATATCCCATTCTTCTTCATATAGTCCAGCTTCTCAGTTTATTTTCTCAGCATACAGATTGTACAGGTATGGTGAAAGAATACAACCCTGACGCACGCCTTTCCTGACTTTAAACCAATTAGTATCCTCTTGTTCTGTGCGAACAACTGCCTCTTGATCTATGTAAAGGTTCCTCATGAGCACAATTAAGTGTTCTGGAATTCCCATTCTTCCCAATGTTATCCATAATTTGTTACGATCCACACAGTTGAATGCCTTTGCATAGTCAATAAAACACAGGTAAACATCCTTTCTGGTATTCTCTGCTTTCAGCCAGGATCCATCTGACATCAGCAATGATATCTTGGTTAGATTAGGCTGGCCTATAAGTTATAAAATGATACTGGTGAGGAGTGTGCTTCTTAGCTCAAGTAGACACAGACTATGTGGGGAGCTCTTGTCTGAAGATGAGATGAGAAGGCAGGGGGGACAGGAGCAAGTTGAATGGACACGAGAAATACAGAGTGGAGAGACGCAGTGTGCTGTCACATTGTAGGTAGAGCAATTAGGGTCAGATAACAATGTGTTTATAAGTTTATGTATGAGAGACTGACTTAAATTGTAAACTTTCACTTAAAGCACAATTAAAAAAAAAAGAATGTTCTGGAAGATGCCAGTAGGTGTCTACTAAGTTGAATAGCAATTATCACAAATAAAGAGGAATTTGCTTCCTTAGAGATCCCTATTTCTAAGGTTTGCTGAGACTTTTAAAATTCATTTTAAAATTAAGCATGACAAATTGCTTCTCTCTAAACTTTTCATGTGAGAATATTTTTATCTCTCTTGATCATTAAGTGAATTAATGACAAATCCTTGATTTTGCTGGTGGCATTTCTCTTTTATTTTTGTTAGATTATTCATCTTATTCATTAAATGAATGAGATAAGAAGCTAAAAAGAAAGAAAGAAAGAAAGAAATCAGATGACGCCTTGCATTGGGCAAATCTGCTGCAAGAGATCTCTTTAAAGTGTTAAAAAGCAACGATGTAACTTTAAGGACTAAAGCATGCCTGACCCAAGGCATGGTGGTTTCAATCATGGTTTCCTGGTGGTTCCATGTGAAAGCTCATAATGAATAAGGAAGACCGAAGAAAAGTTAATGCCTTTGAATCTTGGTGTTGGCAAAGCATGTTGAATATGCCATGGACTGCCAGAAGAACGAACGGATCTTTCTGTCTTGGAAAAAGCACACCCAGAATACTCATTAGAAGCAAGGATGGTGAGACTTTGTCTCACATACTTTGGACATGTTATCAGGAGGGACCAGTCCCTGGAGAAGGATATCATGCTTGGTAAAATAGAGGGAAATGAGAAAGAGGAAGACCCTCAAAGAGGTGGATTGACACAGTGTCTGCAACAATGGGCTCAAACATAGCAAGGATTATGAGGATGGCACAGGACTGGGCAGCTTTTTGTTCTGTTGTACACAGGGTGTCTATGAGTCAAAGTCGACTGTGTGGCACCTAATAACAACAACAACATTAAACACCAACTCTGTACCTGTACCCTAACTTGTACAAACAGGAAGTAGAATGATAAATCTGTGCATATCTCAAAGGCATTCCCTCCAATGGCCACCTCAGCTATGGTCATAGAGGAAAAAGGACAAATGCCATGGATGCTATGATATACCTCCCAGATCCCCTTTGGGATAAAGAATTTATTTCCCCCAGCTTCTAGAAGTATTGTTAGCTGAAATCCCTCAGTTGTCCGTCTAGTCTGAGAATTCCCCACTGCTGAAGATAGTGCCACACACTCCATTTCCTGGAGACAGCCTATTGGCCATTGAAGGCACATAAAGACCCAGTCTCCTTGGCCCAGCTTGAAACTATTCTAAAGGGCCAGTCAGCTTCAGAACACCCCATGGGTGGCTGAGGTCTTTGCTGAGACTACATCATGGCTTCATGTCTCCTGCTCTATACTGACCTCTTCTCTTCACTCATACTCCATGATCCCTGGAGCACTCCAACTTCCTGTATGCTAATATCTGCCTTAGAGTCTGTTTCTCAGTGAATTTGATAATTTGATCTTCAACTACCAGGAAGAGCCTTCCAGAGGGCAGAGGCTGGGGTTGTTGGAAAGACTAAGGAATTCTTTCCACTGCTGAATCAAGGCACCCTCATTATTGACCAGTGGGCTACTTGTGTTTCCTTTATGCCCTTTTCTGAATAAGAATGTTTGTGGGGGTGGGGTGGAGGTATCTTTTTCCTAAAATCTGAAAATTATTAAACGTAAGTCATATTGAAATTTTTGCTTTTAGCTTAAAATAGCCACCCGTCTAATATGAACCATTAATATACAATTACCCAGAAAAGATATGCAAAAACTTGTGTTATTTTTATCAAAACTGAGGAAACATTATCCCATTAGAACTGATTACTGTCAAGTAATAATTTGGGCTAGGGGCACTATCTTCTTTATTTTGTTTGATAGCCTATTGTTCTAAAAGTGGGACTCTCTCGTTTTATTGCTGCAAATAAATCTTCACTCAGCAATAAAAAATTGCCTGATTGTTTTTATTTTAAACACAATCATGGGAATGTTGGGAACATATAACTTTCAGTGCATAGACTGGAATCCTGAGGTGCTACCACAAATGTGATGGGGAGAATATGTTCTCCAAGTATGTGTCCTAGACTTTGGAGAAGCTAACAGGTGAGATTTTGGTACTGTCTCCTTTGAAGAAGGAAGTGTGCTCTTCAGGAAGAAGTGTGTGCACGAATAGTTGGGTGGTCAGCGTGGTGGGCTTCCTTCCCCTTCTTTGTTGGTGACAGAACCTGGGAATTTAGTTGGCTGTTTTGCCATTTTGGATAGAAAACTTTGTTTTCAAGCCTTTCTTGCAGCCTGATGTGGCCATGTGATGAAATCAAAGTCAGTGACTTGTAGGTGGAGGTTTAGAGTAGGGTTCTGGAAAGTCTTCTTAAAGGGTCTGACTCAACATGGAGGGCTGCTCCTTTTGCCTTTCTGCCTCTTTGTTTCTTCTAACCTACAACTCACACATAATGATTGGATCTGGACCATTCACCTTGGGCCATGAAGCAACCTTGAAGACAGATGCCAGAGCTAAGATGTTGAGGCCAAAAGACGGAAGAAGAGTCTTTGATGAATGGGAACTGCCATATCGGTTCTATTCTGCCTGTCTCTGAACCTCTTTTGCATGTGAAAAAAAATCTGTTTTAAGCCACCAGTATTTTTTTTTCCCCACAATATACTGCTGAACTTAATCTAAACTGATAAATCAAGTGATATGACCTTAAAATAGCCCTATGACCTGCCATGATTCTTCCAAGGGAAGGTTAAGAAGGTGCTTCCCAGCATCCTCCATACTCAGCAGGTACATTGAGCCTCACAGAAGGCTGTTGAGGCCTGACAGCTTCATAGCTTCTTATGGTCTAGCCTCATCCATACTATTTCTAGAGTAAATTCCACAAAGGTTCTATACTGATACAAGTCCCTCTCTATTAGACTTTTGCTTGGAACGTGGGTGATGGAGAGCAAAACACATCACTTACTGTATTAGTTTTCTGTTACTGCTGTAACATATTATCATAAATTTAGTAGCTTAAAAAAAAACACAAATTTATTCTCTTACCTTCCTGGAAACCAGAAGTCCAAAATGAGTCTTATGAGTTTGAGGCTAAAATCAAAGTGTCAGCAGAATTGATTCCATCTGGACGCTCCAGGGGAGAATAGGTTTCCTGTCCCTTCCAGCTTCTACAGCATGCCAACATTCCTTGGCTTGTGGCTGCATCAGTACAATCTCTGCTCCCGTCATCTCATTGCCTTCTCCTCCAACTCTCATTCTTCTGTGTCCCTCTTAAAAAGACTATTGAGATTACATTGGGCCCACCTGGATAATCCACGGTAATATCTCCATCTCAAACCCCTTAACTTAAATCACATCCTCAGAGTTACTTACGCCCTGTAATATAACATTCACAGGTTCCAGGGATTAGGATGTAGATATATTTGGGAAGCCATTATTCTGCCTACCACATTCACTTAGACATATTAGTTAAAAGTCATTTAGGAAAGACTTCTAATTTTAAAAGCAATGAAAATTGTTAGATATGGCTACTTGAAAAGGGAACTCTTTGTAAACCAAAAACTACTTTAAAAGGACACATGTTGTATGTTTCTACTTATATGAAAGATCTAGAAAAGGAAAATTATATACATTTTTTAAGGTTACTAGTGGTTGCCAGAGGTGGTGGGAAGAGGAGGAAAAGGAAACTTATTGCTTAGGAGATACTGAGCTTCTGTTAAGGGTGTTGGAAAAAGTCAGAAATGAATAATGGTGTTGGTTGAACAACATGAAGAATACAATTAATGCAACTAAGTTTTACATGTGAAGAATGTTTAAACAGCAAATCCTTTGTTACATACATATTTATCACAACAAAAAAGAAAAAGAACAATTTGATAAAAATATAGCAGGCAAGCGGTAAGGGTTTTATATATCCAATGTACAAAGTATTAAAAAAATTGGTAAGGAGAGGGCACAGCCAACATGGCACTATAGACAAAAGCACCACACCACGCTTCCACAGCAAAGACCCAAAAATCGAAGTAAAACAAAGACAAACGTCAATCTGGAACCCTAGGCCATCAAACGAAGAGATAAAGGACTCAACCAAGCACTGGATGGAATAAGAAACTGACAGAAAACAGAGAGCGAGGAGAGATACGGACTAGAGGTCTGCTATCAGCTAATGAGGCACAGATTTGCCATCTCAGACTCCTCAGCCACTGAGACAGTGGACAGGGAGTACAGGAAGACAGCTTCAAGGAGTTCCCAGCAGGAGACACCACCCGGTAACCAGTGATACATGCTTTCCCACCCCCTATCCTTCTTCCGCCTGCTGGGCCTTTGCTGCTTCCTGGAGGGCTGCAGTCACTTAGCTGGGGAAGGGCCAGCTCCTTGCTGCTTGGGTTCACCCTACCCACACTGGCAGTCTCCGTTAGTGCCATTTTTTTGTTGTTGTTTCCTTTTTTTTTGGTTCTTTTCATTTCCTCTCTCTCACCTCCTTCCCTTCCTTTCTCTGAAACACCTGGCTGTATGTGCCATCTGTGTTCCTTCTCGACAGGCTGTGAAGCACTGATCAGCTGGGGAACCACTTCCCTGGTCTGTGCAGCCACACCGGTGGGATCTCTGGTGGCATATTTTTTTTCTTTTTGTTTTTCTTCGTTTCTTGTCTCTCTACTTTCCTTCTTTTCCTGTCTCCTGAATATCTGGTGATGTGTGCCATCTCTGCCCCTTCTAGATGGGCTGTGCAGTGCTGCTTGGCTTGGAAATCACTTCCCCAGTCCATGCCACCACACCAGGGGGCTCCCTTGGGAATTTTTTTTCTTTTCTCAGTTTCTTGTCTCTCTCTAGCTTTCTTCCTTCCCCTTCTCCTGAACACCTGGTACCATGTGCCATTTACACTTCTTCTTAACAGGCTGTGCAGTGCCGCTCTGCTGGGGAACCACTTCCCAGGTCCATGCCACAATGTCAGTGGGATCCCTGGGGCACAATTTATTTATTTTTCTTTCTCTCTTCTTTTCTTTTCTCTCTCTCTTTTTTTGTCTCTCTACCTTCCTTCCTTACCCTTCTCCTGAAAACCTGGTGTCACGTGCCATCTCCGCTCCTTCTTGCTGGGCTGTGCAGTATCACTTGGCTGGGAACCTACTTCTGGTGGGCTCCCTTGGGGCACTTTTTTTTTTTCTTTCCTTCTTTTTTTTCTTGGTTTCTTGTCTCTCTCTACCTTCCTTCCTTCCTTTTCTCCTGAACACATGGTGCTGTGTGCCATGTCTGCTCCTTCTTGATTGGCTGTGCAGCACTGCTCAGCTGGGGACCCGCTTCTGGAGGGCTTCCTTGGGGCACTTTTTTTTCTTTTCTTCTTTTTTTCCCTCAGTTTCTTGTCTCTCTATACTTTCCCTCCTTACCCTTCTCCTGAACTCCTGGTGCCATATGCCGTCTCTGCTCCTTCTTGATATGTTGCAAAGTGCTGCCCAGCTGGGGATCTGCTTCTGGTGAGCTCCTCTGGGGCATTTTTTTCTTTCTTCTTTTTTTCCTCTGTTTTTTTTTTTTTTTTTTTTTTTTTGTCTCCCTCTACCTTCCTTCTTTACCCTTCTCCTGAACACCTGGTGCCATGTGCTATCTCTGCTCCTTCTTGATGGGCTCTGCAGCACTGCTCACCTGGGAACCTGATTCTGGTGGGCCTCCTTGAGGCATTTATTTTTTTTCTTTTTCTTTTTTTTTGGATTCTTGTCTCTCTCTACCTTCCTTCCTTTCCTTCCTCTCAAACACCTGGCATCTTTCTTTATTTTATTTTTCTCAGTTTCTTCTTTCTCTCTACATTCTTTTTTTGTTCCTTTCCACCACCACCTAGCCACGTGTGCCTTTCTCTTTCCTTTTTTTTTCAGTCTATTTTATTACCGCTCTCTCCTTTCCTTTCTCCAACCCACATAGCTGTGTGTGCTGTATCTGTCCCTTCTTGATGGACTGTGCCTCAACACCTGGCTAGAAAAGCTGCTGACACATGACTTACCTGGGTCTGACCTGTTCAAATGGCAGACTCCCTCAGCATCTTTTTTTTTTTTTTTGGCTCCTCTTTCTCTCTCCACTTTCTTTTATTTCCCACACCAACTTAGCTCCACACAGCACAACTTCTCCCTCCCTCCTGCCTATCTGCACTGTTTACTGAGCACTGCACCACCAAGCAACACAGACACAGTCTATCAAAACTTGCCCTGCACTGACTCCGGCCCACCTTGTCTGCCCCAGTACCTACTACCAACTACCCATGGCAGCCCCTTCCCTTCCACTAGACCTGCACTTCTGAACCATAGCTGAGTGACTGGCCATGTCCATTGCACTACGTGGTGAGATGTATCATGCCCACAGATGACCAAACAGCAAAGAACACCAACCCCATCTGCTCAGGCATAACCAAATAAAACAAAAAAGCAGGATGAGACAAACAAATCTACAATCAATAAATGAAGAAAATAACTACTGAATGTACCAAAGACAGCAAACAATACCAAAAACATATTAAAAAACAGGACAGAATGGTTCCATTAGGCATCCAAAATAAAACACCAGATGAACTTCCAATAGAAGAAAAAGCACTCAAAGGACCTGATAGGGAATTCAAGTCTCTAGTATTCAGAGCTATTCAAGAGTTGAAGGAAAAAGCAGGAAAAAAAAAATGAGGAAAAAATACACAAAATCATGGAAAAGACAGAAAAAATCATGGAAAGGACAGACAAAACGATGAAGAATTCAGGAACAAAATGTCAAAATAAATACACAATTAGAAATCATACACAAACAGCAATTAGAAATTCAAAAGATAAACAAGATTTCAGAAATGGACAGTGTCTTAGAAAGTATGAGGAGTAGGTTTGAAACAATGGAAGATAGGATCAGCAAAATTGAGGACCAATCTTTGGATACCACTTTGAGGAGAAATCAGAAAAAAGAAGAAAGAAAAATGAAGAAACCCTGAGAACAATGGGGGATAAAATCAAAAGCAAAAATTTGTGAGTTATTAGAGTTCCAGGACAGGGAGAAAAAACTGAAAACACAGAAAGGATCATTGAAAATTTGCTGACAGAAAACTTCCCTAATATCGTGAATGATGAGAAGCTGACCATCCAAGAATCTCAACGAACCCCATATAGGATAGCCCCAAAAAGAAATTCACCAAGTCATATCATAATCACGCTCACTAGAACCAAAGACGAAGAAAGAATCCTGAGATCAACTCAAGAAAAATGAAAAGTCACATACAGACGGGAAACAATAAGACTAAACTCTGATTATTCAACAGAAACCATTCAGACAAGAAGGCAATGGGATAACATATATAAAACCTTGAAAGAAAAATTGCCAACCAAGAACAATATATTCTGCAAAACTCTTGCTAAAATGTGATGGTGAAGTTGGGACATTTCTAGATAAACAGAAACTAAGGAAATATGTAAAAACCAAGCCATACATAAAGTTTCAGTAAACACAAAATCTACAGAAAAAAAAGAAATGAAAAAAAAAATCCACAAACAGAAGGAATTCAATACAGGAGAGTAAGAGGAACAAAGAAATGGTTGGCACCACAAAAAAAAAAAAAAAAAGCACTACAAAATGACTGCAATAAACTCACACCTACCAGTAATTACACTGAATGTAAATGGCCTAAATGTATCCATGGAGAAACAGAGAGTGACAGAATGGATTTTAAAAAACAGGATCCATCTATATGCTGTCTACAAGAGACACAAAACCTTAGAAACAAAGTCGTAGATTTGTTAAAAATCAATGGATGGAAAAAAATATATCAAGCACGCAGCTACCAAAAAGAGCAGGAGTGGCAATACTAATCTCAGATATAATAGATTTTAAAACAAAATTCACCATTAAGACAAAGAACGACACTATATAATGATTAAAGGGACAATCCATCATGAAGACATAGCCATAATAAATATGCACCCAATTTTTTTTTTCAATGATAGAGCTCCAAAATACATAAAACAAACTAACAGCGCTGAAGAGAAACTGACACTTCCACAATAACAGTAGGAGACTTCAACATGCCACTCTCAGTAAAAGACAAATGTCTAGAAAGAAACTTAACAAAGATACAGAAGATCTAAAGGACACAATCAGCCAACTTGAACTCATAGACATATACAGGACACTCCACCCAACAGCTGCAAAATACACATTATTTTCCAACACACATGGAATGTTCTCCAAAATAGAGGACATCTTAGGCACAAAGCTAACCTCAACAAAACCCAAAACACTGAAATAATACAAAGTATCTCCTCTGACCACAATGCCATCAAAGTAGAGATTAACAACAGAAAGAGCAAGGAAAAAAACAAAACAAAACAACCAATTACATGGGAACTGAGTAACACCCTCCTTGAAAACTGCCGGTGATAGAAGAAATCAAAGATGGAGTAAAAAAATTCCTAGAATCAAACGAGAATGAAAACACACCATACCAAAACCTTCGGAACACAGCAAAGACAGTGATCAGAGGTCAATTTACAGGAATAGATGCACCCATCAAAAAAAAAAAAGAAAGGACAAAATGAAAACATTAGCTACACAGCTCAAACAAATAGAAAGAGAACAGCAAAAGAAGCCCACAGGCACCAGGGAAAAGGAAATAATAAAGATTAGAACAGAAATAAATGAAATCAAAGTTGACAAACCACTGACCATACGGACAAAAGAAAAACAGGAGAGGACCCAAATAACCCAAATAAGAAATGAAATAGGAGACATTACAACAGAGTCAACTGGAAGTAAAAAGGATCATAACAGACTGTTATGAAAAACTATACTCCAACAAATTTGAAAACCTAGAGGAAATGGACAAATTTCTAGAAACACACTACCTACCCAAACTAACACAAAATGATGTTGAAAATCTGAACAGACGCACAACAAGAGAAGAGATTGAAAAGGTAATAATAATAATAATAAACTCCTAACAACAACAACAAAAAAGCCCTGGCCCAGATGACTTCACTGGAAAATTCTACCAAACACCAGTACTACTCAAATTATTTCAGAACATAGAAAAGGAAGGGATACTTCCAAATGCATTCTATGAAGTCAGCATAACCCTGATACCAATACCAGGCAGACATACCACAAAAACAAAATTACAGACCAATGTCTCTCATGAATATAGATGCAAAAATTCTCAACAAAATTCTAGCCAATAGAATTCAACATCATATCAAAAATAATAATAATAATACAACATGACCAAGTGGGATTCATACCAGGTATGCAAGAATAGTTCAACATTAGAAAATCAATCAACGTAATCCACCAAATAAATAAGACAAGATAAAAGAATTACATGATATTCCAATCAATGCAGAAAGGCATTCGACAAAGCCCAACACCCATTCCTGATAAAAACTCTCAATAAAATAGGTATAGAAGGGAAATGCTTCAATATAATGAAGGACATCTATACCAAACCAACAGCCAACATCAATCTTAACGGAGAGAGGCTGAAAACACTCCTCCTGAGAACAGGAACAAGACAAGGATGCCCTTTATCATCACTGCTATTTAACATTGTGGTGGAAGTCCTAGCTAGAGCAATAAGGCAAGGAAAAGAAATAAAGGGCCTCCAAATTGGTAAGGAAGAAGTAAAACTGTCCCTATTTGCGAATGATATGTTATATGTAGAAAACCCAAAAGACTCCATGAGAAAACTACTGAAACTAAAAGAAGGATTTAGCAGAGGAGCAGGACATAAGATAAACATACAAAATCAGTTGAATTCCAATACACCAATAAAGAGAACATTGAAATCAGGACAACAATACTATTTGTAATAGCCCTAAAAGAAATGAAATCCTTAGGAATAAATCTAATCAGGGATGTAAAATAAAGAAAACTACAAAATACCACTGCAAGAAACCAAAAGAGACATAAATGGAAGAGCATATATACCATGCTCATGGATAGGCATACTCAACATTGTGAAAATGTCAATTCTACTCAAAGCAATCTACAAATACAATACAATCCTATCCAAATACCAACAGCATTCTTTAAAAAGATGGAAAAGCTAATCATTAACTTTTTATGGAAAGGGAAGAGGCCCCAGATAAGTAAAGCACTATTGAAGAAGCATACAGTAGGAGGACTCACACCACCTGACCTCAGAACCTACTGCACAGCTAAAGTAGCTATAGTAGTCAAAACAGCCTGGTACTGGTACAATGACAGACACATTGACCAATGGAACAGAATTGAGAACCCAGATGAAAATCCATCCACCTACTTGGCCCCTCAAGGAGCTTAGATGTATCTATGAAGCTTTTATGATTGTACTTTGGTCAAGTTGTGCTAACTTCCTCAGTATTGTGTACTGTTTTACCCTTCAGCAAAATTACCACTTATCTATTGTCTAGTTAGAGTTTTTCCCTTCCCCCCTCCATCTCGTAATCATCAAAGGTTGTTTCTTTCTGTGTGCAAATCTTTTCATGAGTTTTTGTAATAGTGGTCTCATAAAGTATTTGTCCTTTTGTGATTGACTTATCTCACTCAGCGTAATGCCCTCCAGATTCATCCATGTTGTGAGGTGTTTTGCAGATTCATCATTGTTCTTTATCGTTGTATAGTATTCCATTGTGTGTATGTACCATAGCTTGCTTATCCATTCATTTGTTGATGGGCACTTAGGTTGTTTCCATCTTTTTGCTATTGTGAATAATGCTGGAATGAACATGGGTGTGCATACGTCTATTCCTGTGATGGCTCTTATTTCTCTAGAATATACACAGGTGTGGGATTGCTGAATCCTATGGTATTTCTGCAAACCCTGGTGGCATGGGTTTTTATGGTATTTCTATTTCTAGGTTATTATTATTATTTGGTGATTTAGGTGAAAGTCTACAAACCAAACTGGTTTCTTATTAAACAGTTAATATACAAATTGTTTTGCGACATTGTTTGTCAACCCCATGCCGTGTCAACCCTCTCCCTTCTCCACCTGTTTCCCTGTTTCCATTCGTCCAGTTTTCCTGTCCATTCCTGCCTTTTTGTCTTTGCTTTGGGCTGCTGTACCCATAAGACTTATATACAAGGTTGAACTATGAAGCATGTCCCTCATGTGTGTTACTTTATTTATTTATTTATTATTATCGCATTTTAGATGGAGGTTTACAGAACAAACTAGCTTCTCATTAAACAGTACACATGTTGTTTTGCGACATGGTTGCCAGCCCTACGACATGTCAACACTCTCAACACTGAAAAGACCTTGGGTTCCCAATCATCAGCTTTCCTGTCCCCTCCTGCCTTCTAGTCCTTGCCCCTGGGCTGGTGTGCCCCTTTAGTTTTGTTTTGTTTTATAGGCCTGTCTAATCTTTGGCTGAAGGGCGAACCTCAGGAGTGACTTCGTCACGGAGATAAAAGGGTGTTCGGGGGCCATACTCTCGGGGTTTCTCCAGTCTCTGTCAGGCCAGTTAGTCTGTTTTGTTTTGTTTTTTTTTGCTTCACAGGTTCTTGTTGGCTCTATAGACCTGTCTAATCTTTGGCTGAAAGGTGAACCTCAGGAGTGACTTCAGTACTGAGTTAAAAGAGTGTCTAGAGGCCACACTCTTGGGATTTCTCCAGTCTCTGTCAGATAGCAAGACTGATCTTTGTGTGTGTGTGTGTGAATTTGAATTTTCTTCCTCACTTTTCTCTCATTCTGTCCGGGACCCTCTATTGTGATTCCTGCCAGAGCAGTCAATGTATTTCTAGCTTTTTAAGGAAGCAGCATATCATTTTCCAAAATGGTTGTACCATTTTCATTCCCACCAGCAGACCATAAGCATTCCAATCTCCCCCCAGCCTCTCCGACACTTGTTATTTTCTGTTTTATTGATTGTGCCAGTAATGTCAGAGTGAGATGGTATGTCAATGTAGCTTTGATTTGCTTTTCTCTAATGGCTAGTGAATGGCTAGTGATCTCAAGCATTTCCTCATTTGTCTGTTAGCTGCTTGAATGTCTTCTTTGGTGAGGTGTCTGTTCATATACTTTGCCCATTTTTTAATTAGATTATTCGTCTTTTTGTTGTAGAGGTACTGAATTTTCCTACAGATTTTAGAGATAAGGCTTTTGTCTGATTTGTCACAGCCAAATTTTTTTTGGCTCTGTAGTTTCTCTTTTTACTCTTTTGGTGAAATCTTTTGATGAACATAACTGTTTAATTTTTAGAAGATACCAGTTATCTAGCTTATCATCTGGTGTTTCTGTGTTGTTAGTTATGGTTTATATCCTATTTATGCCATGTATTAGGGCCCGTAGTGTTGACTCTATTTTTCCTTCCATGATCTTCATAGTTTTTGGTTTTATATTTAGGTATTTGATCCATTTTGAATTAGTTTTTGTGTATGGTGTGATGTGTGGGTCTTGTTTCATGTTTTCACAGATAGACATCCAATTTTGCCAGCAGTATTTGTTAAAAGGAAACCCTGGTGGAGTAGTGGTTAAGTGCTATGGCTGCTAACCAAAGGGTCGGCAGTTTGAATCCACCAGGTGCTCCTTGGAAACTCTATGGGGCAGTTCTACTCTGTCCTATAGGGTCGCTATGAGTTGGAATCGACTCAACAGCACTGGGTTTGGGTTTTTCTTGGTTTATTTCTTAAAAAGACTGTCTTTTCCCCATTTAATGGACTTTGGGCCCTTGTCAAAGATCAGGTGACCATAGATGGATGGATTTTCATCTGGGTTCTCTATTCTGTTCCATTGGTCAATGTGTCTGTTGTTGTACCAGTACCAGGCTGTTTTGACTTCTGTAGGTGTATAGTAGGTTCTGAGGTCAGGTGATGTGAGGCCTCCTACTTTGCTCCTCTTTTTTCAATAATTCTTTACTTATCTGGGGCCTCTTTCCTTTTTATATAAAGTTAATAATTAATTTTTCCATTTCATTAAAGAATGGTGTTGGTATTTGGATTGGTTTGTAGTCTATTCATAGCTGCTTTTGGTAGAGATGATATTTTCACAATGTTGAATTTACCTATCCATGAGCATGGTATGTTTTTCCATTTATGTAGGTCTCTTTTAGTTCCTTGAAGTAGTGTTTTATAGTTTTCTTTATATAGGTCTTTTATGTCCCTGCTTAGATTTATTCCTACATATTTCATTTTTTTAGGGGCTATTATAAATAGTGGAAACCCTGGTGGTGTAGTGGTTAAGAGTTCAGCTGCTAACCAAAAGGTTAGCAGTACAAATCCACCACGCACTCCTTGGAAACCCTATGGTGCAGTTCTACTCTGTCCTATAGGGTTGCTATGAGTTGGAATCAACTTGATGGCAATGGGTTTTGTTTTTTTGGGTTTATTATTAATAGTATTGCTTTCCTGATTTCCTTTTCATAGTCCTCTTTGTTGGTGTATAGGAATCCAACTCATGTTTGTATGTTTATCTTGTACCCTGCTAATCTACTGAACCTTTCTGTTAGTTCCAGTAGTTTTCTTGTGGAGACTTTAGTGTTCTCTATGTATAGTGTAATATCAACTGTGAATAGGGATAGTTTTACTTCTTCCTTACCAGTTTGAGTGACCTTTATTATTATTATTTTTTTCTTGCCTTATTGCTATAGTTAGGATTTCTGGCACAATGTTAAATAGGAGTGGTGATAAAGTGCATCCTTTTCTTGTTCCTGTTTTCAGTGGGAATGTTTTCAGCCTCTCTCTGTCGAGAATGATGTTGATTGCTGGTTTTGTTTAGGTGCCCTTTATGATTTTAAGGAATTTCCCTTCTATTCCTGTTTTGCTGAGAGTTTTTATCAGGAGTGGATCTCTGTCACTGATTCCAGCTGTGGAGGGGTAAAAGAGCCTGGTGTGCTGATAAAGGTAACAAAATGTATCTCTTAAGAAAATACGCATTCACAGTAAAAAACAAAGAAAACAATTGTACAGAGTCAACTCTAGGTCATGGTGCCCCACGAGTATCAGAGTTCATTTATGCTCTATAGGGTTTTGTGTATGTGTGTGTGTGTGTGTGGTAAAAGTATACACAGTAAAAACATATATGAATTCAACAATTTCTACATCTACAATTCAGTGACATTGATTACATTCTTCAAGTTGTACAACCACTCTCACTATCTTTTTCCAAATTATGCTACCACTAATAACATAAACTCAATGCCCCCTAAGCTTTTGATCTAACCTTTTGAGTTGCTGTTGTCAATTTGATCCCACATGACAGTTCTTTAAAAGAGCACGATACTCAAAGCAAACATTCTTCACTAATTAAGTTAAACTGTTTTTTGATTTAAAGATAACTTCAAGAGCTCCATGGGGTTTTCAATGGCTAATCTTTCTGAAGTAGGTTGCCAGGACTTTCTTCTGAGACACCACTGGGCGGCCTCAAACTTCCAACCTTTTGGTTAGCTTCTGGGTGCCTTAACTGTTTGTGCCACCCAGGGACTCACGACACACACATTAGATGTTACATAGGTTCCACATCCCCCCCCATTTTATCTAATTAAGATAGACATTTTTATATGCAAAAATCTAAAATAGTGAATCATAAAGTTTTATGCTGAGATAAACAACATTAATGTGGCTCTTTTCAGGTTTGGGACAATAGTCTGAACTCTTGGGCTTATGGCTTACGGTTTCTGACCTCTGGGACCACCATACAGGGGCGGTGAGCCTTGTCTCAGCAGCCATAGGGAAAAGAAAGAAGTTATGTATAGATAGTTCACAGAAAGCAGATGTGCATTTGATCAGGAACGGAAGCTCATAAGATATGTAGAGTCACTCTATACTACACTGTGCGTAGTTGAAATGACTGAATAGTTATTTGCCAACACGAAAGGCTGCTGGGAGGAAATGAAAACGCTGCTGGACCTTGAGCTGTTTAGAAGCAGGGACAGTGACTTTGTATCTCCAATCATACAGCACATTGTCTCTTTGAATCAATGAATGCATGATAGCTGTTTTTAACCTTATGCATTTACAACCATTGAATTCTGGCCTTGGAAGAAAGTCACCAACCTCTGAGGGAGATACTTAGAAAATCAACTTTCTGTCCTTGACCACAAACGTCACAAATCTGATCTCTCACCCGGATCATAAATGCTGGGCAGATCTGATTAGCTTCTGTGGTTATAAACAAATCTAATTTTTACAAGTGGACTTGGAGAAAATGGTTACAGGGTGACCCTAAGGTATGATCTGGAACTACTGCATTTGTTTCCGTTCCTCTTTCTAATCTACTTAATCCGGACAACAACTGCAAGAAGAATGTTGAAAATGGAAGTTTCCTTTCATTGATATTCAAGATGTCCTTTGGCTCAGAACCTTATTATTTAGAGAGGTAATGTAGCCAATAGGAGCAATGACCTTGTTCCACTGATACTTATCTACACACAGGTTCAAGACGGTAGTCCTTCCCTCTTCTTCAGAGAAAGTACTTCCTGTCAGTCATTTTCTCCATAACCTCAGATAAGCCTCCACTGATTTAAGGGCAATAAGCATTATCATCTTACAATAACATGATGTTTGGGGGGAAAATTCTAATACTTTCACATAAAAGAAGTTTCAAAATCACAGGCTATGAAAAGTGGGGAGAGTGTATATTTACCATAGGGACTTTTACCGTGAATTTCCTGACCCTGGCTTGATTGAAATCTCAACTTAAAGACTGCAACAATATAGATTTCTTTAAAGTTGAATTGTTCATTTCACTCAGCTTTGAATGAGAAAAACCTCAAGGTGAGGCACAAGGGGAGATACAGCGGAAGGAGAACTTAAGGATGGAGCTGCTTTGCAGATCAGAGCTTTTGAAAGAAACAGTCAATTTCGTAAGAAGCGAAACCACGGAACAGAGTATCACATTGTCTTTCTGTTCACTTTGTTTCACAAAATCATTCGGGCTCATCTTAACTGTCCTCTCCCACCTCCTAGCTCTTCTGTTTCTCAGACGCCGCTGGGGTAGGTAACCTGATTCAACCCTGAAGAACTCAGGGGAAGAAGGGAAGCCTTCTACTTTAGAATTTTTTTTTCCATCCTTCATAGGCACACAAAATGAGGACATCACTACGCAAGCTTGGAACTGGGAAGTTGCTTTGGGTCCTCTTCCTAATCCCTTATCTGGGCATCTGGAGTATCCACGGTAAGGCACCTGCTTAGATTATTTCTGGGTTTATTTCTCGGGGGGTGTTGGAGGCAATGCTTTCTCTTACTGAGCTCAGTAGAATGTGATGTTCACGCCAAGTGATAATGGTAGATGAAACCAGGTAGTTAGATTTGCTCACTGAAGACGTTAGAGGACATGACCAAATTAGAGCATGGCACTCACTCACCTGAAGAGTGGGCACTTGGTCCACAGCTTGGTGAGCTTCCTGAAAACGCGTGGTGATGGCGAGGAAAGCTAACGTGTATCTTATAAGCCATTGTGTGCAAATCTAGCTGCCACACTGAGGGTGAAAAACAGCTTGTTCTTTCCAAATGGAGACCAGGACAGAGTTGTGCGCTCAGCTGGGTCGACGGTGCTGGATAACCGGGTATACCTAGCTCTATGGTTACTCTCTGATTATGTTGTCTCTAAATATGACCTTGCTGCTTGCTACAGTGGGTTGTGTGTTTTGAAAAGACCAAGTGAGGAAATCATGACAAATACAGGAGGAAACATTCCGTCATTGCCCCAATTTTGCTGTAAGTGAATGATCACTACTCGCCTGTTGTTGTCAATGAAGAAAATAGGAAACAGCTGGGGCTCTGGCATAGCTAACATTCATTCACCCTGTAGAGATTTATACAGCCAAAAAACACACTCTTTCTTCATGGTGAGGTCACTTGCTCCCCTACTTCGACCCTACCCACCTACTACCTGTTGCCACTGAGTTGCTTCTGACTCATAGCGACCCTCTAGGACAGAGTAGAACTGCCCCATAGGGTTTCCAAGGAGCACCAGGTGAATTTGAACTGCCAACCTTTTGGTGAGCTGCCACGGCTCTTAAGCACTAAAGCACCAGGGTTTCCTGGGTACATTGACCCAGGCACCCACATATTGTGAAGGGGGAGGCCTATGGCTAGCAGAAGTGTCTCGTTTCCTCAGTTGGTTCAGGTTTCAAATATCCTGGCTTATTGTGCTACAGGAGTCCCTGAGTGGTGCAAATGGTTAATGCGTTCTGCTGCTAACTGTAAGGTTGGAAGTTCATGTCCATCCAGATGTGCCTCAGAAGAAAGGCCTGGTGATCTACTTCTGAAAAATTAGCCATGGCAAATGCTGTGGAGAACAGTTTTTGACCCTGACACACATGGGGTTGACACAAACCAGAGTCAACTCGACGGCAACTCGTTTATCATGGTAACTGGTTTTGTGTGCTGAGCTTTTAAACTTGAAAACATGATCACTAAGGTCGTGTGGAATGTCATCTTCATTTCTGGAACTGTGTGGTTTAGTTTGTCTCCATGATGCCAGGACCCCACACAACCAGGTGCAAAGTAAAAATTTTCTTTCAGTCAGCTAAACACTTTTGTGCTTAGAGGATTTGGTGGCTGATCAAATTTTTCATTTTCCGTCGGATACTTAGAGTCACATAGATACAACCACAGTTAAATATTATTAAGCAGAACTCTCACCAAATATATGCACTATTTTTTAATGAAATAATAGGAAGTAAAATAATTTTCAGTGCTGTGGCACATTGGCGTGGGGTACAAATTCTATTTCTCCTCCCAGTGTGGTATAGCGTGTTGTTGTTGCTAGGTGATGTGCAGTTGATTCCGACTCATAACGATCTTATAGGACAGAGCAGAACTGCCCCACAGGATTTCCAAGGAGCAGTTGGTGGATTCAAACTGCCGACCTTTTGGTTAGCAGCTGTAGCACTTAGCCACTGCACCTCTAGGGCTCCAATGTTGATTACAAAATGGACTTGGGTGTTAGGGATGGGTTCCTTTACTGTCTCTTCCACTTAGTGTGACCTTGGTTAAGATTCTTACCCTCTATTCTCTGTAGTTTCCTCATTTATAAAGTAGAGATAATAATTATAAACTATGGGGCTATTGTGAAGATTATAAATGCAAAAACATGGGTAAGGTGCCCAACACAGTCACGGCAAGTACTAAAGGCTCGGTAAATAGTGATGGTGGTTTACTGATATTTTCATTAACCAATCCCACAAAATTCAACTTTTAACATTATCATTTAAAATAGTTGAATTTTTAAGGCTAAAATGAAGTGAATAAAATATGTAATGCAATATATTTTGGCCAAAATATAGCGGATCAAATTATTTGGAAAGTGAGATGGAAACACCTGGTCAAAGTCCTGGCCAAGTATCTGGTGTCACAGCTTATACAGCAGGTTGCAGCATTAGTTGCATGCAATTAAGGATACAGGTTGTGATAAAGGGCATTTGGCAAGATTTTTTCTCCCAGGCAGAGCTAATGGCTCCATTCCTTTAAACCACGTTAATTACAACTTTTCTATTTTGGGGACTTCCTGTAATTTACTTAATCGCTGCCTTCTTAGCACTGGCACAATTTCAAGATGTTTAAAGATAATTTTTACAGGAGATTTTTTTTTTTCCTCACCTGAAAGCAATGTGAGGTCTGTGTGCCTCTTCCCAGGAGGAAGGCTGCACGTGTAACAAGTTGGAAAAAGGGCAATGTTCTCTACAAAACTCCTCTTTAAGGGCCTTCTTTTTATTAAGAAATTATGCTTGCTTTTTTGGTGTGTGTTTCTCAAAAAAAAAAAAAAGAGGAAATCTCTACCTCTGATGAAGGTAAATAAAATTGTCAATAGCTTTCCTTCAGGGACTGGCGATGCTGGCACTGCTCGCTGTGGGCCGTGGCCACTCCTGGCTGTTGTCTGTCCCATGACCATAAGAGCTGCTCCAGCTCTGAGGCCCTGGGCCAGTTGTTCAGTTGAGGATCAACACAGGATTTTCTACCCAGACAGGAATTGTTAAGTGTCTTCTGGGGCTTTGACAATGGCAATGCGTGTCACACAGTGTGATCTCTGTAGTAGAACGCTTTAGGAATGTGAGAAAATGTTCTGGGAGGAAGCAGAGATGTACCTTCGAATCATAACACGTACCCCACGCTTGTTCTGGGCATCGCGATAACCACCTACCATTGAAAGCAATATCCAGAAATATCCATGTTGGTTTCTGATAAAATACCAGAGGCTCCCTTTGATGCTGCTTTCTACAACTTCTGAAGTATGCTTTCTCTGTCCTCCTTTTTTTCCTGAAGCCACTGGGACCAAGCTGGGGGGCTTAGCATCCTTAAAGGGTAGGGTCCATTGGTACTAGGGAACCCGAGTCTCTCCTGACCAGAAACAGTCTCTAAAATTATCAACATGGTGAATTTTTCCTTGGCGTTCTTTTAATTGGCTAAAAACTTTTGCTGCTCAAGAGAGATAATTATACATTGGCCAACTAATTCTCCACTAGATACTCATCCTTGTCACACAGGGTGGGCAGGGGTCTGAAGAGGGAGGACACATGGAAACCCTATGGCCTGGGGAGACAAGGTGGTGACCAGTAGGCAGAACTGCAGAAGGACATTAATCACCTGGGAGAGTTGTAGTGAAGAAGTACTGAGAACAAGCTTGGAAAAGTATCCAAAGTTTTTTCACTTCCCAGTTTTGTCCAAGGCCAACCTTGTCAGATCAGTATAATTCTGTAGAATTTCATCTCTCATATAAAATAAGGGTGTCTTTCATCTTTATAAGGGATGTGCTGCCTTTTCTATCCTTGTTTGTTTGTCTGATATTTTTTATGTTATAAAAAAACCAGTCACCATGCACTGCTGATGGTCCTTAAAGAAGCAGTTGGGAATAACTGTTCAGAGTGCAGACACTTTTGACAGGCCTTCTGGGTGTCCAGCTTGCCACTGTCACTTACTGCTTTTGTGACCTTGGATTATTATTTCTTTTTCTTTTTTTTTGGTCACTTCCATAGATTCATCCCATCAGAAAGAACACAGTAAAGCCAAAACTAACTCAGTTAATAAGGGGGAAATCTGTCAGAGAAGGAAAACGCAAATATTTTCCACTAAATAGACAGTGATAAAAAAAAGTGATGATTGAATCCTGTTGAAGACAGAAAACTTGCCAAACCCAGAAAAACAAAGCTGTCCATTGAATTCTGGCTCTCATGGTTTTCGCTGTCCTAATTCCTGGCATTTATTGGTATTTATTATGATCCAAGCACTGTGATGACTTTTCCTGTATGGTCTCTTTTACTTTCTAACAACCCTAAAGGCTACAACCTTGTGCTTTGGAGTTAGGCCTGGGGTCAAGTCCTTTCCCTGGCTCTGCTACCCACCAGCTGGTGACTTTGAGTTGCCACCCACCAACTGATGACCTTGAGCAACTTAAAAATAAAAATAATAGTCACTACCTTATAAAATTATTGTAAGGATCAAATGAGGCAATTTAGGTATGGAACCCAAAAGTGCCTAGCACACAATAAGAACTCAAAAAATATTACAACATGCTTATAATTTGACCTGTCAGAATGGTGCCCAGAAGGGTCCACTGCACGTTGACTATGTGAGGAACGAAGTGGTTTTGACCATGTAGCAATGAATGTGAAGCAGCGACTCAGTGATGACCTCCCAAATATAACTTAAACTGTCCATCTGCTGTCTGACCTGATGACCCTTTAAAATCTCTGCTTGTCATATTCTTAAATATTTCAAGCAGAGGAAATGGCACAGGCACTTAGTAAACTTTTGTTACAAACAGCTATGGAAAATACCAAAATGACTGTTTCAGACAAAACATTTCAGAATTATCCCAACCTAGATAAAACCAAGAGATACATGGCTTAAGCTCTTAAATTGCTCAATACAACTTGATTGAAGAGATAGTCTTTCAGATTTTCCCCCAAAATAGTCATATCGGTAAATATGAGAAATTCTAGCCCTAGAAAAAATTTCTTCAAAGTACACCATGTGAAAGTAGATTTAAAAAAAAGGTTTTACGTTCCATTATAAGAATGTATACTTTTGGAAGAACGGAATTTTAAGAGGAGATAATAATAGAAGATGATTGTGAAAGGTCTCTCGGTTTTCTTGTTTCATGGTCTTTGTTTTTTAGGTAATGGAAATAAATATAGATTCAGACCAGGTGAATTCCTTTTTTTATTGTACTTTAAGTGGAAGTTTACAATTCAAGTCAGTGTCTCATACAAAAACATATATACACATTGTTATGGGACACTAGTTGCTTTCCCTACAATATGACAGCACACTCCTCTCCACCTTGTATTTCCCATGTCCATTCAATCAGCTTCTGTCCCCTTCTGCCTTCTCATCTTGCCTCTGGACAGGAGCTGGCCACATAGTCTCACGTGTCTACTTGCACTAAGAAGCACACTCCTCACCAGTGTCATTTTATGTCTCATAGTCCAGGCTAACCTTTTAAGAGTTGGCTTCTGGAATGGTTTTAATTCCGGGCTAACAGAGTATCCAGTGGACATGTCCTCTGGGGTTCCTCCAGTCTCAGTCAGACTGTTAAGTCTGGTCTTTTTACTAGAAACTGAGTTCTGCATCCCATTTTCTCCTGCTCCATCATGTGTTCCATGTCAGGGCAGTCATTGGTGGTAGCTGGGCATCATCTAGTTCTTTCGGTCTCAGGCTAAAGGCTTATGTGGCCCTTTCAGTCTCTTGGGCTCATATTTTCCTTGTGCCTTTGGTGTTCTTCATGCTCCTTTGCTCCAGGTGGGCTGAGACCAATTGATGCATCTTATATGGCCACCAGCTAGCTTTTTAGACCCTAGATGCCACTCACCAAAGTGGGGTACAGAACGTTTTCTTAATACGCTTTTTTACACCATTTGACCTAGATGTTCCCTGAAATCATGGTCCCCAGAGCCCTGGCCCTGCTACTCCTTCGCTTGAAGTGTTTGGTTGTATTCAGGAAACTTCTTAGCTTTTGGTTTAGTCCAGTTGTGCTGACTTCCCCTGTATTGTGTGTTGTCCTTCCCTTTGCCTAAAATAATTCTTGTCTACTATCTAGTTAGTGAATACTCCTCTCCCTCCCTCCCCATCCTCGCAACCATCAAAGAATGTTTTCTTTCATGTTTAAACCTTTTCTTGAGTTCTTATAATAGTGGTCTCATACAATATTTGTCTTTTTGTGACTAATTTCACTTAGCATAATGCCTTCCAGATTCCTCCATGTTATGAGATGTTTCGCAGGTTCGTCATTGTTCTTTATTGTTGGGCAGTATTCCATTGTGTGAATATACCGTAATTTGTTTATCCATTCTTCCACTGGTGGGCATCTAGGTTGTTTCCAACTTTTTGCTATTGTAAACAGTGCTGCAGTGAACATGGGTGTGCATATATCTATTCCTGTGAGGGCACTTATTTCTCTAGGATATATTCCAAAGAGTGGGATTGCTGGATCGTAATGGTAGTTCTATTTCTAGCTTTTTAAAGCATCACCAAATAGATTCCCAACTGCAGTATATAAGTCTTCCAGTCTCTCCAACATTTATTATTTTGTGTTTTTTGGATTAACGCTAGCCTCACTGGGGTAAGATGGCGTCTCATTGTAGTTTCGATTTGCATTTCTCTAATAGCTAATGGGAAACCCTGGTGGTGTAGTGGTTAAGCGCTATGGCTGCTAACCAAAAGGTTGGTTAAATCCATGGGGCCGTTTTACTCTGTCCTATAGGGTCACTATGAGTCGAAATCAACTCAATAGCAACAGGTTTGGTTTTTTTGGATAATGGCTAATTACAGTGAACATTTCCTCATGTATTTGTTAACTGCCTGAATGTCTTCTTTGGTGAAGTGTCTGTTCATATGCTTTGCCCTTATTTAATCGGGTTATTTGTCTTCTTGCTGTCAAGGTTTTGCCGTATCTTGTAGACTTTAGAGATTAGACGCTGATCAGATTTGTTGTAGCTAAAATTTTTTTTCATAGTGTGTAGGTTGTCTTTTTACTCTTTTGGTAAAGTCTTTGTATGAGCACAAATGTTTAATTTTTAGGAGATCCCAGTTATCTAGTTTCTCTTACGGTGTTTGTGCATTGTAGGTAATGTTTTGCATACTGTTTTATGCCATGTATTAGGGCTCCTAGCATTGTTCCTATTTTTTCATCCATGATCTTTATCATTTTAGATTTTATATTTAGGTCTTCGATTAATTTTGAATTTGAATTAGCTTTTGTGCATGGTGTGAGGTATGGGTCTTGTTTCATTTTTTTTTTGCAGATGGATATCCAGTTATGCCAGCATCATTTGTTAAAGAGACTGTCTTTTCCCTGGTTAACAAACTTTGGGCCTTTGTCAAATATCAGCTGCTCATAAGTGGATGAATTTATGTCTGAATTCTTGATTCTGTTCCATTGGTCTATGTATCTGTTGCTGTACCAGTACCAGGCTGTTTTGACTACAGTTGTGGTATAATAGGTTCTAAAATCAGGTAGTTGAGGCCTCCCACTTTGTTCTTCCTCTTCAGTAATGCTTTACTTATGTGGGCCCTCTTCCCTTTCCATATGAAGTTGGTGATTTGTTTCTCCATCTCATTAAAAAATGCCATTGAAATTTGGATCGGGATTGCATTGTTTCTATAGATCGCTTTGGGTAGAATAGACATTTTCACAATGTTGAGTCTTCCTATCCATGGGCAAGGTATGTTTTCCCACTTACATAGATCTTTTTTGGTTTCTTGCAGTTTTCGTTGTATAGGTCTTTTATGTCTCTGGTTAGATTTATTCCTATGTATTTTTTATTTTATCTTCTTAGGGGCTATTGTAAATGCTATAGATTTGGTGATTTCCTCTTCGAAATTCTCTTTGTCGGTGTAGAGGAACCCAAATGATTTTTGCATGTTTATCTTGTATCCTGATACTTCGCTGAAATCTTCTATTAGTTCCAGTAGTTTTCTTGTGGATTCTTTAGAGTTTTCTGTGTATAAGATCATATCATCTGCAAACAGAGATACTTTTACTTCATCCTTACCGATTTGGATGCCCTTTATTTCTTTTTCTATCCTAATTGCTCTGCCTAGGGCTTCCAGCACAATGTTGATGATGATAGAAGGCATCCTTCTCTGGTTCCCATTCTCAAGGGAAATGCTTTCAGACTCTTTCCATTTAGGATGATGTTGCCTGTTCGCTTTGTATAAATGCCCTTTAATATGCTGAGGAATTTCCCTTCTAGTCCTATTTTGGTGAGAGTTTTTATCATGTATGGGTGTTGACTTTGTCAAATGCCTTTTCTGCATCAATTTATAAGATCATGTGGTTCTTGTCTTTTGTTTTATTTATGTGATGGATTACATCGATTGTTTTTCTAATGTTGAACCATCCCTGCATACCTGGTATGAATCCTACTTCGTCATGGCGAATTATTTATTTTTTTTGATATGCTGTTGAATTCTATTGGCTAGAATTTTGTTGAGGATTTTTACGTCTATGTTCACTAAGGATATTGGTGTATTATTTTCTTGTGTGTGTTTGGTGTCTTTACCTGGTTTTGGAATCAAGGTTATACTGGCTTCATAGAATGAGCTTGGGAGTGTTCTGTCCTTTTCTATGCTCTGAAATACCTTTAGTAGTAGTGGTGTTAACTCTTCTCTGAAAGTTTTGTAAAATTGTCCAGTGAAGCCATTATGGCCAGAGCTTTTTTTTTTGTTGGGAGTTTTTAAATTACCTTTTCGATCTCCTCTTTTGTTGTAGGTTTATTTAGCTATTCTACTTCTGTTTTTGTTAATTTAGGTAGGTAGTATGTTTCTAGAAACTTGTCCATTTCCTCTAGGTTTTCAAATTTGCTAGAGTACAATTTTTCATAGTATTCTGTTATGATTCTTTTAATTTCAGTTGGGTCTTTTGTGATATCGTCCATCTCATTTCTTATTTGGGTTATTTTCTTTCTCTTCTGTTTTTCTTTTGTCAGTTTGGCAAATGGATTATCAATTTTGCTCATCTTTTCAAAGAACCAGCTTTTGATCTTGTTAACTCTTTTGATTGTTTTTCTGCTCTCTATTTCATTTAATTCTGCTCTAGTTTTTATTGTTTGCTTTATTCTGGTGTCCGAGGGCTTCTTTTGCTGCTCTCTGTTTGAGTTGTGGGGACAATTCTTTGATTTTGGCCCTTTCTTCTTTTTGAATATGTGCTTGTATTGCTATAAATTGACCTCTGAGCACTGCTTTTGCTGTGTCCAAAAGATTCTGGTAGGAAATGTTTTCATTTTCATTTGACTTTTGTAATTTCTTTCTTCTGTCCTTAATTTCTTCTATAATCCAGTAGTTTTTGAGCAAGGTGTTCTTCAGTTTCCATATGTTTGATTTTTTCCCTTGCTTTTTATGTTATTGATTTCTACTTTTATGGCTTTATGGTCAGAAAAGATGTTCTGTAATATTTTGATGTTTGGATTCTGTTAAGGCTTGCTTTATGGCCTAATATGTGGTCTATTCTACAGAATGTTCCATGTGTGTTGGAAAAGAAAGTATACCTGGCTGCTGTTGGGTGAAGTGTTCTGTATATGTCTATGAGGACAAGTTGGTTGATTGTGGCATTTAGATCTTCCATGTCTTTATTGAGCTTCTTTCTGGATGTTCTGTCCTTCACTGAAAGTGGTGTGTTGAAGTCTCCTACTATTACTGTGGAGCTATCTCTCTTGTCAATGCTGTAAGAGTTTATTTCAGTGTATTCTGGAGCCCTGTCGCTGGGTGCGTAAATATTTATTGTAACTATATTCCCCGGCTTTATCGAACCTTTTATCATTATATAGTGTTTGTCCTTATCCTTTGTGGTGGATTTTATTTTAAAGTCTATTTTGTCAGAAATTAATATTGTCATTCCTGTTCTTTTTTGATTGCTGTTTGCTTGATATATTTTTTTCCATTCTTTGAATTTTAGTTTTTGTCTTTATGTCTAAGGTGTGTCTCTTGTAGGCAGCATATAGATGGATTTTTTTTTAATCCATTCTGCCACCCTCTGTCTCTTTATTGGTGCATTTAGTCCATTTACATTCAGCATAATTATTGATAGGTACGAGTTTAGTGGTGTCATTTTGATGTCTTTTTTGTGTGTGTGTTGTTGGCAGTTTCTTTTTTCCACTTAATTTTCTGTGCTGAGTCATTTTTCTTTATATATTTCATTTGCCTCTTTTTCATTGTTGCTGCTTTTGTATTTGCTGAGTACTTATGTTTTTCTTGTTTTTTATTTTGATGTGTAGGATTGTTAGTTTCCTTTTTGGTTACCTTAATATTTCCCCCTATTTCCCTAAGTTTAAACCAGTGTTTTATTTGTTTATATCACCTTGACTTCCTCTCCATATGAAGTATCTATGACTACATTTTTAGTCCCTCTTTTTTGTTTGAATGTTGTTGTCTTTTACATAATGATGTCTTTGATTCTCTGTTTTGAGTGTTTTAGCTTTGATTTATTTTTGTGATTTCCTTATCTGTGTTGATATCTTGTTGCTCTGTTCTGTGTTCTAGTCTTGGGTTGTTATCTGATATCACTGAATTTCTAACCAGAGGACTACCTTTAGTATTTCTCATAATTTTGGTTTGGTTTTTGCAAATTTCCTAAACTTCTGTTTATCTGGAAATGTCCTAATTTCTCCTTCATATTTGAGAGACAGCTTTGCTGGTATCTAATTCTTTGGCTGGCAAATTTTTCCTTCAAGGCTTTATTTATGTCATCCCATTGCCTTCTTGCCTGCGTGGTTTCAGCTGAGTAGTCCGAGCTTAGTCTTACTGACTCTCGTTCGTAGGTGACTTTTCATTTATCCCTAAAAAAAAAAAAAAGAAAGTATCCCTAGCCACTAGTAAAATCCTCTCTTTATCTTTGGTTTTGCCAAGTTTGATTATGATATGTCTTGGTGACTTTCTTTGGGATCTACCTTGTGTGGGGTTCAATGAACATTTTGGACAGACACCTTCTCATCTTTCACGATATTAGGAAAGTTTTCTGCCAAGAAATCTTCAACAGTTCTCTCTGTATTTTCTGTTATCCCCCTCTTCTGGTACTCCAATCGCTCATAGGTTATTCCTCTTGATAGAGTCCCACCTAATTCTTAGTTTTTCGTCATTTTTTAAAGTTCTTTTATATGATTTTACCTCAAATATGTTGGTGTCAACTGCTTTATCTTCAATCTCACTAATTCTGACTTCCATTTCCTGAATTCTGCTCCAATGACTTTCTACTGAGTTGTCTAATTCTGAAATTTTATTGTTAATCTTCTGGATTTCTGTTTGCTGTCCGTCTATGGATTCTTGCAGCCTATTAAGTTTGTCATTATGCTCTTGTTTAATCTTAAGTTCATCTAATGCCTTGTGTGTTCCTTGGCTTGTTCTGGGTTTTGCCTGATCTCCTCTCCTTGATCTCTTGAAGAGTTCTGTGTATTAATCTTTTATATTCTACCCCTGGTAATTCCAGGAAGTTCTCTTCAGCTGGAAGATTTCTAGATTCCTTTTTTTGGGAGCTTGCTGAACCATCGTGGTCTGCCTCTTTAAGTAATTTGATATTGACTATTGTCTCCAAGCCATCAGTAAGTTATTGTTATATTTATTGTATGTTTGCTTACTGTGTCCTTGCTTCTTGTTTTGTTTTGATACATCCAAATAGGTGCTTGTTATGAGCTAGTCTGATTTTTGGTACATTTGAAACTCTAACTTCCTGGTTGTTAAAGCTGTTGCTAGGTATATGAGCCCAGGAGTCCATTTACTTTTCTTGTATGGGTTCAGCTCAGGTGTCCAGGTAGTCGGTCACCAGGTGTGTGGTACAGGTTCTCACTTACAGTCTTAGACGAGCAGGGGTGATTGGTATAGGCATAGGTATGTGGTTGCAGTAGGGGGTCATGCACTAAGCAAGGCAGGGGGCTGATGGCTGCCCCTGAATGTCTGGGGGGAAAGCATGTCTTGTTCCCTACAGTGCATAGGTAGGTATGTTTTGTAGCCAGACTAGGGGCACCCATTGCTGTTGGCTGTAAGGACGGGGATGCACCGCTTATCCTTGGACCCCTGTCATGGATGGTTAGGTGGCATGGGTGGAGCCACCAGTCCTCAGGCCCCTGATGTGAATTGGTGAGGACCCTAATAGGCAGAGCGGTGTCAAATATCATGAACCTCCATCTCCACCATATAGCAGAAACAGTTGAAGTTAGAATTCAGCTATATACCCTGTTGTACTGTGCTAATGAGGGCAGAAGCTGTTGAAATAGGCCCACACAGGTCTATGCAGGGGTGAAAGGCATTTAGTCTGTGGACCACTTGTGCGTATGCCTAGGCAAAGAAGCTGTTTCTGTCCTGAGTTCCTGGCTTAGGGGAGCTGGCAGATTATTTTTCCCCCCTGTTTGCTGATTTGTTCCTTCTCTAAGGCCAGGAGAATGGCTCAGGACATGTGATGGGTTCTACTTCTGGCCCAGGGAAAGCGGCTATCACTGAAGCTGGCTCAGGACCCAGTGCAGAGCAGCGAGGGGTCAGGTGAATGGAAGGAAGTTTTTTTTTTTTTTTCCAAAGCGGGTGTTTTTCTGATCCTCCTCATTAATTAGACTTATCTTTCACTGATTTGGCACCACCTTTTGCTGACCCTGGAGGTATGAGTGGACTCTCCTCTGCTCAGTGTCTTCCGATGTGGAAAACGCCTCCCAAATGCCACTGCACATCTCACTGTGCTTGCACTAGCAGATCTGGCCTGTGGGACACTGGTTCCTGCTGGGTCAGGTCTGACAACTCCTCACTGTTTCTGAACAGTCTCTGCCTCCCACTGCTGCTCAGCCTGACTCCTTAACTTTTCCCTTGATGTTCAGGGCTGCTAGACTGTCATATATAATTGATTCATTTGTTTTTTTGGGTCTTTGTTGTAAGAGGGACCACAGGAAACACCTGACTACTCTGCCACCTTGGTCCCACCTCCCAGGTGAATTCTTGGTGTGAAGTTAATTCTTTCCAGCTCCATTTTTGCTAAGGCAAGTTTTTATCAGGGGCATTGTTGGTTCACTGGTAGAATTCTTGCCTGCCATGAAGGAGACCCAGGTTTGATACCCAGCCTACATACCTCATGCACAGCCACCAGAGCTTCCAGACTAAGACGGACTAGGAAGAAAGGCCTGGCAACCTTCTTCTTTGAAAATCAGCCAGTGAAAACCCTATGGATCTTAACTATCCTATCCACAACCGATCACGGAGATGGCACAGGATCAGAAAACATTTTATTCCATTGTGCATGGGTTTGCCATGAGTTGGAGGCCAACTTGATGGCAGCTAACAACAACTGTTCATCATGTAAGTGCCTGTGTTGTGTGTTTAAATAGGGAGGAGATAGCTAAAGACAAATATCAAACAACATCCACAGAAAAGAACAACATCTGCTATTACACACCAGTTCTGTGACTGGGGACTCTGTTACATTAGGTGCTGTTTGTCGGTGAGGTGTGTTTTCATGGTAGGGAAATGAGACTCAGTTTTTCATTTTACACCTAAGATTAAGTCTCGGGGTTTTCCTTAAAATAACAGTGGTCATCCTTTACTATGGAACCTCTGATTTTAATGTAAGTGCGTATGTGCACCATTCTTATTCAGATTTCACCTGATATTCCTAGAATTTCTGGTGATATCTGACTTATAATATCAGTTCTTTTATCACAGAGTTAAAGTGATAAGTTTAATCAACATGACATAATACAGCATTAAGTTGGTGGCTTCTACACGAGGGGCCCCTTGGTGATGCAAAAGATTAAAAGCTCTGCTACAAACCAAGAGGATGGTGGTTTGAGCCCACCAAGAGGTACCTTGAAAGAAAGGCCTGTCCATCTCCTTCCCCAGAACTCACCATTGAAAACTCTATAGAGCACAGTTCTACTCAGACACACATGGAATCACCATGAGCTGGAGTTCACTCAACAACTGGTTAGTTATATAATGTGGAAGATTCCCACTCTAACCTCAAAATAAACAAACAAAAACAGTCCTACAAATAGTTAAGCACTTGACTACTAACCAAAACGTTGGCAGTTCAAATCCACCCAGTGGTGCCTTGGAAGAAAGACCTGGTGATCTGCTTCTGAAAGATCAGAGCCATGAAAATCCTTTAGGGTAGTTCTATTCTGACACATATGGGGTCTCCATAACCTTATTCTCATGTCACCCATTTCCGATTCTGTGGGTATATGTCAGCTAGTTTGAGATGGACTGTATTCATTCTGAACTTTCTGATGCATGCGGTTGATTCTCCAAGGCAGTCTAGGTTGATGTCCTTCCAGGACCTCTGATGCATGATTATATGGCTGCCATTGCTGTGTACGGATTTCCTTGATTATCCTCAAGGCATTGCCCGTGGGACCCTTAAGCCCACGCCAGTTTGCAAGGGCAGGGGCACTTACTTCCTTTGCCTGATAACCATCATGTTCCACCTCTCCTCACCACTCCAGCTCTTCAAAGTCAGCCAGAACACAACACCAGCATGCTCTGGAGGGCTTTCCCTTCTGAGTGTGAAGACTTCTCCTTCTGTTGACTCCCACAGCACGTTCCTGAAGCTTTTGCTTATTTGTTTATTATCCTATTTTCTGACAGAAGCTAAAATTCTGGTTGATGTCACAGAAAACTAATGGTATATTATGCCTTTAGCCATCATTTTAGTGTTTCAAAAATTATTTGTTTACTTTTCTTTGGTAAACTCTAATACTGTCTTAGCTCAAAGGCAATCTGCATCCTTTACAGCCATTGATTTCTCTCAGTGAATGTGACCATTCTGAGCTTTCCATAACTTTCTAAGCATTCTTCAATGGAGAGATAGCAGTCCATTGGGACTTTCCTCACAATGGTAGTTATAATCAGACATGTGTTCTTTAACCTTAAGAAATAATTATATGACACAAAAGATTCATAAACACAAACTTTTCATTTTTTAATAGGTAATATACTTAACAAATTAGCCCCCTCTCCAGCTCCCCACATGCAGCTACTCTGCTCGGCTGTATGGAGGAGCCATGCAGCTGTTAGTGGCCGCGCTCCTTTCCAACTGGCTGGACTAAGTGACTGGATCGGGTAGGTGGATGGCCAAGGAGTATCACTTCTTAAATGTTTTGAATATCACTTCATTATGAACGTAAATCAGGCCTTCTGACACTGCATACACATAAGGTCTAGTTCTTCTTTAGTGGTTGTAACCTAACTGCCACGGAGTGTGTTGACGTGCAGCCTTCCCTGCAAAGTCTTTTAGCCTGCCCCCCCCCCACAGGGTTTACCTTGGGTCTGATGTGCAGCCTTAGCGCACAGGGAGCACTAGGCAGAGTTGGAAATCTTTCACAGAGCTCCTCCTGTTCAATCTGAGTGGGTATCTACCTTCTCACCTTCATGCCTTTTCTAGGGCTGTCTCCTCCTGCAGTGACACGTACCATGCCACCACGGAGTCCAGACAAGATAGGAAGACAGACGCATAAACAGATATTCAGTTATAATAGTGTGTGATGACACCACACAGGAACAGCTCGACCATTCTCTGGGGGAACACCAAGTGGTCTAGGGTTTCTGAAGTATGAAGGTGCGGTGATTTTGTATAAGGTAGTGGGGGCTAAATGGTATTTAAGGAACTCTGAACATTTTTCGGTAGGCATTGGGAAGTATCTGAAGGGTTTTAAGTAGAAAATCTTGTGATTAAGTTTCCACTTTAAGAATGCGAACTGTGAAAGTGATGTGGAGAATGGATGGGGGTCTGGAGGGAAAGGGGAACGCCAGGTTTGTAGCGTAGCAGACTAGTTTGTAGGCTGTAACAATCATCCACGTGAAGTGTAATGAGACCTGAATTAAGCAATGGCATGGAAACAAACTTGAAAGATATTTTCGGTACTGAATTTACTTGTTGGCTGATTGAATGGGCCAATAAAGAAGGAGGTCAAGATAGCTCCAGGTTCTGGTCCATGTTATTACATAGATGATGGTATTATATTGTGGTAAAGGGAGGAGAATCTGGTTTGCCCACAGAGGCGGGGTGGATGTGGCAGGTAGAAGAGGTTCAGCTCCATCTATCAATCCTCTCCACGTCTTTGAAAACCCTGTCAAAGTGTCACCTCCTCCATGAAGCCCTTCCTGATTGACCCAGCCAGCTGTGATCTCTGTGAGATTGTAATCTTGTCAAGATAATGAAAGAAAAATCTAGAATCATCTAGGCATCTTTTGCACTCCCTTTGCGTTAGAAACTGTCACATTACTAAACGGTCTTGGACAGTGGGACTGGACTGCCCTGGGTGTGGGCAATAAGCGGGTACATAGTCTGTATGGAACATAAGAACAACAATGAAGCCGACTAAAAGTTAGTCTGGTTTAATTAGCAGCATGTACCAGCAATTCTAAACAGTACCAGTGATGAAATGCCTCTCTTACTAAAAGTATTTTTGGTCTGTGTTTACAGTTTTAATAGTATACACGTAAGCTTCTAATTAGCACATTTTTAGTACTTATCCTTTGATAAAGAGCCCTAGTGGCGCAGCGGTTAAAGCAAAGTTCTGCTAACCGTAAGGTCAGTGGCTCACAATCACCAGTGGCTCCATGGGAGAAAGAGGTGGCAGTCTGCTTCTGCAGAGATTTACAGCTTTGGAAACCCTACAGGGTCGCTAGGAGTTGGAATTGACTCGACAGCAGTGGTTTTGTTTTTTAATGCTTTGATAAATGTTGTATACTACATGAAGGTTAGCTCAGAGAACTTCCCAGTTACAGAGTTGGCCCTGGACACATATGGATTCAGCTAACCAAAAAAAACAAAAACCAAACCCATTGCCAACCAGTTGATTCTGACTCATAATGACCCTGTAGGACAGAGTAGAACTGCCCTTTAGGGTTTTGAAGGCAGTAATCTTTACAGAAACAGACTGCCACACCTTTCTCCCCCAGAGCAGCTAGTGGGTTCCAACCACCAACCTGTAGGTTAGCAGCTGAGCACTTAACCACTGCACCACTAGGGCTCCTCATGGGCTCGGCTACATGTGTTCAAGAGTAAATTCGTAATTTCCCCATCACTGGCACTTCCTCCATGCAGCTTATGTCTCCAGCCCCTGTGGAAGTACATTCTCCTCCGTTTAAACAGTAGATTCTAAATGAACAAGGGTACCACAGTCATTGCAGAGACAAAGAGACAGAACTTGAGCCATTTCATTTCTGTCCTTTTATGTGACCGCTTTGAATTTTTGTGTGTAAAATTTTAAAGAGTGAAACAGTGCAAATTGTGAGGTGCGATGTTTTTGTTTGATAACTTCAGTTCACGTGTGAAATGTTTTACTCAATTTGAATAACACCTTTACCACTGAGATTTATTTTCCTTAGTAAATTGTCATAGAACTAAAGAATTAATCAAGAAAATAAAACTTTAAATTAGTGGTACAATTTAGTAGTTGCCTAAAATTTATCATTTGCAGACATTTCAGTTTTAATAAAATTCACCTACTAGTTAAAAAAAAGTTACTGGACAGTTATTTATATAAAGTAGACACAACTGAAGGCTCACGATTGAAATGGTTTAAGTAGATATAAAAATTGTTGACTAAATAGCGATGCATTTTCCCTTTTTTGTGTCACGTTATCTTTAAAATTTTTTTTACTTGCAGGATTTTATATATGAAGTTTAATAAAAGAAAATATCCACAGCCTATATTTATTTCCTGCCCATTTTTATGGTTCATTTCATGATTATTTCTGACAATATTTTTTCATATAGAGGAAGGAATTGTTAAAAGTGATCCACTCTGGACATCAAATATGCTAGCGACACCTGGTCGTGAAATATACATACTAAAATAATACAGTATACCCACTCCTGCTTATTGACATGGTTAGGTTCCAAAGACCAGGTCATTATGCAAAAATTGGTGTTACGTGAAAATGAAAGATGACCAAATTAGATCACAAAATAGAGAATGACTACATTATTATGTAACCGCCAAATTGCATCGTTATGTAACTGCCAACTTATCACATTATATAACTAACAAATTAAATCATTGCATAACTGCCCAACCACCAAGAATCATGGCCCAGCCAAGCTGACACATAGTCTTCACCATCACAGCCAGCATTACTCTCCCCTCACATGTATGTCAGTAATGTGCAAGATAGTCAGATAGTAGATTTTTACTATTGTCATTAATGCAAAATGCCAGATAAGGAGATAGTAAGTGAAGAGTAGGTGTAGTAGTTTTCATACAGGAGCTCTGTTAGTGCAATGGTTAAGCACTTGGCCACTAACCAAAAGGTTGGTGGTTCGAACTCACCCAGTGGGTCTGTGAGAAAAAGACCTGGTGATCTGCTCCTGTAAACATTACTGTCTAGAACACCCTATGGAGGCAGTTCTAATCTGTCACATAGGGTTGCTGTGAGTCAAAATAGACTCGATCACACCCGACAACAACAGGTTTTCCTAAGAATTTTAAAATGAGAGAATTCCTAAACCTATAGTGACTTAAAAAAGGTATTTCCTCATATGAGGACTTAGGGCTGGTAGAGGGTTTTATCCTCTTACTGCATGTATTTATTTTAATTATTTTTAAGCATAGCAAATTCCCTACCATCAGAAATGAATGTATGAGGAAAACAATGGGAACAATAACAGCAGCAATAACTGACAGTTGGGACATAAGTCACAGGCAAAAGTAACTATGATCTTCATTCCTTTCCAGAAAATTTTTGGTTGAAAAGATAAACCCCTTATAGACAGCTCTGCGTGTTCTGAATGTCGTAGGATTGATATACATAATTCTGGACAAGCAGAAAAGTAGCTCCAACATGCTGGTCAGGTGGAAAATTACAGTCGTGCCGTTTGGCTAAGTAGATCATTCTAGCACTAAAAATATTCTTTTTAGTCTCAGAGAGATAGGAAGACTAATATCTGTGTTTGTATACAGGGAATGCTCTTGATAAATTTTAATGCCTGTTTGCAACACTGCATTCATTCATCTACTCATTTCTCCATTCAAGAAGGAGGGATGGCTGGTGTACCAGTCAGTGAGCCCCATCCTGCTGGTTAGAATATTCAGAATCTACACTGAGGTTTTCATAATCCCGTTGAAAGCCAGTGATGTGGTCAGGACTAGCAGCTAGCTCTCTTCTCCACCCCAGCCTACCTTTTGCTCTCCTCCCAAGCATATATGCATAGAATGCTGGAGCTAGAAAGAATGTTCAATTGTGCCACTAGCATTGGGTGACAGTCCTCTGGCTAAATGGAAAGGTAACATAGTGTATTGGAAAGAGAGACTTAGAAGTGATTTCACAGCGTTGACCACAAGCGCTGAAGGAGGTGAAGTTGTATACGTAATTGTGTAGAGGAGGGAAGGGTGTTGTTGTGTGCCGTCAAGTTGATTTTGACTCTTAGCGACCCTATATGACAGAGTAGAACTGCCCCATAGAGTTGCCTAGGAGGGGAGGGTGGGTAAGTACTTTTATATTTTTGTAGTCCGACCTCTTAATCTTATTTCGAAGAAATTAAGGACCAGTGAGACTGTGTGTCTATCTCAAGGTCAAAATGTGTTAGTATTTGAACATCCATGTTCAAATGAATATTCTCATTTTTAGTTATTCCCATGCTGTTTATAAATATCCCAATAGGTACTACATTTTGTCATGGTAGACAAGCAGAGCTTAAACTTCTCCCAGGCAGTCTCAGACAACCAATGGTCTCCATGTTACTATTTCAGAAAATCATGGTACAGGTGTGTATCGATTCCTTGAATAAGCCATGAGGCTCCTGGCCTCTATGCCTTTGTTCTTCCTGTTTCCTCAGTCTTAAAATATCTCCCATGTCCCATTCACTGCTCTGATTGTCAAAGGGCTACTCATTAATTGAGGTTCAGCTCAAATATCACCTTTCTTTGGAGCCTTGCCCCAGTAGCTCCAGCAGGAGTTAATCCTCTGCACTTCCATGCAAAGTGGTTTGTATCTCTTTATAGTGTTGTTTCATTCTCCCATTTGTCATGCATCTTTATGTCCCGTTAGAAGGCAAACCCCATAAAGACAGGACTCTATCTAATGCCCTAACAACTACATACAGGCCCCCCTGAGCCTGCTTTCAGCTCAGGTAAACATGAAGAAAACAGGAGTGGTAGTTAATCTTGCCTCACTTGTTAAATGTTCTTTTTTCACTTGTTAAATGGTAATCTCCTGGAGGACAAGAGGGTCTCTGTCTGTAACCTCCTTGCAGTTTGCCACAGCACTGGCACAGTTACACAATCCATAAGTTATGACTGACTTACCCAGGCAAGTAAAAGGGAAGTTAGGAGGCTGAGATTGGCTGTTAACTTTAGGGAGAGGAACCAGCTTCTGGAAACAGGGCTTTCACTTGGCTTTTCTGCCTCTAGTGTCCTTGTTTTTGGTCATGAGTCTAACCACATCTAGCTGTCACGTTTTAAGGTACTTCTTTTTGGTCAATTATCTTAACCTTTCTCTTCAGTTTTTTGAAAACCTCATCCTCATAACTTGCCCTTTCATTTGCTTTCATTTTTAATCTGAATTTTTGGAGACAATTGAATTAGGAAGTTTTAAAGTGAACTTGTTTAAGGTCTCAAAGCAGTTATAAATAAATAAATACTCAGAGGTTCTAAAGTTCTGCAGGTCCCTTGTCTCAATCTGGTCCTTGGAAACTCAATCCCAGAACCCAGTGCCGTCAAGTTGATTCCGACTCATAGTGACCCTATGAATCAGTCAGGGTTCATTTATTCTGAACAGAGGCTGATGAGCTGTGAGCAGGAATCATAGTGAGGGGTTTACTGGACATCAAGAACTAGCTAAAAATGAGAATATTCTTGCTGGAAAAAAGTTGGGACATTGTTCTATGTAGGGAGGTATGGGGAGTGTGAGCCCTAAAGCTGTCCCCCAGTTCAATCTCTGACTAATTGTGTCATCATGGACAAGGCCTTTAGCACCCCGGGTTCCGCTTCTTCATCTTTAAAGTGTGAGAGTTGGTGGTAATCTCAGATATGCTTATGTCATTATAACCCATGAAACTGTGAATCTATCCAGAACACTTGGAGATAAGTGACAGAAATTAATGAAGGAAATGGGTTGGATATATTGCTGGGAGAAAGATTAATTCAAAACAGAGAAAGACAGGGCTAAGAAAATAACTTAAGCTTATGGGGAAAGGAACATAAAGAGAAAATGGTAAGGCATGTGCTTAGCCTTAACCTTACTGGAAAAATGTTGTTGTTAGCTGCCTTTGAGTTGGACCCCAACTCCTGGGGACCCAACGCACAGCTGAATGAAACACTGCTTAGTTCTGTGCCATCCCTGTGATCAGTTGCAAATTGGACCACTGTGATTCATAGGGTTTTCAGTGGCTGATTTTTAGAAGTAGACCACCAGGCTTTTCTTCCTAGACCATCTTAGTGCGAAGCTCCACTGAATCCTATTAATCATCACGGCAACACATCCATTGACAGATGGGCTGCATAGGAGGTGCGTTGGCCAGGAATGCAATTCGGGAATCCTGTGTGGAAAGTGAGAATTCTATCACTGAACCACACAACCATGCTGGAAAATTAGGAAATGATAATGCAATCGTCAGGGTCATGTATGAAACGACTTACAGTTTGGATCTTGCAGTAACTACTTTGTCTGCTTGGGGAGCATTTCTTTTTCCTGTATCCTGGTTCTCAGGTTTGTTCCAGATGTTGAGATTACCAGATAAATACTTTTATAATCAGGGTAACAGAACTTATTCAATGACGTAGTAAATGCCTTTTTATTTTTCTGTGCTGCAGACATTATGTACATTTGACAATTACTAACTGAAGGTTCATGGACATTAAGAGGGAAATCTATTTCCTACCAAAAGCTCTCCCCTCTAAAACAAATGAAGTACATTTCCCATATGTCGAGCCAGTAGGCAGAACTTCCAAAAGAGGCATTTCACTGCTCTCCTCCTTCTTGGAAAAATGTAAAAATTCAGGTGATCTCAGAACATCCTATCTTCAGAGGGTAATGTGAATTGCATGTTTCCTACACAGAAAGATTCATGGAAAAAATTGCAAAATAGCATTGCTGTCGTTAGCTGCTGTTGAGTCGGTTCCCAACTCATGGCCATCTCATACACAATGGGATGGGATGGGATGGCTGTAATCCACTGGATTTTCATTGGTTTATTTTTCTGAAGTAGATTGCCAAGCCTTTCTTCTTAATCTATTTTAGTCTGGAAATTCCCCTGAAACCTGTTCAGCATCATAGAAACATGCAAGTGTGTAATGATGGGTGGGTGGTGGCTGTGCTAAGGTGATCTGGCCGGGAATCAAAACTGGATCTCCTGCATGGAAAGCAAGAATTCTACCACTGGACCGCCACTACCCCTTAGGCAGCAGCATTGTTGTTGTGGTTGCGTGCCCTTGCATTACAGCCATTGACAAACAAGTGAAGAAAATTCCTAGCGTCACTTATAGTAGGGAAATTATTGTCTACAAAAATTTCATGCTCTGTCCAACTAAATGGAATATATCAGAGTAATAGAAAACGTGATTATGGCTCAAGAAGCAATATGTAGTAATGGTTAATGAGCTAAAGAATAATGAACTCGAGGGTGAGTTTAAATTTTGGCCCACTAAATTATTAGCATCTAATTTTAGGGAAGCTCTTTACTACCTCAGTTTCCTCATCTATAAAACTGGGTTTTTGGGTTGATTTTAGGGAAGCTCTTTACTACCTCAGTTTCCTCATCTATAAAACAGGGTTTCTCATAACATATATTATGTTGTGAGGATTAAATCAGTTAGAATATTTACTGTGTTTTATAACGGTACCTGGAATATAATAAGTAACTGATGAGAAATTATTATTTGCTACCTCTTTCAGTAGC
Source organism: Elephas maximus indicus (assembly GCF_024166365.1). Classification (NCBI taxonomy): domain Eukaryota; kingdom Metazoa; phylum Chordata; class Mammalia; order Proboscidea; family Elephantidae; genus Elephas; species Elephas maximus. The sequence goes on along the minus strand of NC_064819.1, from coordinate 1,095,152 downwards.
TACAAAAGAAATATCAAGGATACCACGTGCTGCCATAACAGAAATACCACAAGTGGGTGGCTTCAAGAAAGAGAAATTTATTTCCTCACAGTAAAGTGAGCTAAAAGTCCAAATTCAGGGCATCAGCTCCAGGGGAAGACTTTCTTTCTTTGTTTGCTCTGAAGGAAGGTCTTTGTCCTCAATCTTCCCCTGGTCTAGGAGCTTCTCAGGTGCAGGGACCCTGGGTCCAAAGGATGTTCTCTACTCCCGGCACTGCTTTCTTGGTGGTATGAGGGCCCCAGCTTTCTACTTGCTTCCCTTTCCTTTTATCTATTGAGAGATAAAAGGTGGTGCGGGCCATGTCCCAGGGAAACTCCTTTACCTTGGAGTCAGGAAGGTGACCTGAGTAACAGTGGTATTATAATCCTACCCTAATCCTCTCAACGTAAAATTACAATCACAAAATGGAGGACAACCACACAATACTGGGAATCATGGCCTAACCAAATTGATACACACATTTTTGGGGGGACATAATTCAACCCACTACACCAAGGAAATGTGTTGTTTGATTTCTCAATAAATATTTGTTAGATGACCACTGTGTCTCATACAGTCCACTAATGAAGGTTAATTACTAGAAAATGGTACCTAAGGAAATTAAAGAATCATGCTTGAGAAATGAGGCAGAAATTATTGAAGTGGCAAATATCTGGTCCATTCAGAAGAACAGATCTGATTTTATTTTTGTTTTCACCTTTCAGGAGAAAAGTCCTGTAATGAACAACTTTACATTAAGAGAGGTTCCATATACTTTGTCTCACCGGGGGACCCATTTAAACTGGAGTGTCCTGTGACATACTGTGCTAACCGACCTAACGTAACCTGGTGCAAGTTCAAAGGAATACAATGCTTAGCTCTTTGGGATGGACTTCGGCAACACACAAGTTGGGAAGAAAGGAAGAATATTTCAACTTTTATTCTGCATTTTGAACAAGTGCTTGCTAGTGACAATGGGTCATACCGATGTATGGCTGATACGTTTACATCTGGACTTATTACAAGCCACTCAGTAACCATTTCTGTGACGGGTGAGTTCTAGACATTGAGACCATCTAATGCCTTTCTTGCCATTTCAAGGAAAAGAAGGACCCAGATTCTAATGTTGTTGGGTTAGACACTGACCTAATGTAACACATCAGAAGTTTACTGTGTCCCACAGATTGTGGTGGACATGTATATGTGTATAAATCATATATAAAAGGTATTGATCTTGTCTTTAAGGGGTATTCAAATCTGTTTGGTAAGTCCAAATGTGTATCAATGATATTTGGGAAGAGTTACAAAGTGAATGCCAATAGAAGACAGCTCAATTATTTGTCCTTGGGTTAATTTCTTCTTTCTTTTTTTCTGTTTTTGACTTTTGTTGGTTATAATTCTTTGAAGTTGCATGTGCGGTGCTGAAACAATTAAAATAAATAAATAAATAAAAAGAAACAATTACACACTTGTAAATAGTTCAGTTTGCATTAGGGAAAAGGACACACATATACTCCCTAATGAATTTTAGAAATAGCTTCAATTGCTCATATGCAAGTTCAAACTGAAGCTGAAGAAAATGAGAATAAGTCCAGGAGAGTCAAAGTACAACCTTGAGTATTTCCCATCTGAATTTAGAGACCACCTTGAGAATAGATTTGAAACACTGAACACCAATGACTGAAGACCAGAAGAGTTGTGGTATGACATCAAGGACATAATACATGAAGAAAGCCAGAGATCATTTAAAAAACAGGAAAGAAAGAAAAGACCAAAATGGATGTCAGAAGAGACTCTGAAACTTGCTCTTGAACGTTGAGTAGCTAAAGCAAAAGGAAGAAATGGTGAAGTAAAAGAGATGAACAGAAGATTTCAAAGGTTGGCTCTAGAAGACAAAGTAAAGTATTATAATGACATGTGAAAAGACCTGGAGGTAGAAAACCAAAAGGAAAGAACACATTCAGCAGTTTTCAAGCTGAAAGAAGTGAAGAAAAAACTCAAGCTCTGCGTTGCAATATTGAAAGATTTTACTGGGAAAATATTAAATCATGTGGGAAGCATCAAAAGAAGGTGAAAGAAATACCCGGCGTCACTATACAGAAAAGAATTTGTTGACATTCAACCATTTCAGGAGGTAGGATATGATCAGGAACTGATGGTACTGAAGGAAGAGGTCTAAGCTGCACTGAAGTCATTGGTGAAAAACAAGGCTCCAGGAATTGACAGAATGCCAATATAGCTGTTTCAACAAACGGATGCAAGCTGGAAGTGTTCACCGTCTATGCCAAGAGATTTAGAAGACACCTACCTGGCCAACTGACTGGAAGAGATCCATATTTGTTCCCATTCCAAAGAAAGGTGATCCAATAGAATGCAGAAATCACCAATCAGTATCTTTAATATCACACAACTAAAATTTTGCTGAAGATTATTAAAAGGCAGCTGCAGCAGTAAATTGATAGACAACTGCCAGAAATTCAAGTGGGATTCAGAAGAGGACATGGAACAAGGGATATCATTTCTGATGTCAGTTGGATTCTGGCTGAAAGCAGAGAATACCAGAAAGATGTTTATCTGTATTTTATTGACTATGCAAAGACATTGAACTGTGTGGATCATAACAAACTATGGATAACATTGCGAAGAATGGGAATTCCACACCATTGAATTGAGCTCGTTAAGAACCTGTACACAGATCAAGTGGCAGTAGTCTGAACAGAACAAGGGAAAACTGCATGGTTTAAAGCTAGGAAAGTTGTGCATCAGGGTTGTATCCTTTCACCATACTTATCCAATCTGTATGCTGAAAAAATAATCTGAGAAGCTGGACTATATGAAGAAGAACTCAGCTACAGGATTGGAGGAAGACTCATTATCAGCTTACATTATGCAAATATCACAACCTTGCTTCTTGAAAGTGAAGAGGACTTGAAGTACTTAGTGTTGAAGATCAAAGACCACAGCCTTCAGTATGGATGACACCTCAACATAAAGAAAACAAAAACCCTCACAACTGGACTGATATGCAACATCATGATAAACAGGGAAAAGATTGAAGTTGTCAAGGATTTCATTTCACTTGGATTCACAATCAACACTCATGGAAGCAAGAGTCAAGAAACCAAAAGGCGCGTTGCATTGGGCAACTCTGCTGCAAAAGATCTCTTTAAAGTGTTAAAAAGCAAAGATAACACCTTGAAGACTAAGGTGTGCCTGACCCAAGCCATGGTGTTTTCAGTCTCCTCATATGCATGCAAAAGCTGGACAATGAATAAGCAGGACTGAAGTAGAATTGACAACTTTGAATTGTGGTGTTGGAGAAGAATATTGAGTATGCCATGGACTGCGAAAAGAACAAACAAATCTGCCTTGGAAGAAGTAAGAACAGAATGCCCCTTAGAAGCAAGGATGGTAAGACTACATCTCACATACTTTGGACATGTTATCAGGAGGGATCAGTCCCTGGAGAAGGACATCATCATTGGTAAAGTAGAGGGTCAGAGAAAAAGGAGTAGACCCTCAGCAATATGGACTGACACAGTGGCTGCAACAATGGGCTCAAGCATAACAATGATAAGAGGATGGTGCAGAAGTGGGCAGTGTTTTGTTTCGTTGTATATAGGGTCACTAAGAGTCGGAACTGACTCGGTGGCACCTAACAACAACAACATACGTATATGTATATACATATATACACATAAATATATATATATGTATAGGAGCCCTGGTGGTACAGTGGTTAAGAGCTCCCCTGCTAATCAGAAGGTTGGCAGTTCTAATCCACGAACCACTCCTTGAAAACCCTATGGGGCAGTTCTACTCTGTCCTATAGGGTCACTATGAGTTGGAATCAAATTGACAGAAGTTTCATTTTTTTATTGTTGTTGTTATATTGCAAAATATACATACACATACATAAATACATATGCAAAAAATAAGTCAGACTTGATCAAAGGTCTAAATGTAAGAGCTAAAACTATAAAACTCGTGGAAGAAAACACAGGGACAAATCTTCCTGACTTTGGATTTGGCAACAGTTTCTTAGATATGATGTGAAAAGCATAGTAACAGAAGAAAAAAATAGATGAATTGACTTCATCAAAATGAAAAACTTCTGTGCATCTAAAGACAATATCAAGACAGTAAAAAGACCATCTATAAAATGGGAGAAAATATTTGCATGTCATTTATCTGATAAGGGTCTAGAGTCCAGAATATGCAAAGAACTCTTACAAGTCGATAACAAACAACCTGCTTACAAAATAGGTGAAGTACTTGAATAGATAATTCTCCAAAGAAGATACACAAACGGCTAACAAGCACATGAAAAATGTGCTCAGCGTTATTAGTCATTAGGAAAATTCAAATCAAAGCCACAATGAGATACCACTTCATGCTTACTGAAAAACCACTTCTGTAAAGGCAATTCCATCTCATGGCGACCCTATAGGACAGAGTAGAACTGCTCCCATAGGGTTTCCAAGTCTGTAAATCTTTATGGAAGCAGATTGCCTTATCTTTCTCCTGTGGAGCAGCTGGTGGGTTTGAACTGCCAACCTTTCAGTTAGCAACCAAGAACTCAACTGTGGGTTGCACCACAAGGGCTCCTTTCACATCTAAGATGCCTATTATCAGGAAAATGAAAAATAACAAGTGTTGGCAAGAGTGAGGAGAAATTGGAACCCTTGTGAATTGTTAGTGGGAGTGTAAAATTCTACAACTGCTGTGGAAAATGGTTTGGCATTTCCTCAAACGTTAAACGTAGAATTACCATATGACCTAGCAATTCTACTCCTTGGTATATACCCAAAAGAATTGAAAACAAGTGTTCAAACAGAACTTGTACACTGATGTTCATAGCAGCGCTGGTCACAGTAGCCAAAGGTGCAAACAACCCAAATGTTTGTTGACTGATGAATGGATAAACAAAGTATGGTACATCCACACAAGGAAATATTTTTGGCCATATAAAAGAATGAAGTATTGATACACGCTACGACATGGATTAACATGGAAAACATCATGCTAAGTGAAAGAAGTCAAACACAAAAGGTCACATGTTCTGTGATTCCATTGATATGAAATACTCAAAACAGGCAAATGCAGAGACAGAAAACAGATGAGAGGTTGCCAGCAACAGGGGTAGAAAAAGGGAATGGGAGGTGATCACTTAATGGGTCCAGGGTTTCCTTTTGGGGTTTTAAAAACATTCTGGAACTAGATAGTGGTGATGGCTGTAAAACATTGCAAATGTAGTAAATATCACTGAATTGTACACTTTCAAATGGCTAAAATGGTAAATTTTAAGTTATAGGAGTTTTACAGTAGCAGAGTATATTTGGATCAAAGAAGAGCACTCATCCTGAAGGTTATTGCAAAAGAGAAACTTCAAAGAGGTTTGGTGCAGTGTTCGCATGTTTGAAATGTTATGCACAGCCTCCTATGTTTCTTTGTTTTATGGACACCGTTGCCATGAATGCGTAAATTTTGGTATTTTTAAAAATTCATTTCCTTACTTAGTAGGCACAGTCCAGAGTCAGTCTTTAAACTCAAAGTTGCTCAGTGAAGGAATCCCTTTAAGTCTCATTAGAGTCCTTAAAATAACTCTAAGGTAGCCTGGTGAGGGAAAGCACAGGGATCTGGTGATAGCTGCAACTCTCTTTCATGCAGCACGGAAGTACAAAGGGAATTGACGGCAGAGCTGGAGAGATCCCGCTTTTGCAAATTTGGGAGCAAGCTGAATGGTAGTTACCTGTGACCTTCTGTGCACTGGCCTGTAAACTGGCTTAAACGACTTTCTTTTCTATAACATATACCATAGTATCTGGCTCCTGGTAGGCACTCAGGAGCTATTTCTCAGTAAATCAATTAGTTAAAGAACATAACCTACCCAAAGTGTAAAAACTGCTTAAAGCAGCCTGGAGAAGCCTATATTGAGGAGGTACAGAATGTACACCTTCTGGAGAGAACTGCACTATTAATTCACACCTTCGAGAGAAAATATTGAAAATTTAAAGTACAATTTTTTCAACCGGCAAAATAAATGAATAACAATAAGAAAAGCTTGAAAAACATTTCTTTCGGGATAAAATGATTAAGTGCTATAGAATAGTTTATATAATATGTTGTTGTTGTTAGGTGTCATCCAGTTGGTTCCAACTCACGGCAACCCCATGGACAACAGAATGAAACACTACCCAATCCTGTGCCATCTTCATGATTGTGGTTGTGCTTGGGCCCATGGTTGCAGCCACTGTGTCAATCCATCTCATTGAAGGTCTTTCTCTTTTCGATGGCCCTCTAATTTGCCAAACTTGATGTCCTTCTTGAGGACATTCTTCATGATGTCCCTCTTGATAACATGTCCAAAGCATGTGACAGGAAGTTTTTCCATCCTAGCTTCCAAGGAGCATTCAAGCTGTACTTTTTCCAAGACAGATTTGTTCATTCTTCTGGCAGTCCATGGTATATTCAATATTCTTCACCAACACCATAATTCAAAGGCGTCAATTCTTCTTCAGTCTTCCTTATTCATTGTTCAGTTTTCACATGCATATGAGGTGATTGGAAATACTATGGCTTGGGTTGGGCACACCTTAGCCCTCAAAGTGACATCTTTGCTTTTTAATACTTCAAAGAGGTCTTTTGCAGCAGACTTGCCCAATGCAATATGTCGTTTGCCTTCTTAACTGCTGCTTCCGTAAATTTTTTTTTTCCCGTGGGCATTGATTGTGGATCCAAGTAAAATGGAGCCCTTGATAACTTCAATATTTTCTTCATTCGTCATGATGGTATTTACTGGTCCAGTTGGTAGGATTTTTCTTTTCTTTATGTTGCAGTGCAATCCATATTTAGTCTATAGTCTGGAAGCTCCGCTGAAACTTGTACACCAAGGGTGACCCTGCTGGTATTTGAAATAACAGTGGCAAGACTTCCAGTATCACAGCAACACGCAAACCACCACAGTACGACAAACTGACGGACACGTAGTGGTTATATAATATATATGTTTATTAATATAATATATAATAAAATTAAATTTAGGTACATGGAATTCACCTTCCTTGGAAGAGAAGTCTTATATAAATTTGCATTGTGTTTGTGTGTGCCAAAATAAGACATTTTCTTTTAAATTTAGCCTTGTTTCATGGGAACCAATTTACTTCTGTCCCACAGGGGGGAATTTAGTTGGAGTCAGAGACAAGCTAATACTTCCTTGTCACGCAAACGTCTCCCAGGAGTATTACAGTTTCTCCTCTATCCCATCTTTGGATCATCCCATGGCTGTTGCACATAGTTGTAGAGTTCGAAAAGTATACTAGGGACCAAGTGAACACTGAAATTAGGATCAACAATCTGTCTACCCTGGAGGAGCAGGATCTAACTTCAGGGGAAAGGGAGGCAGCATGTCCTCTTCAAAGCCTGTGTCCTGAGGGGATGTGTTTATTACTGTGGGACTAGAACAGAGCACAAAAGATGAAATGATGAGAGGAAGTCCAAGAGCCAAGTAGAAGACATATTAACGGTCTTATAAATCTTGATGTTTTCTATTCTCCTTGTTTCCTGCTCTCCTACCTTCCTTATCACTCCCTCTCTTGTTGTTTTATTAATTAATGCCCTTACCCCCTTTGGGAACTCCCCAGGACTTTGCTTTTGTACTACTATTGTCTGTCAACACTCTTCTCCTCTGTGATTTATTCTTTCCTACAGCTTCTATGTGCATCTCAGACCTTCATTACCTTCCATCTAAACAATTTCAAGTAATTGTCTGGCTGGACTCCTTGTCTTTAGTGTTTCCCCATTTTGGTTCATTTCAGCAAAAATCTTCCTAATACTCCTGTATCATAATGCCATTCTTCTTTTGAGCCCCCTTCAAGCATTCACAGTGTTCGTATTCGGTTCATGCTTTTTAACCAACTTTCCTGGCCTTCCACAGTCTGTCCCACACAGAGCTTCTCAGCTCCAGCCTGACAGCACTACTTGGCGTTGGCTTGTCTTCCTCATGGCCCATTCCACACTACTCTCACACTTGCAGGGCACCCATTCATCTGTCCCCATCTATCAAAGTTCTACCCCTCTTATCAAGGGCAACTCATTTCCCAAGTTCTCAGTGAAACCATCCACAGTCACCTTAGGGGATTCCTGTTTACCAATTTTTATGGCATTTAAGGTCTGTACCTCTTATTTATTACCATTTCCTTGTACTGTAGTAATGTGTGGAAATGTCTTTTGTCCAATAAAGAATTATAATGTCTTAGGAGGCAGAAATTGTACCATATTTCAGTGGGTCATCTCTGCTTCCTTTATAAGAGTTAGGGGTTGACAACTCATTTGTGGATTTTCTTTTAGCGAAGTGGTGAAAACAGAGATAACAGGGAAAGGGAGGAAGATAAATTCCTTTTCCTTCTGTACCCAGGAGTGCTCAGTAAACAGAGTATGAGGTAAGGAGAGAAATATAGTCAGGACTTATGTTCCAGGATGATGCTTTAAATAAATACATTTTGGAGGTATAATGAAAAAGTATTTTATGTTCTTCCCTGAAATATCTTTCTTTAGGGATTTTCTTAATTTTGTATCTGATTCTCCTTTGCTTTTTATGGTCAATTTGGTTTTTGTAAGAACAGGTTTGTGACAGAGTAGGAACTTGGATGCTCATGGGAAAGCGATAGTCTCCCAAAATGAAGACAAATACTTTCCAGAGCAAACCAAAGTCCCAAGAGAGAAGATGACAGAGCTAGGGAACAGTCTCTGGAACAAGCATTGGCCTTCAACTCTGTCCTCTTCAACCAGCCCTTGGCTACTCCCTGCTTAGGGACCCACGAAGGTGGGTGGTCACTATCTGTGCAGGAAAGTAGGGGCAGGAAATGGGCAGGAAAAGACAGGCACAATCTTTGTTTCACATTGAGTGCCCAGCAAGTCACCCTGCTTCCATGGAAGCTTACTTGGAGCATCTGTTCAAGGTGTGTCTTGTTATTTCAGGTGCTAGAAGGTGTCATACAGGCTGTATTATGTCACAATACATAAATGAATGGGGAGGAAAGATCAAAGCAGACAGATGAAGGTTACGTTGTTTCTACACAGTTTTTCTGTGAGTCTCAAAATGAATCCAGGAATTTACTTTGTGCTCTTGATCTCAAAGTGATGATCCACACATCATGCAAACTGTCGTTGGATTGAAATATTGTTAGTGTGCAAACACAAGCCCTCTCAGAGACGAGATCTGATACTGGACACGCCTGAGGGTGCGCCCTTCTTGTTTTCATAACCAGTTTCAACTCTCTATCTTGTTTTTCTATTTCAGCACGGACTCAAAATAATTCAGAACACCTTCTAATCAGTAAGTATCAAATTAGTCGTTTAAAATTAAGAAAACTAGATTGTTTAGTAGTTGGAGAACTCACAGTAAAAGTTGGATCTTAGCGAGTAGATTTGGTTTGTGTTAGGTTATCATGTTGTGGACCTTAGTCTCTATTCCTATCCATGCCCCTTCCCCAGAGGGCTGGGCCTGCCACCCTTGGCAATGACTTGGGTACCCGACCAACCTTAGCAGCAGCTGGAGCAGGGAAAACACAGCCTTTACTTTTGCTCTAAATTACTAAACCATTTTATGTCTGGCTCCATTTGCCACTGACAATCTTTACCTAAAACCAAGCATCTAGAGAAGCAACTCATACATATAACAGAGTATCTTAGTCCAGTAGTTTTCATACTGTGTAACAGTAACCTGTAATAAAAATTACGTCTTATACCCTAACCCATAATACAAACATACACGTACGTGAATAACTGAAATAAAAGTTTCCCAAAGCTGTGTTTATCCCAAGCCAGGGTTTCTCAACCTTGGCAGTATTGACATTTCAAGCGTTTAATTATATAAGGATTGAGGGGAAGCTGTTTTGTGCATTGCACGGTGTTTAGCATCACCCCTGGCCTCTACTCACTAGATGCTGGCTCCCCAGCCTTGTGATAGTCAAAAATGCCTCCAGACATTGCCAAATTGCCCCAGCTGAGAACCATTGCTCTAGCGTGTGTAATATATTCTGATATTTTCTCTTCTGCTCTGCTTCGTTTTCAAAAATATGCTGTTTGTGACCTACTGAATTATTTTCATGACCTACAAATAAATTGAACCCCGTGTGGACAAATGAGGCCTTAATGTCCATTATCATTGATTAATAGTAACCAGTGCCAGCTCTATACCCACGTGACCAAAGAGTTATGAGGCAAGGAAAGGTTGCCATGTTGAAGGAACTTTATTATCAGAAAGATATGGGCTGGAGTCCCAGCTGCCACTCACTGGCTATCCGACCTTGGGCCAGTCTTAGAACAATAAAATGCATCGCAATCATGGAACTGAATACAAATTATGGCTTCCTACTTTTCTTAAGTGGTAAATATGAGAGTTAAATAAGATAATGTAAATGAACAGCATTGATGAGGTACTTTCTGAGAGCTATTATGGATCTCTACAGAGGATTAACCCTAGCCTAAAAAAGGGCTTTTGCAAAAAATAAAGTATAATTTAGGGTGGCATATGCTTAGCAATAAAACAAGAGGTGGGTAAGGGCACCGAGGTAGGGGATTCTCAGGAAAGGCTTCCTGGAGGGAGGGGATGGAGGCGTCCACCTGTAACCTCCTTCATTCAGGTTCTGATAACACAGAAAACCGGTTGCTCTCAAGAAGATTTCAACTCTGGCGACCCCGTGTATTGCAGAATAGAACTGCACTCCGTAGGGTTTTCAAGGCTTCAACCTTTTGAAGCAAATCACCAAGGCTTTCTTCTCAGGTGCCTCTGGGTGTTTTGGAACTGCCTACCTTTGGGTTAGTAGTGGAGCAATGAACTATTTGTACCACCCAGGGACCCCAACAAAGTAGGAGGCATTGCAAATGCTAATATATCTCAGAGTTCCTGACTGTCTTTAGTATTTGCCAACATTTCAGATGCAACCAGTGCCTCAGGACCTCCCTCCCAGGATGAAACAGCAAACAGAAAATGGCTCCTTTATAGTTTGCTTCCTTTGGGGGGATTATCTCCACTCCTCATTACCTGTTTCTGCCTGTTCTGCTGCCTGAGAAAGTGCCAAGGTGAGTTTCGCCAAGGTGGGTTTCATTTTCCCTCTTCCCCTCTGCACCTACAGTTGGGTTTCTCTATTCCTGGGACCGGTAGATTTTTACCTGGATTCAGCTGTTGTCTTTCATGATCTTCTTGGATATGCCATGGACAATGATTTCTTGGGTGGTGTTTCATACACTAAAGATCCAAATGGATTAATTCAAGCTCACTCAAGTCATGGAGCAGGCATGCTCACTACTATATCACAGTCCTCCAGTCAGGGATATGGTAAGAAGGGCACATGGCTGGGAATTTCTCCTTCAATTTGTGTGAATCTTAGGATTTTTTTTTTTTTAGGATTGTATCAGAAGAAGCTCTTATAAACCTTGAGGAGGTTGAAATGATCTCTCAGATCATGCCTTTATGATTTGAGTAATTTTGTCTCATCCTTTTTCATAGCCACACCACAGCATTCCAGTCATACACACTCTTGTTGCCGGTTCTGACACGCTACATGCTTGAACTGAACCCTAACTCAACAATAATGTGTTCGAAAAATGCATGTTTGGTTATGATGGGAGAGAGAGAGAGCCAGTGCCATTGAGTCGACCTCGACTCATAGCGACCCTATAGGACAGAGTAGAACTGCCCCATTGAGTTTCCAAGGTTATGATGGGAGGGGCGTGATATTTTGAAAACAATTACCGTCTGCTTATGTAAAACATCCTTCAACTCACAACCACTTACACATCGTAAGACAGGTAACGTCCTTCAACCTCACAACTACTTACACACTGGTAAGACAGGTTCGCATGGACAATTTTGATCTAGTTGTGGCCTAAACCACTTCAGTTCTCTCTTTTATCCTCTCTTCCATTTTCTCCCATCCCCTTTCCACAACACAGTCACAGAATAACTATGCTGTTGTTGTTAGGTGTTGTCGAGTCAGTTCCCAATCATAGCAACCCTATGTACGGCGGAACAAAACACTGCCTAGTCCTGCACCGTCCTCACAATTGTTGTTACATTTGAGCCCGTTGTTGCAATGCCTGTGTCAATCCATCTTGTTGAGGGTCTTTCTCTTTTTTGATGACCCCCTAGTTTACCAAGAATGATGTCCTTCTCCAGGAACTGGTCCCTTTCGATAACATATCCAAAGTACGTGAGGCACAGTCTCACCATTCTCACTTCTAAGAAGCGTTCTGGCTGTACTTCTTCCAAGACAAATTTGTTCGTTCTGCACAATCTCACCATTCTCACTTCTAAGAAGCATTCTGGCTGTACTTCTTCCAAGACAAATTTGTTCGTTCTGCTGGCAGTCTGTGAATTCAATATTCTTTGCCAATACCATAATTCAAGTGTATCCATTCTTCTTTGGTCTTTCTTATTCATTGTCTAGCTTTTGCATGAATATGAGGCAATTGGAAATGTTATGGCTTGGGTCAGGCACATTTTAGTCCTCAAAGTGACATCTTTGCTTTTTAACGCTTTAAAGAGGCTTAAAAAGCAGCAGATTTGCCCAATGCAATACGTCATTTGATTTCTTGACTGCTGCTTCCATGGGTGCTGATTGTGGATCCAAGTAAAATGAAATCCTTGACAACTTCATTATTTTCTCCATTTATCATGATGCTGCTCATTGGTCCACTTGTGAGGATTTTTGTTTCCTTTATGTTGAGGCGTAATCCATACTGAAGGCTGTGGTCGTTGATCTTCATTACTAAGTGCTTCAAGTCCTCTTCACTTTCAGCAAGCAAGGTGGTGTCATCTGCATTTGGTAAGTTATTAATGAGTCTTCCTCCAATCCTGATGCTGTATTCTTCTTCATATGGCCCAGCTTCTTCAATTATTTGCTCAGCATACAGATTGAACAAGTATGGTGAAAGGATACAAACCTGATGTACATCTTTCCTGATTTTAAACCACATAGTATCCCCTTCTTCTGTTTGAGTGACTGCCTTTTTGTCTATGTACAGGTTCCACATGAACACAAGTGTTCTGGAATTCCCATTCTTCACAATGTTATCCATAGTTTGTTATGATCCACACAGTCAAATGCCTTTTCATAGTCAATAAAACACAGGTAAACATCTTTCTGGTATTCTCTGCTTTCAGCTAAGATCCAACTGACATCAGAAATGATATCCCTCATTCTACATCCTCTTCTGAATCCAGTTAGAATTTCTGGCAGTTCCCTGTTGAAGTAGTTCTCGAATTATCTTCAAAATTTTTTCTTGAGTGTGATATTAATGATGTTGTTTGATAATTCCTGCATTCTGTTGAATCACCTTTCTTTGGAATGGGAACAAATATGGATCTCTTCCAGTCAGTTGGCCACGTAGCTGCCTTCCAAATTTCTTGGCATAGACTAATGAATGCTTCTAGCGTTGCATATTCATTTATTGAAACAGCTCTATTTGTATTCTGTCAATTTCTCGAGCTTGGTTTTTCCCCAGTGACTTCAGTGCAGCTTGAACTTCTTCCTTTCAGTACCATTAATTCTTTATCAGATGCTACTTCCTGAAATGGCTGAACATTCATCAGTTCTTTTTGCTACAGTGACTGTGTATATATTCCTTCCATCTTCTTTTGATGCTTCCTGGGTCATTCAGTGTTTTGCCCATAGAATCCTTCAATATTGCAAGTGGATGCTTGAATTTTTTTCTTCAGTTCTGTCAGCTTGAGAAATGCTGATTGTGTTCTTTTCTTCTGGTTTTCTAACTCTGGGTCTTTGCATATATCATTATAATACTTTGTCTTCTTGAGCTGTGCTTTGAAATCTTCTGTTCAGCTCTTCTATTTCATCATTTCTTCCATTTGCCTTATCTACTCTGTGTTCAAGAGCAAGTTTCAGCGTCTCTTCTGACATTCATTTTGGTCTTATCTTTCTTTCCTGTCTTTTTAATGACCTTTTGCTTTCTTCATGTATGATGTCCTTGATGTCATCCTTTATTATGTCTGCCACAAGAGAAAGCTTTGTCTGGGTAAATGTGCTTCTGGTGTTTTGCGATGAGGTCTTCTGTGGCCCAGAGACTTTTCAGAATCCTGAGGAATTTCTTTATTATCCCAGCTTTGAGTCTTAAACTCCAGGGCTTTTTCCGGGGTCCCTCTGTAAAGTTTCATTATCTTTCTTGAGGCAGCTGGAACTTCTCTCAGAATGGCAGAAAGAGAAGCAGGGACTAGCTGGTAGGGGATTCTGGGTATGATGGTGACAGGACTGTAGGGTCTCTGTCATTGGGTAAGGAATGTCCCCAGTGCAAGGATTTCCAGTCTTTTAAAAGTGATATACTGGATTCTGTTCCTCCCTCTTGGATGTGCTGTGGGAATATCTTGAATGAGAAGTGATGAAACAGTGAGGAAAATGGCCAGGGTGAATTCTCAGGAGCAGAGGGATGTGTAGCATGCAGTTGTTGTTGTTGTTAGGTGCCATCAAGTCGGTTCCTACTCATAGTGACCCCATGCACAACAGAACGAAACACTGCCCAGTCCTGAGCCATCCTTACAATCGTTGTTATGCTTGATCTCATTGTTGCAGCCACTGTGCCAATTCACCTCGTTGAGGGTCTTCCTCTTTTCTGCTGACCCTGTACTCTGCCAAGCATGATGTCCTTCTCCAGGGACTGATCCCTCCTGACAACATGTCCAAAGTATGTAAGATGCAGTCTCACCATCCTTGCCTCTAAGGAGCATTCTGGACGCACTTCTTCCAAGACAGATTTGTTTGTTCTTTTGGCAGTCCGTGGTATATTTAATATTCTTTGCCAACACCACAATTCAAAGACGTCAACTCTTCCTTGGTCTTCCTTATTCATTATCCAGCTTTCACATGCATATGATGCCATTGAAAATACCATGGCTTCGGTCAGGCACACCTTAGTCTTCAGGGTGACATCTTTGTTCTTCAACACTTTGAAGAGGTCCTTTGCAGCAGATTTGCCCAATGCAGTGCGTCTTTTGATTTCTTGACTGCTGCTTCCATGGCTGTTGATTGTGGATCCAAGTAAAATGAAATCCTTGACAACTTCAATGTTTTCTCCGTTTATCATGATGTTGTTCATTGGTCCAGTTGTGAGGATTTTTGGTTTACTTTATGTTGAGGTGTAATCCATACTGAAGGCTGTGGTCTCTGATCTTCATTAGTAAGTGCTTCAAGTCCTCTTCACTTTCAGCAAGCAAGGTCGCGTCATCTATATAACACAGGTTGTTAATGAGTCTTCCTCCAATCTTGATGCCCCATTCTTCTTCATATAATCCAGCTTCTCGGATTATTTGTTCAGTATACAGATTAAATAGGTATGGTGAAAGAATACTACCCTGACGCACACCTTTCTTGACTTTAAACCAATCAGTATCCCCTTGTTCTGTCCGAACAACTGCCTCTTTATCTATGTAAAGGTTCCTCATGAGCACAATTAAGTGTTCTAGAATTCCCATCCTTTGCAGTGTTATCCATAGTTTGTTATGATCCATACAGTCGAATGCCTTTGCATAGTCAATAAAACACAGGTAAACATCTTTCTGGTATTCTCTGCTTTCAGCCAGGATCCATCTGATATCAGCGGTGATATCCCTGGTTCCTCATCTGCTTCTGAAACCAGCCTGAATTTCTGGCAGTTCCCTGTTGATATACTGCTGCAGCCGTTTTTCAATGATCTTCAGCAAAATTTTGCTTGCGTGTGATATTAATGATATTGTTCTATAATTTCCACATTTGGTTGGATTGCCTTTCTTGGGAATAGGCATAAATATGGATGTCTTCCAGTCAGTTGCCCAGGAAGCTGTCTTCCCTATTTCTTGGCATAGACAAGTGAGCACCTCCAGCGCTGCATCTGTGGCATGCTAGCCACAGCAAATAAACCAATAATAGCATCACAGCATACAATTGGTAGGAGGCCCTTAGGCTGGATAGGCTGCCAACCTTGCTCTAGACACTAAATTTCAATTTAGCAGTCGGATTCCAGAATTAAAACCCAAATTTATAGGGAATTAGGGAAGAGTTTCATGCTGTTCTTTAGTTTCTTTATTTCCCTTTTTGTCTTCCAGAGAAACGAAAGAAGACTTCTGATTCAACAGGAAGGGAAATTAACCTGGTATGTTTGAAGTATCTCTTAAAACAAATGGATTTGAGTTTTACGCTGTTAATATTTAGATATATCTTCTTATTTAATGAATCTATGTAACACTTATGTGTCCTAAGTGCTATATATATATTCACTCTTTTTTCTTAATTTTTAAAAATTTTTTTTACATTCACCTCTGATGCAAAGTTTCATGAGAATCAACAAGTTTCATAATAAGTGGTTCTCAGGATGGGAGGTGGGAAGCAGTGTAGACCCTCAACAGAAAATTCAGAAACTGCTTCAGCCTATTCACTTATTCTCACAGAAACTTCTTACAGTCTTTCTGGAAGAGAATAGGAAGTTAGTGGAAGAATGAGCACATCCATGACCTCATAAAATGACTGGATTTCCTTGTAAATCACACACACTGATAAAGGGGTGTGCTCACAGGCTCCTTTATTGTGCAAAATCCCCTGATTCTGTGTGGGATCCTCAGAGACAAGACCTCCTAGACTAAGCAAAGGATGTTTTAGAGGCAGTGCCAATTTTTCTTACAATTTCTTGGAAAATAAATTTGGGCCTTTATTTTGGGTTTAATGATGTATAAATATTAGAACTCAGAGAAGAATATAAGATTGGTTAATATGTTTGCAAAATTTTTTTTTATGAATATCTTTAACTAAAAACAAATAACTAGTCAAAAATGAGTTACTGTAAACAAACTTAATTTTTTTCTGTGTGTTTCAGTAAGGAGGAGTAGGAATAAAGAGGTGCTCCCATAAAGATTTTAGCCTAAGAAACCCTTTGGTGCAGATCTGCTCTGTCCCCTAGGGTCACTATGAGTTGGAATTGACTCAGTGACACACAACAACAACAACTGTCTTCAGTGGAAGAAAGGTGTGGCAATCTGCTTTCATTAAGATTACAGTCAAGAAAACCCTATGGAGCAGTTCTAACCTGTAACATATGGCGTCATCATGAATTGGAATCAACTCAATGGTAATGGGTTAAACTTCTTGAAGGCTCCAGAAAAATCAGAGGCAGATATAGCCAACAATTCTACATATAATATTAAATGGCACAAAGCTTTCTTCACCAACCCTCCTAATTTTAAACCAAACCAAATACTTTCAACTTAGTAAACTTGTATTAAATTTTTAGTAAGTATCAATAAACATTGTGTCGGGTGTTAAGGTTGTGTTTCCTGAAGTAGGGAGATTTTCTTAAACATTATTTCCTCTCTTCCTATAGTGAACCACAACAAAAATTCTACATTCTGTCACAATCAGTCCTGTGAGTTATGAAACCGTTTAGAACAATAACCTAAATAATTTCTGTGCAAACAAAATCCAGGTTGGTTAAAATGTGAGCATATTTTTTCTGTGTGAGCTGGATGAATTATTTATAACTTAAACTATAACTTAAAGTTGAATTCAAAATGTGTTTTTCTGTGTGTGCATTTATTCGGGAGTATTGTTTTAAGGTGTTCATGTCTTTCACTGGAATTTGAATTGCTCCACTTGAGTTGTCAGGCATTTCAGGAAATAATCAAAGAGATGACATATCAGACCCTTGGGGCTGAAGACTTTTTTTTTTTTTTATTGTACTTTAGATGAAAGTTTATACAACAAACTAGTTTCTCTTTAAACAGCTAGTACCTATATTGTTCTATGACATTGGTTAACAACCCCACGACATGTCAACGCTCTCCCTTCTCAGCCTTGGGTTCCTTATTACCAGCTTTCCTGTCCCCTCCTGCCTTCTAGTCGTTGCCCCTGGGCTGGTGTGCCCCTTTAGTCTCTTGGGGCTGACGACCTTTTTAAGAAGGAACTCACATGGAAGCCAGTGGACTAGAAATACAAAGTAGAGAAAAAAACTGGTAAAAAGATGGCAGGTATATATAAAAGTCAAAGTTCTGATCTTATTCCAGAATGGTCCTTTGAGGGTATAAAAGTGCTTGGTATACTAAAAACAAACCAATTGTACATTTTTAAAGGGTGATTTTTATGGTATCTGAATTATATCTCAATACTTATAAAAAAATGCTTCATAAACTGTAAAATGCCATACAAATGTGAGCTGTGACTGCCACCTCTGCCTTTATCACCTCTGCCCACCATACCATGGGGCACCAGCCTTGTGGTATACCACCCACATTGATCACCACCCACACTCAGTCACAGAGCACCATGCTTGCTTTCACCCCATTCATTCTGACAAAACTTATCGTGGAAATGAGCTATCTTTTGAGAAGAAAGCCAGGTAACTGAATTAATAGATTTAGTTATTGAAAAGTACAACAGAGACCTTGCTGGTACATTGCAGATTTATGGCTATTAGGTTACATGATAGTCTTTGCTTCTTCAGTGCTCCACTGGCTGACTTTAACTGGGTTCCTGCCAGTGGAAGTCGGCACATTCTATCTTAGTCAAGAGACTGTGAAGGTAAAAGGAAATGCAGCCTCTCTCAATCATCTAGCCTTTGTGTCATTTCCTGGGCAGCCACCTCTATTAGAGGCAAATCCTGTGCTAAGCAGTTAATAACTAGTTTCTCTGGATACCACCAGATATGCTGTCAGGGTGAACTCTGCCAAAAAGGTGTAACAGACGTGCTGATGCACACATTGCAGTGACGACAATGAAGGACCAGACAACCATGTAGACCCTCAAAGACCATGGACCTGATGCTGTAAAGGAATTGAAATTAAAAAAAAAAGAAAAGAAATAACAACCCCTAGCATTTAGCATTAGTATAACATCTCCATTTTTACCAGGTGGGCCCCGTGTGTGTAACTAGGAATGGTTAACAAATAGCTGAAAGCAACAGGGGCTGTTGTATTTTTACTTTCTATAAATTCACCTCATTCTCAGAAGCTGTAAGACATTTGAAGCTTTAAGATATTTATTTGGCAGTGTAAGAGTTTTCTTGTGGTATAAATAACTACAAGAGCAGAAAACAAAATCAGGTGCCACTGAATTGATTCTGACTCGCAGAGACCCCATGTGTGTAGAGTAGAATCGCACTCCACAAGGTTTTCATGGCTGTGACTTTTTGGAAGTGAATTATCAGGCCTTTCTTCCAAGGTGCCTCTGGGTGGGCTCAAACTGCAGTCTTTCACTTAATAGTCCAGCACTTAACCATTTGTACCACCCTGTACTCAACGGCAGTGGATTTGGTTTTTGGTTTTTTACAGGAATACTGGAAACCCTGGTGGGGTAGTGGTTAAGTGCTACAGCTGCTAACCAAAGGGTGAGCAGTTCAAATCCACCAAGAGCTCCTTGGAAGCTCTATGGGGCAGTTCTACTCTGTCCTATAGGGTCGCTATGAGTCGGATTCAACTTGACGTCATTGGGTTTGGTTTTGGTTTTATAGGAATACTGGAGCCCTGGTGGCACAGCGGTTAAGAGCTAAGGCTGCTAACCAAAAGTTCAACAGTTTGACCCTACCAGCTGATTCTTGGAAGCCCTATGGGGCAGTTCTACACTGTCCTATAGGGTTGGTATGAGTTAGAATCAATTCAATGCCAGCAGGCGACGGTATAGGAATACTATTTTAGGTTTTTTTTTTTTTTCCCTTTGTCCCTCAAAAACGGACAGCAATTTTCAAATTCTGTATTTCAAATTACAATAATAGATCATCAATAAACTCACGGCCCTCAAGTTGATTCTGATTTATGGCCACCCTGCAGAGGTTCCACGGCTGTAAATCACTACAGAAGCAGACTGCCACATCTTTCTCCTGTGGAGCTGATGGTGGTTTCAAACCGCTGACCTTTCAGTTAGCAGTCCAGTGCTTTAATATCATGAGTAACTTATAACATTTACTCTTTCTGCCCACTTAATGATGATCTGTTCTGCTTTATCCTTAATTGTTCTAAACTGTGTTAACACTGGCTATCAAATCGTAGGCTGCCTAAAGTTTGGATATTTTATATTTCTTGTTAGCTTGGGCCATGCTTTTCATCTTGAAGAAGGGTTGAAAAGTGCTGTGTTACCTCAAAAGTGACCAATAATAAAGCAAAAAATAACAATTTGGGGAGAACACAGTGGTCCTCGAGCCTTTCACCCTTTAATAACTGAGTTGTTAAAAACTGAATTGTCAGCAGCATATGTAAGGGACGACAGATTATTCCTCCTCTGAAGGTACGTTTAACCCCACAGTCAGAGGTGAGCGAGTACTCGCTCATGGGTGAGATTAGCGCTGTAAGACCCGCACCAACCTTGGCCTTATGTGATGCTTAAACCTTTTTGTGTCTCCTACAGGCTGCTGTTCCCCAGCCCTTTGGGAGTGAGCAAGATGAAGTGAGCACCAGGCAAAATTCCCAAACACTGCCAACAGAAACTGGTATTTATGATAATGACTCCTGGTTCAGGGCACAGGAAGGGCCTGAGGTTTATTCTAACCCATGCTTAGAGGAAAATAAACAGAACATTGTTTATGCTTCCCTGAACTATTGTATCACTGGAGTGAACCCAAGACCAGCAAGAGATGTGAAAGAAGCCCCTACAGAGTATGCAGCCATATGCGTGAGGAGTTAAATCTTGTCCTGATCTCCCCCAAGCCATCACTGAATGTCTCCAAGCCAACACCATCGTCTGGGCCCAACGGAATGTCAAATAAGATTCCTCGCCTTGAGAATTTTCCCTTGAAGGAGGTTTTTGTTGGTGCTTGGATTTTAAGAATCTATATGACAAGTGACTAAAATTTCTCCTGAGAACTTCTTTGGGAGACTTTTATTATTGTAGCCTCGATTAACAAAATCTGTTCTCCAAAAGTGATTGAAGAGCAGAAAGTTGGAAGATTTTAATCTTAGCTACATTTTACCCAATATGAAAATTCAATATTTTCTTTGGAGCGATCAGAGAGACAGGTGGGGAAGACAGGGTTTGTGTTATCCAGATGAGCTCACTACAAACTCTTGAAAAAGAATGTCCCCATCCAACCAACTAATCTAAAGTACTGTAATGATCCTATATTTATTCCAGCCAATTTTCCATAATAGGAAATTTTCCTATGTCAATGTAAGACTGAGGGTTCTTAAGAGTAAAGGAGAAATAATCTTAGACTTCATGATATAGGGAAAGAATAAGTGGTACAATAGGGATATGGAATACACCATTTGGGTATGGGGTAGAGATGTTCTCCTGAAAACAAACCTGAAAAACAAATCCTTATATCCACCCTGTTAGATTGCTAAGCATATTTAAGTGTTCATGAAGCAATTAACGGATGGTGCATTTTATGCGCAAAGTAGCGGCATCATCTTTGGGTGGCAGACTAATATACATGAATGTGACATAATGCTGCTGAATGAATACACTTGTGGGCACCTGAAACCTTAAAAATCAGTGAAAACAAGTATGATTAGGCAAACACAGATTGATGGCTTAAACGGCTTCATGGGTGACCTGATAGCAAATTAAAATTACCATTAATGGAATGGAGAAAAGTCTAGAATATTTAGTTGGCCAGTACGAGTCAACACATTTTCCTTCACCACGTTTGTTTCTTGCTGTTCTTCTCATTAAGGAGTCGCGGCAAGTGATACATAATGAAGTTGAAACCACTTAAGGGTATATCAGGAAGAGATGGCTTCAGATATTTTGAATTTCCACTAAGTATTTGAGTCTAATTATTTTAAAAATAGCCTACAACTTTATTCAATAACTTGAGGATCTGAGAGTTCTCAGGTGCCACTGCTACTAAATAACACAACAGCCCTCATACGAAGTGACTAGCAAAGGTTAGGATCCAAAAATATGAACTGCTGTACCAGTGATGGTGTGTGTGTGTGTGTGTGTGTGTGTGTGTGTAGAAGGAGAGGTAGGCGACTTGCAGAAATGGTAAAAGAGAAACTGACCAGAGTGACATTCCATTTTCAGTTTGCTAAAGAAGCTCCAAATACCACAGTAAATAGATCATTAAAGAAAACGGTGTATGATGTTATGCTGATGGGTATATGAGTAGAGTACCCACAAAAATAGGCAAAGCTGAGGTTTGAGGTGATGGTGATGGGGCTTTTCTTGGGTAACATTGGCATTAATTTCTGCCTCTTAGATTTTCAGTGTTTTAGGTATTGTTTATGAGTTACTGTTCTGGCCCCTATAGTATTAATACACCTGAAATTTTAAGAAACAAATTTTAGGTAGGTTTTTTTAGCCAAGCTTCCTTTATGGGCAACTTATGCAAAAGATGTGTTGGAAGAGCTACTTGCGGTATTCTTAAAAATAGAAACAGAAAGTATGAGGAGGATATGCTTTTTCTCTTATCAGATAAACACACAGCCAAGCAGTTCCTTCATAATTCTCTTCAATTTAAAAAACAACGTATTTGTTATTGCTATTTAGAATATTCATAGCAGCTCTTACAGTAAAGATCATATCCATAGTGGTTTCACCTCTGTAAATGACTAAATTTCTACTTGTCAAAATTACAAATGATTTATGTTTTTATTCCTTCTTAATAAAAAGTACGGGATATATGTATATATTTCTTCTAATAAGTCTATTTCAGTATTATTTGCATGGCATATTTGATTAATTTATAGGTCCTTTGGGGAAAAGAATATGTAGCAAATTTAAATGATTTTCCATGAATTTTAAGTTGGTTGATTGTTCCAGATAAGAAAGCAAAGCTACTAAAACTCGTTTGGAATTCATTTGGCTTTGCTTTTGTACCAAAAAAATGTATGAGTATGAAATACAAGAGTGATTCTCAAGCCTTATGGCAACTCGAGAGACTTGCTACACTGCAGAATACCAGGTTCTAGCCCCACAGAATTCTGATTCAGGAGGTCAAGGATATGGCTGTATAATTTTTCCCTTTAAAAGGCACCCCAGGTGATTTTGATAGAGGTTTCCCAGTGTCCACAGTTTGAAGAACCCTGAAGTAGAGGCTAGATTTGGCATGTGTGGTTTATTTGAATAGTGCTGTTTGCCAGCCAAAACTAATCTAGCTCTCAGAGTGGATTCTTTGGCCTAATCGTATAATTTCACGGCACTTATCTGTTATTGATGCATTTCAATTGTGGTGCTGGTGAAGAATATTGAATATACTACAGACTGACAGGTGAATGAACAAATCAGTCTTAGAAGAAATACAGCCAGAATGCTCTTTAGAAGCAAAGATGGTTGGATTCCATCTGGCTTACTTTGGGCAGGTTATCAGGAGAGGCCAGTCCCTGGTGAAGGACATCATGCTTGATAAATGGAGAAAAGATTGAAGTTGCCAAGGATTTCATTTTACTTGGATCCACAATCAACATCCATGGAAGCAGCAATTAAGAAATCAAATGACTCATTGCATTGGGAAAATCTGCTGCAAAAGACCTTTTTAAAGTGTTAAAAAGCAAAGATGTTACCTTGAAGACTAAGGTGCACCTGACCCAAGCCATGGTGTTTTCAATTACCTTATATGCATGTGAAAGCTGGGTAATGAAAAAGGAAGATCAAAGTAGAATTGATGCCTTTGGATTACAGTGTTGGTGAAGGATATTGAATATACCGTGGGCTGCCAAAAGAATATTGAATATACCATGGACTGCCAAAAGGATGAACAAATCTGTACTGCCGGAATGCTCCTTAGAAGCAAGGATGTTGAGTCTGCATCTCACATACTTTTGACATGTTATCAGGAGGGACCAGTCCCTGGAAAAGGACATCGTGCTTGGTAAAGTAGAGGGTCAGCGAAAAAGAGGAAGACCTTCAATGACATGTTTGACACAGTGGCTGCAACAATGGGCTCAAGCATAACAATGATTGTGAGGATTGTGCAAGACTGGGGAGTGTTTCATTTTGTTGTACGGAGGGTTGCTATGAGTTGGAATTGACTCAATGGGTCCTAACAACAACTAGACACCTACTTAGGTGCTGAGGTTACAAGGTTAGGAAAGATTCCGTTTCTGCTTTTCACTATTTGTGGTGTAGATGAAGAGGTAGAAACTAAACAATAATTTACAATATAATGGGTTTCTTCAGTCATAGAGATAGGTTCGAAGTGCCGTGGAAACACCACAAAACTGTAAATTCTTTGAGTGTAAGGATCGTGTCTTATACACTTTAGTAGATTTCCTGATCCTAAGACGGTGTTTGGGGGGTTTTGTGGGGACCTAATTAATCACACTCCAATTGAAAAATTAACAGAGGACTCACACTGGAAAAAAATTATTGTTAATAGTAAAGGTGGATTGGTGGGTATAGCTTGGACCCAAAGACAAGATAAGTTTCCTACCCACTCTTCCGCCTCAACCCTGCTTGGCTTGGGTCTACAGAGAGATAATCCAATGAGCCATGTAGGGGATCTCAGTTTTACCCAAGTTCCCATGACTGCAGATGAATGAGAACAAGGGATATGAAGACTGCTTCCTTGCCTTTTACAGGAGGGCTCTTTCCCTAGGTTAACGTTCAAAGAATGAGAAACGCTGCCTATTTCAAGAGCCAGAGGAGTAAATCTGCTTTTTCTGAGAAGTCAGCAAGAGGGTAAATCAACAGAAGACACTATTTCATAGACTGAAGTGAGAACATGATTTTTCTTTCTAATTTGAGAAGATAGTAAATACTCACTGAATGCTGAACTATTGAACTGAATGAATTAAAAAGAAGAAAGAACTACCTTTTTTCAGGGAAATTAAAAAAAAATGGCTTTTGAGTTCTTTCTTAGAGCCAGGAAAAAGGGAGGAGGAAATTCTAGATGGAAAGGAGAGCCATTCAAAAGAGCACGCATGGCACATTCTGAGAATGACCAGAAATGGCCAGTGTATATAGCATAGGTTACATAGAAGGTGTGACAGATATGAGAACAGTTTTAGCTCTAATTATAACTTACATAGATGTACGGAGTTACAAAGTGCTTTCCTGTATATTTTTTAAAAATTATACATTATATTTTAAGTATCTAGTGCTGCTATAACAGAAATACCACAAGTGGGCAGCTTTAACAAACAGAAATTTATTCTCTCACAGTCTAGGAGGCTAGAAGTTCAAATTCAGGGCACAGGCTCTAGGAGAAGTCTTTCTCTGTTGGCTCTGGGGGAAGGTCCTTATCTTTTCTGAGCTTTTGCTCCTGGGTGATGTTTATGTGGCTTGGTATCTCTCTTCCCCCATCTCTACTTTTTCACTTGTTTAATCTCTTCTATATCTCAAAAGAGATTGACTCAAAATACACCCTAATCCTGCCTCATTAATATAACAAACTTAACCTAATCCTCATTAATATAACCTAATCCTGCCTCATTAACACAATCACAGACAGAGGTTAGAATTTATGACACATCGCAAAATGGAGGATAATTAATCAGATCACAAAATGAAGGACAACCACGCAATGCTGAGAAGCATGGCCTAGCCGAGTTGACACATTCTTTTAGACACAATTCAACCCATGACACATTGGAAGAGATCTATTGCAACTGTTTTCTCGTTAAGCTTCTTGGTTGTCAAAGATGTGTGTAATTAACGTGCTGATATAGCCACAAATTTTATTTTTATC
Organism: Elephas maximus indicus; assembly: GCF_024166365.1. Taxonomy (NCBI): domain Eukaryota; kingdom Metazoa; phylum Chordata; class Mammalia; order Proboscidea; family Elephantidae; genus Elephas; species Elephas maximus. The sequence goes on along the minus strand of NC_064819.1, from coordinate 1,069,535 downwards.
TTAAACAATACCATTACAAAGTCTTAAAAAATGTTTAACAATTGAAAATAATTTTATCTGGTGTTAAAAAGTAAAAGCAGGATTGGCTAGAATTTTAACAAATATTATGAGGTGACAATCAAATAATGAGATGTTAGAAGCTACAAACTGTGACATTTGGCTTTCACAAACTGCCTTAAGATTGTTAAAGATGATAGTTCTAGTCTAGACAACCAAGTCGTATCATTCTTGAAACTTTCGGGAATTAATGTTTTCTTTGAATGCTACTGTATTGGACCACATGGGATCTCAAAGACTATTTGAGTGAGATAAATGTTTAGTGTGTATCTTTGAAAAAGTTAAGAAATGCAAAATAAGTAATATTATAACAAATTTCTTTCAAGGAAGTATTCCAAGTAATAGTGGAGCAAGCCCATAGATGGACTAAAGCTGCTGCTGTCATAGGGTCTCCATGTATGTCAGAGTAGAACTGTGCTCTACAGAGTTTTCACTGGTTAATGTTTTGAAAGTAGATTGCCTCTAATTGGACTTGAACTTTCAGTCTTTTTGGTTAGCAGCTAAACATGTGAACTGTTTGCACCACCCAGGATCTCCATATACTGTATTGAATTGAGATCTACGCTTTAGAGATTTCTATGGTTCATACCCATGCATTAATCAATCCGTAATATTTTACCTCTTATGATTCTTGATGGCCACATCTGCACATATCATGGACAAACTGCTGAAAACAAAACATAAAGAAAAAATCGTGGCAGCAGTCAGAAAAAAATGGTACTTTAGATGAAGGTTTACAGAACAAACTAGCTTCTCACTAAACAGTTGGTACACATATTGTTTTACGACACTGGTTAACAGCCCCACATGTCAACACCTCCCTTCTCAACCTTGGGTTCCCTATTACCAGCGCTCCTGTTCCCTTCTGCCTTCTAGTCCTTGCCTCTGGGCTGGTGTGCCTCTTTAGTGTCATTTTGTTTTATGGGCCTGTCCAGTCTTTGGCTGAAGGGTAACCCTCAGGAGTGACTTCATTACTGAGCCAAAAGGGTGTCCGGGGGCCATACTCTCAGGGTTTCTCCAGTCTCTGTTAGGCCAGCAAGTCTGGTCTTTTTAAAAAAGGTCATTTTATATACAGGCAAACAATAAGAATGGCCACCAGCTCTTAATGAAAAACAATGCGTTGCAGATTTTAAAGTGCTGAAATTAAAACAAAACTGCCAGCCCAGGATGTTATATCCAGAGAAAACATTATTTAAAGATGATGGTAAAGATAGATGCAGATAAACAGAAGCTGACAGAAGTTGTCACTAGAGGAAATGCTCCACCTGAAATGTTAATGGAACATTCCAGACTAAAGGAAATGATAGCAGATGGAAACCTGAATCTACACAAAAGAATGGAGGGTGTCAGAATGTGGTTAATTATAAAACACATTTGAAATCCTATTTTTAAATTTCTTTAACAGAGAGCTGATTGTTTAAATGAATACTGCAATATGGATTTCATAGAATATGTAGGAGTCAAATATATGACAGTAATAGCCTAAAGACTGGGAGGGGAATAAATAAAAGCATAATATTATATCAAGGTAGACCATGATAAGTTAAAGATGCAAACTGAAATCCCTAGGGAATCATGAAAAATTAAAAAAAAAACAAATAAAGCTGAAAATACTAATAAAGGAGATTAAAATGGAATATTAAACACCCAAGAGAAAAAAAAGGTAGGAAAGAAGGAAAAAATGGACAAAAACACATGGGCAAATAGCAAATATCAAGGTGCTAAACTTAAATTCAACCGCTTCGGTAATTTCATTAAATGTTAGTGAACTACAAATTGCAGTTAATAGAGATTCTCAGATTGGGGGAGAAAAAAAAAAGCAAGACATCACTGTATGTAATTCACAAAATATGCACTTTAAATATAAAGACACATGTAAGTTAAAAGTAAAATGTTAGAAAAAAGACATAACACAGAAACATCAGTCATAATAAAGCTGGAATAGCTATATTCAAATCACTGAAAATAGAACTCAAGACAAGTAGTATTACCAGAGGTAAGGAAGGACGTTTAATAAAAATGTGTAAGTAATTTCTCAAGAAAAATGGCAATTATAAATGCGTATTTTTTATGGATCTAATAACAGAGCTTTAAAATATGTGAACCAAAAATCGACCAATCTAATGGGAGCAATGGACAAATCCACATTGAAACCCCAGTTAAGAAAGTCTGGACGAGACAAAAGATAATGGAATAAAACAGGGAATCCATAAGCACACTCATGCATCTACAAACAAGTGATTTTTTAAAAAAGATGCCAAAGCTGTTCAATGGAGAAAGGAATGTCTTTAACAAAAGGTGCTGGAAAGCTCTAGAGATGCATAAGGAGAACTTGTTAATTGCACATTTTATTCAGTAGCTGTGGTGTAGAGCTTGAGACTCTATTTCTAAATGTTCTGAGTGATGCAGATGCTGCTGGTACTCAGTTCACCCTTTGCGTCAGCAGGGTCTAGAACTTTTTTTTTTTTTTTTCCTTTCTTTTCTTTTTTTCCCAGTCTGTAAGTTCAGAGTCTAGAGCTTTGATTGCACTAGTCTACAAGTGGAGTATAGGAAAGCAACGTAATTACACATAATTGGATAACACCAAGAACCATAAAAGGCAACACCTCCAGTGGGTAAAATAGAAAAAAACAAAAAAAACCACAACTTTGCCTCAGAATTTAAAATTTTTGCTCATCAAAAGACACTGTTACGAAAAGGCTCAAAAGTTGCTAATCTTATTCATTCATTAATTTACTCAACAAAAATTTCTTGAAAGGCCTCTACATGCCAGGCCCTATGCTAGGTTCTGGGGGATGCCTTGTTGTCTGGTGGAGAAGCCATGAACAGGTAGCTGTAAACATCAAGGTTAATTTAGAATGCCATGAGTGGATGGATGGAAGAAGAGCATTCACCTGGCCTTAGTGTGGGCAACCGTGATCAGGAACAGTTTTTCTCAAATGATCCGATATCACTGAACAATAAACACACAAAAAATATGAGTTCGTTCTCATAGATATTGCTAATCAAGAGACCCTGAGATGAGCAGACAGATGTAAGAAAAAAAAATGACTTTCTTGAATATCTCAAAATCATTACCCAGAAGAGCGTGCATAATAATAGCAATTACTGACTGCCTACTCTATACCAGGCAGTGTGTTACGGCCTTTACATGATTTATCTCACTTGATCCTCATAACATCCCTATGAGGTAGACACCAACCAAAATCTTAATTTAGAGATGAGAAAACTAAGACATAAAGAGGATTTTTTTCCCTGAAAGCAATTAAAGTTGGGATTATGTCATTTGCAATAAATTTTTAAAAATTAATTTATTTACTAAAACACATCTGATTAACAATGCTTTCCTGTTTAGATGTAGGAGCAAAGGAGGATAGACCAAGGGTGTCTTGTCATGGATGGTTGTCTTGTCATGTGGGTTGTCCATGGGTCACAGAGAATAAAAATTAAAATGGGAAATCTGAGAGGAAGTATTCACAAGGAATATAAGCTTGAGTTCAGGCAGATGTCCAGCCAGGTTGTCTGACCGAAGGGACTAAGTGTAGAGGGATGGAAGCAGGGAGAAACTAGATCAGACTGGGTGGCATGCTTAAATAGAGCAAAGGACGGGAGGAAGGGCATTAAGGAAAACCTTGTCAAGGGTGCCTATCCCAAGAAGATTCTTGGTGAAGTCCAGAAGCTTTCAGATTTTCAGGCTCCTCAACCTTGGGTCCTGTTCTCAGATTTAATGATATCTGGGAGCAGTGGCTTTCAGTTCAACATTTCTAAAGAGGTCTCACTTTGCTAAATGCATTGACAATGAACAACAGCCTGATTATGAGACCTTTTAAGTTTAAGGTTGGTTCTTAAAGAACGCTGTTGGTTGTATTTTTGCCCAGAAAGACAGCTATCTTGGCTTGGATTGTCAGTACTGCTTCATCTTATGCCTTGACAATGAGTGCCAAAGCATCCCCAGGAACCAACCCCTGGAGCCCAGAAAATCAAGGACTTTTGGATATCAAGAGCGTTTCCGGAAGTTGTTTAAGTCTTAGTTAATTCCCTTCTGAGAAATGAATTCATGAACACTAAGCAATAACAAACAGTAATTCCCAAAATATTGTGGTCTGAAAACCCATCTGCCCACACCTCTTGGTTACTATATAGTTCTCTTTCCGCCCCCTCTTGTTCCAACCTCTGGAAAGTAACACTCAGGAAGAGGACTCTGCCAGCTCTCTGTGGGTTCTTTTCCCTTCTCATCGTGGTCAGCCCAATTTCCGGAGCTGGTCTGTGTTCCCTGGCTTCCCTGCCTTGTTTTTGGGAAGATTTCTTCTGAGGACATGACCTTGCCTGATGGTTTCAGTCTCTCTGATTTGCATAGCCAAATCCATAAGTCCATTCTTCTTGCTCATACAGGACCTTTCTGGATAAATATATCTGCCTGTGACTAAAGGGTATTTATTTTTTATCTGCATAGATTTGATTAGGGGTTCTCATTTCCCTGGCCAGGACCACATTCTCTGCCCTGGCAGGCAAATACGTTCCTCCTACATTTTTTTTTTTTTAATTTTTATTGTGCTTTAAGTGAAAGTTTACAAATCAAGTCAGTCTCTCACACAAAAACCCATATACACCTTGCTACACACTCCCAATTACTCTCCCCGCAATGAGACAGCCTGCTCTCTCCCTCTCTTTTCGTGTCCTTTTTGCCAGCTTCTAACGCCCTCCACCCTCTCATCTCCCCTCCACGCAGGAGATGCCAACATAGTCTCAAGTGTCTACCTGATCCAAGAAGCTCACACTTCACCAGCATCCCTCTCCAACCCATCGTCCAGTCCAATCCATGTCTGAAGAGTTGTCTTTGGGAATGGTTCCCGTCCTGGGCCAAAAGAAGGTCTGGGAGCCATGACCACCGGGGTCCTTCTAGTCTCAGTCAGACCATTAAGTCTGGTCTTTTTATGAGAATTTGGGGTCTGCATCCCACTGATCTCCTGCTCCCTCAGGGGTTCTCTGTTGTGTTCCCTGTCAGGGCAGTCATTGATTGTAGCCAGACACCCTCTAGTTCTGGTCTCAGGCTTATGTAGTCTCTGGTTTATGTGGCCCTTTCTGTCTCTTGGGCTCATAATTACCTTGTGTCCTTGGTGGTCTTCATTCTCCTTTGATCCAAGTGGGTTGAGACCAATTGATACATGTTAGATAGCTGCTTGCTAGCATTTAAGGCCCCAGACGCCTCTCTCCAAGGTGGGATGCAGATTGTTTTCTTAATAGATTTTATTATGCCAATTGACTTAGATGTCCCCTGAAACCATGGTCCCCTAACCCCCGCCCCTGCTACGCTGGGCTTCAAAGCATTCAGTTTATTCCAGAAACTTATTTTCTTTTCGTTTAGTCCAGTTGTGCTGACATCACCTGTATTGTGTGTTGTCTTTCTCGTCACCTATAGTAGTTCTTATCTACTATCTAATTAGTGAGTACGATTCTCCCACCGTTCCTCCCTCCCCCATCTCGTAACCATCAAAGAATATTTTCTTCAATGTTTAAACTATTTCTTGAGTTCTTATAATAGTGGTCTAATACAATATTTGTCCTTTTGCAACTGACTAATTTCACTCAGCATAATGCCTTTCAGATTCCTCCATGTTATGAAATGCTTCACAGATTCATCACTGTTCTTTATCGATGCGTAGTATTCCATTATGTGAATATACTGTAATTTATTTATAGATTCATTTGTTGATGGGCACCTTGGTTGCTTCCATCTTTTTGCTATTGTAAACAGTGCTGCAGTGAACATGTTGTTGTTGTTGTTGTTGTTAGGTGCCGTCAAGTTGGTTCCAACTCATACCGACCCCATGCACAACAGAATGAAACACTGCCCGGTCCTGAGCCATCCTTACAATTGTTGTTATGCTTGAGCTCATTGTTGCAGCCACTGTGTCAATCCACCTCTTTGAGGGTCTTCCTTTTTTCCACTGGCCCTGTACTGTGAGAAACATGATGTCCTTCTCCAGGGACTGATCCCTCCTGACAACATGTCCAAAGTATGTAAGTTGCAGTCTCGTCATCCTTGCTTCTAAGGAACATTCTTGTTGTACTTCTTCTAAGATAGATTTGTTGGTTCTTTAGGCAGTCCATGGCATAGTCAATATTCTTCACCAACACCACAATTGAAAGGCGTCAATTCTTCATCGGTCTTCCTTTTTCATCGTCCAGCTTTCACATGCATATGATGCAACTGAAAATACCATGGTTTGGGTCAGGCGCACATTAGTTTTCAACGTGACATCTTTGCTCTTCAACACTTGCAAGAGGCCCTTTGCAGCAGATTTACCCAATGCAATGTGTCATTTGATTTCTTGACTGCTGCTTCTGTGGGTGTTGATTGTGGATCCAAGTAAAATGAAATCTGTGACAATTCAATCTTTTCTCTGTTTATCATGATGTTGCTCATTGGTCCAGTTGTGAGGATTTTGGTTTTCTTTATGTTGAGGTGTAATCCATATTGAACGTTGTGGTCTTTGAACTTCATTAGTAAGTGCTTCAAGTCCTCTTCACTTTCAGCAAGCAAGGTTGTGCCATCTGCATAACGCATGTTGTTAATGAGTCTTCCTCCAATCACGATGCCCCGTTCTTCTTCATATAGTCCAGTTTCTCGTATTATTTGCTCAGCATACAGATTGAATAGGTATGGTGAAAGAATACAACCCTGATGCACACCTTTCCTGACTTTAAACCAATCAGTATCCCCTTGTTCTGTCCGAACAACTGCCTCTTGATCTAAGTAAAGGTTCCTCATGAGCACAATTAACTCTTCTGGAATCCCCATTTTTCACAGTGTTATCCATAATTGGTTATGATCCACACAGTCGAATGCCTTTGCTTAGTCAGTAAAACACAGGTAAACATCCTTCTGGTATTCTCTGCTTTCAGCCAGGATCCATCTGACATCAGCAATGATATCCCTGGTTCCACATCCTCTTATGAAACTGGCCTGAATTTCTGGCAGTTCCCTGTCAATATACTGCTGCAGCCATTTTTGAATAACATCAGTCAGAACAAGGTCAGGGGCCAACTGTAGAAAAGACTATCGATTGCTCATATGCAAGTTCAAGCTGAAACTGAAGAAAATCAGAGCAAGTCCACGAGAGCCAAAATATGACCTTGAGTACATCCCACCTGAATTTAGAGACCATCTGAAGAATAGATTTGATGCATGGAACACTGGTGACCAAAGACCGGATGAGTTGTGGAATAACATCAAGGACATCATCCGTGAAGAGAGCAAGAGGTCATTGAAAAGACAGGAAAGAAAGAAAAGACCAAGATGGATGTCAGAGGAGACTCTGAAACTTGCTCTTGAGTGTCGAGCAGCTAAAGCAAAAGGAAGAATTGATGAGGTAAAAGAACTGAACGGTAGATTTCGACGGGCCTCTTGAGAAGGCAAAGTGTTATAGTGACATGTGCAAAGAGCTGGAGATGGAAAATCTAAAGGGAAGAACATGCTCCATATTTCTCAAGCTGAAAGAACTGAAGAAAAAATTCAAGACTTGAGTTGCAATAGTGAAGGATTCTACGGGGAAAATATTAAAGGATGCCGGAAGCATCAAAAGAAGATGGAAGGAATACACAGAGTCGTTATACCAAAAAGAATCAGTCGATGTTTAACAATTTCAAGAGGTGGCATATGATCAGGTACCGATGGTACTGAAGGAAGAAGTCCAAGCTGCTGTGAAGGCACTGGAGAAAACAAGGCTCCAGGAATTGATGGAATATCAATCGAGATGTTTCAACAAACAGATGCAGCACTGGAGGTGCTCACTCATCTATGCCAAGAAATATGGAAGACAGCTTCCTGGCCAACTGATTGGAAGAGATCCATATTTATGCCTGTTCCCAAGAAAGGTGATCCAACTGAATGTGGAAATTATAGAACAATATCATTAATATCACATGCAAACAAAATTTTGCTGAAGATCATTGAAAAACGGCTGCAGCAGTATATCGACAGGGAACTGCTAGAAATTCAGGCCTGTTTCAGAAGAGGACCCAGTGAACATGGGTGTGCATGTATCTGTTTGTGTAAAGGATCTTATTTCTCTAGGATATATTCCAAAAAGTGGGATTGCTGGATCATACGGTAGTTCTATTTCTAGCTTTTTAAGGAAGCGCCAAATCGATTTCCAAAGTGGTCATACCATTTTACATTCCCACCAGTAATGTATAAGTGTTCCAACCTCTCCAACATTTATTCTTTTGTGTTTTTTTGGATTAATGCCATCCTTTTTGGAGTGAGATGGAATCTCATTGTAGTTTGATTTGCATTTCTCTAATGGCTAATTATCGTGAGCATTTCCTCATGTATCTGTTAGCCACCTGAATGTCTTCTTTAGTGAAGTGTCTGTACATATCTTTTGCCCATTTTTTAATTGGGTTATTTGTCTTTTTGCACTTGAGTTTTGGCAGTATCATGTAGATTTTAAAGATCAGGTGCTGATTAGAAATGTCATCGCGAAAAACTTTTTCCAGTCTGTAGGTAATCTTTTTACTCTTGGTGAAGCCTTTGGATGAGCATAGGTGTTTGATTTTTAGGAGCTCTCCGTTACCTGGTTTCTCTTCGTCATTTTTGGTAATGTTTTGTATTCTGTTTATGCCTTGTATTAGGGCTCCTAACGTTGTCCCTATTTTTTCTTCCATGATCTTTATCATTATAGGGTGACTTTCTTTTAAGATCTACCTTATGCAGAGTTCGATGAGCATCTTGGATAGATATCTTCTCATCTTTCACAATATCTGGGAAGTTTTCTGGCATCAAATCTTCAACAATTCTCTTTGTATTTTCTGTTATCCCTCCCTGTTCTCATACTCCAATTACTTGTAGGTTATTTCTCTTGATAGAGTCCCACATGATCCTTAAGCTTTCTTCATTTTTTTTAATTCTTTTATCTGATTTTTCTTCAAATATATTAGTGCCAAGTGATTTATCTTTGAGTTCAGAAATTCTGGCTTCTACTTGCTCAGTTCTGTCCCTCTGACTTTCTATTAAGTTGTCTTCTTCTGTAATTTTATTGTAAATCTTCTGAATTTCTGATTTCTGTCTGTCTATGGATTTTTCCAGCTTATTAAACTTTTCATTACATTCCTGAATAATCTTTCTAATTTCTTCAATTGCTTTATTTGTGTGTTCCTTGGCTTTTTCTGCATATTGCCTCTTTTCCTTCCTGATGTCTTTAAGGGTTCTGTATATTAAACTTTTGTATTCTGCCTCTGATAATTCCAGGAATGCACTTTCATCTAGAAGATCCCTGGATCCTTTGTTTTGAGAGCTTGTTGAGGTGACCATGGTCTGTTTCTTTATGTGACTTGATATTGACTGTTGTCTCCAAGCCATCTATAAGTTATTGTATTAGTTTATATTTGCTTACTGGGTCATAGCCTCTTGCTTTGTTTTGTTTTAATATGCCCAAATGGGTTGTTGGGTGAGTGAGCTTGATTATCTTCCCCTTTGGAGCTCTGACATCCTGTCCCCAGATGGCTAGAGCTGGTATCAGGGATATCAATCTAGGAATTCATTCAGTTTTCTTGTATGAATTCAGCTCAGTTTTCCAGGTAGCTCATAGTCATGTGTGTGGTACAGGCTCTGTCCTACAGTCTTAGAGGGGCAGGGGTTTGGCATATATACCAGTATCTGATTGCAGCAGGGGACCATGTTCTGAACAAGGCAGGGTGCTGAGAACTGACCCCTGAGTGTCTCTGAGGAAAGTGTGTCCCTCTTCCCTAGAGCATGCCAGTGGGTAGGTTCTGCAGACAGACCATGGGCACCCAAAGTTTTTGGTTATAAGGACTGGGAGGTACCAGTTATCCTTGGACCCCTGTCGCGGGCGGCTGGGTGACCTGAGTGGAGCTATCAGTCCTTAGGTCCCTGGTGTAGGTAGGCAAGGACCTTGTTTAATAGACAAAGCAATGTCAAACATCAAACCTCCACCTTTCCACCTCACAGCTGAAACAGTTGGAGTCCACCAACAAGGGCCTATTCTCCCGAAATAGGCCCACACAGGTCCACATAGAAGGGAAAGGTGCTCAAATGCCACAGACTGTTTATGCCTGGACAGGAGACACTTCTGTCCTGAGCTCCCCCATTAAGGAGCTTGCAAAATATCTTTTCCCCCAATTGCAAATCTTTTCCTTCCCCAAGGCCAGGAGGATGGCTCTAGGTGCTTAACAGGGCCTATCTCAGGTCCAGGGAATACAGCTGCTGAAGCCAGGTTGGGAGTGCGGAGCGTGGTAAAATATACGCAAGTACTTAGCTTTTGCTGAGAGCACCATTCTCCTCAGGTTCTAGAGGCGTGACTAGGCTGTGTGTCTGGCTGCTTCTCCCTGAGGAAACTGCAGCAGAAAGCTAGTAGCAGCCCACCGCTGCCGTTGCTGCTCCAGGAATGGTGCCTGAGGGCTTCCTGTGATTCAGGTCCAGTAACTCCTCTCTGCTTCTGAACGGTCTCTTCCTCCCCCTGCCCCTCGCTTCATTTTCTAAGCTTGTTTTTGAAGCTCAGGGCTACCAGCTTGTCATAAACATACTCATTTCACTTGTTTTTTTAAGGTCTTTGTTGTAAAGAGGGCTCACCAGAAATGTCTGTCTATTCCGCCATCTTGGCTGTGCCTCTACAATTGTTTTCAAATCTGTTAGGTGAAGAAAAGAGAAAAAATGTACATTCGTACTACCTTTTATAATGACATAAATACCTTTACCAGGGATCTTTGTGTTCTCTCTCTCTCTGTGTACATGTGGATTCAAATTGCCATCTGAAGTTACTTTTGGCCTGAAGAATTCCCTTCTTATAAGGTGGTTATGCTAGTCACAGTTTCTCTCAGTTTTGTTGATTTGGGAATGTCTTTATTTTCCCTTAATTTTTGAAAGGTAATGTGGCTGGATATAGGATTCTTAGTTGACAGGTTTTCTTGTTTTTGCCTTTGAGCACTTTGAATATGTTATTTCATTGCCTTCTGACCTTCATTTTTTTCTAGCGAGAAGTTAGATGCTAATTTTATCGTGAAATCCTTGTAAGTAATGAGTCATTTTCTCTTGCTACTTTCAAGATTTTCTTCGTCCTTGACTTTCAGCATTTTTACTATGATATGCCGATTTGTGGATCTCTTTAAAAAAAAAAAAATTTTTTTCCTACTTGGAGTTCACCTGGATGTGTAGTTTAGTGCTTTTAAATAATTTTTGTAAGTTTCAGCCATTATTATTTCAATTTTTTTTCCTGCTCTTTTCTCTCTTTCCCCTCCTTTTGGTGCTCCTGTTACATGTATGTTGGTGCTCTTAATGGTTTCCCACATTTCTCTGAGGCGTTCTTCATCTTTTTTTCTCTCTGTTCTTCAGATTGCATAATTTCTATCAATTTGTCTTCATGTGTGCTAATTATTTCTTATGTCAGTTGAAATCTACTCTTGATCTCCTGTAGTAAATTTTTCATTTCAGTTATTGTACTTTTCAACTCTAGAATTTCCATTTAGTTATTTTTTATAATTTCACTATTTGATGCAACAGTGTTATCACATCTTCCATTACTTCTTTAATCATACTTTCCTTTTGTTCTTTGCAAATATTTATATTGGCTAATTTGAACTCTTTTTCTGTTACATCAGACATCTGGCTGCTCTCACAGGCATTTTCTGTTGCCTGTTTTTTTCCCCAGTGTATGAGTCAGGCTTCTCTGTTTCTTTGACCATCTCATAATTTTTGTTGGAAACTGGACTTATTAGATAATATATTGTAGCAAATCTGAATACCTGTCCACTTTGCCCTTTGGCACCCAGGCATGTTATTGATAGTTGCTTATTTAGTTCTTTAGTAAATGGCTGGATTATTTCACAAAGTGATGATGACTCACATTAAAATATCCAGTTTCTCAAAGATGTATCAAAATCTCTCCAACCCCAGGTGGCTGACACCAAAAACATCTTAAAAACATGTTGGAAAATGGCATTTATCACATTATCATTAATAACTAGAAATTTAGTACATTTACACTCAAAAAAATTTATCGTGCTTTAGGTGAAAGTTTACAGTGCAAATTAGTTTCTCACTTTTAAACTTTTACTGAAGATTTTTCCAACTTCTGCAGCCTGAAATTGATTAAACATGCAATCAGGATGCATTGATAATTACTGGTGATTGGAATGCAAAAATTGGACACCAAGAAGAAGGATCAGTACTAGGAAAATATAGTTTTGGTGAGAGAAACAATGTCAGAGATTGCATGATGGAATTTTGCAAGACCAAAGATCTGTTCATTGGAAATACCTTTTTTCAACAACTTAAATGGCAGCTATACACTTGGACCTTACCAGATGAAATACACAGGAATCAAGTCAACTACATCTGTGAACAAAAACAGTGGAGAAGCTCAATATCATCAGTCAGAACAAGGCAACACTTGGGGCAATTCTCAAAAACTGAAGATTCACTTTGGTATTTTAATGAAGCTCCTTCCCTACCGATGCAAAAATATAGTTTATTGTTAAAAATATGTTGCTGCATAATTACTGAAACAGAATGATTTGAATCTCTGATTTTTTTTCTAACTTTTACTCAACTATACTACAGTGTCAATAACCCTAAAACATATTCTGTCATATTTACGTGGGAAAACTACTGAGATGGAAAGGCATAACTTGAATGGATGATAACAGAAGATAAAGAGATTTCAGTAGAAAAAATAAGTTTACATTCACTTTCCATTCTTTCAAAGAGGAAATTAAGTATATTGTTTGTTTTTCTAGAGAATTTATTTATTTATTGGCATTATCCTTTTCCCTTCACACTTGAGAAGCAAGCCACGGTTAGGATTCAGCTTTGCCCTAATAATCCTGAAGGAGAGAAGATAGAGTGAGCTAAACACAATTGAAACTGCCTCCACGAATTACGACGAATAGCTGGTGGAAGAGAAGTGCTCCAGTAAGAAGAAGTAGCTGTTGAGTCCACCGTGTGTGTCAGAGCAGAACTGTGCTCTACAGGGTTTTTCAGTGGCTGATTTTTTTGGAAGCGGATTTATTTTGGGGCACTTCTGGGTGGACTCAAACTTCTAACCTTTTGGTTAGCACCCAAGCACATTTACACCACCCAGGGACTCCAGAGAAGTGACCACACCCTGAGAAACCTAACAGTATTTGATGACTCTTTTCCTGCAGTAATGATGGTTCTTTCTGATGGAACCAGGGGTCCTTAGTGCAGTTACTCAGCACTCCATCTCTTCATTTATGCAACAAGAATATGCTGGAACTCTGCTGGGCAATAGCACAGAAGATGCATAAGATATGGCCTCTATCTTCAAGGAGATTAGAGTCCAGGAGGGGGAGAGAGCTGCAGAGACAAATTAGTACAAGACCATCACAGGTGCAGTAATGGAGGTAATATAGGTAATATAGCATATGGCAAATATGCGTGTTATAGAGCAATACTCTCATCTTGATATAGAAGATCTGCCCCCAGATTTTATATCCAAGAGCATCTCTGATCAGGTATAAAAAAAAAAAAATAGGTAATGATAATTTGAAAGGAACAGTTGGTTAAAAAGTTCAACTTACATAAATGTCTTGCGACGATTTTTCTGCCACCAGAATTTTTAAAACCCTGCTCTAACTGGTGACGTCCCATGCTTGCTAGTATATCTGCCTTTAGTAAATCTGGATGCACCCATCTGGATGCACCCATCTGTCTGAGGGACCCAGAGTGTAGTTGATTTTGTTTCACCAAGCACATCATCAACTTCCCTTTTTTTACACACCTGCCATGTTATTAACAGAATTTCTGAACTATTTTCAGACTTCTCTTCAATACATTTTACGCTAGAGTTCTCAGACCAATTTTGCGTGTGAGAAACAGGTAAGATATACGCACGTGCACTAGAATGTGTTTGTTCCCTTCCCAGCCTCCGTTCCTACAGTTAAGCCCATCCCCACCATGCTGTGAGTGTTGGCAGCTACAGGCTCACAGCTGCCTGCAGCCCACCTCCTGGGAGACTTGCCCTCAGGTGCTGGCAGCCACTTTTGGGAAGATTACCGCCTCCACCTCCACCACCACAGTCCGCAGCCAATGAGTGACGAACTACTGACTGGGGTATGATAGGCCAACCCCTTACTCAGGGAGACAACTGTTGTGGTGCAATGTAGGCTCTAGTGACACTTACCCTCAGGCATCAGGTAAAGGCTATTCTGTAGGGAGTCCACATTCTTGTTTACCTCTCTCCCCTTCCCTCTTCTGTTTCACTCCCTGCCTTAGAGAGTTTTTCTGAAGAGCGTTTCCTCAAAAATACATACATACATACCCCTTTCTTAGGCTCCATTCCTAGGGAGTCTGACCCAGCTCAGCATATTAATCTCATGTTGTTGTTGCTAGTTGATGCTGAGTTACCCCTGTGCACTACGGAAGGAAAGACTGCATGGTCCTGCACCATCCCCATGATCAGTTGCAGATTGGACTGTTGTGATCCGTGGGATTTTTAATGACTGATTCCAGAATTAGATCACCAGGCCTTTCTTCCTAGTCCATCTTAGTCTGGAAGCTCCACTGAAACCTGTTCAGCATCATAGCAACATGCTGTCCTCCTCTGACAGATGGGTGGTGGCTGCCCATGAAGTATATTGGCCAGGAATCAAACCCAGGTCTTCTGCAGGGGAGGCAATAATTCCACCACTGAGACACCGTTGCCTCATATTAATCTCATAATTATGCATATTGTGTGTTTTGCTCATTTTATGGAGAAGCAAACTGAGAGAGAGAAGCAAATATGATTGTTTGCAGCTTTTGAAGGAAATGGTTAAGCAGAAGGCCTGCACTCCATTCATTCTCTTTACAGGAGAGCAAGAAGACCAGGGCAGGGTAGGGGAGCAGGGCAAATTCCCTGGTAAACTTGGGAGGTTGGAACAGTGCACCAAAGTACCTGAAGGTGAAACTGGGAGAGCTTGAAGATGCCTCAGGTGCAGGAACCAAGGGAAGCATGGCTGCAGAGACTGTTCTGTGGTCATGGCCTTACCTGAGCATGTAACTATGTGCAAGTGAGGTGTGCTGCCTTCACGCTTTCACGGTATTTTGACTAAGTCTCCTCTTGTCCAATTTTACTTGCCTGAGGTACATGTGAACCTTTGGAATTATCTAAGCCTTCTTTTCTAGCAAACAATAAACAATGCAGAATTCCAAAAAAGGACCCATAACTACTCTGATAAAGAAAGGAATTGAGGTGGGACTTGTGACTCCTACTAGCTCCCTGAACAATCGTGTCTGGAACAGTACAGAAGGCAGATGGCTCCTGGGGGTTAATAGTAGACTCTGGAAGATTGAAAAAGTGATTCCTCTGATAACTTCAGCTCTACTTATTATAGTATAACTAAAACTAAACCTATGTAGAAAGGCCAGAGGGGATTGGGGTGCCTTTGTTGCTGAAAGTGAAGAGGACTTGAAGCACTTATGAAGAACAAAGACCATAGTCTTCAGTATGGATTACACCTTAACATAAAGAAAACAAAAATATTCACAACTGCACCAATAAACAACATCATGATGAATGGAGAAAATATTGAAGTTGTCAAGGATTTCATTTTACTTGGATCCACAATCAATACCCATGGAAGCAGCAGTCGAGAAATTAAATGACGTATTGTGTTGGACAAATCTGCTGCTTCTCAAACCCCTTTAGAGTGTTCAAAAGCAAAGATGTCACTTTGAAGACTAAGGTGTGCCTGACCCAAGCCGTGGTATTTTCAGTCGCCTCATATTCACGTGAAAGCTGGAAAATGAATAAGGGAGACCGAAGAGTTGACGCCTTTGAATTATGATGTTGGCAAAGAATATTGAATATACCATGGACTCCCAGAAGAAAGAACAAATCTGTCTTGGAAAAAGTACAGCCAGAATGCTCCTTAGAAGCAAGAGTGGTGAGACTTTGTCTCACACATTTGGACATGTTATGACAGGGCACCCACCTCTGGAGAAGGACACCATGCTTTGTAGAAGACCCTGAACAAGATGGATTGACATACTGGCTGCAACAATGGACTCAAACATAGCAATGATTGTGAGAATGGTGAAGGATCAGGCAGTGTTTGGTTTTGTTGTACATAGGTACTCTATGAATAGAAACAGACTCAATGGCACCTAACAACAATGACAAGAACGTTTTCTTTTTGATCTCAGTTTCAGAGTCTAGGTAAGCAGTTTACATTGTCATTGAAGGAAGCCAAATATGCACTTACACTTTTGCCATAGAAATACTTGAATTTGCTGGCGTATTGTCACAATCTAGTGAGGCAGAATAAGGCTTGATTACCATCAAAAGCAAGTTGTTACACTACACTCTTGACATCATGAGAATTGCCTGCTTAGAGGACTTTCAGGGAGGCTTAAGGGCTATGGTCAATCTGACAACAATAGAGGCTGGCTAACAGCTGCAGCTAAAATTCAAGGCCCAGGCCAATATGAGAAATATGTGAGCTGGAGCAGCCAGGAACACTTCTCAAAATGTAAGAAATCATCTGTTAACAAATCTGCCAACAGGCAAGAAACTCAGATACAAGCAGGATTGGCTATTCAGGTTTTGTCAAAAATCAGACTCCTCATCTAGAAATTCTATTGAATCTTATTCACAAACCGCCAGAAAGAAATCTAAATTTCTGTGGGGCTCTGAGCAGGACCAAGTGTTAAAAATTTGACGAAGGTTAGTGACACAGAAGCCCTACTCAGTTCTTAGGAAGGGACTGCTCAGATGATATTATAAGTATCTGTCATGAGGTGCTGTTGAGTCGGTTCTGACTCATAGAGACCCCACGCACAACAGAAAGAAACAATGTCCAGTCCTGTGCCATTATCACAATTGTTGCTATTTTTTCAGCCTGTTGTTGCAGCCATGGTATAAATCCATCTTGCTGAGGGTCGTCCTCTTTTTTGATGACCCTCTACTTTACCAAACTTGATGTCCTTTTCCAGGGACTGGTCCCTACCGATAACATGTCCAAAGTATGTGAGATGAAGTCTTTCCATCCTTGCTTCTAACAGGCAGTATCTACAGCCAGAATATTTGCAGAATGCAGCTTTGGGCAGAAATCAAATATGTTACCCAATGGGCAACTCTCAAAATCTTCCCTGAAAAAAAATTGCTAGCTTAGTACTTGGTTTAGTTAAAACTGCTTTCACCTTAGAAAAGTATCAGCTAATTTGAGGTCAATAATACTGAACATGCCTTTGATGATGCCAGAGAAACAGTTGAGCAGGGAAGAAGCAGTCTAGCAGATTTTACGCATGAGAAGGAAGGGGTATATACAAGAGCACGCCAAGGGGGAAAGTCCAGGGGGTGCTCACCACATATAGAAGTAGGTTGCTTCACTGCCTGTAGGGCAATGATAGAGGCTTGTGAGGACCTCCCTGGCCTCATCTCTGTCTGAACCTGACAGCTTTTCTCCCACCTGAGGTAAGGCCTGTTTCACTGCCGTGTTCAAACATCACTGATTGGAGTTTCTGATTGAGGGCCACTTTGCTGTGTGGGAATCGGCAGTAACCTACAGAGCGTAAAACCTCAAGTGAAGTAGGCAATGCAAATCTGCACAAGAGGCAGACTGGGGAGTTGTCTACGTAACACTGGAAGTGGAGTAAGGCTTCTGTCTTCAGGTAGTTGTTTGGATGCTTATAAATTCTTGATCAGAGCCATTGAAAACCATATGGAGCACAATTCTACCCTGAAACACATGGGGTTGCCATAAGTCAGAATAGACTTAATAACAACTGGCTATAGCCAGTGCCCTTGTTATATGCTTAGGCACTTTGGCCTTAGATGACTGGACATAAAGAAGATGCTTGTATGAGGCACTCTGTTTTAGAACACCATACAGGAATTTAGAGGACAAATTAGAGGGTCATCTAATTTAGAGGACAAATTAGAGGGTCATCTAGAGTCCCATAAAAACAAAACAAAGCAAAACAGTTGCTGGCTCACAAAGGGATTGGAAGACTAAGGAAGACGCCTTAGTCATATCCCTAGCTAGTAGCTCCCCGGGTGGATGAAACAAATGCAGGAATGAATTTAGGCCATGCATTGATGGACAGAGATGACACATTCCCCTTGGACCTGATGACTAATGTGATAAGAAACTGTACCTTTGTCATTAAGAAAGAAATCCCTTGAAAAAGCTTGAGTCAGAATCCTTGAGGGCTAGAACCTGTGCACAGCTGGTAAGTAGATTACATTCTATCGTTACTGGTAGTCCCAGAGGGCTACAAATGCGTTAAGCGGGATTGAAACCATACTCCATTGGGTAAATTGAAGCAACCTTGGCAAATACAAAGAAAAATTTGGAGGAGCAAATTATTCATCAGTTCGATCCACTTGGATGTATTTCTTCTGGCTAAGGTACATGTCTTTCTTCTGCTGATGTACAGAAATGAGCAAAGAAAAATATTATCATCTGGCTATATCACATTCCTTCTCACCCACAGCAGGGGCCTCGCTGGGAAAATGGGATGGGACTTGAAACAGTTGTTTCTGAAAACATGTTGAAAAAGATTTTAAGGGTTGGATTAGTCATTTATGTGATTGAACATGAGGGGAAATAAAGTGAGGCCTCCACTGGATGATTTCTAAGATCTAGGGATGGGAATGAGGGTGTTAGGAAGGAGGAAACTACACAACTTTAAAATTTCCCACATTATAAAATATTTTTCATCTTGCCTGATCTGGTCATATCAGGCCTTGGGTTTAGATATAGATGTGCCCAAAGAAGCTGATAAAAATGAACAAGACACAATATCTATGCCATTAAATCTGGCAGTATATATTGGGTTGTACAAATAGTTAATGCTCTCAGCTGTTAACCTAAAGATTGGCAGTTCGAGTCTACCCAGAAGAAAAGCCTGATGATCTATCTACAAAAAAAAAAAAAAAATCATGAAAACCTTGGGGAGCACAGTTCTACTCTGACACACATGCAGTTGTCATGAGTCAAAGTTCATTCTATGGAAAATTTTTTTTTTTTTTTTAATTCCTAAAGGTACTTTTGGGTGGGTCATAACTTCACTCCATGTAGCCATATTTGGGCTAACTATAAATGTCATTCCATTTCCAAGCAGCATTCTTTACCTTTTAAATACTCTGATGTCTTTCTGGGAGTGGAGCCAAGAAGAAGCAATAGCACAGCTGCTGTTATTACCAGCTGTTGTCATTGTTAGGTGCCATCAGGTTGATTCCAACTTAGTGACCTTATGTACAACAGAACGAAACACTGCCTGGTCCTGCACCATCCTCACAAATCATTGTTATGCTTGAGCCCATTGTTGTAGCCACCATGTCAATCCATCTCATTGAGGGTCTTCCTCTTTTTTGCTGACCCACTACTCTACCCAAGCATGACGTCCTTCTCCAGGGACTGGTCTCTCCTGAAAACATGTCCAAAGTATGTGAGATGAAGTCTCTCCATCCTTCCTTCGAATGAGCATTCTGCTTATAATTCTTCCAAGACAAATTTGTTTTTTCTTCTAGCAGTTCATGGTATATTCAATATTCTTCACCAACACCATAATTCAAAGGCATCAAGTCTTCTTCATCTATTGCTAACTAGATGGGTACATCTGCTGACTCAAAAATTTAACCTTGGGAGGAAATGGCATGTCAAAAGGGTAATCATTGAAATCAGGGAGAGATCATCACAGAAGCAAGAAGCACTTGCAAAGGGGTCACAGTCCCAGGGAGGGGTGCGATCACTCTATTTCCATAACAGCATTTCAGAGCAGCAGAGTAACACTCTTAGCTGTCTCTCTCAGAGCTAGCACTGGCCAATGCTGGGAGAAACCTCAGGACCTTTGTCCTTGGAAAAGGGAAATTGGACCCCTTGCTGATTTACAAGCTCTACTTAAAAGCTCTGCCTGGACAATTTGGAGAAATGAAGTGCTGCTGCAGTCCCTGGTGACTTAAATACAGGTAACTGACTATAGCTCTCATTTGACTTGTGGTTAGTGAATAAATTAATTGAATAATTACTCTAATTATTATTACTCTAATAATCACTCTATTATAATGGAACACCATACTCATCAACAATAGTGGGTAAGACATTTTATCCTCACCCAGCAAGGACTATGGGATATACCAATCACTATGGGAACTGATGTCTTTAAAAGTCAGTGGCTGGGATTGTAACAGGGTTGGGCTAGGGGATGAACAATCACCTCTAGTCGCCACCCCAGTCACTGGAAATGTGTGAAGCGCGGAAAAAGACCATTCCTGTTTAGAATGGAATGGAAAATTCTAACTGATGTATGGCCTGTAAGACATTACTTTAATCTCTCTGCCCTAATTATGTGGTATAGCAACTTATTTCTTAGTTTACTGATAGCATTAAATGCAAATCAGACTTATGTAGACAATGCCCTCTGGGATGAAAAATATTTGGGGAGGCTGATTTTTAAAAGCCCCAAATTTATGTAATATCCATGGAAACTGACCAAAAAAGGAAGTAAATTTGGCTTTAGAAAATTACACCTCAAATATCTCCATTGACATATACAGAAAAGCTCAAATAAATACGAATGATGACAGAAGAAGTATAACTGAGGTGATAAAAACTATCAAAACACTTGTGAGAAAGTATGGTTGTGATTGTTGCTGTGTGCTGTCAAGTCGATTCCAACTCACAGTGGCTCTATAGTACAGAGTAGAACTGCCCCATAAGATTTGCTAGGCTGTAATTATTAATCTTTAAGGGAGTTGATTGCTAGGTCTTTTCTCTGTCAGACCAGCAAGTGTGGCCTTTTGTTTTTTTTTGTGAATTTGAATTTTGTTCTAAATTTTTCTCCTGCTCTGTCTGGGACCCTCTATCGTGATCCCTGCCAGAGCAGTTGGTGGTGGTGACTGGGCACCATCTAGTTGTTCTGGGCTCAGTCTGGTAGAGGTTCTGGTAGTTGTGATCCATTAGTCCTTTGGACTTATCTTTCCCTTGTGTCTTTGGTCTTCTTCATTTTCCTTTGCTCCAGCTGGGATGGGACCAGTAGAGTATCTTAGATGGGACCAGTAGATGTATCTTAAATGGCTGCTGTTTATGAAATGCTTTTAGCCCGATGTAACTGGTGTCTAAGAATCTTAAGGAAAACAAACCTGAAATCTATGGACTTATTTTTTTTTATGAAACATGGCTCTCTGGAAAATGTCACCTAAGCTATGTAACTAGGTGAGTTTAAAATGAAAATGTTTCATGACAAAAACGTCCTTCTAATTCTAAGTATGTACCTGAATATATACTTGGAGACAGAACATTTTCATCACCCCAGAAATAAACCCAGTACCTGTTAGCAGTTACTCTCAGTTCCCCTCTCCACTCAGCCCTCAGCAACCACAAATCTTACTTTCTGTCTCTGTGGATTTGCCTATTCTGGACGTTTAATATAAATGGAATCATACTAGCTGTGGCCTTTTATGTCTGGCTTCTTTTACTTGGCATAATGTTTTCAAGATTCATTTATGTTGTAGCATGTATCTGTACTTCATTCCTTTTTAATGATTGAATAATAATCCATTGTATGGATATACTATATATACTATATTTCCATTCATCAGTTGATAGGGTTGTTTCCTCTTTTTTGCTGTGCAAATTATGCTGCTATCAACACTGGCTGCCATTAGCCTTCTACTATACTTTCACTGCCATGTATTTATCCATTCTTCTGATAATCCGTTTATTCTACTGATATATATTTTAAGGTAAATTACAGAAATCGGTGTATTCCCTGCTAAATATTTTAATTTGAATATCATTCACTAGATTTCAGTATTTGTTTAGAGTTTTTTCCTTTTTATGTAAAATTTTCATGCCATGAAAAACAGAAATCTCCAGTGTGCATTTGCTAAGTTTTGACAAAAGCATACACCTGGGTAATCAACTCGATGGCACTGCGGTTGGTTGGGTAACCCAAACTCCTATCAAGATATGGGGCATTACCTTCACCCCAAAAATTTCCATCATTCCCCCTCCCAGTCAATAAGCCCTACCACCACTGAAAACTGCTGTTATAATTTTCCACTACAGATATGATTAAATAATATATGCTTGGGTTAAAAATAATAATTTCTGTTTTAATAATTAATATAACTCCTTCATTTTTGATGAGCTTAGGTATGACTGAGCTTAGTACTTACTTAATATTTCATATTTTCTATTTATCATTCTTTGCTTGTTTCCCCCCTTTCCTGCCTTTGTTCCTTTCCTCTTCAACTTATTTAAATATTTTATATTCTCATTCTGTTCTATAAAGGTGAACTTTTTGTCTCATGCAATAAAATGTATATTTTTTTCTAACAATGTCCAATTTTAACTAGTAATTATATCCTTCAATGGAACAAGATAAGAAAATTGGTGTGTTTAATATACAGAAAGACTTAGGGACAGTGCTCCCTTCCCTAAGTCTTTTAATACATTTTATTGTTATCAAATGGAAGCTTCAGTTTACATAATTAATATATGTTCAGATTTGCCAATAGTTCTTACTAATTTCTTGGATTGTCATTGCTTCTGGAATGCCACAACTTCTTTTAGGGATAATATTTTTCTCATTGATGTACATTCTCATGAAATTCTTGCAGAAAGAGCTTTGGTGGTAAATATTCTGAAGTTTTGCATGTTTAATTTTTTTTTTAAACTTCATAATTTGGCTAAGATTAGAATCCCAGGGTCAAAGTTTGAGTATTTTTTCAGTATCTTATTGTCTCCAGTGCTACTTATTAGAAGACTAGTATCAGTGGACTCATTCTAATTTTCTTCAGCTTCAAGTTGAAGAAAATTAGAACAAGTCCATGAGAGCCAAAATATGATCTTGAGTATATCTCAGCTGAATTTAGAGAATCTCAAGAATAGATTTGACACGTTGAACACTAATGACCAAAGACCAGATGAGTTGTGGAATGACATCAAGGACATCATACTTGAAGAAATCAAGAGGTCATTAAAAAGACAGGAAAGGAAACAAAGACCAAAACAGATGTCAGAAGAGACTCTGAAACTTGCTCTTGAAAGTCAAGTAGCTAAAGAGAAAGGAAGAAATGAAGAAGTAAAAGAGCTCAAGAGAAGATTTCAAAGGGCAGCTTGAGATGACAAAACAAAGAATTATAATGAAATGTGCAAAGACCTGGAGATAGAAAACCAAAAGAGAAGAACACGTTCAGCATTTCTCAAGCTGAACGAACTGAAGAAAAAAATTCAAGCCTTGCGTTGCAATATTGAAGGATTCTATGGGGAAAATGTTAAATGACACAGGAAGCATCAAAAGAAGATGGAAAAAATACACAAAGTCACTATACCGAAAAGAATTGGTCAAGGTTCAAACATTTTAGGAGGTAGATTATGATCAAGAATTGATGGTACTGAAGGAAGAAGTCCAAGCTGCACTGAAGGCATTGGTGAAAAGCAAGGCTCCAGGAATTGACGGAATACCAGTTGAGATGTTTCAACAAATGAATGCAGCACTGGAAGTGTTCACATGTTTATGCCAAGAAATTTGGAAAACAAGTATCTGGCCACCCAACTGGAAGAGATCCATATTTATGCCTGTTCCCAAGAAAGGTGATCCAACAGAATGTGGAAATTATAGAACAATATCATTAATATCACACTTAAGTAAAATTTTGCTGAAGATCATTCAAAAGTGGCTGCAGCAGTATGTCAACAGGGAACTGCCAGAAATTCAAGCCAGATTCAGAATAGGATGTGGAACCAGGGATATCAATGCTTGTGTCAGATGGATCCTGGCTGAAAGCAGAGAATAGCAGAAAGATGTTTATCTGTGTTTTACTGTCTGTGCAAAAGCATTTGACTGTGTGGATCATAACAAATCATGGTTAACATGGTGAAGGATGGGAATTCCAGAACACTTAATTGTGTTCATGAGGTACCTGTACTTAGATCATGAGGCAGTCATCTGAACATAACAAAGGTGTACTGCATGGATTAAAGTCAAGAAACGTGTACATCAGGGTTGTATTGTTTCACGATAGCTATTCGATCTCTGTGTTGAGCAAATAATCTGAGAAGCTGGACTATATGAAGAAAAACCAGCATCAGGATTGGAGGAAGACTCATTAACAACCTGCATTATGCAGATGACACAAACTTGCTTGTTGAAAGCGAAGAGGACTTGAAGCATTTACTGAAGATGATCAAAGACCACAGCTTTCATAACGGATTACACCCCAACATGAAGGAAACAAAAGTCCTTACAATTGGAACAATAAGCAATATCATGATAAATGGAGAAAAGACTGACGTTGTCAAGGATTTCCTTTTACTTAAATCCACATTCAACATCCATGGAAGCAGCAGTCGAGAAATCAAAAGATGCATCGCATTGGGCAAATCAGCTGCAAAAGACCTCTTTAAAGTGTTAAAAAGCAAAAATGTCACCTTGAAGACTAAGATACGCCTGACCCAAGCCATGGTATTTCCAGTAGCCTCATATGCATATGAAAGCTGGACGACGAATAAAGAAGACCAAAGAAGAATTGAAGCCTTCATGTTGTGGTGTTGGTGAAGAATATTGAATATACCATGGGCTGCCAAAAGATGGAACAAGGGTGTCTTGAAAGAAGTACAACCAGAATGCTCATTGGAAGCAAGGATGGTGAGACTACACCTCGCATACTTTGGACATGTTGTCAGGAGGGATCAGGCCCTGGAGAAGGACATCATGCTTGGTAGAGGGTCAGCGAAAAAAAGGGAGACCCTTGATAAGATGGATTGACATAGTGGTTGCAGTAATGACCTCAAGCTTAACAACAATTGTGAGGATGGTGCGGGACAGAGCAGTGTTTTGTTCTGTTGTGCATAGGGTTGCTATGAGTCGGGAACAACAACATCAGTGAATTCTTAGTCATTTGTAGGTAATTTTTGTTGTTCTTTGGAAGTTCTTAGGCTTTTTCTTCAAAATTTTTGGTGTCCTGAAAATATACGAAAGGTGGTGTGGTTTTTGCTTTTCTTGTTCAGCAGTCAGTAAGAAATTTTTAATCTCAGAACTCATGTCTTTCTGAGATTAGGGTAATTCTCCTATGTCATTTCTTTTCTTCTTCTTCTTTTTTTTTTTTTTTTTTTTTTACTGTGCTTTAGATGAAAGTTTACAGCTCAAGTCAATTTCTCATTCAAAAATTTATACACGTATTGCTTTGTGACACTGGTTGCAATCTCCACAAGGCGACAGCACAGTCCCCCTTTCTGCCCAGGGTTCTTTGTGTCCATTTGTCCAGTTCCTGTCCTTTTCTGCCTTCTCGTCTTGCTTTTGGATGGGAGTTGCTCATTTGGTCAAAAATATGGAATGCTTCCTGAATTTGTCTGTTATCCTAGCAGATGACATGCTAGTCTTCTCTGTATCATTCCAATTTTAGTACATGTGCTGTGGAAGCAAGCACCATTCTCCTGTGTCATTTATTTAAATGTCATTTATCCCTCATTTGGTATATTCTTACCTTCTGGAGCTACTCTAAAACGAAATTTTGGATCTATTCTACAAAGTCTTTTAAGTTTTCTTTCATACTTTCTCTCTTCTTCTTTTTTTTTTTTCTTTGTATGCTTCCTGGGAGAATTCTTGACTCATTCTTCTTACTACGCCTGTCTTCACCTGAGTGTGTTCTACTTTTCAGACCATCTCTTGAGGTTTCATTTCAATAACCAAATTTTAATTTCCATGATCTGTAGTTTGTTATTCTTATGACTTTATAGCCTTTTGCATGTCTCCTGAGGATGTTAATTTTGCTATTTCTTTTTAAGGCTCTATTTGGCTTACTCTATTAGCTCTATTTCCCCCATTGCAAGTTCTTCCTAGTGTTGACCTTATTCTCTCTCTCATGCGTGTGTTGGTTTTCCTCAAATATCTCATTATTCCCAATCATCTGATTTTTTGTAGTGGAGATTTTATTTTCAATTGTCTGGCTGTAGTATTCCTGCAACCTACCAGAACACTGTTTAACTGAAAGTGTGAGGGGAAACACGGTGTGCTGATAGGACTGCACCATAGTGCCCATTCTTTCTGAGTGTGTGTGCTCCTCATTCCTCCAGGTATCACAGTCACATGCACATTGTCCATTCTTCATACTCTCTAATCTAATCTTCCACAGGAACTCCTTCATATTGTAACAACCACTCCTCTCACTGTGACTAGTCAATAGGACAGAGATTGGTCAGCTGGGCTGCTCTTATGAATGACTGTGTTTATTGCTTCTGGTACCCATCATACTCTAGGTGTAGAGTTTTTTTGGTACAAATCTCACATTTTTTATCATGCATAAATTTTTGTGTTGTGTCTTTTTTTTAAACTAATTCAATCCTTGTGATTTTTTTCATTTAGGGATTTTTTCCAAGCTCTGGCCCCCATAGAGTGTTCCATCTTGTTTTTAAGTGCAGTTATACAATACTCTCCCTCTCTATGTATACACACACACATATATACAGATACAGATACATATACAAAACCCAAAACCAAATCCACTGCTTTTGAATCGGTTTTAACTCATAGCAACCCTATAGGACAGAGTCATTTGCCCCATAGGGTTACCAAGGAGCAGTTGGTGGATTTGAATTGCTGACCTTTTGGTTGGCAGCTGCACCACTAGGGCTCCATATAGATAGTGAGGTGTGTATATATATATATATAAAACCAAAAAAAAAAAAAAAAAAAAAAAAACCATTGCTGTTGAGTCAATTCCTACTCATAGTGACCCTATAGGACAGAGTAGGACTGTCCCACAGGGTTTCTAAAGAGTGGTTGGTGGATTCAAACTGCTGACTTTTCAGTTAGCAGCCGAGCTCTTAACCACTGTGCCACCATATATATATATATCTTAGTTCCTGTTGACTTGGTCCCTGACTTGTGGCGACTCCATACACAACAGAATGAAATGCTGCCCAGTCATAGGTCATCTCCATGATTGGTTGTGGATTGGACCATTGTGATTCATAGGGTTTTCACTGGCTGTTTTTTGGAAGTAGATCACCAAGCCTTCCTTCCTAGTTCATCCTGATCTGGAAGCTCTTTTGAAACCTGTTCAGCATCACAGTCGCATGCAAACCTCCATTGACAGACGGGTGGTGGCTGCACTAGAGGTGCATTGGTGGAAATCAAACCCAGATCTCTCACACACAGGGCAAGAATTCTACCACTGGACCACTTCTGGCCTCCAAAACTGTGAAAGAACAAACTTCTGTTGCTTAAAGTCACGAAATTTGTGGTAATTTGCTATAGCGCCAACAGGAAACATGTATGTGTATTGGCATTGTAGTAAATCACCAAAAATTTGGTGGTTTTAAGGAACAGAAATTTATTCTTTCACAGTTTGGGAGGTCAGAAGTTCAAAATCAGTTTCACTGGGCCAAAATCAACGTGCCAAAGGTCTGCACCCTCCAGAGGCTCTAAAGTGGAATCAGTTCTTCCTCAGGCCGGGGGAAGGACAGAGGGGAAACATAATTTATCTTGGAAAGGGCACGGGCCCAAAGCATACTTGGAAAACACTGTTCTGCTACACATGAATCTTTAGCAAAGTCCTGAAATAATTTAAGAGATGGTTGGTTTGTTTTCCATTTAGAAACAAAGTTTGATCATTGTGTGTGGATGTATATGTATATACACCCACACCGATGCACGCACACCTGTAGTTATATTTATACTTATACCTACCTACCTACTTGTCTATCTACTGATCTACGTATCTATCTACCCACTTATCTATCTAGTCTTTTTAGATAAGTGGTTGTGCTGTAAGCTCTATTAAAAGGAGCAAGAATGAGTAAGTGGTGATGTGCAGGCTCTCAACGTTTATCTTCAGTGTGTATAAAGTTTATTCATTAAACAGGAAGAGGCTGAGAGAGGGTTTCTTCTAAATTTTGGTATAGAATTGTATTGTATTATTGCCAAGAGTGAAAAGTGTCCTATTTTTTGTTGTAGTCACAGTACTTACTGCAAGCTCTGTAGCATGAGGCACCTAGCAAACATTTGTTGAAGGAATGAGTCAAGTGAATACACAAAGCTCTAATTGGGAATTCATGGAGCTCCTTTTGGTTAGGGATCCTATCTCTTTTATCTCAGTATTTCTAGTTTCTACCACCATAGACCCTGTACAGGCAGTTGTAGATTTTGAATTAAAAATAATTGAGTAATAAATTATGGTATATTCACACAATGGAATACCATGCATCTTTAAAGAACAGTGAGGAATCTGTGAAACATTTCATAACATTGAGGAACCCGGAAGGCATTATGCTGAGTGAAATTAGTCAGATGCAAAAGGACAAATATTGTGTAATACCACTATTATAAGATCTTGAGAAACAGTTTAATCTTTTGTGGTTACGAGAGGGGTGAGAGAGGGAGGGTGGGAGAGGGTTATTTACTGATTAGATAGTAGATAAGAACTACTTTAGGTGAAGGGAAGGACAACACTCAATACAGGGAAGGTCACCTCAACTGGACTGCGCCAAAAGCAAGGAAGTTTCCTGAATAAACTGAATGCTTAGAAGGTCAGTGGAGCAAGGACGGGGGTTTGGGGACTATGGCTTCAGGGGACATCTAAGTCAATTGGCAAAATAAATTCTATTAAGAAAACATTCTGCATCCCACTTTGAAGTGTGGCGTCTTGGGTCTTAAATGCTAACAAGCGGCCATCTAAGATGCACCAATGGGTCTCAACCCATCTGGATCAAAGGAGAATGAAGAACACCAAGGTCACAAGATAATTATGAGCCCAAGAGACAGAAAGGGCCACATGAACCAGAGACTTACATCATCCTGAGACCAGAAGAACTAGATGGTGCCCGGCCACAACCGATGACTGCCCTGAGAGGGAGCACAACAGAGATCCCCCGACGGAACAGGAGAACAGTGGAATGCAGACCCCAAATTCTCATAGAAAGACCAGACTTGAGAGGCGGAGCCAAGATGGTGGACTAGGCAGATGCTAACTCGGATCCCTCTTACAACAAAGACATGGAAAAACAAGTGAATCGATCACATACATAACAATCTACGAACCCTGAACAACAAACACAGATTTAGAGATGGAGAACGAACTAATACGGGGAAGCAGCGATTGTTTCCAGAGCCTGGAGCCAGCGTACCAGTCAGGTATGGCACAAGCACAGAGAGCTGCTCCACCCCCCTGAACTAACCCCGGGAGGGGGACCAGCCGGTTCGGCGGGCGGCGTGGGACGCAGCCGGTAGGAGAAGTCCCCAGGAGGCAGTGACTGGTCTTGGAGCAGGAAGAGCAGCATCCCAGCTGGAGAACCGTCCTGCCGGGATTTGGACTGGACGCAGTGGATTTCTGGAAAAACTAGTTTCCCAGTGATGGCTCGGAGACAACAATCCATATCAAACCACTTAAAGAAGCAGACCATGACAGCTTCTCCAACCCTCCAAACAAAAGAATCAAAATCTTTCCCAAATGAAGATACAATCCTGGAATTATCAGATACAGAATATAAAAAACTAATTTACGGAATGCTTAAAGATATCACAAATGAAATTAGGATAACTGCAGAAAAAGCCAAGGAACACACCGATAAAACTGTTGAAGAACTCAAAAAGATTATTCAAGAACATAGTGGAAAAATTAATAAGTTGCAAGAATCCATAGAGAGAGAACATGTAGAAATCCAAAAGAATAACAATAAAATTATAGAATTAGACAATGCAATAGGAAGTCAGAGGAGCAGACTCGAGCAATTAGAATGCAGACTGGGACATCTGGAGGACCAGGGAATCAACACCAACATAGCTGAAAAAAAATCAGATAAAAGAATTAAAAAAAATGAAGAAAACCTAAGAATTATGTGGGACTCTATCAAGAAGGAAAACCTGCGGGTGATTGGAGTCCCAGGACAGGGAGGGGAGACAGAAAACACAGAGAAAATAGTTGAAGAACTCCTGACAGAAAACTTCCCTGACATCATCAAAAACGAAAGGATATCTATCCAAGATGCTCATCGAACCCCATTTAAGATTGATCCAAAAAGAAAAACACCAAGACATATTGTCATCAAACTCACCAAAACCAAAGATAAACAGAAAATTTTAAAAGCAGCCAGGGAGAAAAGAAAGGTTTCCTTCAAGGGAGAATCAATAAGAATAAGTTCAGACTACTCAGCAGAAACCATGCAGGCAAGAAGGGAATGGGACGACATATACAGAACACTGAAGGAGAAAAACTGCCAGCCAAGGATCATATATCCAGCAAAACTATCTCTGAAATATGAAGGCGAAATTAAGATATTTACAGACAAACACAAGTTTAGAGAATTTACAAAAACCAAACCAAAGCTACAAGAAATACTAAAGGATATTGTTTGGTCAGAAAACCAATAATATCAGATATCAGCACAACACAAGGTCACAAAACAGAACATCCTGATATCAACTCAAATAGGGAAATCACAAAAACAAACAAATTAAGATTAATTAAAAAAAAAATACACATAACAGGGAATCATGGAAGTCAATAGGTAAAAGATCACAATAATCAAAAAGAGGGACTAAATACAGGAGGCATTGAACTGCCATATGGAGAGTGATACAAGGCGATATAGAACAATACAAGTTAGGTTTTTACTTAGAAAAATAGGGGTAAATAATAAGGTAACCACAAAAAGGTATAACAACTCTATAACTCAAGATAAAAACCAAGAAAAACGTAACGACTCAACTAACATAAAGTCAAACACTATGAAAATGAGGATCTCACAATTTACTAAGAAAAACGCCTCAGCACAAAAAAGTATGTGGAAAAATGAAATTGCCAACAACACACATAAAAAGGCATCAAAATGACAGCACTAAAAACTTATTTATCTATAATTACCCTGAATGTAAATGGACTAAATGCACCAATAAAGAGACAGAGAGTCACAGACTGGATAAAGAAACACGATCCATCTATATGCTGCCTACAAGAGACACACCTTAGACTTAGAGACACAAACTAAAACTCAAAGGATGGAAAAAAGTATATCAAGCAAACAATAAGCAAAAAAGAAGAGGAGTAGCAATATTAATTTCTGACAAAATAGACTTTAGACTTAAACCCACCACAAAGGATAAAGAAGGACACTATATAATGATAAAAGGGACAATTGATCAGGAAGACATAACCATATTAAATATATATGCACCCAATGACAGGGCTGCAAGATACATAAATCAAATTTTAACAGAAATGAAAAGTGAGATAGATACCTCCACAATTATAGTAGGAGACTTCAACACACCACTTTTGGAGAAGGACAGGACATCCAGAAAGAAGCTCAATAGAGACACGGAAGATCTAATTACAACAGTCAACCAACTTGACCTCATTGACTTATACAGAACTCTCCACCCAACTGCTGCAAAATATACTTTTTTTTCTAGCGCACATGGAACATTCTCTAGAATAGACCACATATTAGGTCATAAAACAAACCTTTGCAGAGTCCAAAACATCAAAATATTACAAAGCATCTTCTCAGACCACAAGGCAATAAAACTAGAGATCAATAACAGAAAAACTAGGGAAAGGAAACCAAATACTTGGAAAATGAACAATACCCTCCTGAAAAAAGACTGGGTTATAGAAGACATCAAGGAGGGAATAAGGAAATTCATAGAAAGCAATGAGAATGAAAATACTTCCTATCAAAACCTCTGGGACACAGCAAAAGCAGTGCTCAGAGGCCAATTTATATCGATAAATGCACACATACAAAAAGAAGAAAGAGACAAAATCAGAGAACTGTCCCTACAACTTGAACAAATAGAAAGTGAGCAACAAAAGAATCCATCAGGCACCAGAAGAAAACAAATAATAAAAATTAGAGCTGAACTAAATGAATTAGAGAACAGAAAAACAATTGAAAGAATTAACAAAACCAAAAGCTGGTTCTTTGAAAAAATTAACAAAATTGATAAACCATTGGCTAGACTGACTAAAGAAATACAGGAAAGAAAACAAATAACCCGAATAAGAAACGAGAAGGACCACATCACAACAGAACCAAATGAAATTAAAAGAATCATTTCAGATTATTATGAAAAATTGTACTCTAACAAATTTGAAAACCTAGAAGAAATGGATGAATTCCTGGAAAAACATTACCTACCTAAACTAATACATTCAGAAGTAGAACAACTAAATAGACCCATAACAAAAAAAGAGATTGAAACGGTAATCAAAAAACTCCCAACAAAAAAAAGCCCTGGCCCGGATGGCTTCACTGAAGAGTTCTACCAAACTTTCAGAGAAGAGTTAACACCACTACTTCTGAAGGTATTCCAAAGCATAGAAAATGACGGAATACTACCCAACTCATTCTATGAAGCCACCATCTCCCTGATACCAAAACCAGGTAAAGACATTACAAAAAAAGAAAATTATAGACCTATATCCCTCATGAACATAGATGCAAAAATCCTCAACAAAATTCTAGCCAATAGAATCCAACAACACATCAAAAAAATAATTCACCCTGATCAAGTGGGATTTATACTATGCAAGGCTGGTTTAACATCAGAAAAACCATTAATGTAATCCATCACATAAATAAAACAAAAGACAAAAACCACATGATCTTATCAATTGATGCAGAAAAGGCATTTGACAAAGTCCAACACCCATTCATGACAAAAACTCTTACCAAAATAGGAATTGAAGGAAAATTCCTCAACATAATAAAGGGCATCTATGCAAAGCCAACAGCCAATATCACTCTAAATGGAGAGAACCTGAAAGCATTTCCCTTGAGAACGGGAACCAGACAAGGATGCCCTTTATCACCGCTCTTATTCAACATGGTGCTGGAAGTCCTAGCCAGGGCAATTAGGCTAGACAAAGAAATAAAAGGTATCCGGATTGGCAAGGAAGAAGTAAAGTTATCACTATTTGCAGGTGACATGATTATATACACAGAAAACCCTAAGGAATCCTCCAGAAAACTACTGAAACTAATAGAAGAGTTTGGCAGAGTCTCAGGTTATAAAATAAACATACAAAAATCACTTGGATTCCTCTACATCAACAAAAAGAACACCGAAGAGGAAATAACCAAATCAATACCATTCACAGTAGCCCCCAAGAAGATAAGATACTTAGGAATAAATCTTACCAAGGATGTAAAAGACCTATACAAAGAAAACTACAAAGCTCTACTACAAGAAATTCAAAAGGACATACTTAAGTGGAAAAACATACCTTGCTCATGGAAAGAAGACTTAACATAGTAAAAATGTCTATTCTACCAAAAGCCATCTATACATTTAATGCACTTCCGATCCAAATTCCAATGTCATATTTTAAGGGGATAGAGAAACAAATCACCAATTTCATATGGAAGGGAAAGAAGCCCCGGATAAGCAAAGCACTACTGAAAAAGAAGAAGAAAGGGGGAGGCCTCACTTTACCTGATTTCAGAACCTATTATACAGCCACAGTAGTCAAAACAGCCTGGTACTGGTACAACAACAGGCACATAGACCAATGGAACAGAATTGAGAACCCAGACATAGATCCATCCATGTATGAGCAGCTGATATTTGACAAAGGACCAGTGTCAATTAATTAGGGAAAAGATAGCCTTTTTAACAAATGGTGCTGGCATAACTGGATATCCATTTGCAAAAAAATGAAACAGGACCCATACCTTACACCATGCACAAAAACTAACTCCAAGTGGATCAAAGACCTAAACATAAAGACTAAAACGATAAAGATCATGGAAGAAAAAATTGGGACAACCCTAGGAGCCCTAATACAAGGCATAAACAGAATACAAAACATTACCAAAAATGATGAAGAGAAACCCCATAATTGGGAGCTCCTAAAAATCAAACACCTATGCTCATCTAAAGACTGCACCAAAAGAGTAAAAAGACCACCTACAGACTGGGAAAGAATTTTCAGCTATGACATCTCCGACCAGCACCTGATCTCTAAAATCTACATGATTCTGTCAAAACTCAACCACAAAAAGACAAACAACCCGATCAAAAAGTGGGCAAAGGATATGAACACACATTTCACTAAAGACGATATTCAGGCAGCCAACAGATACATGAGAAAATGCTCCCGATCATTAGCCATTAGAGAAATGCAAATTAAAACTACGATGAGATTCCATCTCACACCAGCACGGCTGGCATTAATCCAAAAAACACAAAATAATAAATGTTGGAGAGGCTGCGGAGAGATTGGAACTCTTATACACTGCTGGTGGGAATGTAAAATGGTACAACCACTTTGGAAATCTATCTGGCGTTATCTTAAACAGTTAGAAATAGAACTACCATACAACCCAGAAATCCCACTCCTGGGAATATACCCTAGAGATACAAGAGCCTTCATACAAACAGATATATGCACACCCATGTTTATTGCAGCTCTGTTTACAATAGCAAAAAGTTGGAAGCAACCAAGGTGTCCATCAACGGATGAATGGGTAAATAAATTGTGGTATATTCACACAATGGAATACTACGCATCGATAAAGAACAGTGACGAATCTGTGAAACATTTCATAACATGGAGGAACCTGGAAGGCATTATGCTGAGCAAAATTAGTCAGAGGCAAAAGCACAAATATTGTATAAGACCACTATTATAAAATCTTGAGAAATAGTAAACCTGAGAAGAACACATACTTTTGTGGTTACGAGGGGGGGGGGAGGGAGGGAGGGTGGGAGAAGGTTTTTTATTGATTAATCAGTAGATAAGAACTGCTTTAGGTGAAGGGAAAGACAACACTCAATACATGGAAGGTTAGCTCAACTGGACTGGACCAAAAGCAAAGAAGTTTCTGGGATAAAATGAATGCTTCAAAGGTCAGCGGAGCAAGGGCGGGGGTCTGGGGAACATGGTTTGCGGGGACTTCTAAGTCAATTGGCAAAATAATTCTATTATGAAATCATTCTGCATCCCACTTTGAAATGTGGCGTCTGGGGTCTTAAATGCTAACAAGCGGCCATCTAAGATGCATCAATTGGTCTCAACCCACCTGGAGCAAAGGAAAATGAAGAACACCAAGGCCACAAGACAACTATGAGCCCAAGAGACAGAAAGGGCCACATGAACCAGAGACCTACATCATCCTGAGACCCAAAGAACTAGTTGGTGCCCGGCCACAATCGATGACTGCCCTGACAGGGAGCACAACAGAGAACCCCTGAGGGAGCAGGAGATCAGTGGGATACAGACACCAAATTCTCATAAAATGACCAAACTTAATGGTCTGACTGAGACTAGAGGAATCCCGGCGGCCATGGTCCCCAGACCTTCTGTTGGCACAGGACAGGAACCATCCCCGAAGACAACTCATCAGACATGAAAGGGACTGGTCAGTGGGTGGGAGAGAGATGCTGATGAAGAGTGAGCTAATTATATCAGGTGGACACTTGAGATTGTGTTGGCAACTCTTGTCTGGAGGGGGGATGGGAGGATAGAGAGAGAGGGAAGCCAGCAAAATTGTCACGAAAGGAGAGACTGAAAGGGCTGACTCAAGAGAGGGAGAGCAAGTGGGAGTAGGGAGTGAGATGTATGTAAGCTTATATGTGACAGACTGATTGGATTTGTAAATGTTCACTTGAAGCTTAATAAAAGTTATAAAAAAAAAGGACCAGACTTAATGGTCTGACTGAGACTAGAAGAATCCCGGCAATCGTGGTCCCCAAACCTTCTGTTGGCTCAGGACAAGAACCATTCCTGAAGACAACTCATCAGACATGGAGTGGACTGGACAATGGGTTGGAGAGAGATGCTGATGAGGAGTGAGCTATTTGTATCAGGTGGACACTTGAGACTCTGTTGGCATCTTCTGTCTGGAGGTGAGATAGAAGGGTAGAGAGGGTCAGAAACTGGCAAAACGGTCATGAAAGGAGAGACTGGAAGGAGGGAGCGGGCTGACTCATTATGGGGAGAGTAAATGGGAGTATGTAGTAAGGTATATATAAGTTTATATGTGAGAGACTGACTTGATTTGTAAACTTACATCTAAAGCACAATAAAAATTATTAAAAAAAAAATAATTGAGTGGACAAGTTAGCCTTTGTCATGGGATTTCAGGCCATTTGTAAGGCAAATGCCCTGATGGAAACTTCCAAGTTGATTCCTGGTGGTTGATTCCTGGTGCATATACCTTTTATTTTTTCCACACTGGTGATGAATGTATACCTATAGTGCTTTCTACTCGTGTTTATGTATATGTTCTCATTTGATCCTTATAATAACCATATGAGGCAGGAATCCTGACCCTTATCTTGCAGCTGGATAAACTGAGACTCAGAGAGACTGGCATAAGAGCGTATTCTGGTAAACAGCAGATGGACACAGGCCTTTGGTGACAAACTGAGTGTACCATCCTCTACACGAAACTATAAAAATGCTTTTCTATTCTTTAAAATGCTGGGGTAGAGGAGATAGCAAAAATATTAAAAAAAAAATGAAAAACCAAATGTTTTCAATTTCAGAATGAGAGAGGAAAGAGAGAAATCATAAAATGAAATTGTACAAAATAAAGTATGATACCTAGAGGCAATTTTAGACTTATTTTGTTTTATCTTACAGGTATGTATTGGGTTGCATGTAGTTCATGTTCAAATCTCTAAAATGCTCTTTCCTCACTGAATGGAAAGTTTTCTTTTTTCTTAATTTCCTGTGGAAAATGGTTTGATATTATGGGTATATTAAGCCATTTATGTCCTTGCTTACTAGCCCCTGGTGTCAAGGGAAAATATTACCAGAGTTTGAGTTCTCAGTTGGAGTTTCCATGACCCTTCTACTTACTTATTGTAATGTTGCATCAGGTGAAATTTCACAGAGCAAATTAGATTCCAATTTGACCATTTGTACATAACCCTCCGGCTTGTATCCGCCAGCTTTCTCAGTCTTTTAGAAATGGTGTAGTGAGTATATTGAGGCCATTCTTAAATGTAACACTTCATCAGAAGTTTGAGGAGATTATAAAGTTTGAATTGGGCAAAAATTTGTGTACCATTATCCTGTGACCAAGTCGATACTAATCATACACTGAGTTTAACTCAACTGAATGTCTCATTTACAGCCTATAAATATTTTGTGCTAACATTATCCATCTTATATTTGCTTGTTTTATATATTCATTAATTAATTCGACAAAATCAAGTATCTAATATGTGAAGATCCTGTGCTTAGACTAGGGAGACAGGAATGAACAAGATACAGGATCTTGTTATCTACTCAGAACCAAACCCAAACCAAACCCAAACCCAGTGCCATTGAGTTGATTCCGACTCATAGCGACCCCACAGGACAGAGTAGAACTGCCCCATAGAGTTTCCAAAGAGCGCCTGGCAGATTCAAACTCCTGACCCTTTGGCTAGCAGCTGTAGCACTTAACCACTACTCCACTAGGGTTTCCTACAGGCGAATTCATGAGCCTTGCCCTTTAGGAATGGCCTAAGAAAAGGAAAGTTAAAGCTGGAATCACCTAGCCTTGCCTCGGTGCTGCAGAAGAGAGGGCTGAGGCCCCTGGGTGCTAACAGGCAGGATGACCACGCAGAGACTAGTCGTTCTCTACTATAACACTATGCTACTGTTTTTTTCCAGCAGTCGGTTCACTCAGCTGGGTAAGAATCATGAAGAGACTCCGAATGCCTTTTGCAAAGTCGGGGAAGAAGTGAAAAACAGAAAATAGAGGAAAAGGATAAAAAACTGACACTAGGAAAATAAGTCCGTCCTGTTTTCAAATTGATAAATCTATAAAAAGATAAAAATACAGTAGTATTTCCCCCATCCTCACCTCTGTCCTTGGTTTGTAGCATTTAAAATTATGAGGGTTTCGTGGAAAAGGTAACCTGAGCCGCACCTCTAAACAGAAGCGTCTGTCAAGGGACATAGGAGACCAACTCAGGAGCCTCCAGAATATAAAAAGAATAATTTACAGTGAAAGTGCTATCTATATTTTTGTATCACATAAAGAAAATCAGTGTTACTGTTATTGACTCCATAGGGAAGTTGTATGGCTTATTTCTGTATTTAATTAATTTTTCTTGTGTCCCTCAGCTGTATCTGCTTCCAGAGTCCTGCGCATCCACGCGACATTCGATGCCCTCTGGTCCTCGTCGATTGCCGGGCAATTTGTGTGTGTCTGTGTTTCTTTTTCACCCTCTCTCTGTTGTCCTGAACTTCCACAGGGACATGTGCGGGTTTTTAGACATTTATTGTCCTTGGCACTCTGCTATTTTTCAGTGGCCTTCTTTATATCTGCAGGATTATTTTCTATTATTTCCTTGATGATTTCCTCCTTTGATAATTTCTACGAATTCATTTTTGAAACTCCTTTTTTGGATTTATTGTTTGTTTTGGAAACCCTGGTGGGGTTGTGGTTAAGTGCTATGGCTGCTAACCAAAAGGTCGGCAGTTCGAATACACCAGGCGCTCCTTGGAAACCCGATGGGGCAGTTCTACTCTGTCCTATAGGCTCACTATGAGTCGGAATCAACTCAACGGCAACGGGTTTGGGTTTTTTTTTTGGGGGGGGGCAATCATACTTTTAATACCCAGGAGTTTTTTTTTCACAGCTTGTGTTTGTTTTATTTAAGTGATGACATCTTAAATGTCTCTGAACATACTACCTATAATTTTGTCTTTTAAGGTGTTCTGTTTGCCAAATCATTTCTATTTCTCCTAGGTTAAATTATAGGAGTTTGTTTTTAACTTGGTCTTTCTTATATTTTGCTAAATTCCCTGAAATAGCTGGTGGAGATTTTTGCCTCTTTGATGCTCTGTTTAGGAAGGTGGGGCTTGTCAACTGACAATTTCAGGTTGTGGAAACAAGAAGAGTAGAAGCCAGTTACGTTTCAGGACCCTCAATTGCCTGGAGGAACAGATGTGCAAATGCTCTGCCCTAGGCAACCTCAGATAATTTATTTGTGGAAGGATCCTTTGATTTTTTTTTTCTTTCTTTTTGACTTGGGGTATACATACCTGGTTGTCCGTATATCTACAGAAAATGAGAAATGGTTAAGTACTCAACTACTAATCAAAAGGCTGGCAGTTCGAAATCACCCTGAGGAACCTGGAAAGACAGGTCTGATGATCTCCTTCCAAAAGGCTGCAGGCTTGAAACCCTATGGAGTGGTTCTACTTGCACATATGGGGTCATCATGAGAGGGAATTGACTCGACGGCAACTAACAACAGTAACAGCATAATTACAGTAATTAAGACTGTGTTAATTACATTGGTTCGAATGTAGATAAAATGGTCGAAGGCACAGAACAGGGTCCAGAAACAAACCCATCTGATTTATAGAAAGTGTGACAATGCAGTGTAGTGGGAAACAAAGAGCTCAATTGGATGTTCGTGTGGGAAAAAAGTGTTTTTATCTCCTTCCTCACAAAAATCAACTTCTAAAACCAAAAACAAAGAAATTAAATCTGTTGCCATTGAGTCGACTCCGACTCATAGAGACCCTATAGGACAGAGTAGAACTGCCCCCATAAGAGTTTCCAAGGAGCGCATGGTGGATTTGAACTGCCAGCTCTTTGGTTAGCAGCTGTAGAACTTAACCACTACGCCACCAGGGTTTCCAAAATCAAGTTCAGAAACATTAAATAGCTTAATGTAAGAGGGAAATGACAAGTCTTCTAGAGCTCTATTCTTGAAAAGAGCACATACAGAGCTAACCATCAAAGGAAACATTGGTATATTTAGTTATATTCAGATTAAAAACTTCCATTCATCAAAAGAAACCTTTCAGAAAGTGAAAAGAAATATATAGACCTACAAATTGACAAGAATTCAATATGCTGTTAATCATTAATGCCATACGTGTGAATGAGTTTGAGATCTTTTCTCAAGAGCAAAATTTGATAGGTGAAGAGTAGAAATACCTCAGACGATTGTGAAAGTACATTAAAAAAAAACAAAACCTGTTGCCGTTGAGTTGATTCCAACTCCTAGCGACCCTACAGGACAGAGTAGAACCACCCCATAGGGTTTCCAAGGAGCACCTGGTGGATTCCATCTGCCGATCTTTTGGTAAGTTGTGGTAGCTCTCAACCACTACACCGCCAGAGTTTCCAAGTGAAAGTACATAGAGAAGTGAAAAAGGCTCAGAGATGGGGAGCTTAGGGTTCAAGATGTGAGAAGAATGAATGTGATTTCTGCCTGTCACAAGTGAATGAGGAAGAATTAATTTATTTCTTCATTCATTCACATAACAAATATTTACTGAATGCCTACTATGTGCCAGGCATTGTTCTAGAAACTGAGTATATAGTAATATAGCTGAAAGGAGAGAATACCAGAAAGATGTTTACCTGTGTTTTACTAACTATCCAAAGACATTTGACTGTGTGAATCATAACAAATTATGAATAACATTGAGAAGAATTGGAGTTCCAGAACACTTAATTGTGCTCATGTGGAACCTGTACATAGAACAAGAGGCAGTTGTTCGAACAGAACAGGAGGATACCATGTGGTTTAAAATCAGGAAAGGTGTGTGTGAGGGTTATATCCTTTTACCATACTTATTCAATCTATATGCTTAGCAAATAATTTGAGAAGCTGGACTATACAAAGAAGAATAGGGCATCAGAATTGGATGAAGACTTATTAACAACCTGCAATGCGCAGACGACACAAGCTTGCTTGCTGAAAGTGAAGGGGACTTGAAGCACTTACTGATGAAGATCAAAGACCACAGCCATCACTATGGATTGCACCTCAACATAAAACAAAAGTCCTCACAACTGGACCAATGAGCGAAATCAAGATAAACGAAGGAAAGGTTAAAGTTTTCAAGGATTTCATTTCACATGGATCCACAATCATCACCCACGGAAGCAGCAGTCAAGAAATCAAATGATGTATTGCATCAGGCATATCTGCTGCTTTAAAAACCTCTTTAAAGTGTTAAAAAGCAAAGATGTCACTTCCAGGACTAAGGTGTGCCTGACCCAAGCCGTGGTATATGCAATCACTTCATGTGCATGCAAAATCTGGACAGTGAATAAGGAGGACTGAAGAAGAGTTGATGCCTTCGAATTACGGTGTTGGTGAATGATATTGAATATACCACAAACTGCCAGAAGAACACACCAATCTGTCTTGGAAGAAGTACAGCCAGAATGCTCATCAAAGGCGAGAATGGTCAGACTTTGTCTCACCTACTTCAGACACGTTATCAGGAGGGACCAGTCCTTGGAGAAGGACATCATGCTTGGTAAAGTAGAAAATCAGTGAAAAAGAGGAAGACCCTCAACGAGATGGACTGGCACAGTGGCTGTAGCAACGGGCTCAAACATAGCAACG
The DNA here is from genome assembly GCF_024166365.1 of Elephas maximus indicus. NCBI lineage: Eukaryota > Metazoa > Chordata > Mammalia > Proboscidea > Elephantidae > Elephas > Elephas maximus. Next base: position 1,028,185 of record NC_064819.1, on the reverse strand, counting down.
ATTGTGAGGATGGTGCAGGACCAGGCAGTGTTTGGTTCTGTTGTGCACAGGGTCACTAAGAGTCAGAACTGACTGGACAGCACCTAACAACAACAACATGGCAGTCAAAGTTCCTCCTTTCATGGTCAACTTAAGAGGATAGGGCAGAGAGGCAGCAAGAGAGAAAGAAATATGTTAAAATGAAAACCAAAATATACTGTAGTGAAATTGAGGAAATGAATAAATACACTGGGCAATGGGAAAGAGAATGACCAGGGGACTCCTGTAGATGGGTCATCAGGGGGGGAAAAAAAAAAAAAAGAAGGAGTCGGGAATTCAGTTGTCGTCTGAATATGGGGAATAAGCCAGCCATGTAGAGCTCTGGAGGAAGAATGTTCCTGGCAAGAGCATCAGCCAGCAGTGAGGTCCTAAGGTGGAAACAAGCCTAGCAGGTTCAGGAAGAGGGAAGACAGCCCAGTGTGGTACAGCCTCCTGACAAGGAGGACTGGTAGCAGATGATGTTGGAGAGGTAACTATGGCCCTGTTCATTCATGTGGGCTCTTGTAGACCAGAGAAAAGAATTTGTATTGTATTCCAAGGGCAACAAGGGGCTACTGAAGATGTTAGGTGGCACGCCACAGCTCCCTCCTAATTTTTCCATAGAGGGGAGGAAATTTTTTCTTCGAACCCCTGGAGGGAAAAGAATTAGAACAAGAATTCCACCTTCTCTGATTGTGGCTTATTTAATTAAAGAATTCTGGGGAATGAACTGAGAAGAGATCACAACATCGTTTTTTTCAATATTCTGATAGACTAGGCCTTTCTCAGGTCCAAGAAACCGATAGTTTTTTGATGTGACAATATTATAGGGATTAAAAAAAAAACTAAATTGGTTGTATCTTGAGTTCTTCCTGTACTCATATATAACATTAAAATGTTTAATCAAGCATATTTGGTTGATTAGAAAGCATTCTTCACTATTTTAAAAATTTTCATAAACAATGACTAAAAAAAGTCAATTGACAATACAAACTTTATCATCAGGGCAATTTTTCCTCTAGTTCAAAGACTTTTCCATCAAGTGGAACATGGACATGATGAAATTTAGATGTTCATCAGTTTCTACAAAACTAAAGAAGACAAAGTGGAATCAAAAACACTTTCACTAAAAAAAAAAAAAGCCATAGCTTGCTGTTAATACAATTCCTGAAAAACAAAAACTTTGAAAAAGATTTTCTCAAACAAGAGGTGGAAATATTGAAAGGTGAATGAATGAGTCAGGGGAAAATATTTAGAGATAACTTATAACTATCTCTTCATCATTTCCACCAACTAACATAGAAGCAGAAAGAGATCTTAAGAATTGGGAAAATTTTGCACAAAAATGCAATTGTGACTCAATCATGCCTCTACTGACATGTGATCAAACCTTTTTGTAAAAGATCAAATAGTATTTAAATATCGTGTTTTCATAATTAAACTAAAATTTCTGTATTTAATGTAGTGTTTAGTTTTTTTAAATAATTGCTTTGTTACATTTGTTCTGCTATTGATTTCTGTAGTGTTAACGTATGTTCAGCAATTATATTTTTTTAATCTATAATTTTACTCTATCATTCGTGACATACATATTAACCGCGCTGGAAAGTGTGTGTTTGTTAGCTGTATTAAGCAGACTTAAGTGTACCTGGGATAGATGAGGAGAAACCAGTAGAGAGACTGAAGTAAAACCTAGGAGAGGGAGTATTGGTAGCTTAAAGTCCTGGAGAACCAAGGGCAGATGAAGATCAGGAGTGAGCAAAGGAAAAAGAAAGGACACCCTCTGAGACAGAGAAGGAGGAGAGGACGGAAGAGGATAACGAGAAACACCCAGGCTTAAGCACAGAAGGGCGATGACTTCCTTCTGTGAAAGAGTGGTTCCCACTTTGCTGTGGGTGATAAAAATGGAAAGTACAAGGACAGAGGAGGCAGAGCCATGACTCACCGGATGTTACATTCCATTTCAAAGTTCGATAACACCTGGCAATGGAGGTCAGGAATCTGACAGCACTGAAAGGAATAGGAAGTCCTGACAGGCTGAGGAAGAAGAGGGATACTTTGAGATGAATGAGAGCCTGAGCCCATGCTTGGAAACTTCTACTATGGTGCACCCCCTGTACCAAAGAATAAATGCCTTGCTCTGCCCATCTCTGTCAGGACAGCTTCAGGAAGGTGCCCTGTGCCCTGGACACGTGGAAGGCTCTAGAGTCAGATCCTAAACTTCGAGGTCACCACATGTGTGGAGGTCCAGGGTGACCAAATCCTGACGCTAACAGAAAGGCTTGGAATACAGACCTGCTTCTGGATGCACCCCCGTTGTGGTTCAGCAGTGCACAGAGATGGAAGGGGAAGTGGACTGGTGGGCACCCGGAAGGTTTGTAGCTTTGTAAGCAGTAAAAGACAGCCCCCAAGGTAGGGAAAGCACTACTCTCACAGTAAGTGTTGGCGAAAGCAGTCGTGGGACGTGCCCCAGGACCATGATCTCAGGCCTTAGATATCAAAGAACATATAGTCCTCAGCACATCTGAGAAACCTCCTAGAGGTGCTTCCAGCAATAACTGGAAAGGATTTTGACAGTGGGCATAGGAAGGCAAGGTTTGCCCAAGGTCCTTGGTCAGGTACCAGCTAACAAAATTTGGATTGTCATTGTTAATGATACCTCATTTGTACCCACAGGCTCATGAGATTAGAGGACATTCAGACAACTTGAATTTCAGCAATTCATTTTATTCTATTTCTCAAATAGATATCATCATTAGTTGCTTCAGCCTTTAGTTATGAACTAGAAAGCGGAACACAGATAGCTGCACTCATATGACTGCCATGTGGAAGATTTGGAGATGTGTGGGCGCTATGAAGAGATACTATCTGAACTGGGGGGTTGGGGACCCATGCATTCTTTTGGCTAGGGAGAGAGAAGCATCATGGAACACCGATGTGTATGCCACCCACACTTGTACAAGTTTCTTTCTGTTCAAATTATCAATATATGTTTGCCTTTGCTCTGTTCCTTGGTTGCAGTGCTTAAGCACTCCTGCTGGTATCATTATATGGTCATTATATAGAATGCTCTGAGTAGCAAGTTAGAGAGACAACATCCTAATTTCTCTCAAAGAAACAATGTCTAAAATATCTTCCCACTTGTGCTACTCCACGTGAAATGACTTCAGGTGTGGAATATGTACATTATTCTTGTATTCTAACTCTGAAGGCAGTACCTTACTATGCTGAGGACTTATATCTCTAGTCCTTGTCTCCACTCCAAGCTCACAGATCCAAAGCTATGTGTGATGTCGTCACTTAGCACATCTAATATAAACCTCCAAGTTGACATGTCCTCTCAGCCTGCTTCTGCTGTCTTTTCTGTTTATGTCAATGGCACCTCACACATTAATTAGTAAAAAGCCTAGGAATCTATCCATGACTTCTCTCTTACTCTTTCCACACCTTTAACGCATCAGCTAATACCGCCCTCAAAAATATGTCATTCATCTCACTTCTCACCATCCCCTTGGCTAGCACCCTTGTTGAAGTCACTATAATTTCTCCTCTGCTTTCCCAATTCTCTCTCCTTCCCCTTTCATGCTAGAAGATCCATCTCCCCATCCCCCAGCCCCAATCAGAGCAATCTTTAAAAAAAAAAAAGTATAACCTACATTATGTCACATAAACCCTGGTAGCATAGTGATTAAGAGCTACGGCTGCTAACCAAAAGGTCGGCAGTTTGAATCCACCAGGAGCTCCTTGGAAACCATATGGGGCAGTTCTACTCTGTCCTATAGGGTCGCTATGAGTCAAAATCGACTTGACGGCAAAGGGTTTGGTTTGGTTTTGGACATAATGTCACTTCCTTATATAAAATCCTCCCTTTGGGATTTTGGGGAAATAATAATGTCCCTTCTTTTGGCTCTGAGGTATGGATTCAATTAAGAAATAGACATAAGATTTGGACAGATGAGATGAAAATGTTAGTTTTGTTCTTGACACAAGTTTTGATGGGTAAATGTTGCCTAGTAGTGACTCTGAACATATCTTTTAAGGAGCCCTGGTGGCACGATGGTTAAGTGCTCAGCTGCTAACCTAGGGGCTGGTGGTTCTTCTGGAGAAAGACCTGGCAATCTGCTTCTGTAAAGATTACAGCCAAGAAAACCCTGTTGGGCAGCTTTACTCTGCCACATGAGGTCGCTATGTGTTGGAATTGATGACACAAAACAACAACCTTTAACTTACCTACTTATTTATTTTCCCTCATTTAAAGAGTGGTTAGTATTCATGGCAAGCAACCTCACGAAGGTAAGAATAGGATCGTACTTATGAATTTCTGACTTTCTTCCCCAGAGGGATTCTACACTCCTGGTTCTCATGAGCTTAACTATTAAGCCCAAAGTTTAAACAGAACATAAACATTACTCTTGTCTTATGTTTTCTGGCCTCTGCTGCTCCTCAAGTGATCTACCCAAAAAGTCTGGTCTCATTAATAACTTTGAGAGAAGAAATAAGACTTGGTTGGATCCACCTCTTTTGGCATTTATCTTCCTTTCCCCAGGGAACTCTGGTCTGTTCTCTGCCCTGATGTATGCCCCCTAGCTGTGCATCTGTGTAGGTAAGTCGATAAATAAGTATTTTGCCTTGGAAAATTCCTACTTAACCTTTAAGACCCAGCTCAAAGGTCTCCTTCTCTATGAAGTCTTTTCTAGTCGGGACTCGTTTCTCATGCTTCTGTGTTCTTATAACACCTGGTACATCTGCCCTTCCCTAACCTAATATGCTGTATTATAGATTTTTTTTCTTATTGTTGTTGTTTATATGTTTTTCTTTTACATTACACTGAGCTCCTGGATGGTAGAAACAGCGTCTTTTTTGTATTCTTTTTTTTTTTTTTTACTTCATGCCTCCAGAACCCAATGTAGGGCCTGGCTTAAAAAAAAACACACACAAAAAAACCTGTTGCTGTCAAGTTGATTTTGACTCATAGTGACCCTATAGGACCAAGTAGAACTGCTCCATAGCGTTGCCAAGGAGTACCTGGTAGATTTGAACTACTGACCTTTTGGTTAGCAGCCATAGCACCTAACCACTACACCACCAGGGTTTCCAGGGCCTGGCAGAGTTGTTTTTAGGTGCCGTCGAGTTGGTTCTGACTCATAGCTCCCTATGCACAAAGAAAGACTGGCTGCTCCTGTAGCATTCTCACAATGGTTATGCTTGAGCCCGTTGTTGCAGCCACTGTGTCAATTGGTAGAGTAGACACTCAAAAAATATTTGCTGAATGAATTTCTTTCCCTTTCTTCCTTTCTTTTTTCTACCTTTTAAATTCCCTGAATAATACTATGTACACAATAGGCATTTTCCTGAATAATACATGCCTGTATATTATTAAATATTTTGCACATTAGTCTTTAAATCATCAATTAAATTTTATGAAGATTTTATGTCATATGAGGGTGTTTATAAACTACGGAAACAATATTACTTTGTTGTAATATAATACTAATAGGCAATTTATTATGTTCACATGTTTGCAGACTTCACAGAAGCCCTATATTTTGATATCCCTATTATCTTGCTAATCTTGCAAAAAACGACTTTAAGTACTAAAAAAAAACTGATGTAAAGGTGTATTATCTCAGTATCTGATCACTATCCTTTCCTTCCAAACTATGTAACTGAAATCAATTTTCTGTCTTCCGTCAGTTCATGCTAATCAATTTGCATCTGAAAACAGCTGAACAGATGTTCACAGATGTTAACTAAGGTTGGGGGGTGTATATTTAATGTGGTGAATTAATTTAACAAAGAGCGTGTTGAAGAGCCAACATAATTAAAATGCCCAGAATATCTAGCTGCGAGAGCTGAAACTTGAGGAAAACTACATTGGTTTTCCGGGTCTCCCAAGTTTTCTGTCTTTGACAGAGTGCAGTCTTACCACTTTTCTATCTCTTGTTTTAGCGGAAAATATTTGAGTTTTCCTTCTCTGACAGGTTTTTGCCTTACACAGGTTCTGGCTTTGGCAGGTTTTACTGTAGTAACATTACTGGGAGATTATCTTTGTACTTGTATCTTGGTTCTGCTCACCTCTATCTTGGTTCCATCCTCAGTCTGGCTGTCGTAGTTGCCAGGTGGCTGCGGGAGCTCCAGGACACGGATTTGTACAACACCAAGTCCAGCAGAAAAGAAGTCCTTGTCTAAGAAAGTTCAGAGGAGTTTAGAACTGAATCTCATATTTTCTGATTAGACTTAGATCCTGTGTTCATTCTGGAATCAAATTGTCACCAGAGGCAATAAAATATACTGTTTGATTTAGGATTCAGCCATAACTCCACCCTGGAGCCAGGTGCAAAATCAGTTTCACCCTCCATGTGTGGACAGAAGTGTCAGAAAATACAATTTCCTCAAAGTGAACCGTGGTACTGTGACCATAGGTAGATCTGGATTCCAGGTGGTAACAAATGTTCACTACAGCTGCCCTGTTACACAGCGTAGTCTGTGTGCCGTTGTTGATAGTTGTCCTCCAGTTGAATCTGTCTCACGGTGACCCCATGTGTGCAGAGCAGGTATGAAACTCACTTTCAGAGGCACAGAGAGGCAGGCATCCTTCAGAAAACATCAAACAGATTTTGAAAGATTCTCAGGAGACTGCTGATCAGGAAAAGCCACTTATGTTAAGAGGCCATTATCAGAGAAAAAACACTGGTTTCCAAGATGAGCCCAAAATAAAAATCATAAAAGCAAATGCTTCAGCTACTAAGCATTAATCCATCCCTGAGCTGTTTCTTAAGAGAGCTATCACCAAGGCTGCACCTGGCTGAGTAGCAAGAGGGCTTATTTAATTCAACAGTGGTGACCATTTTGAATAGCAATTGGCTAGTGGTCAAATAGCTAGTGATCAAATAAAGCTGTCCATCTTTAATATGCTCACTCTGGACTCTAAGCCCTCTCTAAAAGTAATTTCCTGGTCTGCACGTGCTGGCTGTGTTCCACTCTAACAAGAGCCGAAAGCGAAAATAGAGGCTTTTTCCCGTCGTTAGAGTAAGGAGGTTGATATGAGTATAAATGCTTTTCTGGAGCTCTTTAGTTCTGGTATTGTATAAGGGAATGCTGTCCAAATGTGTGAGTAAAAGCACTTTCTCTTCTATCAGTTAATAACGTATGTATCGAGCACTTCTAAGGTTTTTAGTCCTGTTGTTGTTTGTTGCCATTGAGTTGATTCCAACTCATGGCGACCCATGTGTGCACAGAGAATAGCTCCGTAGTGTTTTCAAGGCCTGTCTTCTGAGATGTCTATGAGTGGGTTCAAATCTCTAAACTTTTTGGCTTGCAGATGAGCACTCAACTGTTTGCACCACCCAAAGACTCTGTTTTTTAGCCCCACCAGAGTAAAAATAAGAAGAGCATGATACTTAGCTAGATTTACACCAACTGATGATACCACTCATAGCTACGTTGGTTTTTGGGTTCTTGGTTAAGAAAATTTGCATATGTACATAACATGCATTTAAAAAAAGAAAGTATTCTGAAAGCCTGCTATGTGCCAGGTGCTGTGTTAGGTGCTAGGTATACAAGAAAGACACATTCTCTTTCTTCACTGACCTTCCTGCGTAGTTAAGAAGACAGATTAGGAATTTGAGAGGCCTGGGAAGCGGGGCTTGGTGTGTCTGTCTGAATTGAATCAGGAGACAGAAAACACGCAGTTTGGCACACTCCTGTGCATGGCTCAGCACACTCCTGTGCATGCCTCAGCACACTCCCGTCCGTGTCTTGGCACACTGTCTTGCACAGTTCAGGCCAGGGAAGCTCTGGACCTGCTTTTTGGGATGAAAGTTGGACAGCCAGCTCCCTAGATGACCAGCCCCATGGTTCCCCAGTGTACACACACATGGGTTTGAAGAGAGGGTGCAGTGAGTAGTAATCTGAACTGGTCACAGGCTCACACTTTTTGGGGCTACTGGCTACACTGTCACTGCTCTAGTTAAGAACTGGAGAAAACACATGGTGGCCAAACACTGGAGAAAGGTGTACCATGCAGGTACCTAGCACTGGTGAAAAACACGTGGGCCAAACAGTGGAGAAAGCCATGCTCTCCAGGAGCCAGGTGAACACACCAGTGGAACCAGGAAGGAAGACTCCTTCCTCCCGAAATGCCCAGTGCCCTCTACTGACAAGGCTTAGTATCACACCAGCTGCCAAAGGAAAATAATATTTAAAGGGCCCAGATCCACTTTCACAGATCAATCAAGAATGAATTTGGATACTTCCTATCAAAACCTCTGGGACACAGCAAAAGCAGTGCTCAGAGGCCAATTTATATCGATAAATGCACACATACAAAAAGAAGAAAGAGACAAAATCAGAGAACTGTCCCTACAACTTGAACAAATAGAAACTGAGCAACAAAAGAACCCATCAGGCACCAGAAGAAAACAAATAATAAAAATTAGAGCTGAACTAAATGAATTAGAGAACAGAAAAACAATTGAAAGAATTAACAAAGCCAAAAGCTGGTTCTTTGAAAAAATTAACAAAATTGATAAACCATTGGCTAGACTGACTAAAGAAATACAGGAAAGGAAACAAATAACCCGAATAAGAAACGAGAAGGACCACATCACAACAGAACCAAATGAAATTAAAAGAATCATTTCAGATTATTATGAAAAATTGTACTCTAACAAATTTGAAAACCTAGAAGAAATGGATGAATTCCTGGAAAAACACTACCTACCTAAACTAACACATTCAGAAGTAGAACAACTAAATAGACCCATAACAAAAAAAGAGATTGAAACGGTAATCAAAAAACTCCCAACAAAAAAAAGCCCTGGCCCAGATGGCTTCACTGCAGAGTTCCACCAAACTTTCAGAGAAGAGTTAACACCACTACTTCTGAAGGTATTCCAAAGCATAGAAAATGACGGAATACTACCCAACTCATTCTATGAAGCCACCATCTCCCTGATACCAAAACCAGGTAAAGACATTACAAAAAAAGAAAATTATAGACCTATATCCCTCATGAACATAGATGCAAAAATCCTCAACAAAATTCTAGCCAATAGAATCCAACAACACATCAAAAAAATAATTCACCCTGATCAAGTGGGATTTATACCAGGTATGCAAGGCTGGTTTAATATCAGAAAAACCATTAATGTAATCCATCACATAAATAAAACAAAAGACAAAAACCACATGATCTTATCAATTGATGCAGAAAAGGCATTTGACAAAGTCCAACACCCATTTATGATAAAAACTCTTACCAAAATAGGAATTGAAGGAAAATTCCTCAACATAATAAAGGGCATCTATGCAAAGCCAACAGCCAATATCACTCTAAATGGAGAGAACCTGAAAGCATTTCCCTTGAGAACGGGAACCAGACAAGGATGCCCTTTATCACCGCTCTTATTCAACATGGTGCTGGAAGTCCTAGCCAGGGCAATTAGGCTAGACAAAGAAATAAAAGGTATCCAGATTGGCAAGGAAGAAGTAAAGTTATCACTATTTGCAGATGACATGATTATATACACAGAAAACCCTAAGGAATCCTCCAGAAAACTACTGAAACTAATAGAAGAGTTTGGCAGAGTCTCAGGTTATAAAATAAACATACAAAAATCACTTGGATTCCTCTACATCAACAAAAAGAACACCGAAGAGGAAATAACCAAATCAATACCATTCACAGTAGCCCCCAAGAAGATAAGATACTTAGGAATAAATCTTACCAAGGATGTAAAAGACCTATACAAAGAAAACTACAAAGCTCTACTACAAGAAACTCAAAAGGACATACTTAAGTGGAAAAACATACCTTGCTCATGGATAGGAAGACTTAACATAGTAAAAATGTCTATTCTACCAAAAGCCATCTATACATTTAACGCACTTCCGATCCAAATTCCAATGTCATATTTTAAGGGGATAGAGAAACAAATCACCAATTTCATATGGAAGGGAAAGAAGCCCCGGATAAGCAAAACACTACTGAAAAAGAAGAAGAAAGTGGGAGGCCTCACTTTACCTGATTTCAGAACCTACTATACAGCCACAGTAGTCAAAACAGCCTGGTACTGGTACAACAACAGACACATAGACCAATGGAACAGAATTGAGAACCCAGACATAGATCCATCCACGTATGAGCAGCTGATATTTGACAAAGGACCAGTGTCAATTAATTGGGGAAAAGATAGCCTTTTTAACAAATGGTGCTGGCATAACTGGATATCCATTTGCAAAAAAATGAAACAGGACCCATACCTTACACCATGCACAAAAACTAACTCCAAGTGGATCAAAGACCTAAACATAAAGACTAAAACGATAAAGATCATGGAAGAAAAAATTGGGACAACCCTAGGAACCCTAATACAAGGCATAAACAGAATACAAAACATTACCAAAAATGATGAAGAGAAACCCCATAATTGGGAGCTCCTAAAAATCAAACACCTATGCTCATCTAAAGACTTCACCAAAAGAGTAAAAAGACCACCTACAGACTGGGAAAGAATTTTCAGCTATGACATCTTTGACCAGCGCCTGATCTCTAAAATCTACATGATTCTGTCAAAACTCAACCACAAAAAGACAAACAACCCGATCAAAAAGTGGGCAAAGGATATGAACACACATTTCACTAAAGACGATATTCAGGCAGCCAACAGATACATGAGAAAATGCTTCCGATCATTAGCCATTAGAGAAATGCAAATTAAAACTACGATGAGATTCCATCTCACACCAGCAAGGCTGGCATTAATCCAAAAAACACAAAATAATAAATGTTGGAGAGGCTGCGGAGAGATTGGAACTCTTATACACTGCTGGTGGGAATGTAAAATGGTACAACCACTTTGGAAATCTATCTGGCGTTATCTTAAACAGTTAGAAATAGAACTACCATACAACCCAGAAATCCCACTCCTGGGAATATACCCTAGAGATACAAGAGCCTTCATACAAACAGATATATGCACACCCATGTTTATTGCAGCTCTGTTTACAATAGCAAAAAGTTGGAAGCAACCAAGGTGTCCATCAACGGATGAATGGGTAAATAAATTGTGGTATATTCACACAATGGAATACTACGCATCGATAAAGAACAGTGACGAATCTGTGAAACATTTCATAACATGGAGGAACCTGGAAGGCATTATGCTGAGCGAAATTAGTCAGAGGCAAAAGGACAAATATTGTATAAGACCACTATTATAAGATCTTGAGTAATAGTAAACCTGAGAAGAACACATACTTTTGTGGTTACGAGGGGGGGAGGGAGGGAGGGTGGGAGAGGGTTTTTTATTGATTAATCAGTAGATGAGAAATGCTTTAGGTGAAGGGAAAGACAACACTCAATACATGGAAGGTCAGCTCAATTGGACTGGACCAAAAGCAAAGAAGTTTCCGGGATAAAATGAATGCTTTAAAGGTCAGCGGAGCAAGGGCGGGGGTCTGGGGAACATGGTTTGCAGGGACTTCTAAGTCAATTGGCAAAATAATTCTATTATGAAAACATTCTGCATCCCACTTTGAAATGTGGCGTCTGGGGTCTTAAATGCTAACAAGCGGCCATCTAAGATGCATCAATTGGTCTCAACCCACTTGGAGCAAAGGAAAATGAAGAACACGAAGGCCACACGACAACTAAGAGCCCAAGAGACAGAAAGGGCCACACGAACCTGAGACCTACATCATCCTGAGACCAGAAGAACTAGTTGGTGCCCGGCCACAATCGATGAGTGCCCTGACAGGGAGCACAACAGAGGACCCCTGAGGGAGCAGGAGATCAGTGGGATACAGACCCCAAATTCTCATAAAAAGACCAAACTTAATGGTCTGACTGAGACTAGAGGAATCCCGGCGGCCATGGTCCCCAGACCTTCTGTTGGCACAGGACAGGAACCATCCCCGAAGACAACTCATCAGACATGAAAGGGACTGGTCAGCGGGTGGGAGAGAGACGCTGATGAAGAGTGAGCTAATTATATCAGGTGGACACTTGAGATTGTGTTGGCAACTCTTGTCTGGAGGGGGGATGGGAGGATAGAGAGAGAGGGAAGCTGGCAAAATTGTCACGAAAGGAGAGACTGAAAGGGCTGACTCAAGAGGGGGAGAGCAAGTGGGAGTAGGGAGTGAGATGTATGTAAGCTTATATGTGACAGACTGATTGGATTTGTAAACGTTCACTTGAAGCTTAATAAAAGTTAATAAAAAAACACACACACACACACACAAAAAGAATGAATTTGGAGCTGAGAAGCAACATATTGATAATTGGCACAGTGGCAAAGAATGTTTCAAGCTGAAGGACCACCACATGAATAATTCTCTGATAAGAAAATGCTGAGTGTGTTCAAGGAGCTGAAAGAAGGCCAGTGTGTCTGCAGCCTAGTGGGTTTCATTTAGAGTGGAAGGAGATGAGACTGACGAGGTGAGGGAGCCAAGAAAACAATTCAACTGATCAGAAGTAATAAAGGGGATTTGTTTGTCATAACCAAAAAATCTGGAGGTAAGATGAGCTTCAGGCAAGGTTTTATGCAGTTGCTGTAATGTGATCTGAAGGAACTAGTTTATTTCCTCCCTCGCTCTGCATTTTGCAGGTATCTCTTGCGTGTATTCATGACAAGTGTGGTTCCTTTTGTTGTTGCATATGATAGCTGCTAGGGGCTTCTTAGAGCCTCTTTGGTTTCTTGTTCATCATATCTAGGAGAAGGACAAAAAAAAAGAAAAAAAGTACCTGGTATTTTTTTTGTACAATCTAAGAAGAAAGGTCTAGCATTTTTCTTCTGAAAATTAGCCAATGAAAATCTTACCCATCACAACAGAATATTGTCCGATACAGTGCTGGAAGATGACCCCCTAGGCTGGAAGGCACTACACAATAGCCTCAAACACACCAGTGAGCATGAAGATGGCACAGGACCAGGCAACATTTTGTTCTGTTATACGTAAGATTGCCATGAGTCAGAGCTGACTTGACAGCAACTAACAACTCTCTTGGAAGAGCTGAATGCTGCTTTTCCTTAAAAATCCAATAAATACCTCCTCCAGTCTCATTTGCTCAAACTGGGTCACAATTCCTTGAACTAGAGAAATTCTATGTGTTGATTAGCTAAAGTCAATCAGGGCTCACCAATTAAGGTTACTTCAGGTATGGGCAAGGAGCCCTGGTGCCTCAGTAATTAAACATTCAGCTGCTTACTGAAAGGTCGGGGGTTCAAACCCAGCAGCTGCTCTGTGAGAGAACGATGTGATGTGGCAGTCTGCTTCCTTAAAGATTTATAGACATGGAAACCCTATCGGGCAGTTCTACTCTGTCCTGTAGGGTTGCTATGAGTCACAATGGACTCAACAACAATGGGTGGATGGATCAGTTATGTGTGGGACCAGCTTCCTCAAAACACATGGAAGTTGGGATTATGTTTCAGGGAAGAAAAAGGAATGGAGTCTGGGTAGTCAAATGTAGCAAAAATCTACTCTTTCTTGTGAGAACTCTAACAACAATGTAAAACTCATGAGAAGTTTTCCAAAAACCGCTAGCCCCTGTGTGGATAATTAATTGAAGAGGCAGACAAGAGAGGATGGAAGGAGACAAATTAGGAGGTTGTTGAAGCCATCCAAATAAGAGAGAACATTATAGCAGAAATGTAGAGACAGAGGTGGATTCAGGAACCATTTAAAAGTTAGAACCCATAAGACTTGGTGGCAATTTGAATAGGGGGGTGAAACATGAAAGAGGTGTCAATTATAACACCCAGGTTCAAATGCCCGGGAAGGGATGATAATTCCTCCACCAAAGGTTCTGATGGAGATGAAGGGCTTGGGGTGGGGGGGGGTCATCAATTCAACCTTAGATATGTTGTGTAAGTGAGCACAACATTGGAGGAGGACCACAATGCCAGCAGGTAGAGATCTGTTTCAGAATTTCCAAGTTCCAAAGTTATATTTAAAAAACCTGATCAGAGTTCATAACAAAAAAATTCAGAACAAAAAACCCCCACATATCTAAATATATAATACATTTAAATGAAAAAATATATATATATAATATAAAACACCAAATAAAACATAAACCAATAACTATAGAAAGGTGAAACACATGTCATCATTCCAACATAAGTGATTACCTGTGCTGCTTCCAGCCACATCAGCCCTTTTAACCCCAGAGCATCTTCAGAGCTTTGCCCTTGATGGGACTGGTTGCTCTGGGCATCAGTGCCCATGTTCTTCTGTGTTTAGTTGCTCGAGCCGACCTGGACCTCTCCTTGGCTCTGGCCCTGCATTGCAGAAGTTTTCACCTGTCATCTGTCCAGCCTATGAGGGGCTGTCCTGCCCATGGTCTAAAACCTGCCCCTCCTTAGGAGAGAGATTCTCCTACTTCAGGTGGCTTCTTCTGCCAGATCCTTGCTCAGTCTTTTTTCTTGGGTGGGCATATGATGGTGAGAGAAAAAGGAAGATGGGAAAGGAACTCAGGCTTGCTGGGACTGTGTAGTCAAGGGGTCTTTCCCAGTTTGTACGGAGGGATGGAGCAAGAGGAATGGAGTAGAGGGTTTGGCTGAAGAGAATCCACCCTTGCCTTTTTCCAGCCCTCTGTCAGTCTTCATTATTTCTCCTATTCATGAAATTTGAGGGTCACTTTCTGAATTGAACCTTCTTTTTCCTGTCCCCCCTGCAACTTACATTCGATGTCAGTAAGCATTTCTTTTCCTTTTTTTGGTAAATGAACAAAATATGCCTTGGGAAATTTCTTAAGTAAGAACTCTGAGTCAATATGAAAGCTAAATTTTAACAGGAAGAAGTTACCCTTTACTAACATCAACAGTGTCACTATTCATTTGGTTTTCCATGAACCTTTTGTAATATTTCTCCTCCAGAAAAGGAGCTCAATAAATTGAATGAAGGCAATGCACAATCATTATGAGGACACAGCGATCACACAAGCCTTCTCAGACTAAAATAGGGTTTTTCTCTAAGAGCCAAAGGAAGATTTAAAGAATACTGTCTTTGAGCGTTTTTTTTTTTTTTCTATCATCAACTGTCTTTTGTTCCTTTAGCCCAACAGTTCTCAACAACTTACCCCACAAAAACAGTTCTCAACAAGCTCCCCCACAAAAAACACCCCAGGGGAAGTTTGTAGACATGAACCACACGGTCCCGTAATATAGAGTTAGGCATATCCTTTAAAACCTGTTGCCATCGAGTTGATTCTGACTCCATGGTGACCCATGTGTGTCTGAGACAGAGTACAGCTGTGTGCCATGAGTTTGTCAGTGGCTGACTTTTTAGAAGTAGATCATCAGGTCTTTCTCCCCAGATGCCTCAGGGTAGACTCCAACCTCCAACTTTTAGGTTAGCGCCCAAGCACGTTAACTATTTGCACCACCCGCAGACTCCTGGCACACACTTTTTCTTCCACCTCATAAAAAAAGTATATTAAAATGCAAGCTTGTTTTTCTCCCTTCATGTGCCCTCTCAATCTTGTGCTAAGATTTGACAGATTGCCCCTTTCAGGGAGATTGTTCAGAGTATTCACATCCAGTCTTTGCCTGGCTTTATTCTTCTTCTCATCACAAAGAATCTATCACATATGACCCAGCAGTTTCTACCTCCTCAGCCCTCCGTTCTCGTGGGTCAGTCAGAGCTTCCAGCTGCTTCTCTTCTGTGTATTGTGGGCTGCCTCTTGCCTCTTTAAGGAAAAAGGAAATTCGTCTGAGAAAAAAGGTAATTTAATTCCATTTATTCCTTCAAGGGATCATAACTATTGCACGTGTTCTGTTTTCCTGTTATTTTTCCTGATAATACCAGCATCAGGTAGTTCAGTATAGTATTGTTAATTTCAGAGTTAAGCAGTTTTATTTGAATTAAGAGAGACTGGCTAATTTAATCAAGTAGAGAAGCTCTGTCACGAAATGGATTAGAACGTATTTCTAACACTTTGTACTTTGTTTTTTTTTTAACAAAGAACTAATTGTTCTTTAAAGGAATTCAGGCCTTGAGTGGGGTAGCAATTTGAAAGAGCAGAACTATTTCTAGTTTGGTACCTGCCAGGGAAAAGGGATAATTTAGTCAAAATTTGTTACAAGCACACTCAAAATGGGAAGTTGTATATTTTTTCATTATTCATTCATTCGGTTATCCGCTCATTTGCTCATCCAATAAACATTTATTGAAAACAACCATGTGCAGTTACTGAGCTTCAAGCAGTTCCAGGTGGGGAGAAAGTCCCAGGGAGAAGTGGCAAGCCTATATGGTTTGCTGAAATACTTGTGATGTCCCACTGGGAAATATAGGACAATTTCTGGAATCTGATTTTCCTCCAAGAAATTTGTGCTTGCTGCTTCTCTCAAAACTGGCTGTCATGTGTGTGAAACCTGTTCAACCAGACCTGTTGCCTACTATAGAACAGGGTAGAAATGCCCCATAGGGTTTCCAAGGAGCCGCTGATGGATTCAAACTGCCGACGTTTTGTTCTGCAGCTGAGTTCTTAACCACTGCATCACCAGGGCTCCCTTGTGTGTGATGTTCTTGTTAGGTGCCGTTGAGTCGCTTCTGACTCATAGGGACCCTATGCACAACAGAATGAAGCACTGCCTGGTCCTGTGCCATCCTCACAATTGTTGCTATGCTTAAGCCCATTGTTGCAGCCACTGTGTCAATCCATCTCATTGAGAGACTTCCTCTTTTCCACTGACCCTCTACTTTACAAAGCATAATGTCCTTCTCCAGGGACTGGTCCCTCCTGATAACATGTCCAAAATACATGAGACAAAGTATCACTATCCTTGCTTCTAAGGAACATTCTGGTTGTGCTTCCTCCAAGACAGATTTGTTCATTCTTTTGGCAGCTCATGGTATATTCAATATTCTTCGCCCACACCACAATTCAAAGGAGTCAATTCTTTTTTGGTCCTCCTTATTCATTGTCCAGCTTTCCCATGCATATTACATGATTGAAAATACCATGGCTTGGGTTAGGTGCACCTTAGCCCTCAAGGTGACATCTTTGCTTTTGAACAGCCCAAGCAGTCTTTTGCAGCAGATTTGCCCAATGTAATACGTCTTTTGATTTCTTGACTGCTGCTTCCATGGCTGTTGATTATGGATCCAAGTAAAATGAAATCCTTGACAACTTCAACCTTCTCTCCATTTATTGTGATGTTGCTTATGGGTCCAGTTGTGAGGATTTTTGTTTTCTTTATGTCACACCTCACCATAAAGAAAACAAAAATCCTCACAACTGGACCCATAAGCAACATACTGAAGGCTGTGGTCTTTGATCTTCATTAGTAAGTGCTTCAAGTCCTCTTCACTTTCAGCAAGAAAGATTGTGTCATCTTCGTAACACAGGTTGTTAATGAGCCTTCCTCCAGTCCTGATGCCCTGTTCTTATTCATATAATCCAGCTTCTCGGATTATTTGCTCAGCATACAGATTGAATACCCCCCCGCCCCGCCAAAAAATCAAACCTATTGCCGTCGAGTCAATTCCAACTCATAGCGACAGACTGAATACGTATGCTGAAAGGATACAACCCTAATATATTCCTTTCCTGTCTTTAACACATGCAGTATCCACTTGTTCTGTTCAAACGACTGCCTCTTGATCCATGTAGTTTCCTCATGAACACAATTAAGTGCTCTGGAACTCCCATTCTTTGCAAGGTCATCCATAATTGCGTGTGACAGTGGGTTAGAAATAACTCTCTGAGCCATTTTTAAAAATTACTTTATAGATTATTTATTCTTCATGTCGCTGAAGATTCATATCAGGATATATAATCTCTCCTCTTCTTCTTCACTACAGACATCATATTTAATTCGAAAATATTCATCCTTTGAGATTCATTATTCCTGCCTTATAATTTGACTGAACCTGGTATCACTGCCTGGCCATATCAAGGGCCTTAGTAAAGAAAGTTGTGGTTTCCTGGGTGGTGCTCGACTACTAGCCAAAAGGTTGGTGGTTCAAAGCTACCCAGAGGTGCCTCAAAAGACAAGTGTAACCATCTAATTCTGAAAGATGACAGTCTTGAAAACCCTATGGAGTGGTTCTAGTATGTAAACATGGGGTTGCCATGAGTCCGAATCGGCTGGACAGCAACTCACAACAACAACAATGAAGAAGTTTACTATTAAACCATTAGGAGCAGAGTCTCTAAGTGAATGCATGTTTTGTGTCTCTGCCAAAACATAGCAGGCCCCAGTTTTGTAAGAGATGCCAAAACATGCTTGTCACTCTCCTAATTGATGAATTGGTAACATTAATTTTCCTACTTTGGCTTCCTTTCATGCTAATTTTTGTACCTTTCCTAGTGTTTATTTTTCTTGGTAGGTCTTTGCAATTTTCTTACCAAGTCACATGGCTAATAAAATCAAGTTTAATTTCTAATTGCTCAAACAGTAACACTAACCAGTAGGATTATAGAAAAGAAGTTAGTTGCCCAGCTTGTACACAGTACTCAATATTGCCATTGAATGCTAATGTGTAGAATGGCATAAGAGTAACTACTACTTAGCGTATGTTTCTATTTTTTCTTTGTACAATTATAATCATATTTTGATTATAGAGTTGAAGGAGACCCAAGTTCAACCTTATCCCCAATGTAAGGATTCTTTCTATGTGAGATAAAATAATTTTTGATTTAGAAGCAGGGGAGGAAGTTGAATACATTGGGCTTTTAAAAATTAAATGTGATCTGTCTTGCAAATCTGAGTTGGTGGTTTGAGATTCACCTCACTGCATTTTTAATTATGCTTAGTAGAATAACCAGTTGAACTTACTTCAAATAAGGGAACAAGTAAGGTAATGTCATCTTACTGTTTAAATCAAAACCGGCTTAAGCCTTCATATGGAGTTACCCCTCATAATCCTAAACATCTGTCTTCCCTTTTAGTCACCTTCTTCAGGGTAACACCAAATGTTCAGAGGATTTACATATATTAGTCATATTCGTGGAACTGAGACTTAGGCTCATCATCTTGAGGCTGGGTTATGTCAGTATTGACTCCACAAACTCTTCATCCTGGCCTAAGGGAATGGTAATTTCCAAAGAAATTCTCTTCTGAAATTTCTTTTCAAGAAAGCATTCCCTGATGCTGCCCCAGCTGATGCAATGACCCTGGCCCCTGCAGGCTGCTCCTGATTTCCTCCTGGCAATGATGCTTATCTGGGATTTGTTTAGACAAAATCTTTCCAATTCTAAAGAATACAGTCTGTTCCCATGACTGCTGCCCCTCAAACACCTTGTTTCCATTCATGTCCAAGGGGTCATCCCTGACACCAACGCCTTCCTGAGGGACATGTGGGAAGCCTTAGGTTACAGCCCCCACAGAGCCAGACAGGTACCTTCCTTGTTTGTTATCAACCTATTTGTCCTGTAGTGATTTCTCAAGATGTATGGCTGTATGCAGTGATTTCTCAAGATATATAGGGTTGCTATGAGTGGAATCTACGCCACAGCAATGGGTTTTGGGTGGAAGGAAGTGGAACTCTCTCATCCTGTCCTGGAAGAGTTACACACAGTGATGATTTTTACATGACCAAGTAGTTCTGGGATTTCTACGTTACAACTCTTACTTCCCTATACTTCCCCTCATAACCATTACAATTGTGTGTCACTTAGTGTCCACCACATGTTCTGTGAAATAGGATGTTGTGATTTGAATGTTGTGCAAACACCATATTCTATGCATAAAAACCATTAAAGAAACACTTCCAGATACACTAAAACATCTTTAACGTAATAACACAGTAATATTAATAATGTTTTCATGTGCCTTGCAAAGTAGTAGCTCCCATTTGTTATTACGAACCATTGTATGTACCTAGAATTTTTAATATAATAGGTTTTGAGGGGGTTGGAACCACAGAAGGACATGTGGTCAGGCGTTGCCCCCATGGATATTATGCAGCACATGACCGTTATTTCCAAAGCACACTTCACAGTGCTATGGTGGATAAGTCAATAGAGGTTTCCATCCTCTGCAATACATTGTACCTTGATGACCTGACCTTGGCCCTGACTTTGAGCTTCTGTACTGCCTCGTCCCTTCCACGGTGAGGTTCTTCTGTGGAAGGGGTATCCTTGGTGTTTCTGACTCTGGTGGATTTAAGTCATCCCCCTGTCTCCATCCATCAGAGGTGTCTTAGAAATTTATACTACCAAAGGGATGAGCTTCAAATCCATTCCATTTTAGGAGTTCTTAGACACTCTTCCCATGCAGATTTGCTCATTCCCTCCTACCATCACTGAATTTACATACACCAAGAAATATGAGGAAACTCAAGCCAAAATATCTCAGTCGCTTTTATACCTTATCCTTAGGGCAATTAATGCTTGCCCACTAACCTCATAAACAGACATCATATTTAAAATATTTTAGTTCACATTTTTATTTGCTGGCAGATTTCTTAGAACAAAGGAGTTTTGCTCACAGGAAACTTTCCTCCTTCAGCACACTCAGAAGCTACTGACATTTTTAAAAATAAATTCTCATGCTAACTGGATGTATGCTAAATTCTGCCTTCCCAGGCATCCTCCCACTACCTTGTATTTAAAATATTTAAATATACATTGTTATTTGCTGGATAAATACACATGATTTAAGCCTCTCAGTTTACAAAACCATTGATGGAAGCTTAAGTATACCATAGACTCATAAACAAGACAACATAACCATAAACAAACAAGCTGGTAATAAATTACTCAAATTGTAGATCCACGAGTTCAGGGAAGCCAAGGTAGTGAATGCTGGCTAAGGGAAAAAGAAGCCTATAAGGTCACAGTGACAGCCACAGACACATGGTTTTCCCACACAACCCAGCATCTCTCTTCATAACAGCAATGTGTTCTCCATTCAGTCTTGCATCACCCAAAACTTCACCATATATATTATGAGTTCCTGAGGGTACTGATGACACACAATTAGCAGAGCACAATCTGAATACAGAGCCCAGCCTTGTCTGGCATAGAAGAAGCTCTCTTCCCGGCTCCAGGCTATTCCCATGCCAGTATCCATGCTTGGATTCGTTGATTAAAACCCTTCTCAGGTTTTAATGAGCTCGGGAGACCAGGAAGTAATGTCAAGGAGTAGAGGGGAGGAAATAAAACTAACATTCTTTCTCTGCTATACTTTCTCATTTAGGCCTGAAAACAACTTAAAGAATTATTCACATTATTCATACCTCAGGTGAGGGCATGAAAAGTCAAAGTATGTACTTACCATCATGTGGTTAGTACGTTGCACATGGTGAATTTGACATGAGGTCTAAATGCCTCCAAAACCCATCATGCTAGTAACCTACTCATTTTCCTTTTGAAACCCAGAGTTTCTAGGCTAACACCCCAATCCTCTTTCTAATCTGTATCACTTAAATTATAAATGCTTAGCATGAGCAACACAAGTGCTGAAGCTTTACAAAGTCACAATGCAACTTCAAGTTAATAAGGTGCTTTAGCATTAGAAAATTCTTTTACATACATTACATCTTGTATTTCTCTTAGCAACCCTACGAGACTGAGGATGCTTATATCTATTCTAAAAATGAGGACACCAAAATTTAGGGAGGTGACTGGCTTGTGCTGTTACCTGCAATTTTCGTGAGTTAGAGCCACCCTGCTGCAAACCACCAATCCTTGAGACAGGGGTGAAGTGAATGGCAAGAGATTTATTAAGATATACCAGCATATGGAGACAGGGGACTGAACTCCTCCTAAAGCTGTCTTGAGAAACTGCAGGCCAGATCAGGTTTTAAAGGAAAAACGGGCCCTAGATTTTAGGAACTTGTGGAATGTGCGTTCTCCTTCTGTTTGCTTTAGGTGGTCTATTTCAAACATGTTGGTCTTTTCCTGCCATTATCTCATCAGCCCAGGGGGTGGCTGGCGCCATCCTTCATCCTGTTTGATAGGGTTAGATTGCTATCACTTGTTTTCCGGGGTTTTTTTTTAGGAGAAACATTGGTTAACATTTAACTTTTAGGGGAGTTGACAGCAAAATCATACTTGGAGACAGAGACAGGCTAGAGAAAGAAAAAATAGCACAGGTTCTGTTCAAGATATGGCTGACCAGCCTGTTCCAGTGAGATGGCACAGTAATGGCGGTGCCAGAAAGTGGAGCTAGGGTTCCTGGCTCCCAGTCCAGGGCAGCCACATCACTCTGCTACCTTCTGAATGTTTTGTTGGGGAATCATTTTGTTTTCCCAGGGCGCACCATCAGGGGAAGGAAAACAAAGAGTATGTGTGCTGTCTTATGATCTTTTGTACCAGTTTCCTTCCACTAAGGGCTCCAAAAGATCCCCCTCCCCCATTTCCTCCCCATTTTCCTATCAAAGCCTGAAGTGGTTTACACCCGCTGTGCCAGGTATTCAAGCTTCTCTGCCCAGGACAGACGCTGCTGCTTTACCCTCACTTTCTCATGGCCTCATTCAATGAAAATTTTAAGCACCATCAACCAGTTCAGAGTGCAGGTGCAGGAACTTTGCTGGTAGCTGGACAGCTTCCAACTCTAGCTGCTGCAATAACCAAGCCTCCTGGCTGCCATCATGGCAATGTGGGAAAGGCTCTCTCTCAATTTGCCCACTCGCATCAGCACTTTGGCCCTGCTTGGATAACCTTTTCTCCCAGTCTTCTTGCAACATTGTCTTTGTCCAAACTCCTTTCCTTGGCAGGTGGGGACCCAAGAGCTTTGGTCTTGGCTGGGGCTCTGGAAGGCGGGGTAGAGTTCGATAGTAACACAGAGCTTCACAAAGGAATGGATTACAGGGCAAAGGGAAGACTGAAGGCAGAATCTGGGAGAAAAGTGAAGTTGGAAGTCAAGTTTTTCCAATAAGTCCAATTCAACCGGGCAGGAGAGGAAACCGGGTCCAAGGGCAAGAGGCCAGGATAAAAATGTGGAGAAATTCAAGGGCTAGCCTGGGGTGCCCGCAAAGATAGAGCATAAGGAGATTCATTGAAGCAGAGACAAGAAGTTCTGGGGGCGGGGGAGGGGGGAGGTGGGGAGTGGAACACAAATGGTTAAGCCCTCAATTACTAGCTGAAAGGTTGGTGGTTTGAACCCATCAAGAGGCGCCTCAGAAGACAGACCTGACAATCTGTTTCTGAAAGGTCACAGCCTTGAAAACCCTGTGGAGCACCGTTCTACTCTGCACACATGAGGTCACCATGAGCCAGAACTGACTTGAGGGCAGCAAACAACAAGTAAAGAAAGACAAGTTGCTTTTTAAAAAGCCCATGGGCACTACCTTTATTCTATTCCTTTACTCTTTACTTCAAAATCTCAATTCTAAGTGAGATGGAAGGAATGGAGGTCTCATGAACTTCAACCTGGCAAGATACTCCTTTGAGAAATTTGGGAAAGATTACCCTGAGCTTAGTACCACTAAGGGTTGTATTTAATATTCATTTTATCAGCCACAGGATCAGTCCTTCCTTACCTAGTCATTCTATTTTATACTGCAAAAAAAAAAAAAAATTTTTTTTTCTTTTTTTTTTAGAGTTTGAGTGCAAGGAGCCCTAGCGGCACAAGGATTATGTGCCTGGCTGGTAACCAAAAGGTCAGTAGTTCAAATCCACCAGCTGCTCCGTGAGAAAAAGATGTGGCCGTCTGCTTCTGTACAGATTACAGCCTTGGAAACCCTATGTGGCAGCTCTGATCTGTCCTATAGTGTCGCTATGAGTCAGAATCAACTCAACAGCAGTAGGTAAAGTTTGAGTTCAGGTTTGACACAGACCCTACAACGCCCTGTTCTCGTTAAACCACTTGTGTTAATTTACCTTCCCTGAAACCTATAGGCATCTGAGTTTGCCATGCCCACTCTAGAGGCTGAAAATAACTTCCCTTGGGATTTTTAATTCCAGTGTTTCAAAATTTACGTCAATCTGACTGTATTATGAAGTCCCCCACCAATCTTTAGGGTCAGGGGTAAAAAATGAAGACAGCACTAAAGAAAAGTGAGCAGACAAACCTCTGGAAACCTTCCTAAAGGAGGCAGAGGGTCTATAGGTGCCATGAAGTCCATTCTGTGGGTATAGGGGAGGATTTTCCTAACCAGTTCACTTCCCCATTTTTTCTATTTACAATGAGATTTCATAAGAAACCTGAAAAATATAATAAAATCCTTTTGTAAATGCCCATTAGGACCCAGGACACTAAGTTGACTCTAGGAAAGATGTCATGGAGTAAATTTTCACCAACGGCTTAAGTCTTCCTTTGAGTTCAGTGCTGGGAATTGCAGGGTCTGCCCGAAAGATATGATCCTTTCTAACATTTAAAACAGCTATTAGCAAGCTAGCAGCCCTGGTGGCACTGTGGTTAAAGCGCTTGACTGCTAGCCAAAAGGTCGGCAGTTTGAACTCAACCCTGCTCTGCAGGAGAAAGATGTGAGAGTCTGCTCCCATAAAAAAAGGCAGCACTGAGGCGGAGCCAAGATGGCGGACTAGGCAGACGCTACCTCGGATCCCTCTTACAACAAAGACACGGAAAAACAAGTGAATCAATCACATACATAACAATCTACGAACCCTGAACAACAAACACAGATTTAGAGACGGAGAACGAACTAATACGGGGAAGCAGCGATTGTTTCCAGAGCCTGGAGCTAGCGTACCAGTCAGGTACGGCACAAGCACAGAGACCTGCTCCACCCCCCTGAACTAACCCCGGGAGGGGGACCAGCCGGTTCCACGGGTGGCGTGGGACGCAGCCGTTAGGAGAAGTCCCCGGGAGGCAGTGACTGATCTTGGAGCAGAAAGAGCAGCATCCGAGCCGGGGAACCATCCCGCAGAGATTTGGACTGCACGCAGGTACGCCATAAACACGGAGAGTTGCTCCACCCCCTGAACTAACCCCGGGAAGGTGACCAGCCGGGTCGCACGGGCGGCGTGGGACGCAGCCGGTAGGAGAAGTCCCCGGGAGGCAGCGACTGGTATTGGAGCGGGGAGAACAGCGTTCTCAAGCACGGGGAGCTACTCCACCCATCTGAACTAACCCCGGGAGGGGGCCCACCTGGTTCACGGGGGCGGCACGGCCACGCGGCTGGAGGGACGAGAAGTCCCCGGGAGGCAGCGACTGATTTTGGAGTCGAGAGTGCACCGTCCCAGTAGGGAAGCCTTGACGCTGGGCGTGGGGCTGGAAGCGGAGGATCTGACCGTGACTCCAGCGGGCCAGACTCCCTGGGGGCAATCTCCACACAGCCAGCACACATAGGCGACGCGCCCGCGGGAATCTCAGATATAATAGTCATTCCAAGCAAGACAAGCAACTCTGGCTATATTCTGAGGTGCTACTCTCCTATCTCTCTGTTCCCTCCCCCACCCTCCCCAGGCGGCTTCATTAACATCTGAATAGCCTGAGCCAGAGGGAGAACTCTGATAGGGATCTGACTGCTGTTTTTTTTTAGCGGATTTTCTGGAAAAACTAGTTTCCCAGCGATGGCTCGGAGACAACAATCCATATCAAACCACTTAAAGAAGCAGACCGTGACAGCTTCTCCAACCCCCCAAACAAAAGAATCAAAATCTTTCCCAAATGAAGATACAATTTTGGAATTATCAGATACAGAATATAAAAAACTAATTTACAGAATGCTTAATGATATCACAAATGAAATTAGGATATCTGCAGAAAAAGCCAAGGAACACACTGATAAAACTGTTGAAGAACTCAAAAAGATTATTCAAGAACATACTGGAAAAATTAATAAGTTGCAAGAATCCATAGAGAGACAACATGTAGAAATCCAAAAGATTAACAATAAAATAACAGAATTAGACAACACACTAGGAAGTCAGAGGAGCAGACTCGAGCAATTAGAATGCAGACTGGGACATCTGGAGGACCAGGGAATCAACACCAACATAGCTGAAAAAAAATCAGATAAAAGAATTAAAAAAAATGAAGAAAACCTAAGAATTATGTGGGACTCTATCAAGAAGGATAACCTGCGGGTGATAGGAGTCCCAGAACAGGGAGGGGGGACAGAAAACACAGAGAAAATAGTTGAAGAACTTCTGACAGAAAACTTCCCTGACATCATGAAAGACGAAAGGATATCTATCCAAGATGCTCATCGAACCCCATTTAAGATTGATCCAAAAAGAAAAACACCAAGACATATTATCATCAAACTCACCAAAACCAAAGATAAACAGAAAATTTTAAAAGCAGCCAGGGAGAAAAGAAAGGTTTCCTTCAAGGGAGAATCAGTAAGAATATGTTCTGACTACTCAGCAGAAACCATGCAGGCAAGAAGGGAATGGGACGACATATACAGAACACTGAAGGAGAAAAACTGCCAACCAAGGATCATATATCCAGCAAAACTCTCTCTGAAATATGAAGGCGAAATTAAGATATTTACAGACAAACACAAGTTTAGAGAATTTGCAAAAACCAAACCAAAGCTACAAGAAATACTAAAGGATATTTTTTGGTCAGAGAACCAATAATATCAGATATCAGCACAACACAAGGTCACAAAACAGAACGTCCTGATATCAACTCAAATAGGGAAATCACAAAAACAAACAAATTAAGATTAATTAAAAAAAAAATACACATAACAGGGAATCATGGAAGTCAATAGGTAAAAGATCACAATAATCAAAAAGAGGGACTAAATACAGGAGGCATTGAACTGCCATATGGAGAGTGATACAAGGCGATATAGAACAATACAAGTTAGGTTTTTACTTAGAAAAATAGGGGTATATAATGAGGTAACCACAAAAAGGTATAACAACTCTATAACTCAAGACAAAAACCAAGAAAAACGTAACGACTCAACTAACATAAAGTCAAACACTATGAAAGTGAGGATCTCACAATTTACTAAGAAAAACGCCTCAGCACAAAAAAGTATGTGGAAAAATGAAATTGTCAACAACACACATAAAAAGGCATCAAAATGACAGCACTAAAAACTTATTTATCTATAATTACCCTGAATGTAAATGGACTAAATGCACCAATAAAGAGACAGAGAGTCACAGACTGGATAAAGAAACACGATCCATCTATATGCTGCCTACAAGAGACACACCTTAGACTTAGAGACACAAACAAACTAAAACTCAAAGGATGGAAAAAAGTATATCAAGCAAACAATAAGCAAAAAAGAAGAGGAGTAGCAATATTAATTTCTGACAAAATCGACTTTAGACTTAAATCCACCACAAAGGATAAAGAAGGACACTATATAATGATAAAAGGGACAATTGATCAGGAAGACATAACCATATTAAATATTTATGCACCCAATGACAGGGCTGCAAGATATATAAATCAAATTTTAACAGAACTGAAAAGTGAGATAGATACCTCCACAATTATAGTAGGAGACTTCAACACACCACTTTCGGAGAAGGACAGGACATCCAGTAAGAAGCTCAACAGAGACACGGAAGATCTAATTACAACAATCAACCAACTTGACCTCATTGACTTATACAGAACTCTCCACCCAACTGCTGCAAAATATACTTTTTTTTCTAGCGCACATGGAACATTCTCTAGAATAGACCACATATTAGGTCATAAAACAAACCTTTGCAGAGTCCAAAACATCGAAATATTACAAAGCCTCTTCTCAGACCACAAGGCAATAAAACTAGAGATCAATAACAGAAAAACGAGGGAAAAGAAATCAAATACTTGGAAAATGAACAATACCCTCCTGAAAAAAGACTGGGTTATAGAAGACATCAAGGAGGGAATAAGGAAATTCATAGAAAGCAACGAGAATGAAAATACTTCCTATCAAAACCTCTGGGACACAGCAAAAGCAGTGCTCAGAGGTCAAATTATATCAATAAATGCACACATACAAAAAGAAGAAAGAGCCAAAATCAGAGAACTGTCCCTACAACTTGAACAAATAGAAAGTGAGCAACAAAAGAATCCATCAGGCACCAGAAGAAAACAAATAATAAAAATTAGAGCTGAACTAAATGAATTAGAGAACAGAAAAACAATCAAAAGAATTAACAAAGCCAAAAGCTGGTTCTTTGAAAAAATTAACAAAATTGATAAACCATTGGCTAGACTGACTAAAGAAATACAGGAAAGGAAACAAATAACCCGAATAAGAAATGAGAAGGACCACATTACAACAGAACCAAATGAAATTAAAAGAATCATTTCAGATTATTATGAAAAATTGTACTCTAACAAATTTGAAAACCTAGAAGAAATGGATGAATTCCTGGAAAAACACTACCTACCTAAACTAACACATTCAGAAGTAGAACAACTAAATAGACCCATAACAAAAAAAGAGATTGAAACGGTAATCAAAAAACTCCCAACAAAAAAAAGTCCTGGCCCGGACGGCTTCACTGCAGAGTTCTACCAAATTTTCAGAGAAGAGTTAACACCACTACTACTAAAGGTATTCCAAAGCATAGAAAATGACGGAATACTACCCAACTCATTCTATGAAGCCACCATCTCCCTGATACCAAAACCAGGTAAAGACATTACAAAAAAAGAAAATTATAGACCTATATCCCTCATGAACATTGATGCAAAAATCCTCAACAAAATTCTAGCCAATAGAATCCAACGACACATCAAAAAAATAATTCACCCTGATCAAGTGGGATTTATACCAGGTATGCAAGGCTGGTTTAACATCAGAAAAACCATTAATGTAATCCATCACATAAATAAAACAAAAGACAAAAACCACATGATCTTATCAATTGATGCAGAAAAGGCATTTGACAAAGTCCAACACCCATTCATGATAAAAACTCTTACCAAAATAGGAATTGAAGGAAAATTCCTCAACATAATAAAGGCCATCTATGCAAAGCCAACAGCCAATATCACTCTAAATGGAGAGAACCTGAAAGCATTTCCCTTGAGAACGGGAACCAGACAAGGATGCCCTTTATCACCGCTCTTATTCAACATCGTGTTGGAAGTCTTAGCCAGGGCAATCAGGCTAGACAAAGAAATAAAAGGTATCCAGATTGGCAAGGAAGAAGTAAAGTTATCACTATTTGCAGATGACATGATTATATACACAGAAAACCCTAAGGAATCCTCCAGAAAACTACTGAAACTAATAGAAGAGTTTGGCAGAGTCTCAGGTTATAAAATAAACATACAAAAATCACTTGGATTCCTCTACATCAACAAAAAGAACACCGAAGAGGAAATAACCAAATCAATACCATTCACAGTAGCCCCCAAGAAGATAAGATACTTAGGAATAAATCTTACCAAGGATGTAAAAGACCTATACAAAGAAAACTACAAAGCTCTACTACAAGAAATTCAAAAGGACATACTTAAGTGGAAAAACATACCTTGCTCATGGATAGGAAGACTTAACATAGTAAAAATGTCTATTCTACCAAAAGCCATCTATACATTTAACGCACTTCCGATCCAAATTCCAATGTCATATTTTAAGGGGATAGAGAAACAAATCACCAATTTCATATGGAAGGGAAAGAAGCCCCGGATAAGCAAAGCACTACTGAAAAAGAAGAAGAAAGTGGGAGGCCTCACCTTACCTGACTTCAGAACCTATTATACAGCCACAGTAGTCAAAACAGCCTGGTATTGGTACAACAACAGACATATAGACAAATGGAACAGAATTGAGAACCCAGACATAGATCCATCCACGTATGAGCAGCTGATATTTGACAAAGGACCAGTGTCAATTAACTGGGGAAAAGATAGCCTTTTTAACAAATGGTGCTGGCATAACTGGATATCCATTTGCAAAAAAATGAAACAGGACCCATACCTCACACCATGCACAAAAACTAACTCCAAGTGGATCAAAGACCTAAACATAAAGACTAAAACGATAAAGATCATGGAAGAAAAAATTGGGACAACCCTAGGAGCCCTAATACAAGGTATAAACAGAATACAAAACATTACCAAAAATGATGAAGAGAAACCCGATAACTGGGAGCTCCTAAAAATCAAACACCTATGCTCATCTAAAGACTTCACCAAAAGAGTAAAAAGACCACCTACAGATTGGGAAAGAATTTTCAGCTATGACATCTCCGACCAGCGCCTGATCTCTAAAATCAACATGATTCTGTCAAAACTCAACCACAAAAAGACAAACAACCCAATCAAGAAGTGGGCAAAGGATATGAACACACATTTCTCTAAAGAAGATATTCAGGCAGCCAACAGATACATGAGAAAATGCTCTCGATCATTAGCCATTAGAGAAATGCAAATTAAAACTACGATGAGATTCCATCTCACACCAGCAAGGCTGGCATTAATCTAAAAAACACAAAATAATAAATGTTGGAGAGGCTGCGGAGAGATTGGAACTCTCATACACTGCTGGTGGGAATGTAAAATGGTACAACCACTTTGGAAATCTATCTGGCGTTATCTTAAACAGTTAGAAATAGAACTACCATACAACCCAGAAATCCCACTCCTCGGAATATACCCTAGAGATACAAGAGCCTTCATACAAACAGTTATATGCACACCCATGTTTATTGCAGCTCTGTTTACAACAGCAAAAAGTTGGAAGCAACCAAGGTGTCCATCAACGGATGAATGGGTAAATAAATTGTGGTATATTCACACAATGGAATACTACGCATCGATAAAGAACAGTGACGAATCTCTGAAACATTTCATAACATGGAGGAACCTGGAAGGCATTATGCTGAGCGAAATGAGTCAGAGGCAAAAGGACAAATATTGTATAAGACCACTATTATAAGATCTTGAGAAATAGTAAACCTGAGAAGAACACATACTTTTGTGGTTACGACGGGGGGAGGGAGGGAGGGTGGGAGAGGGTTTTTTATTGATTAATCAGTAGATAAGAACTGCTTTAGGTGAAGGGAAAGACAACACTCAATACATGGAAGGTCAGCTCAATTGGACTGGACCAAAAGCAAAGAAGTTTCCGGGATAAAATGAATGCTTCAAAGCTCAGCGGAGCAAGCGCGGGGGTCTGGGGAACATGGTTTGCGGGGACTTCTAAGTCAATTGGCAAAATAATTCTACTATGAAATCATTCTGCATCCCACTTTGAAATGTGGCGTCTGGGGTCTTAAATGCTAACAAGCAGCCATCTAAGATGCAGCAATTGGTCTCAACCCACCTGGAGCAAAGGAAAATGAAGAACACCAAGCCCACATGACAACTAAGAGCCCAAGAGACAGAAAGGGCCACATGAACCAGAGACCTACATCATCCTGAGACCAGAAGAACTAGTTGGTGCCCGGCCACAATCGATGACTGCCCTGACAGGGAGCTCAGCAGAGGACCCCTGAGGGAGCAGGAGAGCAGTGGGATGCAGACCCCAAATTCTCATAAGAAGACCAAACTTAATGGTCTGACGGAGACTGGAGGAATCCCGGCGGTCATGCTCTCCAGACCTTCTGTTGACACAGGACAGGAACCATCCCTGAAGAAAACTCATCAGACATGAAAGGGACTGGTCAGCGGGTGGGAGAGAGACGCTGATGAAGAGTGAGCTAATTATAGCAGGTGTACACTTGAGATTGTGTTGGCAACTCTTGTCTGGAGGGGGGATGGGAGGATAGAGAGAGAGGGAAGCCGGCAAAATTGTCAAGAAAGGAGAGACTAAAAGGGCTGACTCAAGACGGGGAGAGTAAGTGGGAGTAGGGAGTGAGATGTATGTAAACTTATATGTGACAGACTGATTGGATTTGTAAACGTTCACTTGAAGCTTAATAAAAGTTATTATAAAAAAAAAAAAAGGCAGCACTCAGTCTGGTTTTTGGTTTATTAGCAAACTCGGTCTGAATTGCACATCAAAGCTTCCCATGGTCTCCCCAGAATTTGGATACTGGCTCAACTATAGTCCATTATACTCTTGGCACGTTTTCTGAGCATAAACCCCTATAAAGTTCAGCATTGTTTACCAAGGAAATAAAAAGTATTTCAGATCTAAAATGGCCCTAATCAATGGCACATTAGTAAGAACTTTGGAGATGTAGACACGGTCAATCCTTTCAGCAGAAAAATATCTGGCCTTGTCTCCAGTGAGTTAAAATTAGGCATGTAGACATTTTTACTGGGATTATTTTGTACTTAAATGTATAAAGGCTTAAAAAAATTTTTTTTAAATAGAATTAAACATTTGTAGAACCACTGAAATAGCTGTAAAAAAAGTTTACAGCCTTCTGCAACACAGTTTGAAATCCACCAAGTGAGACTGGTTTTCATTTTACAGCCCACAGCACTTGAGCGACTTCACTAAACCTTTGCAAACGTTATCTTCTTTGTTTCACACTGCAAACTTATAAGGCCTTGTTGTCTTTAACTCTCTCTCTCTCTATATATATTTGTTGTTGTTGTTAGCTGCCATCGAGTTTGTTCTGACTTATAGCAACCCTATGTACAACAGAAGGAAACGCTGCCTGTCCCTGTGATATCCTCACAATTGTTGCTATGCTCGAGCCCATTGTTGCAGCCACTGTGTCAATCCATCTCATTAAGAGTCTTCCTCTTTTTCACTGACCCTCTGCTTTACCAAGCATGATGCCCTTCTCCAGGGGCTGATCCTTCCTGACAACAAGTCCAAAATATGTGTGACACAGTCTTGCCATCCTTGCTTCTAAGGAGTATTCTGGTCGTACTTCTTCCAAGACAGGTTTGTTTGTTCTTTTAGCAGTCCATGGTATATTCAATATTCTTCGCCATCTCCACAATTTGAAGGCGTCAATTCTTCTTCCATCTTCCTTATTCATTGTTCAGTTTTTGCATGCATATGAGGCGGTTGAAAATAGCATAGCTTGGGTTAGGCGCACTTTAGTCCTTAAAGTGACATCTTTGCTTTTGAACACTTTAAAGAGGTCTTTCGCAGCACATTTGCCCAATGCAATGTGTTGTTTGATTCCTTTTTCCCATTAATATATTTTTTTTATTGTGCTTTAGATGAAGGTTTACAGAGCAAATCAGTTTCTCATTAAACAATTAATACACATATTGTTTTGTGACATTGGTTGTCAACACTCTCCCCTTCTCAAACTTGGGTTCCCAATTTCCATTTGTTCTTGCTCCTGGGCTGGTGGGCCCATTTAGTTGCATATACATGGTTGAGCGACACGTATTATTGTTTGTTTTATGGGCCTGTCTAATCTTTGGATGAAAGGTGAGCCTCAAGAGTGACTTCAATAATGGGTTCAATGGGTGTCTGGGCCATACTCTCAGGGTTTCTCCAGGCTCTGTCAGACCAGTAAGTCTGGTATTTTTTGTGAGTTTGAATTTTGTTCTATATTTTTCTCCAGCTCTGTCTGGGACCCTCTATTGTGATCCCCATCAGAGCAGTCAGTGGTGGTAGCTGGGCACCATCTAGTTGTGCTGGACTTAATGCTGCTTCCATGGGTATTAACTGTGGATCCACGTAAAATGAAATCCTTGACAATTTCAATCTTTTCTATGTTGCTTATTGGTGCAGTTGTGAGGATTTTTTTCTTTCTGTTGAGGCGTAGTCCATACTGAAGGCTGTGGTCTTTGATCTTCACTAGTAAGTGCTTCAAGTCCTCTCCACTTTCAGCAAACAAGGTTGTGTCATCCGCATAATGCAGGTTGTTATTGAGTCTTCCTCCAGTCCAGGTGTCCCGTTCTTCTTCATATAGTCCAGCTTCTCGGATTATATGCTCAGCATACAGATTGAATAGGCATGGTGAAAGAATACAACGCTGATGAACACCTTTCCTGACTTTAAACAATACGCATATGTACAGAAGAGTTGCCATGGAGTAGATTCTGGCTCATGACTGAAGACAACCTCATGTGTGTCAGGGTAGAACTGTGCTCCATAGGGTTTTCAATGGCTGGTTTTTCTAAAGTAGATCACCAGGCTTTTTCTCAAGGTACCTCTGGGTGAACTTGAGCCAGCAATTTTTCCCTTAACAACCGAGCTGTTCACTGTTTGCTCATTTTACATACAAGGAAAGAGATGTACAGAGCAGATCAGTGAGTTGCTCAGGGTCACAGGGCTAGTTAAGTAGAAGAGAGAGAATCAATCAACCTGGTGCCCTACTCACCCATCTCTTGCATTCCTTTATTCTTGTGTCTTTTCTGTGGGATGGGGCAGGACCTAGGACACTCAGCATGAAAAATAAGGACTAAGTACACAGAGGCCATCTATACCTTTAAACAACATTCCTTTGGGAGACTTTCTTTCTTTTGAGCACCGAGGGGGCCAACTGGGCTGCCTGTGTGTAAGGCAGAAGGGATTTTGGCGGCCCTCAGAAGGGTCCATTCTGCCTGGTCGGTGAAGTAAGGCAGAGAATGAGGAGGCAGCCCTGAGAAAGCATTCTTGCACTTACAGATCTCCATCCACATGTCCTACAGGTGTTGTCTGAGTGGCTGCTCCGGTAGGTACTGCTCTCGCCACCGAGGGCTAGATGTGCACAAAGCCAAGAAAGTTCACAGTGCCACTGTCTGTCAGGAAATGAGCACACTGGATTAAAACGACAGAGAGAGGGGTGAGGATGAGACAGTACAGCCCTGTCCCTGAGCCACAGAGCTGACACCAGGCTCTGGAGAAGGAAGCACAGACCACAAGCCACCTTCGTTTCCCAAGCAGCAATGTCTACCCAGGCTTCTTCACAGAAAAGATTCATTTTTACTATATTGAGTATGCGTATGTCAGTTTTTAGAAGCAGGGGGCACTGGGGGGAGCCTTCTTAGCTGCCCCTCTTGAATAGTTTTCCAGTAAAGGGATATTGACGTCCACCCCCTAGGGATTCTGTCTTATCCATTAGGCTCAATAATGTTGGAAGCCTTCCATCCCCTGTGCACAGCCATTCCTCTGTTCTGCCCCCTTTGTGAACTGCCTAACTCCTGCAGATTCTTGGCAGTGACCTCAGCATCACTTCCCTCAGAAAGATTGTTTTCATTCATCCAGGCTGATGTCAGCTGGGCTTTTTTAAAGTATTCACAGAGGCTTTTGTGTACAGGGAAACCATCCTACCAGCAGCCTGCGCTGTGGCTGACATTTAATCTCCTACGGCTAGAAGTTGAAAACCTTGTTTTACTTCAGCTCTTAAACACAAAAAATCCAGTAGATTCATTTGTACATCGAAGCATTTTTAGGTTGAAATTAAGCATAATGTGTACTTGTTTATTGATTGTTTGGTTAGCTTATACACTTCACAAACAAAATGTACTTAAACCTTTAAATACACTATACATAAACTTGAATGATTATGTATTTTAACTGTTTATAATTCAGCAAATAGATATATCAATCCAATAATTTCTATACTCCTAAATATTTAAACACATTTTACGGACCTGGTTAATTACATTGCTGTGAATGTTTCCAGCTATAGTCACAATTTCATATAATGAATTTCTTCAAGAACTTCAAGTCTCTACAAAAGCAAACATGTAAGCCTAATTAAAAAAAAAAAAAAAAAAACTTCCTGGGCATATAACAACTGTAATAAAGCTAACAATAAAACTTACATATTTACCTCTGATTCTCTTAAACACTTCAACATCTTAAAACCTAAACTCGTAAATGTAGTAACTCAGATTATCTTAAGTCTTTAAACATGGATCGTGAACTTAAATGCGTGAATATTCTCAAGCATTTCAATTAATGCCATTTGTTTACTATGCTAGCTTATCTTAAATATCTTTAGAACAAAGCATCCACAAAGCAGCACAATGATTTTGAAACTTGCTACATTTGTATAAAAGCAAGTTTGGCAAAACAATACTCTATTCCTTTTCTTCCCATCACCTACATGTGTTTTTGTTTTGCTTTTGTGCAGTCCCAGGTTTGCAAAGTTATTTGCTTAGCAGAGTAGAACAGAGTTATCATTTCAGACCCGCCACAGTAGCTGAGATTACTCTGTCAGAATTGCAGGTCAGAGATTTGAGACCGACACTATCGATTTGGGGTTATCAATCAAGGAATTAAAACCTGGAGCACGTGAACCAACACTGGGAACTTCCCCCAAAAGATTCAGTTCAGGTTTATAGGGTAAGCCTCTTTTCAAGGGTTCTGTTGTGTCAAATGAGAACCCCTGGGGTTACCACTTTGTAAATCACATGGGCCCTAGTGTGTCAACCAAAAACCCCTGGTGTTACCATTTAGTGACTCACAAAGGTCCTGGCCCTCTCTTAAATTTCACCCTTACCAAATTTTTATCATAATTATTGCAACACACAGCCACATTACAATCTTTTGGCTTCCTTACTGGAATAAATGTAATTGGGTAAGGCTTGTATGTTTTAGCAACCATCATTTTCTCATGAACTGCAAATGTCCTGGTCTTGTTATTTAAGCTGGGCAAGGCAGGAGGTGAGCAAACAGTAAAGTTCAATAAAATATGACAGAATCAATGGATTGTAGAAGCTGATAAAGTTTTTTCTCAACTTTGTCACCATTGGCATTTTAGACTGGATAATTCTTTGCCCCGGAGGGCTCTCCTAGGCCTTGGAAGCTGTTTAACAGCATCCCTGGCCTCCACCTCCCAATTTTGACAACCCCAAATGTCTCCATACATTGCTAAAATATCTTCTGGTGTGTGTGTGTGTTATATTTGTGTGAATCACAGATAAGAGATAAAGGATAAAAAGAATGACAGAGTCAAGGGAGAGATGGGATTGGAGTACTCCAGGAAGTAAACAGGAAACGTAGGAGGTTGCCGTGTGGCCCTGGGAAGTGCGTATAGAGGTCATGAAGGGGGGACAGTGTCTGTCAGAACAAAGACTAGGATATGGCCACAGGAGTGAGTACCTGAAGTACGGTGAAGGCTCGATTATTGGCCCGGAAGAGCCCAGGGAATTGACATCTATTCGTGTATTGATGTAACCAATACTTGAGACAGAAGTAGTTTTGGAGGCCATGAGAGTTAGTCAGGAAATCGCATATGCCAGGAACGAGGAGGTGTGGCCTGGGGAAGTAGATGGCTACAACAAGGAGGAGAGATTGGAAGAATCGTCTGATGATCTGAGATTCAAGGATGAAGATTTTCGTGAAATAGGTACGGAGAACAAACTAGAAGTCTCAACGGCGGGCAAAGAGGGCAGCCCCCACCCCGTTTCCCTATCCAGTGGGTACAAGGAAAGGGAATCTACTGCAAGGGCTGCCTCAAGGGGGCGCCAGGTTCAGTTAGCACAAAAGAGGGAAGAAATGCTTCAGGAAGAAGGTGAAAACAAAAGGGAGTTTGTGGATTACTGGCCATGATTTTCAGAGACCAACACTGAAGGATTTCAGGAGTTGGAGATGAGGTCAGAAAAGAGAATTTATACGGATAGAAGTTAACGTCGGGGAAGTGAGTGTCATGCTGGGAGTTAGTCCTGGAATTTTGGTCTGACAGACAAATAGGGATAAAGATATGTTTGGTAGTGGTGGTAAGGCTGGTGTATTTGGGTGATGTGGTAAGAGGGCTTTTTCCAGGACCA
Organism: Elephas maximus indicus; assembly: GCF_024166365.1. Taxonomy (NCBI): domain Eukaryota; kingdom Metazoa; phylum Chordata; class Mammalia; order Proboscidea; family Elephantidae; genus Elephas; species Elephas maximus. Next base: position 990,758 of record NC_064819.1, on the reverse strand, counting down.
TGTAAAATTTGGGGGCTCTCTCTTGATCTCTGATCCATTTTCAGGGCCATTTCTCACAGGGCCCTGAATGGCAATTCTGTGAGAAAGTGTCAGTCAGCAAAACATAGAAAAAAGAGCTTGGGACTAGACTTACAGTAGCTCTGCTCCTGTGGAAACGCTGGTGGCATAGTGGTTAAGTGCTACGGCTACTAAACGAAGGGTCAGCAGTTCAAATCCACCAGACACCCCTTGGAAACTCTGTGGGGCAGTTTTACTCTGTCCTATAGGGTCACTATGAGTCGGAATCAATTCGACAGCACTGGGTTTGGTTTGGTTTGGCTCATGTGAGGACAAGGGTTGACTTTGGGCTGTTTTATTCATCTCAGGTGCCTTGTGTTCATTCATCAGGAGTAACCCCTCATGAAGTGACTGTGTTCACGTAGTTCACCCGGCCACAGGAGGGTCTCTACAGTATCTGGAACTGTCCCAGGAGAAAGGAACAGCTGTGACTACAATCCTGAAATGACCATCTCACGAATCAGTACTTGCTCTTATTGTGTGTTATAAAACCAGTCAGTTCCAACTCCTGGCACCCCCATGTCTGTCAGAGTCAAACCATGCTCCATAGGGTTTTCAGAAGTAGATCGTTAGTCTAGGCCTTTCTCCCAAGGCACCTCTGGGTGGACTGGAATCTTCAACCTGGCAGTTGTCAGCCAAGGATTTTGTGCCCCTCAAGGGCTCCTACTAAAACCAAACTACGTGTTGTATATTCTGATAATCTCTATTTTCTTCTATATTTTCAAATAAAAACAATTTAAGTTTATTTCACGATCTAAATTTGATAAACATGACTTTAATTCATTCTACAAACATTTACTGAGTACTTCCTATGTGGCTGGTTCTGATGGCCCCTGGGATACAAAGAAGAGTAGGGTTTTCCTATGTGGCTGGTTCTGATGGCCCCTGGGATACAAAGAAGAGTAGGGCATTCCCACAGGACCCTGGGGAAAATGAACACTGAACTACTTACCAATGAAGTGCTAAGACATAAATCTGCAAAAGCGAGCTGATGTCTGGCCTGAAAAATCTTCAAGAACACTTAAGCAGTGCCTTGAAGGAGGAGTAGGATTTGTCTAAACAGAAAAAAAAAAAAGTCTCATGAGGGCATATATTCTGTTCCAGATGGTTATTTTCTTAGGCTGAGCCACATTAAAATTTTAGGTTATAAGAAGAGTGCTTTACCACTTTTCACTGGAATTTAATTCAGAGTGAAACAGACTAGTGCTTTCTAAGTCTCTCTTATGGGCTAGATACCAAGAAAATAACTTTTAGCATCTGAGAAACAAACAATAATTTTTTAAAATTGGGGGGGGCGGTCTATGAATGTAGAAGGAGTGAAACAGTGGCGGGGAAGGAGAAGGAAGATCAGAGAGTAAAGACCTTTAGGAGAGGTGCTTTCACCTTCTTTGCAGGAAATTGGAGCTTCTTTAGCAAGGGTCCAAACCCAGTTGCTGTCGAGTCTACTCCGACTCACAGCGACTCTATAGAACAGAGCAGACCTGCCCCATAGGGTTTCCAAGGAGCGCCTTGTGGGTTTGCACTGCTGACCGTTTGGTTGGCAGCTGTAGCTCTTAACCACTGCACCACCAGGGCTCCTAGCAAGGCTTAGCCCTGGCAATTTTCCTGGATCAGTAAAAAATCAGTCTTTTTTTTTCCTTCTGTTAATTTAGGAAATACTATTCTCTCACTAGGCTGCAGAGACGCTTTGCTCTTGGTTACTAACCAAGAGTTTGGCAGTTTGGACCCACCCAGTGGCACTGTGGAATTAAGTCCTGGTGATCCGCCTCAGTCAAGACCACAGCTAAGAAAACCCAACGGAGCTCAGTTCTACTCTGTGACACATGGGGTCACCGTGAGTCAGAATTGACTCGGTAACAGGGGGTTTGGTTTATTTTGGGTTTGGTCCTCTCACTAACACAGATCCTGGTCACTAGTGTCCAGAATTTCTACCTCTCCCTTAACTCTGCTGACCTAACTGCTATTTGGTAGGTTATAGAGACAAAGGATGTAACGGGAAAAGGAGGGGGGTGACGGGGTGAAGAGAAGGAAAGCCAACCTGAAGTGCAGGAGTGGGCTTGCTCTGTGTAGACGCACCCTGTCTCTAGTGCAGAGCCAAGGGGATTGCAGTTATACTGCCTTTCTCTCCTTCCCTCCCCTCCCCATTTCCATTTTTTCATCCCTTAAAGAAAAGTGCAGTTGGAAGCCCTAGAATTTGGAGGAATTGGTACTAACAAAAGGCTAGTACCACCATGTACCATTCTGCCTGAACTAAGGCACCAAGCAAAGCCTCGTTTAAAATGCACGGAGAGCTGAAAGAACATTTTATGCCCATATATGCTGTCTTTGCTGACAGACTCCTTTAAAACATTTTTTCCCATATTCCCCATCAGTGTTAGTCACAACATACATTCCAAATTTTATTTGTAATCGGAGAGCTGAAGAGCCTTCCTGGGGACACGATGAGTGTTTAAAAGGCAAAAAGTGGTGGTGGGGGGGGGGCGGAGGTAGAGGAATACCTACTTGAATAGCTCTGGTGGTACAGTGGTTAAGAGCTCAGCTGCTAACCAGAAAGTCGGCAGTTTGAATCCATCAGCTGCTCATTGGAAACCCTATGGGGCAGTTCTACTCTGTCCTATATGGCCACTATGAGTCAGAATTGACTCTACAGGAACAGATGGTGGTGATGGGTGATACTTGAATAACGTGTGAGGTTTTTTTTTTAAGTGCTTGTCATTTCCAGACCGGCCTGGTGTCTCTGCGAGAACCAGAAAAACTGATCGGTAGAGAAGGACAGCTGTCTTCAGTGCGGAACTGAGTAGTAGTCCTACTGGTTATGCCATAGAGTCCAGGCTTTCCTTCTCCAAATAACACCCTAGACACCGCTGGCGACCAGGCTTCTGCAGCAGCCGCTGGGGGCGGGGCGGGGGGGGGCAGTCCCAAACCATAGGTGGATGTCAGCAATTTATTCTTAGATCCAGGAATAAGTTCTAATACCTAGAATCAAAATTCTACTACTTAGAATCAGAAAATAGATTCATCCTTCAGAAAATAAAGAACATTACCAGCTTGATTGGTGCTCTACTAAAAAAACACATCTGTATGAGTCCAAAAGGTCAACATTTATTCCAAAGTAATGATGAGAAGATAAAGGGACAAGGGAATTAGAGTACTGGAAATAGAACAACCAGAACACAATTAAAGAGAATGTTGACACAATGTGAAAAATGGAACTGATGTCATTGATCCATTCGTGCAGAAATTGTCAAACGGGAGTCTAACTCGCTGTATAAACTTTCTCCAAAATCACAATAAAATATTATTTTAATTAAAAAAAATGGGGAAAATAGATTCCTTCTTAAGAATGGGGATGCAGCATACAAGGGCATAAACATTCTTTAGCACTGACTTAAAGCCCGGGGTTTGGCACTGAATTGGGTATTGGGAGTATGCCTACCACTGCTTCTTCAAAGGTGGCCCGATTGTTGTTTCAACATCTCTAATCGTCAAAAACTTCCTAGTTATGGGTTGTGGTTTCTTTACAAAGCAATTCCTTCAGGAACTTAACAATGCTTCTGTGCTATTTCCTTATAGTTGAGTTCTGTGCCCAGAAAACATCCAACCTTCTTTCCAAGATACAGTTTTCAAGTTGTTTACTTCTTTGCTTCCCCATTTTCATGCTTCCCTCTCTGTTTCAACTAAATTACAGCTATTTGGAAGGCACAGTGCTAGAAGAAGAAGGTATTTCACTCTTTCTCTCCCTCTATTTTTCCAAGTAAGGAACTCAAGACTGAAAAAAGCTAAGAAAGTTTTCAGTCACTTAATTAATAATTGCTGAAAATGAGATTCCAAAATTTGGTGCTGTTTATCTTCCATCAGACCTAGCAGAGGTGGGTAAATGGTTACTGAGCTCCATTGCTAACCAAAAAGTTGGAGGGTCAAGTTCACCCAGAGGTGCCTTGGAAGACAAGCATGGTAATACTTCCAGAAAAAGTCAGCCATTGAAAACCCTGTGGAGCACAGCTCTACTCTGACACACATGGAGTCATCATCAGTCATGACTCAAGCCTCTTTAGCCCTTACGGGCCTGACACCTCCTCAGCAATGTCTGCCAGGCCTAATGTATAAGGTGGTGTCTGGAGGTAAAGAAGGAAAAGAGGAGAAAAGGTAGGAAAAAATAGTGTGCCACAGAAGAAGGGAAAAGAAATAAAAGCTTATTTTGGGGAAACAGCGGCCTTAGGCCTCAGTGGAACCTGAGCCCATTCTTGGAATACCTTACAAATGTTCTGGTTTCTTAGCTATACCTAAACATTTTGCTGTCACAGTTTAAAATACCTTAAAGAATGAACAATCAGAAAACTGAAAATATGGGTTACGTCAAAATTGAATTATCACAGCCGAGAACTATATTTAATCCGTCCATTGACCATTAGTCTCCTCACCTGTAAAATATGAATAATGATATGGTCTTCTAGGTTCTCTGCAAAGATCAAATGAAACAATATAAACTCATGCACAGAATCTGGCTCATAAACTCATAGCACAGAATCTGGCTCATAGTAGCTAACAAATACATACCACCCCCTCAAAAAAACCTTCTGCATTTTACAGGAACACCCTGGGTGGTGCAAACAGTTAACATGTTTGCCTGCTAACAGAAACACTGGAAGTTTAAGTCCACTCAAAAGTGCCTTAGAAGACAGACCTGGTGATCTACTTCAGAAAAATCGACTATTGATAACCCTGTGGATCCCAGGTCTACTCTGACATACATGGGGTCACCATGAGTTGGAATCAACTTAACAGCTGCTAGTTAATACTTTGCAGATAGCATCTAAAATTTGATTCTATCATCCCTTCATGGTGATGACAACTCCAGAAGGAATTGAGATCAGAATAGTTTTGCCAAAGTAGCTGTAAAAGCAACCAGGTAGGGCACAAAATCATGAAGTAGAGGAAATTTGCATTCTGTGACCACTACCTCCCAAAGCCTCAGCAAGACCCTAGGTATTCTTATGCTATATGTAGGACTCCCAGGCCATCAGCTGAAAGCTTAACTCAGGCCTGATTTCCCCAAACCCTGGGCCCTCCTCCCCGTAATATACCTGTCAGCAGTCTATATTGTATCACCTTCTGGCATTTGTTCTTAATTTTTGGAGGATCTCAAACCCTTTGAGATTCAAATGGAAGCTATGGATCCTTCCTTAGATGCAAGCAATAAATCATATATTCAACAAATATTTACTGAGCACTTATTCCATGCAAGGCACCGTGCTCAGTGCTAGAGACAGAACATTGAACATTTCAGATATCCTGTCTTGCCCTTAGGGAGTTTACCTTATAGAAAGGTAGTCAGACATTAAATAGCAAATTATGCAATTATTTACACTATTAATTATTTAAGGGGAGGACATATGGGCCAGGGTAGGGGTGTGTGAATATCTGAACTAGCCTGAAGGGGGAGGTTCTAGAAGTTTTCTCTTAAGAAATTTTATTAGCTGAGAGCTCAAGAATCAGTAGAATGTAGCCAGCCAAATGGAGTAGTGAGGATGTCATGAGGGAAATTTTCCAGGCAGAACGAACAGCATGTGTTCAGGCCCTGAAGTAAACAGAAAAAAGGCATAGTCAAGGAATGGGTGATAGATCGCAATGATGGTTCTGATTCTTCATTCTACATTTCATTCTCATCCTTTATTGTGTGCATTTGAAGTTTCTCTCACTAAAAAGGCAACATCTATTTCTACACTCCTTGAATCTGGGATGGACTTGTGGCTTGCTTTGGCAAAGAGAATGTGGTAGAAGTGACATATGCCAGTTCCAAATCTAGGCAGCAGAAGGCACTGTGTGCCTCCACTTGTTCTCTATTTCCACAGGAATGTGCTCTGGACAGCCTCCTGGAGGCTAAGAGACCTGTGGGGCAGAACCGAGGCCTGTCGGTTTTTCTAGATAGCAGCCAGCTGATTCCCAGACATGTGAGCAAGCGCAGCCAAGATCCACAGAGCTATCTAGTCAATTGAGCAAAACACCATGGTGGTTGTATGCCTCTGAGATTTGGTGGTGGCTAGTCAACATCGTTGTGAGACTAGAGAATCGATTCAGTCAACGTGGCTGAAATACACAGAGGGTAGGGGAAATGGTGCAAGATGAAGTGGGTAAAGCAGCTGGGGACCAGACTGTTGTCCCTGTTAAAGATCCTGGATTAGGTTCTAAGAGCAATTGAAAGCCATAATCAATATTTAGAAAGACTATTTAGGTAGGTTTGAGGAGGCTGGATTAGCAATATTTCACATAAGTGATGATAAGATCTAGAATAAAGGCAGCAGTGGTGGAGATGCAAAGATGCAGCTCTTATATTTAGGAGGTAACATAAATAGGATTTTGATTAATTGGCTATGGGGACAGAGAGAGAGAGACGTGTTCAGCGTGCCTGCCAGGTGTCTGGTTTGTGTGTCTAATGGATCACAACATTCACTGTGACAAGGAAAAGCAGAGGAGGACTGGATACAGCACTGGAAACACCAGGAGTTCAGCTTTGGACCTTTTCAGTCTGAGTTGCTTGTGATGTATCTAAGCAGAGATGTTCAGTAGGCAGTTAGATATACATTTATGGAGCCCAGAAGAGAGGTCTGGGTTAGAAGTAGTAATTTGGATTTGTGAATGTATAGATCATAATTGAAGCCATGGGTGTGGACGAGATCACACCAGGAAATACATATGAAGTCTGAAAAGTATAGAGTGTTGATATCTAAACTTTCAAGAAATGCACATTTTAAAGGTTGGGTAGAGGAGGATGGGCTTGAAAGATAAAAGAAAAATCAAGAGTACATGGGATCAAATATGATGATAGCATAGACGAAGAGAGTCTAGACTGAGATACCCTTAGAAGATGTAAAAAATATTTCATTGAATTTAGTGACATGGAGGTCATTGGAGTCCTTCCAGAATTTTAAGCAAATATTTGCCTAAAATTTCAAACAGCTCACAGAGTAACCCACTCACATGCCAATGAAGTCCACATTAAGAAAGCCTATGGGCAGCATCCTAGTAGCCTTCTATTCAGATAACCTAATTGGCTTCAAAGTATTAATTATCTACTCTCTCAAAGTTAAGGAAAAAATCATACCTGACTTTAACACCAAATGCAATTATGCAAGTTTTGTGTACCCAGGTAAGCTAGTGGCCCAAGAAAGAGGTTATAATAATATTAAAAAATATATATATAATTATATAAAAAAAGAGGTTATAATAATATAAAAAGCTTTCCGTATGAAATCTTGTTTCTCTGGAAGCCTGGAAAGCATTAGATGAATCAACTGTAGGGAGATGGCTGCACAGATATGAAACTCTGCCAGGTATTCCCAAACTATTTTCCAGGCATGGCCAGCATCACCTTCTTCCTGCCCCAGAAACTCACCTTCCTGTTTGGACAAAACTCTTATTATTAACTCAACTGGAGATAATGGACAATGATGTGAATTAAATCTGGGGATTCCTAAGAAGTGATTCTGGGAAACTATGGTCAGAAATATCTAAATCTGATGAAATCAAAGCATAAGAGTGTCTTAAGAGACTCCTGTTCCACCGGATGACGCCTCTCTTCTGACCATTAACTGATGAAGCATTCCTCCAATTACAGGATACCAGCTATTTTGTAACTCAGCCCCTCATACTCTTTAGCATCTCCAGTAACTAGAAAGTCATCCTTTTACTTTCTCCCAGTTGGCTCAAGTTCTGCTGTCTGCACCTTTGTATCCATTTCTGGTGGATGTTGTACCAAATTACCAATTTGGTGGTTTAAAACAACAGAAATGTATTCTCTCATAGTTCTGGAAGCTGGAGGTCTGAAATCAAGTTGCCAGTAGGGCCAACTCCCTCCAAAGGCTCTGGGGGACAGTCTGTTCCTTGCCTCTTCTAAATTCTGGTGGCTGGAGCCTGTCTGGATATGGCCTTGGCCATGGCTGTATCACTCCAGTCTCTGCCTCTGCTCTCACATGGCCTCCTCTTCTTCTCTGTGTCTCTCATAAGGACACTTAGGATTATGGTCCGCCTGTATAATCCAGGATGATCTCATCTCAAGATCCTTGATTGAGTTACATCTTCAAAGACTCTTTTCCCAAATAAGGTAATATTCACAGGTTAAGGAGAAAATAACTGCCATTACTGAAGACCTACTATGTGCCAGGCATAGGGAAGAATAGTATAGGAAATGTTAGTCTCTATTTTTCCTCTTCCTATTAATTACCATTTCTCTTCCCTGCATTTAAAGCAGTTGGTGGTCTTTGCCAACAGCCTTAGAGAAATGATGTGACAGGGGGACAATAAACAATAACCTATTTTTATTTTGGAGCTCCTGGGTGATGCACGTGGTTAAGCGCTTGACTACTAGTAAAAAAGTTGGTGATTTGAACCCACTCAGTGGCACCTTGGGAGATAGTCCTGAAGATCTGCTTCTAAAAGGTCACAGCCTTGAAAACCATATGGAGCCATTCTATTCTGCACACGGGGTCCCTATGAGTCAAAATCGACTCAATGGCAACTAACAACAACAATTTTATTTTAAAAAAGGCTAAAATCTCAAGCTTTTGGAGGAAAAGAATTGATGCATGTGTTAGGAGGGAAAAGGAGCAGAGCAGAGACAGGGTGGAGGTCTAAGCATGCCAAGAGGAGAGGGCGTCTGGGTAGATCCAATAATGTTCAAACTGTCTGTATCAGACAAGGATACTGTAAGGACCTTGTGGTTAGTCCCAACAGGAGAATTATAATTCAAGACTCTTTGGGCTTGGAGCAAAGTCATGCCCTTTCAGCCAAAAAACAAACAAACAAAACTATTTCCTTTTGATTACAGCTCTTGGCTTATTATTGGGTCCTGGCAGATCCTAAATGCCTGATCGTTGGGCACCGAGTAACTCTACCTAGATTCATGAACTTTGTGATCTGTCCCATCCAGAGAAAGTGGTGGACATTCTCAGTGATACTAAGTCCATCATCAAGTGGAATTAGGATATATAAAACTGGGCTTGACCAGGGCCTAAAGATACAAGTAAATCGTGTAGGTAATTAATCATTGAATGAATTACATGTGTTACTTAATGTCCATGATACCTTCTGTGAAATAGGATTGTATGTCATTTGGACGTTGTGATAACACCATATTATATACAGGCAGTCCCCAGATTATGAACAAGTTCCTTTCCTAAGTCTGTCTTTGAGTCATAATTGTACAGAATTTGGAATGTTACATATGGTTCGAATCTAATGTTGGTTAGTCAAATGTTTGTCTTAGTGTATACATACATCATGCACAACAGTGAAAGACTGAAATCTTTCCCCTAAGATCAAGAAAAAGACAAGCATGCCTGTTTTTCCCATTTCTTTTATACTCAACATTGTATTAGAAGTTCTAGCCAGAACAATTAGGGAATAAAAAAAGAAATAAAGGCATCCAAATTGGAAAGGAAGAATTAAAACTATCTCTATATTTTTTTATTCATAGATGACAGTATATTATATGCATAAAGTTCTAAAGAATTAAAAAAAAAACTGTTACAGCTAATAAGTTCAGCAAAGTTGCAGGATACATCAATACACAAAATCATTTGTATTCCCATACATTTGGAAAGGAAATTAAAAAGGCAATTCCATTTACGATAGCATCTAAGAGAATAAAATACTTAGGAATAAATTTTATCAAGAAGATGGAAAATTTGTACACTGAAACTAAAAAGGATTGCTGAAAGAAATTAAATATCTAAGTAAATGGAGAGACATCCTTTCCCATGGATAGGAAGGCTAACACTTTTAAGATGGTGGTACTCCCCAGAGGAATCTAAAGAGTCAATGTAACTTCCACCAAAAACCCAATGGCATTTCATGTCTGTGTGTGCAGAAATGGAAAACCGATCCTAAAACTGACACGCAGTTGCCAGGAACCCCAAATAACCAAAACAATTCTGAAAAAGAACAAAGTAGGAGGACTCACACTTTCCTATTTCAAAAATTACTCTAAAGCTACAGGAGTTAAAACAGTGGGTACTGGCATAAGACTAGACATATAGGTCAATGGAATAGATTTGTTGTTGTTGTTAGGTGCTGTCAAGTTGGTTCCGACTCATAGAGACCGTATGCACAACAGAATGAAACACTGCTCGGTCCTGAGCCATCCTTACAATTGTTGTTATGCTTGAGCTCATTGTTGCAGCCTCTGTGTCAATCCACCTTGTTGAGGGTCTTCCTCTTTTCTGCTGACCCTGTACTCTGCCAAGCATGAAGTCCTTCTCCAGGGACTGATCCCGCCTGACAACATGTCCAAAGTATGTAAGATGCAGTTTCGCCATCCTTGCCTCTAAGGAGCATTCTGGCTGTACTACTTCTAAGACAGATTTGTCCATTCTTTTGGCAGTCCATGGTATATTCAATATTCTTCGCAAACACCACAATTGAAAGCTGTCAATTCTTCTTCGGTCTTTCTTATTCATTGTCCAGCTTTCACACGCAAGTGATGCAATTGAAAATACCATGGCTTGGGTCAGGCGCATCTTAGTCTTCAAGGTGATATCTTTGCTCTTCAACACTTTGAAGAGGTGCTTTGCAGCAGATTTGCCCAATGCAATGCGTCTTTTGATTTCTTGACTGCTGCTTCCATGGCTGTTGATTATGGATCCAAGTAAAATGAAATCCTTGACAACTTTACTCTTTTCTCCATTTATCATGGTATTGCTCATTGGTCCAGTTGTGAGGATTTTTGTTTTCTTTATGTTGAGGTGCAATCCATACTGAAGGCTGTGGCCTTTGATCTTCATTAGTAAGTGCTTCAAGTCCTCTTCACTTTCAGCAAGCAAGATTGTGTCATCTGCATAACGCAGGTTGTTAATGAGTGTTCCTCCAATCCTGATGCCCAGTTCTTCTTTATATAGTCCAACTTCTTGGTTTATTTGCTCAGCATACAGATTGAATAAGTATGGTGAAAGAATACAATACTGACGCACAGCTTTCCTGACTTTAAACCAATCAGCATCCCTTTGTTCTGTCCAAACAACTGCCTCCTGATCTATGTAAAGTTTCCTCACGAGCACAATTAAGTGTTCTGGAATTCCCATTTTCGCAATGTTATTCATACTTCGCTATGATCCACACAGTCGAATGCCTTTGCATAGTCAATAAAACACAGGTAAACATCCTTCTGGTATTCTCTGCTTTCAGCCAGGATCCATCTGACATCAGCAATGATATCCCTGCTTCCATGTCCTCTTCTGAAACCAGCCTGGCAGTTCCCTGTCGATATACTGCTGTAGCCATTTTTGAATGATCTTTAGCAAAATTTTGGTTGCATGTGATATTAATGATATTTTTCCATAATTTCCACATTCAGTTGGATCACCTTTCATGGAAATAGGCATAAATATAGATCTCTTCCAGTCAGTTGGCCAGGAAGCTCTCTTCCATATTTCTTGGCATAGACGAGTGAGCACCTCCAGCGCTTCATCTGTTTGTTGAAACATCTCGATTGATATTCCATCAATTCCTGGAGCCTTGTTTTCTGCCAGTGCCTTCAGAGCAGCTTGGACTTCTTCCTTCAGTACTATCGGTTCCTGATCATATGCCACCTCTTGAAATGGTTGAACATTGACTAATTCTTTTTGGTATAATGACTCTGTGTATTCCTTCCATCTTCTTTTGATGCTTCCGGCATCATTTAATATTTTCCCCATAGAATCCTTCACTATTGCAACTGGAGGCTTGAATTTTTTCTTCAGTTCTTTCAGCTTGAGAAACTCCTAGCGTGTTCTTCCCTTTTGGTTTTCCATTTCCAGCTCTTTGCACATGTCATTATAATACTTTGTCTTCTCGAGAAGCCCTTTGAAATCTCCTGTTCAGTTCTTTTACTTCATCAATTCTTCCTTTTGCTTTAGCTGCTCAGTGTTCGAGAGCAAATTTCAGAGTCTCCTCTGATATCCGTCTTGGTCTTTTCTTTCTTTCCTGTCTTTTTCAATGACCTCTTGCTTTCTTCATGGATGATGTCCTTGATGTCATTCCACAACTCGTCTGGTCTTCGGTCACTAGTGTTCCATGCATCAAACCTATTTTTCAGATGGTCTTTAAATTCAGGTGGGATGTACTCAAGGTCATATTTTGGCTCTCGTGGACTTGCTCTGATTTTCTTCAGTTTCAGCTTGAACTTGCATATGAGCAGTTGATGGTCTGTTCCACAGTTGGTCCTTGGCCTTGTTCTGACTGACGATATTGAGCTTTTCCATCGTCTCTTTCCACAGATATAGTCAATTTGATTTCTGTGTGTTCCATCTGGCGAGGTCCACATGTATAGTCACTGTTTATGTTGGTGAAAGAAGGTATTTTCAATGAAGTTATTGGTCTTGCAAAATTCTATCATTCGATCTCCGGCATTGTTTCTATCACCAAGGCCATATTTTTCAACTACTGACCCTTCTTCTTTGTTTCCAACTTTCGCCTTCCAATCACCAGTAATTATCAATGCATCTTGATTGCATGTTCGATCAATTTCAGGCTGCAACAGCTGATACAAATCTTCAATTTCTTCATCTTTGACCCTAGTGGTTGGTGTGCAAATTTGAATTATAGTCATGTTAACTGGTCTTCCTTGTAGGCGTATGGATATTATCCTATCACTGACAGCGTTGCACTTCAGGATACATCTTGAAGCATTCTTTTTGACGATGAATGCAAAGCCATTCGTCTTTGAGTTGTCATTCCCAGCATAGTAGACTATATGATCGTCCAATTCGAGATGGCCAATACCCATCCATTTCAGCTCACTAATGCCTAGGACATTGATGTTTATGTGTTCCATTTCATTTTTGACAATTTCCAATTTTTCTAGATTCATACTTCTTACATTCCAGGTTCTGATTATTAATGGATGTTTGCAGATGTTTCTTCTCATTTTGAGTCTTGCCACATCAGCAAATGAAGGTCCCAAAAGCTTTACTCCATCCACATCATTAAGGTCGACTCTACTTTGAGGAGGCAGCTCTTCCCCAGTCATCTTTTGAGTGCCTTCCAACCTGGGGGGCTCATCTTCCACCACTATATCAGACAATGTTCCACTGCTATTCATAAGGCTTTCACTGGCTAATATTTTTCAGAAGTAGACTGCTGGGTCCTTCTTCCTAGTCCATCTTAGCCTGGAAGCTCAGCTGAAACCTGTCCTCCATGGGTGACCCTGCTCGTATCTGAATACCGGTGGCATAGCTTCCAGCATCACAGCAACGCGCAAACCCCCACAGTACGACAAACTGACAGACACGTGGCGGGGGAGGAATAGATTTAAGAGTCCAGAAACTAAAGTCATACATCTCTTATGGTCAATTGATTTTTGACAAGAGTGTCAAGACCAACAGTCTCTTCAACAAATAGGGCTGGACAACTGGATATACACATGCCAAAGAATAAACTTGGATGCCTTATCTCAAATCCTATACAAAAATCAACCCAAAGTGTATCAAAAGACCCAAATTTATGAGCTAAAACTATAAAACTCTTAGAAGAAAACATAAAAGCAAATCTTTGGATTTGGCAAGTTTCTTTCATATGACATTCATACCACAAGGAACAAAAGAAAAATAGATAAATAGGACTTCATCGAAATTAGACTGTGAATTATCAAGGATATTATCAAGAGACTGAAAAGATAACCCACAAAATGGAAGAAAATATTTGTAAATCAAATACCTGATAAGGGTCTAATATCCATAATATATAAAGAATTCTTACAGCTCAACAACAAAAAGACAAACAGCCCTATTAAAATATGAATACAAAAATTTGAACAGATATTTCCACACAGAAGATATTTTCATGGCTAACCATGAAAATATGCTGAATATCTTTAACCATCAGGGAAAAGAACAACAAAACCACAGTGAGCTATCACTTCATGCCCACTAGGATTGCCAATAATAAAAAAAGAGTTAAAAAAAAAAAAAGGAAAAACTGTTGGTGGGAACATGGAGAAACTGAAACCTCGTATGTTGCTAGTGGGAATGTAAAATGGTGCAGTCATTGTGGAAAACAGTTTGGCGGTTCCTCAATAAATTAAGCAGAAAATTACCATACGACACAGCAATTCCACTCCTGGGTGGAATTTCCAAAAAAATTGAAAAAAAAGTCAAATGTGTTCAAACAAAAAGATGTACATGAATGATCACAGAAGTTTTATTCATTATAGCCAAAGGTGAAAACGACACAATGCCCATCAACTGATAGATGAATGGATAAACAAAATGTGGTATATTCATACAGTGGAATATTTTTATTCAGTCATAAAAAGGAATGTAGTACTGATACATCCTACAACAAGGACAAACTTTGAAAATATGCTGAGAAAAAAGCCAGACACAAAAGCCACATATTATATGATTCTATTGGAAACCCTGGTGGCCTAGTGATTAAGACCTATGGCTGCTAACGAAAAAGGTCGCCAGTTTGAATCCACCAGGTGCTTCTTGGAAACTCTATGGGGCAGTTCTACTCTGTCCTATAGGGTCGCTATGAGTCGGAATCAACTGGATGGCAATGGTTTTCTTTGCATTTATTTAAACATATGAAATATCCAGGATGGGTAAATCCATAGAGCCAGAAACAGATTAGTGGTTCCTAGGGGTGGTTTCTGAAACTTACTCTTGAAAGTAGAGTAGCTAAAGCTAATGAAGAAATGATGAAGTAAAATTGCTGAACAGAAGATTCAAAGGTCAACTCAAGAAGACAAAGAAAATATTGTAATGACATGTGCAAAGTCCTGGAGTTAGAAAACTCAAAGAGAAGAACATGCTCAGCATCTCTCAAGCTGAAGAAAAATTCAAGCCTCAAGTTGCAATATTGAAGGATTCTGTGGGCAAACGGAAACCCTGGTGGCATAGTGGTTAAGTGCTATGGCTGCTAACCAAAGGGCCAGCAGTTCAAACCTGCCAGGCACTCCTTGGAAACTCTACAGGGCAGTTCTACTCTGTCCTATAGGGTCACTATGAGTCGGAATCAACTCGACAGCACTGGGTTTAGTTTTTTTTTTGGTTATGGGCAAATACTGAATGGCACATGAAGCATCAAAATTAGATGGAAGGAATACACAGAGCCACCATACCAAAAAGAATTGGTCGACACTCAACCATTTCAGGAGGTAGCATATGATCAAGAACTGATGGTATAGAAGAAAGAAGTACAAGCTGCACTGAAGCCATTGGAGAAAAACAAGGCTCCAGGAATTGACAGAATACCAATTGAGATGTTTCAATGAATGAATGCAGCACTGGAGGTGCTCACTCATCTATGCCAAGAAATTTGGAAGACAGCTACCTGGCTAAAAGACTGGAAGAGATTCCCATTTGTGCCCATTCCAAAGAAAGGTAAGCCAACAGAATGTGGAAATTATCAAACAATATCATTAATATTACACGCAAGTAAAATTTTGGGGAAGATCATTCAAAAACAGTTGCAGCAGTACATCAACAAGAATCTACCAGAAATTCAAGCTGGATTCAAAAGAGGACGTGGAATAAGGGATATCATTGCGGATGTCAGATTGTTCTTGGCTGAAAACAGAGAATATCAGAAAGATGTTTACCTGTGTTTTATTGACTATGCAAAGGCATTCAACTGTGCGGATCATAACAAATTATGGATAACTTTGGAAAGAATGGAAATTCCAGAACACTTAATTGTGCTCATGAGGAACCTGTACATAGATCAAGAGGCAGTTGTTTAAACAGAACAGTGGGATACTGCATGGTTTAAAATCAGGAAAGGTGTGAGTCAGGGTTGTATCTTTTCACCATACTTATTCAGTCTGTATGCTCGAGCCAGTAATCTGAGAAGCTGGGCTATATGAAGAAGAACACTGGTTCAGGAATGCAGGAAGACTCATTAACAACCTGTGATATGCAGATGACACAACCTTGCTTAATGAAAGCAAAGACATGATGGTTAAGATTGTGTGTCAACTTGGCTGGGCCATGATTCTCAGTGTTTTGGCATTTGTATGATGTTGTGATCACCTCCCCATTGAGATTCGATATGTGATTACCCCATGATGGGATCTACTGTAGTACTGGCATGAGCAGGGCCTGTGGTGCCTCACCACCACGCCCTAAGCCTTCATCTTTCCACCCTTCACTGCCTAGCTCTTCTTGCTTGCCTTGCTGGGCTTTTGCTTATTCTAGATCCTGCAGCTGGCTCTTGTTCTTCTGATCTCTGGTTCTTGGGACTTGGGTTAGCAGCTTGCATGCTGGTCTTCAGATTTTTTGATCTTCACAGCCTGCTACAGCCCTGCTCTGGGGCCTGCTGATCTGGGGCTCACCAGCCCCTGTGGCTACGGGAATCAGGAGAATCCTCTTTTGTGCCCCAAAGACTTGGGACATTGCAACCTGTAAAAACCGTGTGCACCATTTCTTTGATATAAATCTCTCTCTCTTTCCCTCTGTCTCTCTATTTACATATATATACTTTACTGGTTTTGCTTCTCTAGAGAACCCAGCCTAAGACAAAATAAGACTTGAGGCACTTACAGATGAAGATCAAAGACCACAGCCTTTGGTATGAATTACACCTCAACATAAAGAAAACAAAAATCCTCACAACTGGACCAATGAGCAACATCATGATAAACGGAGAAAAGATTGAAGTTGTCAAGGATTTCATTTTACTTGGATCCACAATCAACAGCCATGGAAGTGGCAGCCAAGAAATCACATGTGGTACTGCATCGGGAAAATTGTCTGCAAAAGACCTCTTTAAAGTGTTCAAAAGAGAAGGTGTCACTTTGAGGACTAAGGTGCGCCTGACCTAAGCCATGACATTTTCAATTGCCTCACATGCATGTAAAGGCCGGACAATGAATAAGGAAGACTGAAGAGGAACTGATGCTTTTGAATTATGGTGTTGGTGAAGAATATTGAATATACCATGGATTACCAGAAGAACGAACAAACCTGTCTTGGACATACAACCAGAATGCTTAGAAGTGAGGATGGCAAGACTTGGTCTCATGTACTTTGGACATGTTATCAGGAGGGACCAGTCCCTGGAGAAGAATATCATGAAGGTCAGCAAAAAAGAGGAAGACCCTCGATGAGATGGACTGACATAATGGCTTCAACAATGGGCTTGCTATGAGTCAGAGCCGACTGTACTGTACATAGCAACCACAGGGGCGGAAGGGAGGAGGGAACAAGGAGTGACTGCTTGCTTAATGAAAACATTCTGGAACCAGACATCAGTGATCATTGTACAACGTTGTAAATGTACTAAATGCTACTGGATTGTAAACTCTAAAATGGTAAAAATAGAAAATTTTATGTCATGTGTATTTGACCACAATTAAAAAAAAAAAAGTTCACAGTACAAATCAGTGTTAGAATGAAAATTTATCATGAAATCAGGTACAGAATTTATCTTGCTATTTTCCTATGTATGTAAGTAATGACAAGATAAAAATAACTAAGTCTATATAAAAGTGCTCTTCCAAAGAATATAAAACAAATCCTGTAAGGGATAAGAAAATATACATCATAGTTTGAATTGGCGGAGGTTTTTATTTCCCCATTTTTTTTAGGAAAACATAAAATAATGGTGCATCTTATATAATCTTTGGCATCTCAGACTCAATGAAACACAATATTCCATCTAGTGACATTCTTATAAAATTTTTGCTTCCTATTCTAACCAGCTCTAAGTGAAATTACCTGTGAAGACCTTTCAGGCAAACCCATATGTATATCATTAACTCTCTGCATAAGCTTGAGTGACTTATAGTTCTTCATCTGTAAAATGTGGAGGTCATACATGACGACTTTGAGGCACCTTGGTTCAATTATTTTTCTATTCAATGCGGAAAAAAAATAACAAAGATTGGGTCTATGAAATTGGTACCATCATTCTATTTTGCAAAATGTTCCAAAAATATTTTGTAAATGGAATAATGGTACCCATTGGATAGACAGAATTCCTCTGGTCTCTCTGCATATAAAAACTGGAAAATTACAAGACATTACTGTGTTTATTCGTCTTGATATAAACCACAGTTTTTTCCTCCTGCATCTACCTCAAAACAGTACCAGTTCTCTTTCACCCCATTCCATCCTCCTTCTGTTCCATGAAACTGAGTTCTCTTTCATTCTCTTGGCTTCACTGATGTCCAGTGGAATAGTTTTGAAGAGGTCAGTAAAGTATCTTACTGCTATTTGTTCCTTCTAGTACATGGACAATATTTCTACCTAATTACACTAACTCAAAATGTAGCCTCAATCTACTCTCTCACTAGCTTGTAAAACAGTGAAGTGGGCTGTTTAATTAAGCAAAGGCTAGGTTTTAGGCATTACTTCCTGGAGAAATTAACAAAAGAAGTTTTGATCAAAATCCCTTCAAAAATTTCTAACATGTCAAAATTCTCTTCATCTAGTAATATCTAGCTCTGTCAGTTTATAACTGGAAAAATTACTTAGGCTTCTCAAGCCTCCAGGGTTTCTTTTGTAAAATGGAATAATGGTATCCATTTTGTAGAGTTGTTGTGAATGTTAAAGGAGATAATTTACAAAGAGCCATCAGCACTATGCCTAGATAAACAAACTGCTTAATAAATGTCAGTTATTTTTATCATCACTATTTTATACCATGTTGCGGTTTTCAACATGCTACCAGTGACTCATTTGAGGTAATTCTTGGGGTAATTCTCACAGTCCTGTATTTAGGTAAGTGTTTTGTCAGGAAATGCAGATTTGGTAGGAGGTGCCTCAAATGACCTCAGATTAGTTTATTTAGGGGTTGATTCTTGTTTGCCCCTCTTCTTTCAAAAAATGATTGAAGCAATTTCAAAATATGCAATATTTTAAAAAGCAGTAAATTAGGAAAATCGAAGCCAAGTAAAATGTAAGCAGACATATAGAAACCATAATGGTAAATACAATTCTACTGATTGTCGTACATGGCTCTCACAAAAATGTTAACAGTGGACTTTTATGGATGGAGGGATAATTTTTTACGTCTCTCCTTCCCTCTGTTTTACTCTACTATACCTCTGTTCTATAATGAGCATGCCTTATTTTTAGTATCAGAAAGACAATTGTTTATTAGACTTTGGCTTCTTGACAGTCAAGACAAACAAGGCAAGAAGGAAAAATTAGCTATGTGTATAGTTCACATCTTGAAGGAGGGAGTGTGCTAATTCCTCAAGGAAAATAATAGTTTTCCTGGTATTGATTTTCACTTGGGGCACTAAGTAGTATAATGGACCTTGTCTCTGCATCGTTTAACAGCAAGTGCAGTGAAAATGCCCAAATACTTCTTGCAGCATTGTTCCAAAAAAGCAAGGGTGTTAGTGATTCTGTAATGGGCTAAGGTCATGTATCCAAGATTACATGCTAATTCCATCCTTATCAATTAACCCTAAGAATCACTGTAGGATGAGCCCAGAGTGAGTAAAAGGCATGACTCCTGGGTCTGGGTCAAGATGAGTTTGAAGATGTGCTTTGTGCTGGCAATATTAGCTTGGAGTATCTGAGAACGATAAACAAAATAAGCGCTTAAAGCTTTGCAGTAATATTGTGTAACTCCAGAAGTGATGAGATTCCAGGTCCAGATATATCTAATTCTAACTATGAGGAGAAATATTCCAATTATAGAGGAAAGCAATGATGCTGCCAGGCAATATGAAGAGAATCTGACTCCAATTTTACCATCTGCAAAAGTGTGCGCTTTGGTAAAGCTTTGGAGGCCAAGGAAGCCGCTCCAATCTGTATGAGAAACTCTCTCTCTGCCATGTGTCTGACCATGGCAATTTCCTTGTGAATCCTTTTAATCCTGATTACTCAGACTGTGTCAGGTCCTGGTCTTTCTATCAACTCTTTCCTACTATGGCACCTGTTAAGAGAGTGTTAGCATAATGATTTTAACCCCTGAGTTCGGATGGGAGATTGAGAGCAAAGAATTTGGGATTCTATTTTCGTTGATAAAGGTCTAGAGTCATGGAATTGATGGTTGATTGGGGTCAGATTTTATCTGGATATCAAATGAAAAGGGGGCACAGTTGAGCATATTGTAAAAAGAAAGGAGACAGTAGTGTTATCGCGTTGATGGAATGCCACCCTCAAGTAGCCAAGTCATAGCAACATTGGAAGCAGTCCTTTTTTAATGTTGGGTTATGAGATTTTAAGCATATATACAAAAGTAGAGAGACACACATAATGAACCTCAGGTTCAATGATGATTAACATGTGGCCAATCCTACTTCAGTAACCCCACTACTTCCCTCTTACCCAGATCCAATATGTCGTACCAGTACATCTGTAACTATGTGGAGTTGAAGTGTAAACTGATTTTTAATAAATGCATTTCTGTTTTTTTTCCTATTTGTGATATTTATGCATGTTCACAAGTCATTTTTAAATACATGAGGGTAAGTTTATTTTGTCTGCTATTAGGTGCTAAATTTCTCCAGAGCCAGTACAGTGGGGAGCCTGAAAGGTAGAAAAATACTACCCACTGCAAGACACATGCTGCAATTCTGATCACCATGAACCCTGCTAGCAAAAAACACATATAAAAAGGAAGAGAGAAATGCAATGCTGCTTTCTAACAACTGTATGGTCAGAAAATTATTACGTATATAATTTATTCTCATCAGTCACGGTAGCTATGGTCTATAAAAAAAAAATCACTGCAAACACTGAATTAACAAAGACAGAGTCATTGCTTCTATAGGAAATATAAGCTTAGGTTGCTGTGAGCCTCTGGTCACAACATTTTCATCAATTGATCAGTTCGTAATCTTGTTTTATGTGGTCTGTTTAAAGACATTTTGTTTAATATATTGTTGATTCATTAACATTCAACTTATAGCCACCAGCACTATAACTCATGCCTGAGCAAAGCTTCTCTAACACAAGTATTCTCTCTGTAAGGCACGTAACAGCCTTCTTGCTTTAGGACACCAAACAGAACTTCAGCACTATGCTTGGGCACCATTTTTTTTTTTTTGTAATTATACTTTAGATGAAGGTTTACAGAGCAAATTAGTTTCTTGTTAAACAATTAATACACGTATTGTTTTCTGACATTTGTTGTCAGCCCTGTGACATGTCAACACACTCTCCTTCTTGACCTTAGGTTCCCCATTACCAGCTTTCCTGTCCCTTCCTTCCTTCTCATACTTGCTCCTGGGCTGGTGTGCCCCCTTAGTCTCTTTTTGTTCTATGGGCCCGTCTAATCTTTGGCTGAAGGGTGAACCTCAGGAATGACTTCAGTACTGAGTTAAAAGGGTGTCTGGGGACCATACTCTCAGGGTTTTTTTCCAGTCCCTGTCAGACCAGTAAGTCTGGTCTATTTTTGTGTGTGTGAGTTAGAATTTTGTTCTGGATTTTCTCCAGCTGTGTCCAAGACCTTGTATTGTGATCTCTGTCAGAGCAGTCAGTGGTAGTAGTCAGGTACCATCTAACTGTGCTGTGTTCAGTCTGGTGGAGGCTGTGGTAGTTGTGGTCCATCAGTCTTTTGGACTAATCTTTCCCTTGTGTCTTTGGTTTCCTTCACTCTCCCTTGCTCCAGACGGGGTGAGAGCAGTGAAGTATCTTAGATGGCTGCTCACAAGATTTTAAGATCACTTGGAGGCCATTTTAAACAGTGAAATTACAAAAACAAAAAAAAGGGGAGGAGGGCACTAGATACACCATGAAATGGATAGTTGCCTACAGTATGAGGACTGAAACAAGAAAGCGGAGCTGGAAACGTGTACGTCAGGTGACTGAAATTTTTTGCTGCTCTGTGCATGTCCTCAAATGACTGCAAAATCACCCTGAGTATTGATTTGAGGGGTACAGATAAATTTAGAGAGTAGGCACATTTGTATATATGAAATTCATGAATAATGTAGATAGATTATATATTTATGCTAAAATCCATCAGCACCTCTAGTCCACCTCTTTCTTCAAAAAAATCAAGCCACGCATGAGCCCAAGCTTGTGAAACCACATTTTTTCTTTCTCTTCACCTTTTCACCACCGTTGAAATGTTTTTTCTGACTGTTTAGCCTCTGAAACTTGAAGTGAATGGAAGTTCATTCACGCATGGCTTTACAAGTGTTGGCTTCATGAGAGTTCTTGTTTTTATTTTTAAATCTGATGTATCTAGAACTTCTTTCTCCCCAGCTGAAAATGTTCTTTTTCTTAGTTGTCAAGACCCAGGGAAAAAAATTCCCTTGCTGAAAACAATCAAAGCAACACTAAACCCAAAACTAGCCAGAGGAAATCCACTCAACAGAAAAGGAATTTTCCAGAACTTAAATGCAAGGTCAGAAGCATATTTTTTTATCTGAAAAACCAGATGTTTACCTGTTGCCTGCCAAAGAAGCTGAAGGTACATCCAAGGCCAGTCAGTGGTGGGCCTTTGAACTTCATGCAGGAGGAGGTGGCTCAGGAAAGTCGTGGTTTGCAGTAAACCCTGAGATCCTAAAGCTATATATAAACTTGTTATTAGCAGTTAGAATCAGCCTTGCCTCATGGCAACCTCAAGCACAACAGAACAAAACACTGCCTGGTCCTGTGCCATCCCCATGATTGGTTGCAGACCGGACTTCTGTGATCCCTAGGGTTTTCATGGGTTAATTTTTCAGAAGGACATCACTAGGCCTTCCTTCCTAGTCTGCCTTAGCCTGGAAGCTCCGCTGAGACCTGTTCAGTACCATAGCAACAGAATAGTCTCCACTGACAAATAGGGGGTGGAATTGAACCCAGGTCTCCCCCATGGAAGGTGAGAATTCTACCACTGAACCACCAATGCCCTCAGGTATATAAACTTAGGAAATGGTTTTCTCAGCCTAGCCAGGGCCCCAAGCCTGATTCTATCAGTCCACATAAAGGTCTTTGTAAGCAACATCAGGATTTTCGGCTGCCCGATTCTGTTGTCTATCCTGGTAAAGAGAATGAGGCTTGTGTGATCTTAGTAAGTACTTTACTTTTCTAGACCTCAGTTTCCTCATCTCTGAGATCCCGTCTAACTCTGACTTTCCATGATTGTTACTCATTTTGTCTTCTCCACAGGGACTCCCATGATGTTATGGCTCTCGGAGTGCATTGGAAAGTTACAGATTACCTGGGGGCATATGGGCTGGTCAGTTCCTGTCTGCTGACCTCTCCACTGTCTTGGTGAGGACACCAGTCTCGAGCTGTTGCTGACATTCACTTATACAAGATGATATCTTCTGATTTCATTTTGGGGATAGGATCTGGTCAAATCAAATACCATATCGACTTGATGGGTCTGGGGTAGCCTCAAGGAATGTATTCTCTGTTTCCAAGGTATTTGTAAATTAAACCTGGCTCTAAGAGCAAATTAAAAGAAGCGTCTTCCTTCCTCAAGCAGTTCCAACCATGTTTGGGCAGCCCCAGAACTGGCTTGGCCTCTCAGAAACCCGAAGGGACAAGTGGAAAGGAGAAATAAGATTTTAGGGTATTTTTAGGCTCTTTCCCAACAGTGGTCTAGGCAAGTTAGCACCAATATGCTTCCATCAGACTGCTCACCGTTTTCTCAATTGGCCACTGGAATTTTAGTGTTTCTTGATGTTTCTTACCTACGAACAATCTGGTAAGAATACATTACTTAAGAGAATTTAATTAAAGCTATCACCTGACTTATTTTCTAATGAGATATTTACAATACTCTCTTCGATTTATGAAAAGGGACACCAATATGTGTAGAAGTTAAGGAAATTACTAAATACTGAGCTAAATAGCAACACCAAACCAAAATTATGTGGTATTTGAAATCCATCACCTGAGCAACTGGGCTTCTATGCTTCTCTAATGATGCAATTGGACTGGAAAGTGAAAGGTCCTTCCTGAAAGTCCAAATTCCCTTGTCTAGAACCTCTCAAGCCTTTCTGTCATGACCTGTTATTAGCTCTGATAAAGCCACATAACTTGTGGGGATAGAATTCAAGGATGTCAATTTTGGCATCCTCTTTCAGTCTCCTGAGTAAGATTGCAGATTGGTTGTACCCAGTTATTGTTGTTGTTGCTGTGTACCATCAAGTCTATTCTAACTCAAAGAGACCCCATGCAACAGAGTAGAACTACCCCAAGACGTTTTCTTGGCTATAATCTTTACAAAAGCAGATTGCCAGGTCTTCCTCCTGTGGAGCTGCTGGTCCTTTCAAACCATCAAGCTTTTGGTTAGCAGTTGAGCATGTACTCAGTTATTAGCCAATGCTCGATAAAAATGACTTTATATCATTTGTGTTTTATTCCTTTTGTCTTCTCCTCAGGATGAGGAAGGCTACACCCTTCTGGGTGACGGACTTGGGTCTTCCCTTGCTGCCTCTGTTAAAGAAAAGTCCAGTGGGTTTTTTCTCAGTGCACTCAGAGGGCAGCTCCCACTACTAGCACTCCTGCCTCCTCCTCAGCCCCACATCCATCTCTGGACAAGACCGACTGTTGGGGTGAGAAAGGCTAGGGGAGATAAATGAGGACATGAGGCCTGTGTTGTACCAGTGGGTATTTTAAGAGTTCCCAAGGGAGAGCTGCCTCAGCACATAAATTGCACATGTTTGGAGATACGCCACCTCTCGCTTGATCCTTGCAGCCTTGCAGAGAGACAGACTTAGTGCACACTCCAATTTATAATAAAGAACTGTAAATTCAATGAGATTAAGTAATTGACCCTACACCACAAGCTACTAAATGCCAGGGATGGAATTTAAACCCCATTCTTTCCATTCTAAACCTTTTACACATCTCCCTATGCCTCATGACCACCAGTTTCTACTCTCTAGTTTGATTCTACTCTCCCTAGGGCGGGAAGGATGTCCTGACGCAAAGCTGTTTGAACTACTCTCTCCCAGTAATTTATTGTTGTTAGTTGCCTTTGAATAGGCTCCAACTCATGGTAACCCTGTGGTGTCTATTTTGAGTGCCTTACAGCCAAAGGGGCTCATCTTCCAGCACTATATTGGATGATAGTCTGTTGTGGTCCATAAGGTTTTTACTGGCTAATTTTTGGAAGTAGATTGACAGGGCTTTCTTCCTAGTTTGTCTTAGTCTGCAAGCACCACTGAAACTTGTCTACCATGGGTGACTCTGCAGGTATTTTAAATACCAGTGGAATAGCTTCCCAGCATCATAGCAACACAAGCTACCACAGTATGACAAACTGACACACAGGAGGCAGAATATTTATTGACCACTTATGGACAGGTTGTTCTAGGTGCTAGGGAAACACAGGCAAGCAAGCAAACAAAAATCTTTGCCGTCATGAATCTTACAATCCAGTGGAAGGAGACAGAAGAAAAACGAGATAAAAATAAGGCATTCAGCATGCTAGGTGGGGTAACTGCGATGGAGAAAGATAAAGCAGGAGAGGGAGACAGGGAGTGTTGGTCAGGTCAATGGGAAATCGGGGCCATGTGGCTGTTTTCAGGAACAGCATTTCCAGGCAGAGAGAAGAGTCTACATACGATGACCCTGTGGTGGAAGCATGTCTGGCATGGTGGCAAAATATCAAGGAGACAAGTGTAGCTGGTGGAGCACAATCCAGAGGAAAAGCAGTAGACGATTATTTCAGAGAGAATCAGAGAGCCTAATTGTGTAGGGCTTTGTAAAGACTGTGTTCTGCTCCAAATGGGATGAGAAGCACTTGGGGATTTTATGCAGAACGATAACATGATTTGACTCGATTTATACTTTACAATGGTAGTGTGGAGGAAAGGCTGGAGGGGGAAGAAAGCCAACGCAGGCGGATTAAATAGCAAGCTATGGCAACAATCCAGGAAAAAAATAATGGTGATTTGGACCCGATGGTAGGATTGGGGTTGGTAAGTCAGAGTTGGATTTTGAATATGTTTTGAAGATAGAGAAAACAGGATATGCTGAGAAACAGGGTGTGGGATGGGTTACAGTACTGGTGGAGGGGAAAGACAGGGCCCTGAACAAGACCTTGGGAATCTGAGTTATAGTTTCTACTCCACCACGCCTGTACAGTGGTACCTTAGGAAAGCCACTGAAAAGACTGATGCCTCATTTTCCACATCTACAAAATGATCTTACAAGGCTATTATGAGGCTCAATTGAAATGATGCCTGTGCAAGGTTGGCTCCGGAGCCAGCGTGCTTGGAACTGAATAGCAGCTGTGTATGACCTAGTGCAAGCTAACTAGCCTGAGCACCTGTGAGGAGGCAGAGACCAAAGTGGAACATCTGGAGAACAAATACAAAAACCATAAAAAAAAAAAAAAAATGTTGTGAGGACATAATTAAGAAAGCTTTATTTTAAAAAGTTAAACCCCTTTCCTGAAAAGCTGAGAATAATCACGGAAGAAAGTTAGTTTAAGAAAATTGTCTTCAGAAAGGGCCACAAAAACCAGAGACTCTATCAGCCTGAGACTGGAAGAACTAGACGGTGCCCGGCCACCAGCAATGCCTGCCCTGACAGGGAACACAACAGAGAATATTTGATGGAGCAGGAGAGCAGTGGGAGGCAGACCCCAAATTCTCGTAAAAAGAGCAGACTTAATGGTCTGAGACTAGAAGGACCCCAGAGATCTGAGACTAGAAGGACCCCAGAGCTCATGTCCCCAGACCTTCTGTTAGCCCAAGGCTAGAACCATTCCCAAAGCCGAAGGGGGTTTGACTGGACTACAAGACAGAAAATGATACTGGTGAGGAGTGAACTTCTTGGCTCAAGTAGACACATGAGACTATGTGGGCAGCTCCTGCCTGGAGGTGAGATGAGAAGGCAGAGGGGGACAGGAGTCGGCTGAATGGACACGGAAATACAGGGTGGAGAGGAGGAGTGTGGTGTACCATTAGGGGGAGGGCAGCTAGGAGTACATAGCAAAGTGTGTATAAGTGTTTGTATGAGAAACTGACTTGAAATACAAACTTTCACTTAAAACATAATAAAAAAAAAAATTGTCTTAACAAAAATGTTATGATTCCTAGAAGTGATATAAAGTTTGTACCCTTTTTGAACCTGGACTTATGAACCTAAGAAAAAAAAAAAAATGAACCTAGTCAGTGATTAATGAATTCATACCACACACACACACATACACAAAAGCCACTATCATCAGGTTTAGTCTTAAGAACAAAGGCCTCTTTTGCTTTTGCTTTTCTCTGTATAGGTTTATCGCCTTGGAATTTTTCTAAATTTTCACTAAGAAATATATGAACACTTATTTTAAGTTACTCAAAAGTTCACAACTTTCCCAAACTTGCCCCAATGTGCAAAGCCCTAGCTTCTCCTTTCCAATTTGCACATTCAGAAAAACCACCCCTAATTAAAGAGTTCAGATGACTAATGGTGGGGGCATGGGGGGTTGGGTAAGCCCCTTCCAGGGGTCAGAGCGCAGGAGCCACAGGAGAAAGCAAGGCTATGGCGCTGCACCCTGACAGGCTTTCTCAGGCAGAGCATGTTCTGAATTATGCCTCCCCCTCCTCACTTTATTTCTCTGACCCTCCCAAGTCTTCTCCTTCAAAGCTTACTTATCCTGCATCCAAGCTTCTCAATAATACCCTGCTTAAAACAAAAACAGTTACGTGGAGTCAGTTCCAACTCCTGGTGACCTCCTGTGTGGCTGTGTGTCAGAGCAGAACTGTGCTCCATAGGGTTTTTAATGCCTGTGACCTTTTGGAAGTCGATTGCCAGGCCCGTCTTCCAAGGCACCCCTGGGTGAATTTGAACCTCCAACCTTTCCATAGTAGCTGAGCGCTTAATTGTTTGTGTCACCCAGGGGCTCCTAAACCAGTTGCCTTGGAAGAAGTTCTGACTTGTGGCAACCCCACGTGTGTCAGAGTAGAGCTGTGCTCCATAGGGATTTCACTAGCTGATTTCTTGGAAGTAGGTCATCAGGCCTTTCTTCCAAGGTGCCTCTGGGTGGACTCAAACTTCCCACCTTCTGGCAGCTGAGCTATTTAACAGTTTGCCCACTCAAGGAGTCCAGTGCCTAGCTGTTATTGTTGTTAGGTGCCATTGAGCCAGCCTGCGTATGCTTCTTGGTTCTTCTTCTTCCACAGCTTATATTTGGAGATGCCTTGATCTTTTCATTAGACGTAGCCAAGCCTAAAACATGCTAAGTAAAGAGATGGTTTTCAAGCAGGAGGTAACTCCAGATAGTACTTAATACAGCTGAAGATCAAATAGATTTTTACCTATGCATACCCTGGTATCGTCGAGTTGATTCTGGCTCATAGTGACCCTATACGACAGAGCAGAACTTCCCCATGGGGCTTCCTAGGCTGTAATCTTTATGGGAGAGGATTGCCAGGACTTTTCTCCTCAGGAGCTGCTGGGTGGGTTCAAACTGCCAACCTTTGGGTTAACAGCCAAGTGTTTAACTCTTGGGTCACCAGAGCTCCTTACGTACCCGGCTGGTAGCTAATAAACCATTTAACAGGCCAATTTAAGGTGAATCAATAATGATGGAAAGGATTAGTCCTAGGACTCTCTGGGCTCTCTGCACTTTGAGGGTAAGTCCCAGAAAGGTAATGGTCTAAATTAACATTGCAGTTGAACGACGGGATGCTTAGCCATTGTAAAAAACAGCTGTTTAAGTAGGGAGTTCCTTTGAGATAGACTCAGGGAATTTGTTCAGAATGTTGTCTTTTTCTTTGCCTATACTTTGAGCCACCAGTCTTCAGTACTATCCCTGCGACTTTGTCAGGGGGTCTACAAAATCAAAATCAAAACTATCGTCATAATAATACCAATACATTATTTGCTGCTTTCACTCTCATTTTCTCAAAAGTGTGCTGCGGAGTTTTCCAGAAGCTATACAATGTGTCATGTTGACATCACTCTGGTGGTTAATGGAACACGTGTTTGTATGTTTTGATTTTTAAAACCCCTCAGTTTTAATTTCAAATATGCTAGGTATCAGCAAATATAATTCATATTGAAAAGTAAGATTTTTGGGGTCCTCAATAATTTTTTAAATACATAAAAAAGTCCTGACACCAAAACTCAACCACAAAAAGACAACCCAATCAAGAAGTGGGCAAAGGATATGAACACACACTTCACTAAAGAAGATATTCAGGCAGCTAACAGATGCATGAGAAAATGCTCTCGATCATTAGCCATTAGAGAAATGCAAATTAAAACCATGATGAGATTCCATCTCACTCCAACAAGGCTGGCATTAATCCAAAAAACACAAAATAATAAATGTTGGAGAGGCTGCGGAGAGATTGGAGCTCTTATACACTGCTGGTGGGAATGTCAAATGGTACAACCACTTTGGAAATCTATAGAACTACCGTACAACCCAGAAATCCCACTCCTCGGAATATACCCTAGAGAAATAAGAGCCTTCACACAAACAGATATATGCACACCCATGTTTATTGCAGCTCTGTTTACAATAGCAAAAAGCTGGAAGCAACCAAGGTGTCCATCAACAGATGAATGGTTAAATAAATTGTGGTATATTCACACAATGGAATACTACGCATCGATAAAGAACAGTGATGAATCTGTGAAACATTTCATAACATGGAGGAACCTGGAAGGCATTATGCTGAGTGAAATTAGTCAGAGGCAAAAGGACAAATATTGTATAAGACCACTATTATAAGATCTTGAGAAATAGTATAAACTGAGAAGAACACATACTTTTGTGGTTACGAGGGGGGGAGGGAGGGAGGGTGGGAGAGGGTTTTTTACTGATGAATTAGTAGATAAGAACTGCTTTAGGTGAAGGGAAGGACAACACTCAATACATGGAAAGTCAGCTCAATTGGACTGGACCAAAAACAAAGAAGTTTCCGGGATAAAATGAATGCTTCAAAGGTCAGCGGAGCAAGGGTGGGGGTTTGGGGACCATGGTTTAAGGGGACTTCTAAGTCAATTGGCAAAATAATTCTATTATGAAAACATTCTGCATCCCACTTTGAAATGTGGCATCTGGGGTCTTAAATGCTAACAAGCGGCCATCTAAGATGCATCAGTTGGTCTCAACCCACCTGGATCAAAGGAGAATGAAGAACACCAAGGTCACGACAACTAAGAGCCCAAGAGACAGAAAAGGCCACATGAGCCAGAGACCTACATCATCCTGAGACCAGAAAAACTAGTTGGTGCCCGGCCACAATCGATGACTGCCCTGACAGGGAGCACAACAGAGAACCCCTGAGGGAGCAGGAGATCAGTGGGATGCAGACCCCAAATTCTCATAAAAAGACCAGACTTAATGGTCTGACTGAGACTAGAGGAATCCCGGCGGTCATGGTCCCCAAACCATGACCTGTTGGCACGGGACAGGAACCATCCCCGAAGACAACTCATCAGACATGAAAGGGACTGGACAGTCGGTAGGAGAGAGATGCTGATAAAGAGCGAGCTAATTATATCAGGTGGACATTTGAGACTGTGTTGGCATCTACTGTCTGGAGGGGGGATGGGAGGATAGAGAGAGTTGGAAGCTGGTAAAAATGTCACGAAAGGAGAGACTGAAAGGGCTGACTCATTAGGGGGAGAGCAAGTGCGTGTACGGAGTAAGATGTATATAAACTTATATGTGACAGTCTGACTTGATTTCTAAACGTTCGCTTGAAGCTCAATAAAAGTTAATAAATAAATAAATAAATAAATCTGACTTTAAAGTATTAAAAAAAAAACTACTAAAAACTTGATGATGACATGTAATAGATAGTTTAACGTACATTTTCACCCATATGAATTAAAATTTAAACAATTCTTTGATGCATTTTTGTAACAGTTTTAGTATAACTAAAATAAATGTAAACAATTATTAGGAAAAAAAAAAAAGTCCTGACACCAAAATGTTTGAGATTGAGAACTGCTACTTTCAGTTGTCCTGCCTGATCTAGCACCAACTCAGCTGAGAGACCAAAAATGCAGCAAAAACCAGAAGCAGGTGGTAATTCCTGCTAAATTCAAAACTGTGTGAGTTGATTCATTTGCAAAGGTTGGGATCTAACAGCAAAATAAAAACAGTACGTATAAAAATGTGGCCCAAACAGATGAGATTAAGTCAAAAGGACAGAAGCAGTAGCTTGAAGGGTCTCCCACTGCCCAAACCAGGGACAATGTGAGCACTGCAAAGAATAATGAGAGTATTGGATTAGATTATAATGCATAGGATTAAAAGCTGAGAATGCAAAAAAAAAACAGGAGAAATTCTACTCCGCACACCAGATCACCATGAGTCGGAACTGACTAGACAGCAACTAACAACAACACAATCTTAAAGGAGACAAAAGAGGCGTGATGACTAAACTCAATGTGTGATCCTTAATTGGCTCATCGATTTTTAAAACAGCTCTAGAGAATATTATTAGGAAAACAAGGGAAAACGGAATATGGAATGTGATAATGGAATTGTGGTTATACAAAAGAGCGCCTCAGGTCTTAGGATATACACGGTGCGGTATCTGCCGACTAACCAACTGCAGCAAAACATGAGCAGATGGTAGATCTAGATGAAGGAGACCCTGGGTGGTACGAAAGGTTGGAAATTTTGGTCCACCCAGAGGTGACTTTGTTGAAAGGCCTGGTGATCTAGTTCTAAACAGTCATCGAAAGCCTTATGGAGCACAGATTACTTTGACACCCCTGAGGTCGCAGTGAGTCAGAACTGACTTGATGACAACCAGCAGATTTAGGGGAAGGGTATTTGATTTTCATCGTACAATTCTTTCAACTTTTCTATTGGTTTACTGTCTTCAAAAATATTAACAAGTGAGTGCAGAGAGCTATTTTAGCAAAAATAGCTCTGCTCCTCTTTTTCTTTCCTCACGTTTTCTATAGTTTAAAAGGAATATTCCCAGAATAGAAGATACTTGTGTATCAGCAATACCAAGCACACAATGTGTTGGGTGACTATTTGCCCAGAACTCTGTAGCAGACATCAAGCAAAGGGAATTAAAAAAGTTGCTGATAAAACCTCAGTCTTTGGGGACTGAACACTTTCATTTGGGGAAACCATCAGCTGAAGTGTTTTATTCCTAGTGACTTTTCAGCTTCTGGTTATGTCATAAATGTATGCATCTTACTCCTATAGCAAAATCCATCTGTGAGTGGAGGCCTGCCTGTTGCTAAAGTGCTGAACAGGTTTCAGCAGAGCTTCCAGACTAAAATGGACTGGGAAGAGAGATCTGGTGAGCTACTTCCAAAAATCAGCCAAGGTAAACTATGAATCACTTCTGTCCAGCCTACAACCAATCATGGCAATGATGCAGGATCCATATTTTGCTCCATTGTGCATGGGGTCACCACAAGTCAGGGCTGATCTCATGGCAGCTGGTAATAACAACCAGATTTCTGTAATGTCACAATAAGTTTGATAATATTGGTGCCTGTGACCCAGTTGTTTCCCTGGACCATTGACCAGCCTCTGCTCTTTTTCTCGTAGGCAAAAGTCATAATCTCTGTGTAAAACTCATTACGTGGATGTCTTTAGCATGCTTTAATTTCATTTTCCATCGCAACTCTTAATCAGAAAGGCCTATTGCAACTTTTAGAGGTAAGAGCTGGAGCAGGGGGCAGGTTCCCCACACAGAAGGAAATCGCAAGGATTATCGCTCATTTCCATAGTCCCCAAGAGATTGTCATAAACCAAATACTTAGAGTTGATGCTTTTAATTGTTCAGTATTTTAATACAAAGGTAAGAAACAACCCATAATTAAAAGCTTACTAAATATATAAATAATGGAATTTGACACTTAAAAAAAAAAGACATGCTTTTGCTCCACTTTTGCTCCTAGGTCATTAGATACAGACTGAGAAAGCAAAAGATTGGGGAAGAGCACTCATTTGTTATTTGAAAGTTAGAACAATATTTTCAAAACCGAGGAATTTGCATGCCTGTATTTGCCTCTTCTGCTGTGGTGCGAAGTTGAGTTACAGAAGAAGAAGGCAGAACAAAGTTTATGATTTGCTTGACTGCTGTACAAGAAATCCCCTAAATGTCTGTTTTCATAATACATTTTCATTACACTAGGCTGAGTTCAGGATGATTAAAATAGGGCTGGGCATATTATGAGACAAGCAGGAGGGAAGACTTTTTTTTTTAATATGAGTCTACTTATTCTGCTGTAAAAATAGATTAGTAAAGTTAAAGTTGCCACTGTTATTCACAATAAATTCAGTCTCATTTGGGTTGTGGTAAATCTCACAGCAACACATGAAGGGTAGCAGTGAAACCAGGGGTTCTAGCGAAGCCGGTTGTTAGCACAGCAGGAACCAGGTAGTAGACTAGATACCAAGTGATACAAAAACAGAATCACGGACCTAAGAGCAACCAGGGAAGAAGGACCATGAAAAGAAAGGTAAAACATAAAACACAGTCTCAGGAAAGTTCTTTGGTCCTTAATCTTTCCATGACCTTTCTTCTCTCTCTTTTTTTTCTTTTTGCTTGTTTCTTTTTTTCCTGGAACGTCATTATTTTTTTTTTCATTAGTTTTTGGAACTGAATGGACAGTGATCAATCCAATTCTGACATGCATGCTCACTGAGGTAAAGTGGCCAGCCTAGTGTTGCCACCACCAAGAGCCAAGGTCAACATATGCACCCAGGCTTCCAGTGTCCTTTCAACAGCGCAACACCACGTAGCTTTACAAAATCAAGTCCTACAACAGACCTGAGAGGTAAAATGCCTTCCTCCTGGAGCTCAGAACAGCACTGGGTAGATTAGATGGCCATAGAAAGTCTTGGAATTCTCAGGCCTTTTGCTCCTGCCTCTTGCTCTTCTAGTCCAATGGAGAACAAATATCTTCTCGCTTGCTTTAAATTCAAGTAGACCAGGGGATAACTTTCAGGGTTTTGTATGACTCCTCTAGGGCTCTGCATAAAGGAAAGACCAAGACATTAACTGAATATTTATTATTTCTCTCCTACTAGGTTTTAAGAAGATAAATAACGGTAGCATCAATAAACATCAGGAAGCGGACATGAGCAGACTATGACTTTCTTTAAAAGGACCTAGATGATCCCAGGAAATAATGGTGTGAAAGATCACCTAGGACAACAAATAAAGGAATACATTTAGAACTCTTAATGATCTAAATGTGTTTTATTTATAATGCCTTGAGCTTTGTTTCTTATGGATACTATCTTGTTACACATCAGGTTGAGAATGGTCACAAAGTAGATGGATAGTGGCCCTTTCAAGGGAAACCGGCCTTCTAGAGCATAAACTGGGAGGATAAAGGCCTCCCTAAAGGGCATATAGACAGTGAAATAAAAAGATCTGGAATTTATTTTTGGTACTGCCACTCAATCTATGTGCAAACTTTGGCAGTTCTTAACCAGATCCCACAAAGCTCTTCATTTGTAAACACTGACAACATTTCTAAGACCAACCATCTGTAGAGAAGGACAATTTTTTCCCCCAACTTAGATCAATACTTTGTAAAATACAACAAAAATGTATTATTGGAAAATGGAATCAAATAACAGAGAAAGGTAAAATATAACCCATTTTTAATCAGATTCAGGAGACCTAAGATTACTCTGTCAAATTGCTATAATAGTGTCTAAGCATGGATTCTCAGTCCTGTGCTTGTTTTGTTGTAGACTGGTAATAAACAGTTCTTGGATGGGCAACCCTCCTAGATCGCCCTTGGAGTAACAATACTCTAGAATACGAATGGCTTTTCTCTCTCAGTACCTTCACATGGGCAAGTCTTTTGCTCAGAGCCAATCCTCCCTTCACTCCTCCTTGGCTGGCTTACTCTTTTCATTCAGGTCTCTGATTAAAACATCATCACCTCAGAGAACCCTTCCCTAAACAATTCCAAAGAAGCAGTCCTCTCCTCAAGTCATTCTTTTGAACTGAATTCTATGTAATATTTCCTTCTACTTTTCTCAGGTTTTAGGAATATATACTTATTTGTTGATTTACTTATTGTCTCTCTGCCCCACTAGCCTGTAAACTCTACAAGAGCAGTTCATCATCATATTACCTGTGTTGATTACAATGTCAAGCACATGGCACATTCTTAATAAATACTGGTAAAATAAATGAATGAATGAAATTAACCTGTAACCTTCTTACAGGTTTCATCATCCACCCAGACCCAGTGCTGCCGAGTTGATTCCGACTCATAGCGACTCTATAGGACTGAATAGAACTGCCCCATAGAGTTTCCAAGGAGTGCCTGGAGGATTTGAACTGCTGACCCTTTGGTTAGCAGCCGTAGCACTTAACCACTACGCCACCAGGGTTTCATCATCTGTAAGATAGAAATAGTACTAGCTTCCTTATAGGTTATTGTGAGAATTAAACACAATATCTAATATGTCTCGCATAGTGTAAGCAGCATAGGTGTTGTGGGTTGAATTGTGTCCCCCCAAAACATGTGTCAAATTGGCTAGGCCATGGTTCCCAGTATTGTGTGATTGTTCTCCATTTTGTCATCTGATGTGATTTTCCTGTGTGTGTAAATCCTACCTCTATGATATTAATAAGGCAGGATTAGAGACAGTTATATTAATGAGGCAGGGCTCAATCTACAGGATTAGGTGTATTTTGAGTCAATCTCTTTTGAGATGTAAAAGAAAGAATGGAGCAGAGAGACAGAGGGACCTTATACAACCAAGAAAGTAGTGCCAGGAGCAGAGCCTGTCCTTTGGACCCAAGGTCCCAGCACTGAGAAGCTCCTAGTCCAGGGGAATATTGACGACAAGGACCTTCCTCCAGACTGACAGAGAAAGAAAGCCTTCCCCTAGAGCTGGCAGCCTGAATTTGAACTTCTAGCCTCCTAGACTGTGAGAGAATAAACCTCTGTTTGTAAAGCCACCCACTTGTGGTATTTCTGTTATAGCAGTGCTAGATGACTAAGACTATAGTTATATTACAAATATCAATTTCATTTGTAGGATGTACATAAACTAGATGCTTACTGCTTGTGCAGTAAAAAATAAAGAAAAAATAGACCATTCATGAAGGTTTAGAATTAAAATTTTAAAATTTTCCATTTTTTTTCTAGTTATCACTATAGAAAATGCATAAGTAATCATTTAAAAGTTGAGGATGACAAGTAGAGCAACGGTGAAGACCGACACAAGATCACATACAAAGAATGTGCTTACAACTAGAAAGTTAGGTTGAAACTTCCATTGTTAATCGGTATTTAGTATATGATGTATATCTGATGCACAGGTCAAATATTCCAACACTTGGTTTTATTATTCCGTTTCTATTCTGTCAAATCTAATTACACCTAAGTGTAGCCATGCTCTAAAACTTGATTTAATAAATTAGCCAGCTTATTTGCTTTTGATTATCCTTGTAAGTCTAACAAACACATTCTTAAAAGATTTCTCTAGCTCTGTCTCAAATGAATTAGGTTTCCTCCTTAAGAAAGAGGGGGTAGATAGTATGTTATCCTAGCATAGAAGCTGGGATGGTAAAGGACTATTTCATAAAGTAAGCTACTCTTACCTCATATAACCATAATACAAGGAGTCCATGGCTTTACTACCATGGTATTATTTGAATGCAATTAATCTACCATTGAATTACAAAGTTTCAGAATTAAAAGTGTCCTTAAAGAGTGTCTGGTCCAGTGGTTTTTAAACATCTTGGTACAATCATAGGAGTTTGGCAGGTGTTGAATGTGTTACAAACCACCATCTTGCCCCATCTTCAATCCCCTCCAATGACAACAGCTCCACTTTGTTTGTTTTACATACTAGTTTGACAGTTTGAGAATGGGTTCAATCCCTAAATAAGATTTCAAACTTCGTGCAATGGATAAATTACTTCTACTATGGCACTGGGTTTTTATACCCCACCTTTTTTTTTTTTTAAACTCCAACTACTATTCAATTACCTCCAGGGCGGTTGTGTCACCAATGAATCTCTGAATACTTTGAGATGAGCAATAAACCAGTCTCCTTTAACTTAAAAGCATTTGGTCTAGATCTGCCTCTCTGGAAAGTCTAGTCTTTTTGTCACATAAGCATCATTTGAACATCGAGGAACATCCATCATGTTCTCCTTTCACCCCCAACCACATTCCCACTTCCAGAGTTTTCTCTTAGATCTAAGCGTCTTCATCTCCCCATGTGCTACGACTATTTATTTGGAACTGCCAATCTACAATAGCAGAACCTACAATTTTATAGAAGACCGAACTTTTGGCTGGAATCTAGAACAACATTACAAATTATAGGGTGGTTTTCTTTAGAGAACACTAGAATAACTTAAAAAAAAAAATTCTTAAGACTGATTTCGATTGATTGATTTTGTATCCAATTCAAAAAGCCTTTTCCTTCTCTAATACAATGTTCCTGTAACCACTATATCCTTACCCTGTCCCTGGTAAGGCTATGCTTTACTCACAGCCCTTACTAAAAAAGAAACTTTTAGTATTCTTCTGGACTCTAGAATGCCTAAGGACTGCCTGAAGTACTGGTTAATTAACAGATACTGAGGGCCAACCTAGAGATCCTGATTCATTATCTTTTCATGTGGTAATATCCTTTTTTTTTTTTTTTTAACACACCCTATAGGTGGTGCTGGTTAAGGTGATTTGCTGACCACATTTTGAGAAACTGTCTTAGCCAGCAATGTTTTGTACCATGTGATATATTCCCTTTGTGAGGTACAGGTGACTTCACCGATGGTGAGCACCTGACCCATATGTTGATCAGAATTCCATGAACAAGAATAAAGCAAGTAAATCCATTAG
The DNA here is from genome assembly GCF_024166365.1 of Elephas maximus indicus. Lineage (NCBI taxonomy): Eukaryota > Metazoa > Chordata > Mammalia > Proboscidea > Elephantidae > Elephas > Elephas maximus. Next base: position 953,058 of record NC_064819.1, on the reverse strand, counting down.
GTTCCCTCTCTTGGGACTTTGAATGAAAAAATAAGTAGGAGAAAGAAAGAAGCTAGCTGCGGGAGCTAGGACTGGAAGATTGCATTGGGCCATCTATGTTATGAGAGAACAGAAACTATTTGTAGGCAGAAACAATGAGGTATGTTTATGACACATAGAATAGAGGGTGAAGAAATTGGTGAGTGGAGACAGAAGAGAACAACTTAGTCATGGTAAAGTAGGAGAAACTAGACAGAAAATCCCACTACTCACTGCCTGAAATGGCAGCTTTGGATCTACAACCACCTTCAGGTAGCTGCTCTCCCTGAAGTCTGGGACATTAGTTTTCCTGGAAACCCACTCACATGCATCCTTACAGTAACTATCCTTATTCCACCGCCTGACTTGCAACAATTTTACTAACAGTTCTCCCTACCAAAAAATAAAAATTCAAACCAAAACAGTTTCTCTTCTCTAAACAGAAAAAAAGAGAAAAATCCAAATATCAAGAAATTGATTTTAGGTATCACGCACACACTTCAGTACACACAGGTTTTTGGCTCATGAATTTTCTTTGCCTATATGTAAATTGAAGAGGAATGGAGTTGCATCCATTGTCCAAAAGAACTTTTCAAGATCTATCCTGAATCACAGTGCTGTCAATGATAGGGTAATATTCACACACCTACAAGGAAGACCAGTTACTAAAACTATTATTCGAATTTACCCACATACCACTAAGGCCAAAGATAAAGAAATAGAAGATTTTTACCAAGTTCCTCGGTCTGAAATTGAACAAACATGCAACCAAAATGCACTGATAATTACTGGTGATTGGAATGCGAAAGTTGGGAAAAAAAGGATCAGTAGTTGGTAAATATGACTTTGGTGACAGAAACGACTCTGGAGTGAATGACAGAATTTTGCAATACCCAAGACCTATTCACTGCAAATACCCTTTTCAACAATATAAATGGAAACTATATACATGGACCTCATCAGATGGAATACACAAGAGTCATATTGACAACATATGTGAAAGAGACAATGGCAAAGCTCATTATCATCAGTCAGAGCAAGACCAGAGGCCGACTGCAGAACAGACCATTAATTGCATACATGCAAGTTTAAGCTGAAGCTGAAGAAAATTAGAGCAAGTCCACGAGAGCCAAAATATGGCCTGAGTATATCCTACCTGAATTCAGAGACCACCTCAAGAATAGATTTGACGCATTGAACACTAACGACCAAAGACCAGATGACTTGTGGAATGACATCAAGGAGATCATAAATGAAGAAAGCAAAAGGCCATTATAAAGACAGGAAACAAAGAAAAGACCAAAATGCATGTCAGAAGATACCCTGAAATTTGTTCTTGAACACAGAGTAGCTACAGTGAATGGAAGAAGTGATGAAGTAAGAGAGCTGAACAAAAGATTTCAAAGGGTGGCTCAAGAAGATGAAATAAAGTATTTTAATGAAATGTGCAAAGACCTGGAGTTAGAACACTAAAAGCGAAAAACACACTTGGTGTTTCTCAAGCTGAAAGAACTGAAAGAAAAAAAATTCAAGCCCCAAGTTACGATACTGAAGAATTCTATGAGGGAAAATATTGATGGCTCAGGAACCATCAAAAGAAGATGGAAGGAATAAACCGAGTCACTGTACCAGCAAGAACTGGTCAATATTCAACCATTTCAGAAGGTAACATATGATCAAGAACCAAAGCAGCTGAAGTAAGAAATCCAAGCTGCAGTGAAGCCATAGGTGAAAAACAAGGCTCCAGAAATTGATAGAATACTAACTGAGATGCTTCGATAAACTGATGCAACACTGGACGTGCTCACTCATCTATGCCAAGAAATTTGGAACACAGCTGACTGAAAGAGATTCATATTTGTGCCCATTCCAAAGAAAGGTGATCCAACAGAATGTGGAAATTATCTAACAGTATTATTAATATCATACGCAAGTAAAATTTTGCTGAAGACCATTCAAAAGCAGTTGCAGCAGTATATCAACAGGAAACTGCCAGAAATTCAAGCCTGATTCAGAAGAGAATGTAGAAAGATGTATATCATTGCTGATGTCAGATGGATATTGGCTGAAAGCAGAGAATATCAGAAAGATGTTTACCCATGTTTTATTGAGTATACAAAGGCATTTGACTACATGGATCGTAACAAATTGTGGATAACATTGTGAACAATGGGAATTCCAGAACACTTAATTGTGCTCATGAGGAACCAGTACCTAGACCAAGAGACAGTTGTTTGAACAGAACAAGGGGATACTGTGTGGTTTAAAATTAGGAAAAGTGTGCATTGTATCCTTTTACCATATTTATTCAATCTGTATGCTGAGCAAATAATCTGAGATGCTGGACTATATGAAGAACTTGGGTTCAGGGCTGGACAAAGACTCATTAACAACGTGTGTTATGCAGATGACACAACCTTGCTTGCTGAAAGCGAAGAGGACTTGAAGCACTTACTGATAAAATCAAAGACTACAGCCTTCAGTATGGATTACACCTCAACATAAAGAAAACAAAAATCCTCACAACTGGACCAACAAACAGCATCATGACAGAGAAAAGATTGACGTTGTCAAGGATTTCATTTTACCTGGATGCACAATCAACACTAGTGGAAGCAGCAGTCAAGAAGTCAAACGACGTATCGTATTGGGCAAATCTGCTGCAAAAGACCTCTTTAAAGCGTTGAAAAGCAAAGATGTTACTTTGAGGACTAAAGTGCACCTGACCCAAGCCATGGCATTTTCAGTTGCCTCATATGCATGAGAAAACTGGACAATGAATAAGGAAGACTGAAGAATTGATGCCTTTGAATTATGATGTTGTTGAAGTATATTGAATATATCATGGATTGCCAGAAGAAGTAGTAAATCTGCCTTGGAGTAAAGTACAGCCAGAATGCTTCTTAGAAGCGAGGATGGCAAGATTTCGCCTTGTGTCCTTTGGACATGTTATCAGGAGGGACCAGTCACTGGAGAAGGACATCATGCTTGGTAAAGTAGAAGGTCAGCAAAAAAGAGGAAGAACCTCAATGAGATGGATTGACAAAGTGGCTGCAACAATGGGCTGAAGCGTAACAATGATTGTGAGGACAGCGTCGGACCTGGCAGTGTTTTTTTTGTTCTGTTATACATAGGGTTGCTATGAGTCGGAAAAGACTAGACTGCACCTAACAACAACAACAGCATAAGTAATTTTGGATCCTGCTTCTCCACTTGGCTTGTCTCCATCCAAACTTCTCCTATGGCTGCTACTGAAAATGATTTCTACATGCTCTCTCTCCTTCCTTCCAAATATTCCTGCCTATGTGTCCAAACAAAATCAGAGAACTTCTCATACCTTCTTCCTCAAAACCTGCCTAACTTCTGCAGCTTCTCCATCATCTGTCTCTCCCTCCATTTACCTCTTCATAGCAGAAACTTGACTGCTCCTCAATACTTGCACAGTTCATGAAAATAAACATTGATAAAGCCAGAAGGAACCTTAGAGCTAGTAATAACAAGGGCTAACATTTATTGGAAACTTACTACGTTGCACTGGTGTGCTGGACTCACAAGAGTTGATTGCTAAATATTCAGAAATTTTGTATGCTGATGATTAAATTGTTGACAGCTTGAAATTGACCATGGTGGGAATATTTACACAACAGAAGTTGGCAAACGCTACAGAAGTGGGCTTCTCCTCACCCTTTATCCTTAGTTTACCAGTACTCCGCTGATTTTAGCCTCTTTTCTAAGTGCTTGCATGCATTATCTTTTAAATAGCACTCTTATAATTACATCTTATCATCCCCATATTATCAAAGGAGGAAAGAGAGGCACAGGGAGGTTGAATGGCTTGCCGAAGGCACTCAACTAATTTGTAAAGAGACAGGATGTGATCAAAATTGTTTAGTAACTGGTCATAGTTACAAATAAAAATAAAGACCGTCGGGAAACAACCAATCCTATACATCCTTTACAGTCTTCCTTGCCAGGGTTGAGGGTTAAAGACTAAATTCCTGAAGACAGAAACCTTGTTGTAGAAATAAAATATTATATTCAATTTCTCAATTATTTGATTCAACTTTGGTTAAGATTAAGAGACACAAGTTCACCCAAGTCCCAGATATATTTAATGAGAAACCTTTAGAGGACTTTGAAAATACACCTTCTCCTCACTTATCAACAAACTTGTTATCTGACATTTCGCATTTACTACAATAGTAAAAAACTTACTATCCGACTTTTGTGCATTAGCAACATACGTCTGGCAGTAACGAATGCTGAGGTGTGAGGCAGGAGTCACGCTGGCTTTGATGGTTAAGGTTATGTGTCAACTGGCTGGGCCATGATTCTCAGTGGTTTGGCAGTTATGTAGTGATGTAATTTGGCAGTTATATAATGAGGTAATTTTGGAGTTATGTCGTGATGTAGTCATCCACCATTTTGTGATTTGGTGTGGTCATCCTCCATTTTTACATAATGCCTATTTTCACATAATGACCTGGTCTTCAGAACTATGTCAGTAAGTGAGGACAGGGTGTATGTACAAAGCCAGTCCTTTCTCTTTGTTGTATAAATATAGGAGAAGGTTAGAGATTTTTCAAACCAGTGATCACAAAAATCTTCAAACCAGGAGCACTGGCCAGTCATGAAACTGAGTTTCTACCTAGTTTGTTTACTGAAAAGGGCAAGAGGCTCTCATGATAGTTTGCTGTTCATGGAAACTTTTATAATTATCACTCATTGGATATAGTATTTAACATTGAGGTTGTGGTTTTTACAACACTTGTTTTACCTGTTTGTATTACAAAATCTTATTTGGTCACTATCTGCTACAGAAAACTGTGTTTTTACAATATAATGATTACAAGATAACTAAATTCATTCACTTGAATTGTACTGAACACCCTGAGACTTTTTACTTTTCCTGATATTTCTAATAATTTGTCTACTGGATGTTTTATACTTAGATAAATGTCTATATATTTACTTTGTTAGAAAAAAAAAGAATGGTAAGTGGAAGAGCTGCTCTCTTGCATATTGATTGTTGGAATTTATTTGGGTCAGTAAATGGGAATTTTTAAAAAGATTTCTGAGAATTATATAGAAAATATCAGGGCTTTAGGCCCAGCAAGCAAGTTGTCTCTCTTCTGGGCCTTGTATTGATTATTTATATATCCTACATTATCTTACAGAAGCCCTGGTAGCACAGTGGTTAAGTGCTTGGGTGCTAACTAAAAGGTCAGCAGCTTGGACCCACCAGCGACTCCTTGAGAGAAAGATATGGCAGTCTGCTTCCGTAAAGATTACAACCTTGGAAACCCTATGGAGCTGGTCTACTCTGTCTTATAGGATCCTAGGAGTAGGAATTGACTTGACAGCAATGGGTACTTTTCCTTGCTGTACTTGCTGATTTCTTAGCAAGAGACAAGAAATATAATCCTGCAAGGTAGATTCGAAGCTGGACATAAATATCTCGGAGGTCAGTTCAGGACAAATGAATTCCCATTTCCTTCCCTTAGACTCCTCATGTGTAAAGTAGGAAACAAATTTTTCCTTTGCTGGGACAAAAAGGCCAAGAAGGTAAAAGAAAGTCAGGAGGGTGATTGTAGCCTTCTGAAGAAAAAAAAAAAATCTCATTTATAGTTATAAATTATATAATTTATGACACATCTAAAAATTCAATATTGTGTATATAAACATATAAAGTAATATATAAATATTATTATATGTTTAATAATATATAGGAGCCCTGGTGGTGCAGTGCTTAAGAGCTCAGCCGCTGACCAAAAGTTCAGCAGTTTGAATCCACCAGCCTCTCCTTGGACACCCTACACGGTGGTTCTACTCTGTCCTGTAAGGTCACTATGAGTTGGAATAGTTTGTTTTTTAAATAATATATCAAATATGTATTAAATTATATATGTCATATATTTAAATACATATATTAATCAAATATTATATATTAAATAATATAAAAATAATTTCTGCCCATTTTACTGTAGTGTAATAAAAATAATATGCATGAAAATATTTGTGTCTTAAGAACCAATGAAAGAGCAGTTTATGATGTTCAGAAAATGCTAGCTTTCATTTACAGTAAGTGCCTGGATCACAAGTGTTAGATTTAGTGAATCAGGCATTTATGTTGTTCTCTAAAATGCTTTTAGGATAGGTGTCAAGCGGAAATGCCTCCTGACATCGAGTCCTTCCTATAAGCATGACCTGTGATTGGCTGGTAAAATCCACTGTGGCCTCCTAGCATAATATTGCAAATGATAAATATAGCTACTCAGAAATCCCCTTTGCAGCAAGCTCTCATGAATGGGAAAAGGCCAACTTGGGGTCTTAAGAGACCAGTAATTTGAGTACTAAGACAGGAAGGGAAGTCAAAGTTGTTTATCTTTGTGAGGGGGTGGGAAGAAGGAATACATGAGAATTATGATATCAATAATGCCTCAGGTCTCTGTAACATTACAGTTTTTGATGATTGGAATAAGGAGGAAGGCAGAAGTCATGTTTTTGCAGTATAGTCTTGCGAGACAAAATATGCCAAATCTTGTAAATGAAGTCTTGCGTGGTCAGAAGGCGATGAGGTACTGACCAGATTCTAATGTTCTCTGAAGGTGGGGTTACCATGAACAAAGCTAAGGTCGTAGAATTACAGAATGCTTGTATTGAAGAGCTCATTTGACAGCTGCCCTTCCATCCCCCTTGCCCTCCTATCCCCTCTTAGCATTGTGGTAGGCAGAACAACTGCTATGGGGTCAATTCTGACTCATACCGATCCTGTAGGGTTTCCAAGGCTGTAAATCTCTATGGAAGCAGACTGCCACATGTCTTTCTCCTGTGGAGCCGCTGGTGGTTTGAAACTGCTGACATTGCTGTTAGCCGTTGATTGCTTTAACCACAGTGTCACCAGGGCTCCTTAGGCATGAAAACGCTCCCCAATAATATCCATGGCCTAATTTCCGGACTTTACGAATGTTACCTTAAATGGCAAAAAAGACTTTGCCAATGTTATTAAACTAAAAATCTTGAGATGGGGAGATTATTCTGGATTATCCAGGTGGGCCCAATGTAATTAAAAATGTCCTTATGGAAAGGGGAGGTAGGAAGGCAAGAAAGTCAGAGTCAGAGTGACTAGATGTGAAAAAGACTTGACTGGCCATTGCTAGCTTGTAATATGGAAGAAGGCCACAAGCAAGGAATGTGGGCAGAAGCTAGAAAAGGCAATAGAAAGAGTTCTCCCCTAGAGCTTCTAGAAAGGAGCATAGCTCTGCCGACACCTAGATTTTAGCCCAGCGAGACCCAAGTCAGGCTTCTGACTTCTAAACTGTGTAAGGCCATGCATTTGTGTTGTTTTAAGCCACTGAGATTGTGAGAGTTAAAGAAACAATAGAAAATTAATACAACATTTATGGTATTTCTCCTTTAGTGGAGCCATGTTGGATATTTTCATAAAGTGAACCCAAATCTTTTCTAGTTCAAAGTTGACTTCTCCAGGGAGTAGGGACTAGGCGCTTGAATCTACTCAGGGCAAAGTTTAGTAATACGGGGTTGACTATGCTGTTGATGGTCACCATGATTCCAAACAACTGGTAAGAGGCACTAGGAAAAGAACGTGTGTCAGCCAAAATGCAAAAGGAGAAGAGAGGTTGGAGAACTGCTCAGCTAGTTTTTCTCATCCCTCAGGTTTTTCATTAATTAGTCTAGCGGATGATCTTAGAACAGGCCCACAGCCAAGAAGCCAGCAAAGTGAGAGTACCATTTGGGGATGGAACTGGCATTTAATTCCTGGGCAAGAGACAGAGATGTCTTGACTCCTAGAGTTGTTCCCCACCCACAGACTGACACGTGGAATTTGGGTCACCTGAGTCCACACGGTTTTGGGTGTTAAGGAGGAGAATGGCTCCAGGCAGGAATGTCCAGGTTAGAAGGTCTGTTAGCTGATGGATTTAATCAGATTATGTCATGTCAGTTTGGCATGGTGAGTGGCATCTGCACCTATGCAAGGGCAAAAATTTCGTAGAAAATTGAATAGTGGCCGTTGAGGCAATGCTGACTCATGGCGACCCCATCTGTGTCAGAGGAGAACAGTGCTCCAAAGTGTTTTCGATGACTGATATTTCAGAAGTAGATCACCAGGCCTTCTTCTAAGGTGCCTCTGAGTGGACTCAAATCTCGAACTTTCTGTCAGCTACTGAGCACATTAACTGTTTGTACCACCTGGGGACTTAGGCAGTTCAATAAAGGATCTCTAAATCTTTTCTCATATAAAGTATCACATTTCTTCTGCTTGGAACTAGTAGGAAAGTAGAAGGGGAAAAGGGGATTACCACCCACAACCCAGCCTTCATCTGGAAAGCAGAAGTGCAATTTTTTAGCAAAACACAGACTCTTTTATTTTCTGAAACAAATATTTTTTGGATTGCCTTTTCAACTGATGATCGATGTTACCATCACAAACTGTTTATTGGGCACATCGTTCATTTGATGTAAGGAGCCGTAGTGGTGTAATGGTTAAGTGCTTGGCTGCTGACCGAAAGGTCATCGGTTCAAACCCACTAGCAGCTGCACAGGAGAAAAGACCAGGCAATCTGATCCCATAAAGATTATAATCTAGGAAACCCTCTGGCATAGTTCTACCTTGTCATATAGGGTCTCTATGGATTGGAATCGACTCAACAGCACACAACAACAAAAACAACATTATTTGACTTAGTATTAAAACAGGAGGAATTGACAGGCTTTCTCCCAAGAAATGGCAGTTTATTAACTGCCGTTTTTACTGTTACAAAGAGCCCATTCATAAGTTAGGCTAATGTGAAGTAAAGTGAAGGAAATTAAGATAATTATACATCTGATGTGGGTGAAAATACACTTCTGAGTGAAATAGCCAGCTACTTGAAAAAGTTAAATTTGGGTTACACATTTCACATCATCGTCTGGATTCTCTATCATTCCCCAGCTCAGCCATGACCCACTGCCCTCCCCAAAAAAGGCTATTTAAAATAAGATTTCTAAAGATTAATTACGTGTCTATGATGACCCGCCTCAAAGTGAAGCTTCCTTTACTTTTTTTCTGAGCAAAATGTAACCACTGGTGGGTTGACAAGTGGAAAATGAAAGATTATTCTCAATCCCAAATTTAACTTCATTGTAGCATATGTGGAAAGGGATAAATTTATGACACCTAACTCAAAGGCTAAAGGTTTTGGTTTAACTGGGTTTTCTATATCATCAGTTCTTGCTTATATGCTACATCCTGAAATGGTTGAATGTTGACCTATTCTTTTTGGCACAGTGACTCTGCATATTTCTTCCATCATCTTTATGATGCTTTCTGCATTGTTCAATATTTTGCCCATAGATAGCTTCAAAATTGCAACTTGAGGCTTGAATTTTTTCCACTTGTGAAATGTCAAGTGTGTTCTTCCTTTTTAGTTTTCTAACTCCAGATCTTTGCACATTTCATTAAAATACTTTACTTTATCTTCTCCAGACACCCTTTAAATCTTCTGTTCAGCTCTCTTACTTCGTCATTTCTTCCATTTGCTTTAGCTGTTCTATGTTCAAGAGCAAGTTTCACAGTATCTTCTGACATTCATTTTGGTCTTTTCTTTGTTTTCTGTCTTTTTAATGATCTTGTTTTTCTTCATGTATGTTGTCCTTGATGTCATTCCACAACTCGTCTGGTCTTCAGTCAGTAGTGTTCAATGCATCAAGTCTATCCTTGAGATGGTCTCTAAATTTAGGTGGGATATACTAAGGCTGTAATTTGGCTCTCGTGGACTTGTTTTCATTTTCTGCAACTTCAATTTAAACTTGCATATAAGCAATTGATGGTCTGTTCCAAAGTCGGACTCTGGCCTTGTTCTGACTGATGATATTGAGCTTCGCCATCATCTCTTTTCACAGGTGTAGTTGATTTGATCCCTGTGTATTCCATCTGGTGAGGTCCACGTGTATAGCTGCCATTATATGTTGGTGAATAAAGGTATTTGCAATGAAGAAGTGGTTGGTCTTGCAAAATTCCATCATGCAATCTCCAGCATTGTTTCTATCACCGAGACCATATTTTCCAATTACCGATCCTTCTTCTTCTTCTTTTTTTTTTTTGATGGGAGGAATACACAGAGTCACTGTATCAAAAAGAATTGGTTGATGTTCAAACATTTCAGGAGGTAGCATAAAATCAAGAACTAATGGTACTGAAGGAAAAAGTTCAAGCTGCCCTGAAAGCATTGGCAAAAAACAAGGATCCAGGAATTGATGAAATACCAATTGAGACGTTTAAACAAACAGATGCAGCATTGGAGGTGCTCACTCAACTATGTCAAGAAATTTGGAAGACAGCTACCTGGCCAACTGACTGAAAGAGATTCGTATCTGTGCCCATTCCAAAGAAAGGTGATCCAACAGAATATGGAAATTTTCAAACTATATTGTTAATATCAAATGCAAGTAAAACTTTGCTGAAGATAATTAAAAAATGGTTGCAGTAGTACATCAACATGGAACTACCAGAAATTCAAGTGGGATTCAGAAGAGGACATGGAACCAGCGATATCATTGTTTATGTCAGATGGACCTTGGCTGAAAACAGAGAATACCAGAAAAATGTTTACCTGTGCTTTATTGACTATGCAAAGGCATTCAACTGTGTGGATCATAACAAAGTATAGATAACATTGCAAAGAATGGGATTTCCAGAACACTTAATTGTGCTCATTTGAAACCTGTATGCAGACCAAGAGGCAGTCGTTCAAACAGAACAAAAGAACGCTGCATGGTTTAAAATCAAGAAAGATGTGCATCAGCATTGTATTCTTTCATCACACTTATTCAATTTGTATGCTAAGCAAATAATACGAGAAGCTGGATTATATGAAGAAGGTGGCATCAGATCGATAGAAGACTCATTAACAACCTGCCATATGCAGATGACACAATTTTCCTTGCTGAAAGCGAAGAAGCACTTACTGCTGAAGATCAAAGACTACAGCCTTCAGTGCAGATTACACCTCAACATAAAGAAAACAAAAATCCTCACAACTGGACCAATAAGCAACATGATGATAAAGAGAGAAAAGACTGAAGTTGCCAAGAATTTCATTTTACTTGGATCCACAATCAACAGCCATGGAAGCAGCAGTCAAGAAACCAAATGACGTATTTTATTGGGCAAATCTGCTACAAGAGACCTCTTTAAAGTGCTGAAAAGCAAAGATGTCACTTTGAGGACTAAGATGTGCCTGACGCAATCATGTTATTTTCAGTCACCTCATATGCACGTGAAAGCTGGACAATGAATAGGGAAGACCAAAGAATTGATGGCTTTGAATTATGGTGTTGGCAAAGAATATTGAATATACCATGGACTGCCAGAAAATGAACAAGTCTGCCTTGGAAGAAATACAGCCAGAATGTTCCTTGGAAGTAAAGATGGCAAGACTTCGTCTTATGTACTTTGGTCATGTTATCAGGAGGGACCAGCCTCTGGAGCAGGACATCATGCTTGGTAAGGCTGAGGGTGAGTGAAAAAGAGGAAGACCTTTGACGAAATGGAATGACACAGTGGCTCCAACAATGGGCTCACACATAGCAACAATTGTGAGGATGGTGCAGGACCAGACAGTGTTTTTTTTCTGTCATGCGTGGGATCGCCACGAGTTGGAACTGACTCAAGAGCACCTAACAACTGGGTTTTAATAGAAAGAACTATTATGAGAAAGGTAGAAAATCTCCCTAGGAAATTTTAAGTCAATTATCACTTTCTATCTCAATAATAAAGTGCTGGATTCATGAAAGAGAAAAAAACATTCTGGAGAACCCGTGGGTCTTATTACTGTAATCTCATGGGAAGTGGCTCTGACGATCCAGTCAGGGACGGTACAAAGGGAAATGCCCATAAGTCATCACACAGTCCTCCAGAGCACAGCTTTACAGTTGAAAAAATAGCATAAGGCTCTCTGGCATTACACAGAATCACCAGAATAGTAGAGGAAGCCTAACTTCTACCTAAAAAGAACATCAGCCATTAGAGACTATTACCCCTCTGTACAAGAATCCCTGAGTGGCACAAGGGATTAAGTGCTCCACTACGAACCGAAAGCTTAGCAGATTGAATCCACCCAGACGCGTCTTGGAAGAAAGCCCTGACAATCTGCTTCTGAAAGGCCACAGCCATTGAAGACCTTATGGAGCACAGTTCTACTCTGACACAAACAGGGCCCCCACGAGTCAGAATCTACTAGAGGGGAGCTGTTACTGGTACCCCTCAGGATAGAAATGTAAAATTTGCTTATGGTTTCGTGGGGAAGAGATTTTGTGAGTGATTATCATCTAAAATAAACTTTCTTCTTCTTCTTTTTTTTAATCCAGCAAAAAGTTGATCTACTTACCAAAATGAATTTACCAGATTTTTCTTACTGGCTACTGGTAGCTCCATAGGCATGACTGTCTACCCACATCAAGAAGTCCAACCAAGAATTAATTCATTCCCCTTTCTTTTCCCTCCTGCAGACTCTGAAACACACCCAGACACAGGCATACCCACTCAGTTCCCCTCCTCACTTCCCTGTTTCTTAGTCAAGGTCATCATTGTTCAGGTCACCAGGCTCAGTACCCTGGTGACACCTGGTACTGCACACTTCCCTGCCATTCTGGAAGTGTTATGTTTTCAGGAGATGGTGGCAAGAAGAGAAAGAAAACCAACTAAGGGAAAGGAGGGTGGGAAGGCAAATTTGGGAGAACGATTTCTCTCCTCACAAACTGACAATTGGAATTTGTTACGTGAGCAAATAAAAAGTGCCACCATCTTCTATCATTTTCTTTTCTTTCTCCCAACTCTTCGTATAACTTCAATTTTGGTCTTCATGAGCCAGGATTTTTCTCAGGCCTGAGGGTTTAAATCGGCCACCATAACTGATGCTTTGTAGCTATATGGGACCAAGTTGTCTGGCTGTTTAAATTTTTGAAACCAGTCAAAAACCCACTCACTCAAAACGTGCCACTGAACAGTCAGTGAAATCAACTGAATCGGCCGTATGTCATGAAAACATAACCAGCAAAGGACACTCCTGTGCTTGCAAGATTGAACACAAGTCCCAGTGTTTATTTTATAAATAAGAGAAAGGTCGGGGTGCAGAGTTAAATTGACTGTTTTGTTTTGGTCTTTGAGAACTGATAATACATTTAACAAGTGTATTCAGAAAATTCAAGACTTGCTTAATTTGCAATTATTTTGCAAATGCCCCTTTCTTGTGCAATTTACCTTGAACTTGAATAGGTTATATTAGAGGACTCTTGTCCAAGAGGGGCTTTTTAAAACATTTAAATGCTATACTTGACTGCTTTCCCTTTCCAAAAGAATAAAAACAGAAGCACAGACTAAAATGTGGGTAATAACTCCTTTCAAGTCAGCACTGTAGAGCTGTCAGAGATGACTGGAAAAACATTCTGGCACAGGTGAGGAGACCAGGGTTCTAGTCCTAGGTCTGCTGTTAATGAGCTGTGTGACCTTAGGGAAGCCATCTTCTCTCTTCGGGCCTCAGTTTCCAATAAGAAAAGTGAAATGTTTGGATAAAGTAAACAGCCCTTCTGCCTCTGAAGTGCGCATGAATTCTATGAGTTTATGTTTATGCACAAAAAGATTATTTGATCTGTACTCCCCTCCCCCATGGAATAAATAGTTTTATCTACTTTAGCAAAAGGGTTACTGACACTGAAGGTTGGTTGCTGGTTTTATAGGAATTAATCTGGTGTTTATATAAGGTTTGGGTGGCATAAAGTGTTCATAGAACCTAGAAAGTGAAAGATATTAGTCTATTAAACATTAGATAAAGGGGGGAGGTAACATTTGGGTGAGATTTTTAATACAAATCTAAAATAATACTCAAAGCCAACCTTTTTCACTTCACTGATCCCTATCTTTTAGTCATCTGAGACGGAGGAAGCTTGCGTATCACTCCTTAACCTAGGAAATTCTCGTTACACGCACATAAAAGACAGATTGCATTCACTTAAAAAAAGTACACACTGCCTTCAGGAACCAAAGAAATGTATTTATCTCTCCTTCTTGTAGAGGGAGAGCTATAGCTCTCATTCCTCTTGTTTTACTGCCTATCTTATTTTACGGTGTGTCTTAATTAGCAAGCACTGGTTTTTTACTATAACACAAATACCACAATTGGATGGCTTTAACGAAGACAAATTTATTCTCTCACAGTCTAGGAGGCTAGAAGTCCAAACTCAGGACATCAGCTCTAGGGAAAGGCTTTCTCTCTCTGTTGGCTCTGGAGAAAGGCCCTCGTCATCAAACTTCCCCTGGACTAGGAGCTTCTCAGTACAGTGTCCCTGGGCCCAAAGAACAAATTCTGCTCCTGGCACTACTTTCTTGATGGTATGAGGTCCCCATGTCTCTATGCTTGCTTATCTCTTTTATATCTCAAAAGAGACTGGCTTAAGGCACAATTGAATATTGTAGATTGAGTCCTGCCTCATTAACATAAGTGCTGCTAATCCCATCTCATTGACAACATAGAGATAGGATTTATGATACATAGGAAAATCATATCAGACGACAAAATAGTAGACAATCACACAATACTGGAAATCATGGCCTAACCAAATTGACAGATATTTTGGGGGGGACACTATTCAATCCATGACACAGTGGCTCACAAAGTTTGGCACCCGCTGGCATTTTTGAGGTGCTAAATTGAAACAGGAGAAATGGGATTGAACGAATCACTTGGAAAATCTATCCATCCAGCTATTCATTAATTCATTCATGCATTCACTCTTTTAATGACCATTTATTGAGCACCGTGATAGATGTGTGAGGGATAGAGAAAAATGAACAGTCTTGGAGGGCAGAATGACATGACACAGGTTACTGTAAGGGCGGATCACCTGTATGTTGTCTTTGGGGTCTGAGACATAGAAAGAGAATAACATAGGAAGAGCTACTTAGTGACTGATATATTGGACAATTCCACAAAAAATCTTTTACTTGTATCACTGGCCTGTGGAATTTTGTAAAAGAGAAGAGCTTGTCCTTCTCATTAGCAGGTGGCGGTGGGGCGGGGGGGATCCTGCATGAGTGCTAAGACTTTTTTCACTGGGTTCTGCCATTAGACGATTCCATTTTGGTGGGATAAATACGTCTTCATTTCCTCTTATCAACCCTTACTTGCAACTAATGAAATATTAGCCTTTAAAACATTTTAGTGATTGAAAAACAGAAAGATCCAATCTAATGCCCAATTGCAAAAAAAAAAAAAAAATGTCCCTGAGCATTTTGGAAACAGCATCATGTATGTAGTTTGGACACAACAAACAAAACATACCATTGCCAGCCCTTTATGAATATCTTCAGATGACCCCCAAACTGACTTAAGAAATCCTTTAACTTGTTTCCTTCTTTGTACCCCTGTGATGACTCACCTCAGTCCTGATTCCGGCGACGTTTCCAGTATAGTAAGATTGAGATTAAAACCAGAAAAATTACCAGGGCAACAATGCTTAGCAATAGTGGAACTGAAAACCGGGCGCCTGTGGATATTGAAGGGAGAAAAAGGAAAACAAAGCCACCAGAAGAAGTTTTCAGAAAAGGCAAAAAGTAATAAAGCAACTGTTGTGATAAGTTTTTTTGGAGTTGAACTTTCAATGAAAATTATCCTAAAACACATAGGTTTTGTGGTTTATATTCATGATTTCTTTTATCTTATTATAGTTTATCTTAATAGTTGAGTAATAATAATAACCAGCATGCTTTATGTGATCACTATGTAATAAAAGCTTGGCATGTGTTATCTGATTTAATCTACACAACATCCAAAGAGTTCAGTATTATTATTAATATCCTTATTTAACAGATGAAAAAACTGAGGCTCAGAGAAGTTAAGTCACACAGTAGTAAATGACAGAGGCCAGGCTTGGTCAAAGGTCTGTTTGCCTCCAAAATACATATTCTCCTCTATAGAATCCACTGAAGTAATATATGTTTATTATTGAGGAAAATTTGGAATATCCAGAAAAGCGTAAAGGATAAAACCATGAATCTCATGATCCCAATCCCAAGAAATAATTCACCTCAATATTCTCATTGCATTTTTTCTAATCTAGTGCTTTGTTATTAAATCTCTTGCCAATATTCAATAAATATACCTTTCTACCGAGTCTGTCTTAGTCCGGAAGCTCCGTTGAAACCTGTGTCAAATCATAGCAATGGGCAAGCCTCCACTGACAGACAGGTGGTGGCGTCACTAAGTGCATTAGCTGAGAAGCAAACCGGGGTCTCCCGCATGGAAGGTAAGAATTCTACCGCTGAACAACCACTGCCCCTAAGGATCTCTTTACAAGCGACCAAATGTTGCAATGCAAACCTTTTGGGCCAAATTTACCCAAATATCCATTTTCTGATTAGTCTAGTTTTTGTTCAGGGACACCAGAAATGCCTATAGGAGATACTCCTTACAGGCTACTGCAACCAATAAGTTTATGTGGGGAAGTTTTTCCCAGGGTTTGCTGTTCAAAATGCCACCCCCTTCAAAGAAAGGGAAAAAAAGCAGTAAGATTTTTCAGGAGGCTAGTCACTGAGTGCTTCATCCAGAGTTGGCACTTTAAAACTACACAGGAAAAGAAAACTCTTGCTGTTATCTCTAGAACACCTTATCTCTAATACCACCGTTGATTCTGTTCCCTCTCATAACTTCACCTCTTGTGTCAGTGAGGTCTGGAGCCAGCAGTTTAGACAGAAACACAGAGAGCAGAGGGGGCTTGAATGGGAGGCAGCTTGTTTAAAAGGGGTGTTGAGGACACCTTCCCACAGTGTGGACTAAGCAAAGTTTTCGTCACAGATGTCACTTACAGGAAATCTTTTTAATCACCCCAAATTGAGCTTGCGTCCCCCACTCCCCAGCTGTCCCCATGGTGAGCTCTTATTAAAGCATTTAACACACAGTTGTACAGTTACCCAGCCACTTCTCTGTGTCCCCTAGTAGACTAGAAGCTCTCTGAGTGCAGGGGCTGAGCCTTGGTCACTGTTGCATTTCCGGTGTTTAGCCCAGGCGTGGCACACAACAACAAAAAAACCCAAACCCGTTGCCATTGAGTCCGATTCATAGTGACCCTATAGGACAGAGTAGAACTGCCCCATAGAGTTCCCAAGGAGTGCCTGGTGGATTCAAACTGCTGACCTTTTGGTTAGCAGCCATAGCACTTAACCACTGTGCCACCAGGGTTTCCGGCATACAACAGGCACTCAATAAATGTTGTTGGAATGCTAGAATAAGTGAATGAGTAAATCTCAGTAAAAGCATTTAGTACGTGGACACTTTTCTGAAAATCTGCTCCATTTGCTTTCCTAACTCTGTTTTCCTTTCCCTACTTATCCCCCTTCCCTCCCCTTGTTAAGAGGGGAAGGTCCCTGTGGGAGAGACACCACCTGCCAGGTGTGCACCCATAGTTGTCATCACAGCCATCTTTCTCCACCTTCTCTTACCTTTGCTCACGGTTTGCCTGATGTCAGTCACAGTCCCCAAGTGCAGCACCTTGCAGATCACCTCCTCGTTCCCCACCTGACTCTTGGGGTCTTTGACCTGCAGGATGCTGGTGACAGACGTGGTCCCATTGCGGTGTAAGACAGTCTTGGTACTGTTCTCAATTCCGGACCCAGCCACCTTCCAGAAGATCACAGGGGCTGGGCGGGCAGTGGCAGAACAGGTGATATTTAAGCCATCTTCAAAGAATTCGTAGTGAAGGGATACTGTGGGCGGCACTGGGACAAAAAAAAATAATAATGGTCTGCTGTCAGTTACACATCTGGTCAGGCCTTGTATTCTCCTCAGAAATGAGGGCAAGATCCTTACAGAAAGACAGCGGTGGCTAGAAACACAAGGTAGTATGTCCCACCTGAACTGGGGCCTTCCCAGTTCTTTCTGTGTCTAAATCTCTGACTTGCAGGAGGGAGACTGGCCTAGTACAACCCTGTGAGGAGAGAGACCCTTTTCAAAAGTGAGAGGATACTGAGAAGTCAGGTATTTCTCTTCTCTCCCTAGCAGTCCAGAGTTGAATTATTCTATTCTTTTCCATGGGCAATGCAGGAACTCTGCCTTATACTGGGTATTCTGCTCAAACAGATTGACAATAATCCCTGACTGATAGCTCCATACAGGCAGCCCACAGCTCTTAAGAAGCACCAGAACAGAGAGCCCATAGAGGGGCTGCTGCTTAAAGACAGCTGTTCTCTGCTTGAAGCTGGACCAGTGAATGAGATACATGGAAGGTCACTTGGAAAATCCCTGTCTGGAAGATCACACAAAATGCAAATGACTGCTAGAAGAACCTTGGAGTCAAGACTAAATAGCTAGCTTATGAGAAAAGGGTGTTATTTTCAGGCCAGATCTAGCCTGTTCTCTTTTAAAAGAGATTAATGAGTTCATTTTTCTTGGAAACTGCAGTTTATCTCTGCTAGGCAAATGCAGACTTGCCTTTTCATGGTTGACTTTGGAGCCCACAAAATGATTAACAGTCTTGTTAAACAAAAGTGTGGTCCTTGGTTATTTATTCAAGGAGGATGCAGAAAGGTGGAGGAAATGGGGTTACAGGACTGTGGCTCTGTGCAAAGAGGGTCCGGATTATTAATGTCCATGTGTACTGGATGAAGAGGGATATCATCAAAGGACGAGGAGTATGGCTGATGTGGCCAGACTGGGTGTAGCAAAGAATGGCTTAGATCAAAGCTTTTGGTTGTGGCTAGAAAGGGTCAATATAGAAGGTAACCACAGGATTATCAGCTAGAAGACTCAGAGGACTCCAATTCTGGGGATAAAAATAAGAAAGACAAATATGAGATAAAGAGTGAGAGTAAGAGAAAGATAAGAAAAAAGTAACAGAAACAAGAAAACACAACGTAAGAAAGGAAACGGAGAAAAATGAGACAGGAAGGAAAAAAGGAAAGGAGGGAGGAAGGAAAGGAGGGAGAATGGAGGTGAAGTAGAATGAATGAATGAAAGCCATGAAAATCAAGAAGGAAGTTGGCCATAAAATCCTGCATCGAGGACTCATTATAGGCAAAATAAGTGAAAGAAACTTGTACTTGGTGTTGTATACCTGTCTTGCATTCTTACCAGTGAGCTTCCTCTTCCTTCATGTCCGATATCCTTGGAGTGCTCAAACTTTCACTTTAATATTACTAATAACCCTGTCTAAGCTTGTTTTTCCTCTCCTAAAGTGACCACCAAGAGTTCCATGCATTAAAGTTACCCCTTATTCCTAATCCTCAATCCTTAATCTCAGAATCTCATCCAACCAGTCTCTCTGATTTTAAAAGAATGCTTATTATTCAGTTACATTCCAAGTTGGCGTCATTTCAGGTGTGACCAGTCTCTTGTCAGGTCTCCTTACTAACCCAGAGACAGCTACCTTGAAGCAAAATGAGAACCCATCACCATAACCAGCTCTGAGTTTGCCCAAGTTGGCTCTGTCCTTTGTTTCAAAATACTCATAAAGCTTTAAGGGACCTCAGAAACTATCTATGTCACATTAGTTGGGCAGATAAAGAAATTCAGGAGCAGAGAATGGGGAGACCCTCCTAGGGCCACATGACTGCTAGTGGCAGCCAGGTCTGGACCATATTGGTGCTTATGGAGAGTGTGTGCCCATCATTGTCCTCAATTTACTCTTGATGGCAGTGGAATCTTCCAAGGACTGTTGCTGTCACCTGCCATCAAGTCTGCTCTGACTCATGGTGACACCATGTGTGCAGAGTAGAACTGCTTCATAGGGTTCTCAATGGCTGTGACCTTTCAAAAGCAGATTACAAGGTCTTTCTTCCCAGGGCCTCTGGGTGGGTTCAAACTGCCAACCTTTCAGCTAGTAGTTGGGTGCTTAATCATTTGTGCCACCCAAGGACTCCTCCAAGCAAAGATAGCTCCAGGCAAAGATCTGAACGTAGCCTGTGAACTCTCCGATAACCATAACGACAGCTACAGCAGACAAGGAAGGCTAACTTTTCTGTGGTGAGGACCCAGAAAAACTAGGCACAGCAACCATGTTCCAAGCATTCTGGAAAATATTTCCAGCCACAGGTAATGTATTCTCAGAGACGCTCACCATAGAGGGTGAGGCAGGTTTTTCCAGAGATCTTTCCAGATCCAAAGGTATTGAAGAGACACATGAAGCACCCTTCATCCTCCACGGTGGTATTCCAGAAGGTTAGGGTTGAGTTTCGGAGCCCCAGCTGTGTGATGTTCACCCTGTCCTTATAGGGAGGCTGAACTACAACCCCATGGTTCTCGCTGAAGGTGGCCATGTTTTCTGGGCTTGTAGCCTTTATTTTCTGCCATGTCACAATCAAGACTTCCTTGTCAGTTTGCAGAGAGCATCTTAAGGAAGCGGGAGTGTTCAGCAGCTCTCTTTCATCCTGGGTCACCACTTGCCCTATGAAGAAAAGAATTTATGATTTAAAACTTTAAATAAGTAAATAAATAAACAAGCAAACACATATTTTTCTGATTACAAAGGTAATGCATGTTCAAAGTCAAATATAGAAAAGGTAAAGAAGGACACAAAGAAGAGAGTGATGTGTATCCACACTCCTGATGTTGCTAGAGAAATGGAGGTTCAAATGTTTGGTCAATATTTAATGGTAGTGCAGCAGAACAGAAATTTGCATGCTTCTTTTAAGTCTTTGGTTAAATTGAAATCATAGTAGAAATGACAAATTCTTAGAGCTAAATGACAATGAGAGTATAATATGTTAAAATCTGTGGAAACAGGTAAAGCAGTTCTCAGAGGGAAATGTTTAACCCTAACTATATTTATTAGGAGCTATGACTGAAAAATGAATCATATGCAGGTGCAAATGCCCCCAATTAGAAGCGAATTCATAAAGATAAAAGTGTAAATTAATGAATTCGCATACAAAATGCAGACTTGATCAAAAGCACAAAAGTCTGGTGTGACTTTTTAAAGACTAATAGTATAGATAAAATATTGGCAAGTGCTATTTTTTTTTTTTAAAAAAAAAAAGGCGGTATAAACAAACAACCCCCGCCCCCAACAGCAGGGATGAAAACGCAGGCATAACAACGTATGCACTCGGGAACGCTGCAAGTTTCATAACTCCAATTTTAGTGACGTTCACTCTTGGAAGATGGAAAAAGTTCTGGGAGACAATACCTGCTGTCGAGGTTGGAGCTTCCAGACAGTTTGGCAAGATTTCGTAGAAATTAATGCTTTTAGAACGGACCATGAAAAGGGGGTTGACGTTAGGGGCTAACTCCTTGGGTGATTTTCTCTTTGACTTTGGAAGAAATCATTTAGTGGAAAGTTTACCGTTGCTGCTTACATGGAATAGCACCTAGGTGTCCCCAGCCTGTCTGTAAACCCTGTGGTGGGTACTGCAGAACAGGGTTGTAGATGGCTATGAAACCTGCCTCCCTTCACCAGCATTCCTGGCCTCCGCAGACACCCAGGGAAGGAATTAAAGGCCAGTAGCAAAGTGAGGGGTGGCTCCCAGAGGAATGTACGAGGGTGGTCTGGCACACCTACGAAATTTAGCGGACAAGTAGATGGTGCAGGCACATTTTCTACACAATAGAAAAGTGAACTAACATAACCTTTATATTTCTGTATTTTTCAAAATTTCCT
Source organism: Elephas maximus indicus (assembly GCF_024166365.1). Taxonomy (NCBI): domain Eukaryota; kingdom Metazoa; phylum Chordata; class Mammalia; order Proboscidea; family Elephantidae; genus Elephas; species Elephas maximus. The sequence goes on along the minus strand of NC_064819.1, from coordinate 931,395 downwards.
GTAACTAGCAGCACATCCAATTTTAAGACTTACTGCCAAATTACATTCTAAAAAGGTGGTATCCATTCATACTTCACCAAGCACCCCCATTGCAAACACAGGGCATTATTATTTTTTAAAGTTATCCAATTCGATAGGTGAAGAAAATATTAGTTTAACTTAGAAATTATATATATATATACATACATACATATATATATATTTTGGATACCTGTTGCTGTCAACTCCATTCCAACTCATAGGGGACCCTATAGGGCAGAGTAGAGCTGCTCCATAGGAAACCCAAGGAGTGGCTGGTGGATTTGAACTGCCGACCTTTTGGTTAGCAGTCGGGCTCTTAACCAATGAGCCACCAGGTCTCCAATGTGTGTGTATATATATATATATATATATATATATATATATATGTATCCACCCACTGCCATCAAGTTGATTCCGACTCACAGCAACCCTATAGGACAGAGTAGAACTGCCCCTTAGAGTTTCCGAGGAGCGCCTGGTGGATTTAAACTGCCAACTCTTTGGTTAGCAGCCATAGCACCTAACCACTATGCCACTAGGGTTTCCATCTGTGTGTGTATATATACACACATACATATATGCATATATATGTATATACATACACATATATACATGTATATTGTGTATGTGTATATATATACGTTTAAGTCTGGTTCATCTATGGACACAGCTTCTAAATACCAAAGTGTTCTTCAACATTAAAAATAAAAATCTAGAAAGCCAAAAGCACCACTGGGACTTCTTCAAGCAAATCACATGTCTGAATAAATCACGCACACAAATGGAGCCAACGCAGCACAAACAACAGGGGCCTAAGGTCGCCAACGCAGAAACAGTGTTTGCTGGGCTCCAGGCAGAGGAATCGGGATCTTACCTTGTGCCCTGCACAGCACCACAGCTGCCATGCCCCAAATCAGACTCCAGGCAGACAGACGGTAGGAGAGCCTCCCGAGCACCTGAAGACAGAAAGCAAAGTACACAAATAGGGGATTTACATTTGGAAAACGCCCAGGAAACTTCAGTCGAATCCTCAATTTCAGGGAAGGTTGCAGCTCAAATTTTAACCCACCAGAGAACTTGGTTTTGTGGAAGCAGAGCCAGAGACTATATGAATTAGAAGAAATAACAGAGTGTACATAGGATATGGGGAGGAAAAACCGCAATGCGGCCCCTTAACCATGGCAATTTCTAGCAATTTGGGGCCTTGCTCCTAAAAAGCACAGCGTTAGCAAAGCTACCGTTGCCAAAGCAAGTTCTCAAAGACATACTAAAGAAAACAAACTGCCATAAATACGTACAGAAGACACAGGGTATGTAAATGTTAGCCAGCACCCACTTCCAAAACAAACCACACCTGTTAATATAAAATGTATGTAAAATTAAATAAAATGTAACTGGGGGGGGTAACTACTCTTCAGAAATGTTATGAAATAACCTCGAACTTTACTGAGGCAGATTTTCCTGCAAGTTTTATACACATTAAGCAGTTGTTGTTGCTGTTAGCTGCCCTCAAGTCAGCCCCTGACTCATGGAGATCCCATATACAAGGGGTTTGGACCATTGTGATCCACAGGGTTTCAATGGCTGATTTATGGAGGTAGATCTCCTGCCCTTCCTTCCTAGTCTGTCTTAGCCTGGAAGCGCCAATAAAACACGCAGTCCTCCACCAACAGACAGGTAGTGGCTGTGCGTAGGGTGCGTTGGCCAGGAATCAAACCTGGGTCTCCTGCAAGAATTGTACCACTGAACCACTACGTTCCTCTCTTAAAACCAGTACTGGCTTTCAAGCTAATGTTTTCCCTCCATTGTTTTACTTTCATGTGGCTGGGTGGAGATCCTTGGCCTCTTTGCAAATCATGGAGATAATTACGGGAATATTATTATGGGCCATTTTAAAAGCGAGGAATTTGAGGCACAGGGTCACACACCTTGGAAGTGGCAAGGCTAGGACTTCAAACCAGAGTTCATAACCATAACGAGTACACCATATTGCTTTCATATATATAAAAGACAGCAGGTTTTAAAATGTTTGATTTATAAATATAAAGCTATGTTGTCACTGCCTGAGACCAAATCACTGTTTTGAGAGATTACCCAATTGTGACCCAACAGCAGTCCCTGCTTCACTGCCCTGGCACAATGTGATAAATTCAGCTATGAAGTTGGTTTAACCTGGTTTCCACAGAGACAAGCAACCTCTAGGCCACTGAATAATTGTCTAGAAACTATGCTTGTAATGAAATAACTCCCAACCCAACCTGCAGCTCAACACCTACAAACAGGCTCTCTAACTTCACATCATTACATTCTCCTCCCTGCACAACACGCTCTAATTCACTGTCCTCCTTTCAATGCCTTGAAATAGCCAAGCTCTTTCCTGCTTTAGTGCCTTTAAACCCAGTGCCATCAAGTTGATTCCGACTCATAGCGACCCTACAGGACAGAGTAGAACTGCCCCATAGAGTTTCCAAGGAGCGCCTGGTGGATTCAAACTGCCGACCCTTTGGTTAGCAGCCCTAGCATTTAACCACTACACCACCAGGGTTTCCTTTATTTATGCCTAAAATGCGGTCAGTTGAATGACTAAATCAATGAAGGACTGAATGAATAAATGTATAAATAACACCGAATTTATTATTACTTTTTCTCAAAAACAGCTCCTCCTCTGGACCTTTATCTCCCAGACACTCAAATCTCCTGGACTTCTTATTCTTCCTCTTCCCAGTCATGTAATTAGTTACCATATTCAATACACTCTCCCACGTGAAGCCTCTTGCATGGGTCCATCCTTTCCATTACTCCCCTAGCCTCATCTCATAAGACTAGTTGTTTTATTCAATAGCCTTCTCAATGAGCTTTTGCTAATACTTCTTTCATTCATCATCTCTACTGAGTTTGACCTCATGCCAGGCACAGTGGTAGATGTTTTAGTGGATGAGACAGGTACAGTGTCTGTCCTCAAGAAGTTTACCTCCAGTGTATGTATTTCCCTACTATTGACAGATTAATTTTCCTTAAATTCTTCTTTGCACAAGTGGGCACCCCCTTAAGAGCTTTCTACAGCTCTTTGTTGTCCAGAGAGAACAAAGTTCTTAGCCTAACATTTCTATTTACGCAAATTCATCTCCACTGCTCACCTACACACGCCCTCTAGGCCAGTGAGTCTCAGCTTCCTCTAAAGGCGCCATACGATTTCCTGCCTTGGCACATTTGCTTGAGCCATTCACTCTACTTGAAATGTCTTCTCCCTAGCTTTTACTTAGGTTTTACTTTTTATAAGTCTGTTTACAGTCACCTCAGTGCCTAGGTCTATTAGAAGCATTAGTGCTCCACGCAGCTCCCAGAAGATTCAAGTCTCTTCATCCAGTGCCTCCCTCCTTTGGCCTGTCTTTCAGGATCAGAGAAGGTGACCTCTTCTTAAGGGCAATTGCTAGACTCTTCAAATTGTGCAGTCTACCACACCCTGACAGACTGCTCCCAACATGCTTACCTTGGGGCTTTCCACCTCTCTAGTTCCCCTAGACTTCCAATCTGTCCATTCTCCCTTGTCAGCAGAAAATAAAAAAAAAAACTGCTACTAAAACAAAACCTCCCCCCCCCCACATTTGTCAGTTTGTCATACTGTGGGGGTTTGCACGTTGCTGTGATGCTGGAAGCTATGCCACCGGTATTCAAGAATCAGCAGGGTCACCCATGGCTAACAAGTTTCAGCTGAGCTTCCAGACTAAGACAGACTAGGAAGAAGGACCTGGCAGTCTACTTCTGAAAAGCATTAGCTAGTGAAAACCTTATGAATAGCAGTGGAACAATTGTCTGATACAGTGCTGGAAGATGAACCCCTCAGGTTGGAAGGCATTCAAAATATGACTGGGAAAGAGCTGCCTCCTCAAAGTAGAGTCGACCTTGAAGACACAGATGGAGTCAAGTTTTTTGCACCTTCATTTGCTGATGTGGCACAACTGAAAATGAGAATAAACAGCTGCAAATATCCATTAATAATTGGAACATGGAATGTGTAAAGTTTGAATCTAGGAAAATTGGAAATCATCAAAAATGAAATGGAATGCATAGACATCGATATCCTAGACATTAGCAAGCTGTCACCTTGAAGACTAGGGTGCTCCTGACCCAAGCCATCGTGTTTTCAATCGAATCATATGCATGTGAAAGCTGCACGATGAATAAGGAAGACCGAAGAATTGACGCCTTTGAATTGTGGTGCTGGCAAAGAATATTGAATATACCATGGGCTGCCAAAGAACAAACAAATCTGTCTTGGAAGATGTACAACCAGAATGCTCCTTAGAAGCAAGGATGGCGAGACTACATCTCACATACTTTGGACATGTAATCAGGATGGATCAGTCCCTGGAGAAGGACATCATGCTTGGTAAAGCAGAGAGTCAGCGAAAAAGAGAAAGACCCTCAAGGAGGTGGACTGACACAGTGGCTGCAGTAATGGGCTCAAGCATAACAACGATTGTGAGGATGGCACAGGACAGGGCAGTGTTTCATTCCGTTGTACACAGGGGTCACTATGAGTCTGAGTCAGCTTGGGGGCACCTAACAACAAAACAAAACCTGCCATTTGTGAGGACACTGTTCTCCCTCAGCTTGTGTTAAATTCCTAGAGTTGGAGCATTGACTGCTTGCTTGGCTAGAAGCAGTCTTCTGCCTGCCTTTTTTGCCTCAAGGACTTCCCACATTTGGCTTTGTCTATTTATGGTTCTCAGAAGTATGATCATGCTCTTCTATAGAGTAGTGAACCTTCTTGCCTATCCTATTTCCTACAAGAGCCTCTATATGTACCACATCCTATTGTCTTAGCAAGATATCCTGGCCACTTTCTCCTTGCTCTAATCTATTACCACAAATCCAAAAAAGGCAACCCATTCTAAATTTATGTTCTGATCAGTCTCTGCTTAGTCCCAGCTTCTACTACTGTAACTAGAAGCTTATTTCCAGAATACTGGACCACAACCACTTAATGGGTTTTGGTTTAGGGTCAAGATTGTTGCCAAAGGATGGTGCTCCACCTATGGGAATCCCATTACCTCATCCCAAATGTTTCCCTTACCTAACTCCCATTGTTGCCATTCCTGTTGGAAACAATGACTTGCTTGCTAGAATTAATTTTCTGCCAACATTCTAAGCTGGATTTCTTGGTCTATCCTTCAGTTTCTCTGAGATTTCTATTGCCATATGAAATCTTTCTCCCTAAAGACTGAGTTCCACGAGGTGGGGAAATAGAGTCCTTGAGAGTCTGAATCTCTCCTTTTTCTGCCTCAAGGACTTCTCGTTCCTTCTCCTGTCCAGTGGGACACAGCCCAATGCCATATCGTCCTTTCTCCCTACTACATGAAATTCTTAATTCTGCTTAGTACATGCCCTTCTCTTCCCTTGGTTAATAAGCTCTGACCTAAACTTAATGGAAAAAATATTTCCTACTACCTAGGTAAGTAGCCTTCCCTAGAGGTATGGCTATAAGGAGAACAGCCCCAATTGCCCTGGGAAGAAGGTAAGACAGTGCAAGCCAAGGCCTGTGGTTTGGGATACTTGAGGTAACAAACACTGGATTCAGTCTTGTCTCAGCTTTTCTGGGGCCAACTTGCACCCTGGAGATGGCTGTGTGTGAAATACCAGATCTGTAGCAATCTGGGTGAAGCCCTGTCATTGAACATCATGATAGAGACTGCCATGTTCTACAACTGTTCTTCTCCTGCACCCACTGTAACTGTCAGAGATATGGAGCCTCCATCACAGTGCTCCTGTAGATCTTTTGGGATGGATGCCTGGAAAGGATGATGTCTTATATCCTTGTTCCCCAGTCTCCACTGCTACCTCATGCCTAAGTGCCCCCTTGTCTTCAGCTGAGGAAGACCAATTCTGTAGATTTGGTCTAGACCCTATGGACTAATGCCATGGTGGCCAGTGATATTGATCTATGTGGCAGAAGTTGCTTCTTCCTTATACCTCTAAGGCCCAGAGAACTAAAAGTTAGGTCACCTTAAGGGGTCAGTCATTATAACAAATTACTGTTTGCAAATATATTTTGTCATCTGATACTCAAGCACACCATGAGCATTCTATGCTTTCTTTGTGCCTTTTCTTCTCTTCATAGGTCTAAGTCCTGTCTCTTTCCTGAAGACTCAGGGCTTCTATGAAGCCTCCCCCAATTCTCCTGAGTTTCACTCAGCCTTCCCATCTCTGAAATTGTTAATGCAGAATTTCATACCCAGATAAATTATCATAAGAAGACTACAAATTGTTGCAGTACTACTAAAGGGTTTCTTTCAAAAGAAGGAAAACGAATCCAGAAAGAATGAACAGAACTCACAAAGCAAAGGTGAACAAGGGAAAAGTGTAACATGTTATAAATCCAAATATGAAATGTGTTCATGTTGAAATTACCAATATTTTTTAAAAAAGGAATTTCTTTTCAAATAAATTGTATGAAGAACTTAACATACATAAATAATAAAATCAGAGCTGATTTGGCTGAAGTAGAGTTGGAAGACCTCACATATTCCCTCCCTTTAGTTGTTTTTTTCTCCTCCCACATTGTTGAGACCTCTGTGGCACCTCTGTAGAAACTGAGGACTCTTAATAGCTCTATTTGCAAGTTATTGTTGTAGTCCTTATCATCTATTTAAGCAATCTGGCCCTTAAACTATTCTACAAGTTATTAATTAAATTTGTAAAAGTCCTATCTCCCTTCCTAGGTTGATTGTCTACCAGTTTGAAAGCTAAACAATCTTCTATTATTCTGTTACTAAAAATCTTCTATCTTGTTTATTTTATTTTTCCTAGCACAGTATAAAGTTAAGCAGTATCTTTATGCTTCTCTTGGAAAAAATGTAGAAACTGATACTCTTTCAACTCACTCCGAACTCCCTTTTGCCACATTACATGTTACTATCGTCTAGCCTTTTAGTTCCATCTCGTTTAAACTACAAAAATTAATTACTACTAGAAATATTCCCATTAGTGGTCTTTTTGTTAGAGTCAATGATTAGATTTTCAATATGTTACACTTTTTTCTTGCTCACCATTTCTTCCTGCATGCCACTCATTCTTTCTGAATTCATTTTTCCTCTTCTGGAAGGAACCCTTTAGTAGTTTTTTCAGCAATTTGTAGTCTTTTTATGATACTCTACTTTAACACCTATTTCCCCAGTGCATTTGTATTTCACTTATTCTGGAATTTATCATTGCAACGAAAAGCTAATTGTTAGCCTAGTTGTTATGCCAGTACAAGAAACATATCTTTTCTCTCTTGTAGCATTTTATTTTCTTATCACTATGAGGTGTTCAAATGCAGATTTGGTTTATTTTTGCTATTACAGATGCAGAATGCCTCTTCATTCTGAGGACCCCTGTCTTTCATCAATTGTGAAAAACTCTTAGTTATAGTCTCTTAGAATACTGCATCTTCCCAATTCTCTGTGCCCTCTCTTTTGAGACCGCTTATTGGAGGGAGGTCCTCGTTCTTCTCTTGAACTTCTCACAGCTTCACTGTATATCTCTGTGATGTCTCCTAAGGGATTTCCTCAATTTTCTCTTTCAATCCACTAAGCCTGTCTTCAAACATGTCTAGCCAACTCTAGAACCCTTCTCTTGAGATTTTTTATATCAAAGACTATATTTTTCACTTCCAGGATTTCTTTCTAACAACTTCCGAAAGGTCATCTGTGACCTCAACCAGTAAGAGCTACTCATTCCTGGGCACGTACTTCTTCAGTGACCTCAATTCATGCATTTCTAGATTCCAGAACAACAAAGTCACTTCACTGTAGGAAATCGGAGTTGATGCACCTGTTCTGAAAAGATACTCACGGCGTGCACACAACACCTGCACATCTCCCTCCCTCCTACCAACCACTGCATTCACAGAGGAACAACTCAATCATGTTCTTAGTCAGTACACTCCTCGATTTACTGAAACTACCCCAACAGATCTAATTTTGTAGAAAAACTAGAAAACAGAAGCCAAATGTTTCCTCAGCCTCTGCTGCCAACACCCAAGCTATTTTATTTCCAGGTAAGGCAATCTTGGAGACAGATATTGGCATTCCAATTCCATGCCTTTTTTTTTTTTTTTTTTTTTTTAAGACCATCATGTCTCTTTTTCACATGGAAATCCAGGCTCTAGCAAAGTCTGTGATAAGAAACACAGAATGGGCTGGCTCTCAAAGCAAAAATCTGTGTTTTAAGACAGGCGAGAAAGCAAGGCACCCCATAAGATAAGACATATGCACTGGGAGGCAGCAATGTTTAAGAACAACAACACAGTGATTGAAGCAAAGGAAATTAGAAGGACAGCCTTGCTATAAAATATCTATGTATTTTTATTTTATACAGCTCTTTTCCTCTAGCCCATGCAGAGTAATTGAAGATACTACCAACCTGAAAACAGCAGCAATTATTTTTTACAGGGAGGCAGGCTTAGAGGCAATGTTATATGGTAGCTAAGAGCATAGACTCTCACCAAATGGAGTTTGGGCAAAAACAAATATTCAGTGCATGAGCTAGGACAAATCACTTTACCTCTTTGAGGTACAGGGAAAAAATAACAGTATCTACCTCTGTTATAAAAGATTAAATGACTTAGTCTTTGTATAGCTCCTAGAATAGGGCCTGGCAGGACTAAGCACTAAACCAGTGTGGCTGTTATTATGACAACGAGAATTGAGCTTTTCAAGCATTTAGTAAAGCGCCTAGGGTAAATGTCAATTTGTGTTAGATAACAACAAAAAAAAATTATTAAATTATGCCATGAGGGTATAATCACAGACACACGGAATCCGCTTATAATCCTTGCCCAGCAAAGCCAGGATTCACAGAGGCCCAGTCTTAACCCGACAACTGCCAACCTGGGGACCTACACACCCCATCCCTACCTCTTCTGCTGAAACCCAAGTCCTGACCCCACCACATGGCAGCCACATGGGCTTGTAAAAATGAACTTTCCTGCCTGTTTATTTATTTGTAAAATGGAGTAATAATTCCTTACTCGAAGGGTTATTTGTGAAAATTAGAGGAGTATGTAGCACCCATGGACACTCGCTCCCCAGCCATCACTGTCCTCTGTTAAAGCGAATAGAATCCTGCTTAAAAACCGGCTGTGTGGTCCTGTCAATAAACTATACATGAAAAAATTACATTGAGGGCTTAGTTGCATTTGGATTTTTATCTAATTACACCAGTGGGGTCAATGAAAATCTTCCCCTTCATTTTGTGCCATATAAACAGATCCCAAATAAACAAGATGTCTGCCTCTCTGGATGAAAGTGTTAACCCTTCAACGCGCATTGATCACAGAGCATTTCAATTCTCTCTCACAGGTTGCTGCGGGTTCCTGGCTTCCCAATGCAAGCTCCCAGGAGACGGGGAAAGTGCAAGGCGCATCAAGGAGGCAACCGTCTCTCAGGAGACGGCGGGTCCCGAATTCCGCATGCGATTCACCCCCAGCCCTTGGTGCCAGAACGGAGGCAATCCATCATCCCCCTCATCTACTTCTTGGGGCAGTTTAAAATAGGATGCGTTTTCCTGGCCTCTGGAGCCGGAGCCGGGGACCCAGCCTGCGCAGAGGACCTGCCTGCCCCCCAGCGTGTGAGCCTCCCCAGCCCAGTCTCCCTGGCAAAGAAACAACGATCTGGGAGAAGCATCCTCGGAGCCCTCGCCTGGTGGCGTCCGTTTTCCTGGGAACGGGGACAACGACCCCGGCGCCAGGAAGGACCTGTAGACCAGCCTTTGGAAGGCAACTCCGCTTCCCAGCGAGGTTAAGCGCTGAGGGAGAAGCGCTGGCGTCGCAGTCACCCGCCAAGGTCCGGGCGAGCTCCCCGAATTTCGCCCTTCGCTCCCCGCCTCCCCGGGGCCGCCGCTGAAGGCCGCCGCCCTGCTCCCGAGCCCCTCACCCGGCTCACCGGCCTCTCCATCTTCGCTCCCGGCCGCGGGAGTGGCCGGCCTCACCTCTGGCGCAGGACCCGCCTGTCAGGCTGCAGCCCTCCGGGAGCCGAAGGCTGAGCCAGGCGATTCATTGGGTGGAGATCTTCATCGTGTGCCCGCCCCCCGGCCCCACCACCAGCCCGGGGGCCTTATTGTCTCACCCTCACCGCCCACCGCGGCGGAGGCCACGTTTGGAGGCTTTCGGACCTATTTGGGGGCAAAAACCCCCCAAATCAAACCCAGTGCCGTAGAGTCGATTCCGACTCATAGCGACCCTATAGGATAGAGTGGAACTGCCCCACCGAGTTTCCGAGCAGCGCCTGGCAGAGACGCACTGCCCACCCTTTGGTTAGCAGCCATAGCACTTAACCACTACGCCACCGGGGTTTCCATTTGGGGGAAATGAACGTTTATACAAGAAGCCCTGGTGGCGCCGTAAAGGGCAGGGCTGCTATGCAAACGGTCAGGGATTCAACCCACCCAGCCGCCCTGCAGAAGAAAGGATGCGGCAGTCGTCTGCGTCAGTAACAATCACAGCCTTGGAAACCCTATGGGGGCAGTTCTACCCGGTCCTGTAAGGTCGCCATGCATCGGAATCGACTCTACAGCGACGGAGAAGGAGTTAATGTTTACGCACATCCTTTCTTATCTTCAAAACGTTTTTCATCACTGTTTCTGGAACGGAGAAAGTTAAAGGAAATGGGGGGAGCGGAGGTAGGAGAAAGTGAAAGGACATGGGGCGGGGGTAGGGGGCGAGATGACTTACTTAAATAACTACATTAACACTTGCCATGGGAGCAGACACATAGGAAACAATTTTTGAAAAATGGAAAGGAGTTTTTTTATCCCATGCGTTTAATTTAAGCAATGGACACTTTAAAAAAAACAAATTTCCACTTATTATTTGCATCCAAACTGAAGTGATGTGTTCAGGCAATCAGCTCTGTAAGGTTCCCTCCTGGCATGATGTGACCCTTCTCCTTCAGCTAGGCAGCCATGGTGATTCTTCTTATTGTAGCAAGTTCCAGAGCTCTTGGCACTTTAAAAGAAGAGCAAACGGTTGAATAAAATGTCTGCGTGCTGAAAGCCTTTTCTGTTTTACAACCTCCACCCTCTGACAAGGTGCAGGGCCACCTTTTTCCTAAGGGCCCGTGGCGCCTTCATGCGCCACAGCATGGCATGTGGTCAAGGGTGTTTTACAACCTACACCCTCTGACAAGGTCCCTACCCAGATGGAAAACGCAACAGAAATTAGAGGTTTTCATTTCCCAGAGTAATTTTTCCTTTCAAGACCTTTACATTGCTTTGATATGTGTTAGATTGATGACAACCACAAGCATTACGCTCACATTCGTTTTAGACATGGCAACTCAAGTGTAGGAAAGTCACACATTTAAGCAATAGAAAAATTAGTCTAAAAGGATTAGAAGAATAGGACCTCATGCAAATGGTTCCAAAGGCGTGGAAGCAGCCTGTGTGGCTTCATATATACCACTCCATCCCTGAATAGCTGTGTGACCTTGGGCAAGTAGGTGAATTGTCATGCTGAAAGCACAGAGGAAACAATGGAGCAATTATAGTACCAAACCCATAATCTCGGCAAGGTAATATTTGTAAATACTGGCACACAGTAAACTCTCAGGAGCTCTGACTTACTATTTGTAATTTAGGCTATAAAAGTGCTATATATATTGAACAAGTAATCCATGGTTCCTTTTAAAAATTATTTAGACAGTGGATTCCTCCTCTTAACCACTCCTGTTTTCTTGGGATACTCTCTGAGGTTCACTTTTGTTTCTGGACTATCTTATCTACAAGTTAATTAAATTTACTGCTTTAACTCAGGCCTCAGAAACTTTTTTCAAAGACAATACCGGTAACTCAGGAAAGAAAGAACCTTTCATCAGCAAAGCTTTTCCTTCTCCTCATTCAACCACTTTCTCAGAGAGTGCCAATATCTATATAATAGGATTAGCCCCATGAGAAAAGGAAGAAATGGAGGGCTGTAAATAAAATAATGACCGAGCTAATAAAAACAACAACAAAGTAGAAACATGAAATAGATATGTTGAAAGGACTCATGGAGTGCCAAACAGGACATTGGAGCTGCCCCAGAGGGTTTCCAAGGAGCTGATATTAAAAAAAAAAAAACATAAGTATTGTCCTTATATTTTGGGAGAAAATAGCAAAAAATAAATAAATAAATACAGCCTAATGGAAGATAGGATAGGAGAAAAAAAGTATACTAAAATTAAATATGAAAATTAAAAATTAAATGGAAGAAAATAAAAGTCCTGTTATATCAGTAATTATGATATATACAAATAGGTTAAAAACACAAATCAAAAGATATAGAGACTCAAGATAAGGAATAGTGAACAAAAGTGGAAAAAATTCATGGTGCTTGAATATTGTTTTGAAATTCATTGAAAAAGAAAAAAATGAGCCTACATCATTTAAATAATACTTTGCAAAAAAGGAAAACACGACTTTTAAAGTTCTTGGACAGATTTAAAGGAGTACACAGAGGTACTTTATAACCTTAAACTTATTTACTGCTACCAATTTTGAGCAAAAGAAGCAAACTGTAAACTCAAAAAAATAAGGGCAGAAATCAGTAAAAAAGAACATCAATTAAAAATATAAATATTTTCCCTAGAGATTAAATGAACATATGCCAAGATTTACAGTGACTCTACAGGACAGAATAGAACTGTCCCATAGCGTTTAGAAGGAGCGGCTGGTGGATTCGAACTGCCAAACCTTTGGTTAGCATCCATAGCTCGCTGTAGCTCTCAACCACTGCGCCACCAGGGCTCTGATTAGGAAAAATAGAAAATAAAAATAAACACAATATGGAATGAAAGGTGAGAAATAATAGTGACATAACTGATAGTAAAAATGATAAATACCTGGTAAATAGTAAAAATCACAAAACAATATGATTTAATTTGAGAAGTAAAAATATGAAGCTAATATAAGAGGGTAAGTTATTGCCCTATGTATTTTATAGATCCTCCTGGCTTAATTTTTCTTTTTACTGGAATACTTCTTCCAAAAATGTTTTAAAGGAGGGTAATAAATTTTCTGAGGCTCATATGTTTGAGAATATATCTTTGAAAACTTATGCAATATAGACACATTTCTGATAGTGACAAAATTGTTATATAATTTTTTAAATTGAATATACAACAACTTTGAAAACAACTAAAACTAAAAAGGCTGTCCCTGCAAAAAAGCCAGAGACCCAGGTGGTTGTTAAGAAATGGAAATCTCTATGTTATAATGTTCCAGAAAAAAGAAATAGACATTTACTAAATTCTTTCTTTGACGTTTGAGTTACCCTCATTTCAAAGCTAGGAAATACGGTGCAAGAAAATGAAGTCACGTCCTGTTTTACTGATGAATAAAACTTATAATTATAAAACTCCCAAAATGCAAGGATGGTTTCACACCAGAGAATCTGTAAATGTAACTTATCGTATTAGCACAATACGGTGGATAATAGCCTGGCTATCTCCACAGGTGCAGAAAAATTCTGAAGTTTGACAACCAATTTACGATAAAATCAAAGAAACATAGTAATAATAAAACACTTCTTAAACCTGATATAAAACTAAATAGCTAAAAGCCACAATGAGCACCATACTTAAATTTGGAAATAGTCTTTAAGTTCAGAAACAGACCAAAGATAACTGTTATCACTGCTATTATTTAACATAAAACAGAGGCATCCCAAGATGTGTGCTTGTGTATATCCCAGATACATCAATTTAGAATAATAAAAAAAAGAAGACGAGAACCTCTATCAGATGTTATCACATAACAAAAGATGATAGCAATAAAACTGCCTGTGATCATGAAGAAACAAAAAATTAAACAATGAAGCAAAGCTGGCTGAGAGAGGTAAAAACAGACCTCCTCTCTGAGAAAAGAACAGATTGTTTAGCAGCTGATGTTTGTAGCTCATTTATGATGAAAAATAAAGCTACATATCAACCCTACATTGTATACAAAGGACTAAAGACTTATTAAATATAAAAATATGAAGCTAATAAATATGAAAGGACACCTTTGTGAACTTAAAGTGGATGAAGACTTCTTAGCAAGACCCCCAAACTCAAACTCTTAGGTGAAAAATCAGTAGATTTAACAACATTAAAGGATTAACTATTTCATTCATTTAATGATACAACTGAGAAATTTAATAGAGTGATGTCGAATAGGGAGAATAAATCAATATACAGTACGTAAGGGATCTAGGATATGAAGAATTTAGAGCAAATATAGACAACCAACTGGGTATCACTTGAGAATGTGTAAACAAGAACGTCACGGAAAAGGAAACCTGAGTGGCTAACAAGTATAGAAAGACATGCTCCTACTTATTAATAATCAGGAAAAAAAATGCAAAGTAAAGCAGCCATTCAATAGATGGTGACGGTGGTGGGATCCTGAATCAGCCTGTGGAGGGTGAATAGAAACTTTCAGAGACATGAATACTACATAACTTCATCTGAACCCACTAGTTCATAAAATTGGATTATACAGTTAAACAAACCTTTGCATCCACTTATTTCTAAAATGATTGTTGCTGCTACCAAAAGCATACTTTGATTTGGAAGCTTAAAACGTACATTTGAAACGTGCAGTGACTGCAAAAATCAAGCACCTGCTCATCACATGTGTGTGGGAGGCAAGCCATCGCCCACTGTCTCCAAGTGCAGCCGTCTCAGCTCTGGTGTGGGATGAAGTGTCTCCTTTGACCTAGGGAGGTAGCAAGATGGTTTATACAACCCAGATACTCCCTCTAATGGCACTGTAAGAGTATGCTATGAATAAAAAATGACAAGATTCAGATTCAACCTCTCTTAACAGGATTTTACAAGAATATCTTTTCAAAGACATAACCGTTAACCATTTGCCACCGAGTCCATTCCTACTCACGTCGGCCCCATGTGTTTCAGGGTAGAACTGCGCTCCATAGGGCTGTCACCGGCTGTGATCTTTCAGAAGCAAATTATGAGGCCTTACTTCCTAGGCACCTCTGGGTGGATTGGAGCCACCAACATTTTGGTTAGTAGTTGAGCATTTCATCACTTGTGCCATCCAGGGACTCCACTTCAAAGGCACAGTTCAGTATAAAAATACCCCAGTTACAGAACTTGCGTATTATCTCCACTCTAATAGTAAGAGTCATAAATTATGATTTCTCCTTCCTGAGAGCATACCAGCTCTGCTCCCCAGTTGACAGCTCCAGGTCTCTGGAATGTCAAAGGGACATCTCAAAATTAACATGTTCAAAATTGAAGTCCAGATCTTTCCTCCAAAGATTTTTATTCCTTGAATCTTTCACATATTTGTAAAAACTTCCTTCCACCAATGGCAAAAAGCTTGAGATCATCAGGATAACTCTTCTCTTTCTCCCTTTTCCACGTCTAATCTGTCAGCAGTTCTTGTCTTCCTAATATCCCTAATCCCTCCACGCCATTGCCACCACACCAGCCCAGACGACAGTCAACTCCCATCTTGACTCCTGTGATGTCCTCTTTAAAAATCTCCTTCCTCTCAGTCTGGACCCCTGAGAAACGCTGTCCTTATTCCAGCTAGAGAGACCTTTTTAAAGCATAAATTAGAGCCTTAACTCCCCCGTTTCAAACACTTCCATGGGTTGACATTGAAGATAGAAAAAAAGCCAAATGCTTCCAGACCTCTGAGCCTTACCAGTTCTGGCCCCCTCTGCCGTTTCCAAATAATTCTTCCAGCCACAGTGGGCTTTTCTTTTTATTTTTGTAACACACGAATTCTTTTCTTCCTGGAACAATCTTTGGCGAGAATTTCACTCACACCTTATTTTCTCGCTCAGTTCCCAGCATAAATATCACATTCAGCCTCATCATAGCTCGGTCAGGTAGACTTATCTCAAGTTTCCATCTCAGGCCTTTTTCCTCATTCAGTGGACCACATCCCACAGGTGTCGAGGTCTCTTAGCAAAATCTGTGCTCACCAAAGAATCTCAAACTCAATTAGCCATAAGCATCAATGATTACTAACAGCCTCAAGTCTCACACAGGGTATCATTCTAACAAGATTAAATAAAGACTACAGTTATCACCAAGCAAATGGAAAAGAGTTTTCCATGGCAGAGAGATTTAACAGAGCCCTTTTTGGATTTTATATATCTATGTATATGTATGTATTATTTATATTAATATACGCTTATTGTGATGGTTAATGTTATGAGTCAACTTGGCTAGGCCATAATTCTCTGAGATTGGCAGACAGTGTATCACCTCCCATTTTGTGATATGATGTGAGCAGCCAGTCAGTTGGAAGAGGCGTTTCCTTGGGGATGTGGCCTCCATTCAAGATATAGAAATGAATGTTCTGGCAAAACTCTCTGTCTCTTGATCCTGCATTCCTCTTGTCATCCTCTGACCTCTTGCTCTTGGGATGTGAGAAGCCCTCAGCTGGCTGCCTGACAGGCAGATTTTGGGTTCATTAGCCCCTGGAACCACGTGAGTGAAAAGAAGTTTCCAGCCTGTCGCCTGACCCACAGATTTGGAACTTGCCAGCCTTTGCAATTGTGTGAGCCATTTTCTTGAAAGAAATCTGCTATATATATTTATATCAGGTAGTCCCCAACTTATGAAGTATTCAAGTTATGATATACTGTGCTTATGACCATCTGTTTTTACAGTGAAAAGATTAGCGGAAGGTTTTTCTAAACTAAATCAGGGGCTTTGGTTGCTTAAAAACATGGACTCAAATGCTGATTGCTTTGTTCCAGTCGACAGACAGACTTGGGAAGCAGTGAGATGTTACTGAAAAATATATGAAAATAAAAGAAAGAACAGAAAAGGACCATACAAAAAACTCTCACTAATTTTCTGACTAGAAACACCACCCCCATTACCAAGGATAATCTACATGGTCCAGAACCTTGCACAAGTGGAGTTATTATTGCAGCTGACAAAATGCCAGTGTTGTTCAACTCTTCTTCATCAACAGAGTAAATTTTTATGATTTGTGTATTTTTAAATGTAGTTACAGATGTGTTAAAATATATCTGTAAGTTTATATTTAAAATTTTCAATCCTCAAAGACAAAGATCAGGTTTATAAAGATAATGATAATAAAAGGTGACAATAATGAAAACTAAGAAAAAAAAAAGCTTTTGGCTCACATTGGAAACAATTTACAATGGAGTTGCTGGAATGAAACCCCATCCTAAGTCAGGAACAACCTGTATATGCTTCACTAGCTTTGCTTCTCTACAGAACTCAGCCTAAGACACTTATGAATACATATATTTGTATTTTAAGCTAGCCCTGTTTTACCTATCTTCTCAGTCATAAACCAAAAAAACCTGTTGCCACTGAGTCAATTCCTTCTGACTCATAGCGACCATATAGGACAGGGTAGAACTGCCCCATAGAGTTTCCAAGGAGTGCCTGGTGGATTTGAACTGCCAACCTTTTTGTTAGGAGCCATAGCACTTAACCACTATACCACCAGGATTTCCTTCTCAGTTATAACCCCCCCCCAAAAAAAAAACCCAGTGCTGTCGAGTTGATTCCGACTCATAGCAACCCTATAGGACAGAGTAGAACTGCCCCATAGAGTTTCCAAGGAGCGCCTGGCGGATTTGAACTGCCGACCCTTTGGTTAGCAGCTGTAGCACTTAACCACCACGCCACCAGGGTTTTTCTCAGCCATAGGCAGGTAGTAATACAACTTACTTTTTCTTTCTTGGAACAGTATAGAGAATGACGATAAGTGCAATAGTACTTAGAGAAGACATGAGTGCCAGAACTATAGATTTCGAAATATATGAAGACCAGGAAATACCTGAAAAACACAAACCAGAACATACTGTTTCTGACTATACATCTTACATGCACACTGTACTGACATTTTTGCACCTTGAACCTGAAATGCTCTTTCGATTTACCTCTACTTTGTTGATATTCACCCTACTCCAGTATGACCTCATTAACACAGCAAAAGAGCAACCCTATATCCAAACAGGATCACATCCACAGTTACAAGGGCTAGGAATTCAACACAGAATTTTGTGAGACACAATTCAAACCTTAATAGTTGGCATATTCCAATCTCGTGATTTGGGGAAATTTACTAGGAAAAAGGAACTAATGGATTTCTGTTTCAAGAGACATAACAAACACATTTATCTCTACTCCTTCCTGAGACGCCATTAAAATTATGGTAACAACACAGATAAAAAGGATTAAATGCAAAGCAACAGACAGAAGAGTGACCTTCAGGGGATAAGACAGTGAACAAACCTAACAAAGAGGAAAAATGGATAGAGGACTGGCCAATGGAATACAGGATGAAAGAAACTGCCACCTCACGGATGCGAAGAGCAGAATATACCTGCAGAGAGAGCAAGGAGGAGCCTGGAGAGGCCCAGGATTCTGAGAGCAAAAAGGGTGAGGTGGGGGGAATGAGTCACAGAACGCATGTGTCAGTTGAAAGCACCCATTTCCATACCCGAAAGCAGAATGTTGGACAGCGAGTGAGTATTCTCCTGCAATATTTGAAGAGGTGATAGCCAAGAATTCACCCAAAGTAATGAAAGGCATTGATGATCCCATAGATTAAGAAGCTCAGCTCAGGGAACTCTAACCAGAATTAATACAAAGAGCACAACAACTAGGCCCACTGTAATAAAACCACTGAAAAACAAAGGCAAAGAGAAAAGCTGCAAAGCAGCCTAGGAGAAGATACGTTTCTTTCAAAGGGGGAAATATTTCTTCAGAGGGAGAGACACATTTCTTTCAAAGGAGCAACAGTAAAACTGAGATGTGTTTTCACATCTCTCAGTGGAAACTCCACGGTGAGTAAGGGAGAGAGTAATGAGCTTAACCTTCACTGACTGTTGTAAATGAGCTTAATCTTCAGTGATTGTGGCAGAAATTCAGTCGAAAGTCTGTAAAGGAAATGGATTCAAAATGTGCCACGTAAGAGACTCTGCAGGAAACAGGACCAGGGTAAGGAGCTTCTTTCTCATTTGAATTATCGAACCACGTATGTGTACAATTTTGATTTGTATTTTGTTTAAATGGTTGTTTTACCCAAACGCTCTGGGAATGAATTTTGAAGAAGGTTAAGTATTTCTCCTTGTTGACCTATCACTTGTACTTACATTCTTGTTTAAGTGAAAGAGGGATAATCTTCTCTTCCTGCCTTAGGGGATGATCCATGCGCACAATCACATTTTGTTGTCCGAGGGACCACACAGCCTCCAGAGAGATGTTGTCCATTTTAGTGACTGTTATTGTGCCATTTGGGTTCTGAGCACGGTATTCCTTGGATGGATGCATCAGGACTTGCGAGGGGGAAAGAGATATCTGAGGAGCAGGCTTTCCCATAGCTGAGTAAATAACTGTAAGGAAACCTTCAGAGTCGGGATTGGACTGGAGTACAGCTCTTAATTCTGACACAGCTGAAGAAAAAAAAAAAAAAGAGAAACAAAATTAAATGTAAAAATGTGTCATGACAGATTTCCATGGTGTTAAAGACTGGTTCTCCCGAAAATTTTTATAGGAAGCCAAAGTATTGAAAATATATCCCTCTTAGATACCTCTCTTCACATTTTACAAAACCTCACAATTCCATCTCCGATACCTACTGACAGGCCCTCTAGTATTAGAGGAACAATTGGTTTCTCAACTTTTATTCAATCTTAAAATTACATCATCTAACCCCCCAGTACTTTAAATTTGTGGGAACATAATAAGGAAATACATATTATATTTTGTTAATTTGAAGGCTAAAAATACAAAACCAAACCCACTGCGGTGGAGTTCATTCCAACTCACAGTGACTCTTTAGGACAGCGTAGAACTGTCCCATAGGGCTCCCAAGGCTGTAATCTTTACAAAAGCAGACTACCACGTCTTTATTCCACAGAGTGGCTGGCTGGAGGGTTCAAACCACCAACGTTTGAACCACCAGCCTTTCAGTTAGCAGCCCAGGGATTTAACCATTGCCTCCAGGCTCCTTAATTTAAAGGTTGGAGGTCCTTATTCTCTTAGAGTCTTCACCTCTCCTCTTTCTCCTTTAGTGTCTCTTTTTCTTTTCTGCTCTTTCCCCAACTCTGCAGTGAGAAAATCCTGAATCTCTATGAATTTTACCCACTGATTAAAGCCAGTGTGATGTAATATAAGGAAGTTACAAAAGAGGACAAAGACCTAAATTTTGCCTAGTCCTACACTATGTGACAATAGGCAAGTCATAGAACCATCTCTGGCTTCCGTTCTTTCTTTGATACAGTGAAGAATTTGGCCCATATGACCGCTATTGGTCTTTCCGCCTCTCAAGTTCTTTCTCCAGACCTCATTCTTAAAAGACTACATCCCCATGGTTAGTCTCTCAGCAATTTGCCCCTCCAGAAAACACTTATATACTTAGAATATTAAGGCAGATTTGTCTTTCACGGCTGCCAAGTGGAAACACATTAAATAAACAACTGTAGCAGGCTTCGTCTTCCAATGTCACTTCATGGATAGTGATGAACGAGGAATTGGGCTCAATGTGCAGCCGATCTAGGTACGGTGGAAGAATATTTGTCCCGAGTCTACTGCTGTAAGTGGCAATATTTTGTGCTAAAGAGCCTTGGATCTTCTGCCAAGTAATTTGCAGAACATTTTCTGAAGTGGTCAAATTGCAGAACATAGTCACGTTTTTTCCCAATACAGCTGTCACATTATGTCTGTGCTTTAATCTGTAAACAGAATCTGGAAAAAAAAAACAGCTCATATTAAGTAAGAGAAATGTGCTTTCACAGTACTTTGAGCTTACTCATATTGTTTCTCTTTCTGGGTTAAAATTATCATTTACTTGCTTTTCTTCCCCACTAGAAAATGAAGTACTCTATATTCATTGCCACTGAATATTTAGCTTTTGAAAATGTTTATGGTATACACCAACTAATCAAGAAATATTTATTGAATGCATAAATTGAAACAAATTAATCGACATAAGACTATTATTGTTAGTAAAAAAAAATGCTCTTTAGTTAGTAGATTACAATTAAGAATATCATTAACTGATATAAACTAAGGAGTTGGTGATTATGGTCATGGTAGTAGGATAAATATAGGACACAAGAATTTAAAGATAAGAGCCAAGAATCATCCTGAGATCTCCTTCGAAAGGACTGATTTCCTCAAATGTCTAGGATAAGTGCCGTAAGGCTGGCGATGGCTTTGATACAGAGTGAGTGACTCACATATTTCAGAAGGCCACAACTTCTTAGTTGTTTGAGAAAAAAATTGTTAACAATTTTTCTTGATACCACATGGCAATGAAAAATGACCTCTGATTAGGTTACCTTCTAATAAGAATATAAAGTGAAATTCAAAATTTGTTCATTAAGTGTGTGTTTGTGTATACCTATATTCATTTATTCAAACTGTCACAATACACAAAACATAATTGAACAAAAATTAAAATTAAAACATATATTAAAAAATTTCCTTTCTAGATAGAGCAGTTTGCAGGAGGTCAACAATTCCACTAATAACAGCTAGAAAAGCTGACTGATCATATAACCATTTATTTAAAGGCATCAGAGAACTGCAAAACCAAAGACAACCAGAGGGAATGAAATTTAAGAGATGAGGGAGTCTTCAGAGGTGAGCTGAGGGTTGGCAGGCATATCTGGGGTTATTTGTCAATTCTCCATATGAGTTTTTTGGGCAGACAGTCAGTCTCTAAAATTTCATCTAGGTCATGTAAGCCCACACCTTGGGCTCAGAATATTTTCTGATAAGGAGGCTCGGAATTGGGCCTCTCTCTCCCTTCCAGTTGGTTCTTCTTGTTAGGGAAGCCTTCCTCCCTGTTCTGAGCTCAAAGTAACTTTCTCTGTCTCTTACACACAGGAGGCACCATATGTCACATGGCCAGCCCTACCATCTCCATGACCACAATAACACAGTAACATCAAAGAATGTACCCCATGGGGAACTGACCCCTTGATGTTTTATCATTAATCAGAAAATGCAGGATTGTAAAATTAATCTTGTAGCCTAGAGGGGAAGGAATATTCTTTTTAGATACACTGTGTGCACCTGAACAAAAGATGCCCACGTGGTAATATGGTGGCCAGGTCAGGTCATCTGAGCAAAGAGCCCTTCCTCTTACCCCTCCTTTGTCTTTCTCTTGCAGTTCAGCACATATACCCCTCCAGTTTATACTGTAAAACCTCCAGGTCCAAGGACCCCTTTATTTTCTTGCCCATGACGTATCAAGGGGTATGTGTGGAAGTGACCAAAAACTCTCACCCTTGTATGAAAGATTTTGGAAGACTCTAGCTCTTGATAAACCCTACTGCATTTATCATCATGATTATTGTAAGCCATGAAAGTCTGTGACCATGTCAGTGAGTAGTGTGATTATTCATTCTGATCCAAAGAGCCCTGCACTGTCTGGTTTATTTCACTCGGTACATTACAGGATTAAATGTTGAAATTTAAGGGCGAGATAAATCAGCAAAGATTTTTAAAGTCCTGAAGGGCTTAAGTGACTCAAGTGATGAAATGGAGAACTTTGTGGCACTTCAGATATGTCTACTTTCCCCCTCAAGGCATTAGCATTAGCTGAATTGCAAAACTTCACAGGGTGGGATAAATCAAATCCTGAGAAAAACAGAGGAATTTTGCCAGTCTCAACCTTCTTAGAAGATAAAAACCACTGTGATAGGGGGCCAAGTTACATAAAAGTTCTGGAAGAAGGGTGAAATCACAATGAAAAGCTGCTTGCACTTTTTTTCCTGGGGATGCTTGCTGATATCAGCACAGTTCAAGGTAAAAATTCAAGTTTTGCCTTCAGGAGAAAACTGTTGCTGGACAATAGAGAAATGAACAGAGTTTCGGGTGATTGCTTGGGCGAGAGTAACAAAATCAAGAACTTTTGAAAGCCCAGAGAGCTGGTCTCCCTCAAGACATTTACTAAATTCTGAGGCTGTAGCAGAGTGAGAGATGAAAGAACTAAGTCAAATCTCTATAAAGCTCAGAAGAAACCACAAGTCGTTTAGTGCTGACATGCAATTGACAGCTACAGAGGGTCAGTTAGAAAATATTTTGAATGAAAATACAACATATCAAAACATGTAATATGCAGCTAAAGAAGTGAATTAAAAGAAATATGTAACCTTAAATCCATACACAAGAAGAAAAAAAAAAGGCAGAAAATCGATGATCAAAACTTCCATATCAAGATGCCAGTAAAAGAGCAAGAAATCAAAAGTATAGAAAGTAAAAAAAAGAAAAGTAACAAAAATCAGAGCACAAATTATCAAAATAGAAGGCAAAAACAACACGAAAGTGTATTCTTTTACAGGAGGCGGGGCCGAGATGGCAGAGTAGCCAGATGTTTCTTGTGCTCCCACTTATATCAAATGCCAAAAAAAAAAAAGGGTGAATCGATAACATATGACAATCTAGGAGCCCTAAACATCAAAGGCAAAGTTGAGGAATCAGACTGAGTGGCAGGGGTAGGGAGAGATGGTTCAGAAGCAGCAAGGAGTTGCCAGACCTAATCTGGCAGGAACTGACACCCTGCAGGCCAGATCCACTCATGTGAGTGTGGTGAGGCAAGCAGTGGTGTTTGGGACTCATCTTCAACATTGGGAAAGATTGAGCAACCGAGAGTCCACTCACGCCTCCAGAATCAGTGAAAAGCAGTGCTCAGTGGGCAAAAGAAAGTACATGCATCTAACCTACCACACAGATCAAAAAATACCCCTTTGGAAAAAACCTGTCTCCCATTTACCTGCCCCCTTCTCCCTCTGTACTGGGTTTAAGTTGGTTTTGGAGGTTGCTGCATGTCCTGGGCCAGAAATCGGACCTGCCACACACTCTGAGCCATTTGCCCAGCCTTGAAGATGTAACAAATTAACTAACAGGAAAAAATAATCCGCTGGCTCCCCTTAGCCAGGAACTCTGGGCAGGCACAGGTCCCTTGCTTAGGCACAGGCAGGAGTGGTCCATCGACTTTGAATGCCTTTCACCCCTGCAGAGATCTGTGTGGGCCCATTTCAACAGCTGTGGCAAGTTTATGATATTTGACACCGCTCTGCCATTAAGCGGGTCCTCACCTACCCACATCAGGGGACTGAAGACTGGCAGCTCCACCCTAGCTACCTAGCCACCCAAGACAGAGGTCCAAGAATAGGCAGTGACTCCTAGTCCTCACAGCCAACAGTATTGGGTGCCCATACTCTGGCTGCAAAACCCACCCACCTATGTGCTCTAGGGAAGAGGGACACACTTTCCTCCCAGACACTCAGCACCAGGTATCAGCCCCCTGCATTGTTCAGCAGCACATGACCCCCTACTGTAGCCAGACCCTTGTACCTACACCAATCACCCCTGCCCCTCTAGGACTGTAGGTGAGAGCCTGCTCCACACACTTGTGACTGAATACCTGGACACCTGTGCTGAATCTGTACAAGAAAAGTGAACAGACTCCTGAGCTCACATACCTAGTAACAGCTCTAACCACCTGGTGACAGGATGTCACAGCTTCAAAGATACCAATAATCAAACTAGGTCACACAAGCAGCCTATTTGGGCATATTAAAGCAAGACAAAACAAGATGCCAGGACACAGTAAGCAAACATAAAATAAATAAAAACAATAACTTATTGATGGCTCAGAGACAACAGTCAATATCAAATCACATAAAAAGGCAGACCATGATGACTTTAGCAAACTTCTAAAACAAAGAATCAAGAAAACTTTCTGGATGAAGAGAACTTCCTGGAATTACCAGAGGTAGAATACAAAAGATTAATATGCAGAACTCTTCAAGAGATCAGGAAGGAAATCAGGCAAAAGCAGAGCAAGTCAAGGAATGCACAGACAAAGCAATAGAGAAACTTAAGAGGATAAGAGAAGAGCATAATGACAAATTTAATAGGCTGCAAGACTCCATAGAGAGACAGCAAAGAGAAATCCAGAAGTTAACAATAAAATTTCAGAATTAGACAAACTCAATAGAAAGTCATAGGAGAAGATTTGAGACAATGGAAACCAGAATTAGTGAGACTGAAGATAAAGCCCTTGACACCATCATACCTGAGGAAAAATCAGATAAAAGAATTCTTTAAAAATGAAGAAACCCTAAGAATCACGTGGAACTTTTTCAAGAAGACTAACCTATCAGTTGTTGGAGTACTAGAATGGGGGGGGGGGTAACAGAAAATACAGAGAGAATTGTTGAAGATTTGTTGGCAGAAAACTTCCCTGATATTGTGAAAGATGAGAAGATATCTCTCCAAAATGCTCATAGAACTCATACAAAATAGGCCCCAAAAGAAAGTCACCAAGACATATTATAATCGAACTTGCTGAACCAAAGATACACAGAGAATTTTAAGAGCAGCTAGGGATAAATAAAAAGCTTTCTACAAAGGAGAGTTGATAAGACTAAGCTCTGACAACTCAGCAGAAACCATGCAGGCAAAAAGGCAATGGGATGACATATACAAAGCCTTGAAGGACAAAAATTGCCAGCCAAGTATTATATGTCCACAAAAACTGTCTCTCAAATATGATGGTGAAATTAGGAAATTTCCAGATAAACAAAAATTTAGGGAATTTGCAAGAGCCAAACCAAATTTACAAGAAATACTAAAGGGAGTCCTCCGGTTAGAAAATCAATAACATCAGATAACAACCCAAGACCAGAACACAGGACAGATTAAACAGATAACAGCTCAGATAGGGAAATCCCAAAAATAAATCTAAGCTAAAACACTCAAAACAGGGAAACAGAGACATCATTATGTAAACTATGACAAAATTAAATAAAAAAAGAGGGACTAAAAAATGTAGCCATAGATCTTTCATATGGAGAGGAAGTCAAATCTATATAAAGAAATAAAAGATTAGTTTAAACTTAAGAAAATAGGGGTAAATATTAAGGTAGCCACAAAGGAAACTAATGATCCTACACATCAAAATAAAGAACAAGAAAAACGTAAAAAAAAGACTCAGCAAATACAAAATCAATAACAATGAAAAAGATAAAAAGCAAATACATAAAGAAAAGTGACTGAGCACAGAAAATGAACTGGAACAAAACAACTATCAACAACACACAAAAAAAAGACACCAAATGACAGCACTAAACTCATTAAAAAAAAAAAAAAATTTTTTTTTTTTTTTTTTTTACCTATCAATAATTAACCTGAATGTAAATGGACTAAATGCACCAATAAAGAGACAGAGTGGCAGAATGGATTAAAAAAAAAAAAAATCCATCTATATGCCTTAGACTTAAAGACACAAACAAACTAAAACTCAAAGGATGGAAAAAAATATATCAATCAAACAACAATTAAAAAAGAGCGAGAATAGAAATACTAATTTCTGACAAAATAGACTTCAAAGTAAAACCCACCACAAAGGATAAGGAAGGACACTGATTAAAAGGTCAATACACCAGGAGGACATAACCATATTAAATATTTACACACCACACAACAGGGCTCCATAATACATAAAACAAATTCTAACAGCATTGAAAAGAGAGAGAGAGACAGCTCCACAATAATAGTAGGAGACTTCAACACACCATTTTTGGGGAAGGACAGAGCATCCAGAAAGAAGCTCAATAAAGACATGGAAAATCTAAATGCCACAATCAACCAACCTGACCTCATAGACATATACAAAACAATCCACCCAACGGCAGCCAAGTATAGCTTCTTTTCCAATGCCCATAGAACATTCTCCAGAATGCACCACGTATTAGCCACAAAGCAAGACTTAAGAGAATCCAAAACACTGAAATATTACAAAGCATCTTTTCTGACCATAAAACCATAAAAGTAGAAACCAATAATGGAAAAAGCAAGGAAAAAAATCAAACACATAGAAACCGAACAACACCTTGCTCAGAAACTACTGGGTTATAGAAGAAATTAAGGACAGAATAAAGAAATTCACAGAATCAAATGAAAATAAAAACTTATCCTACAAGACCCTTTGGGACATAGCAAAAGCAGTGCTCAGAGGTCAATTTATAGGAATAAATATATACATCCAAAAACAAGAAATGGCCAAAATCAAAACATTAACTCTACAACTCGAACAAATAGAAAGAGAACAGCAAAAGAAGCCCACAGGCATCAGAAGAAAGCAAATAATAAAAATTAGAGCAGAATTAAATGAAATTGAGAATAGAAAAACAATTGAAAGTGTTAGCAAGACCAAAAAATGGTTCTATGAAAAGATCAACAAAATTGATAAACCATTGGCCAAACTGACAAAAGAAAAACAGGAGAGGAAACAAATAACCCAAATAAGAAATGAGATGGGTGATATCACAACAGACCTAAATGAGATTAAAAGAATCAGAATACTACAAAAAATTGTACTCTAACAAATTTGAAAACCTAGAGGAAATGGACAAATTTCTAGAAACTCACAACCTACCTAAACTAACACAAATATTGGTTTATCAGTTGTATCAAATGTACCACACACATGGAATACAAGATGTACAAAATAGGAGAAATAGTGTGCAGGATGGGGGTTATATGAGAAATCTCTGTATTTTATGCACAATTTCTTTGTAAGCCAAAATCTACTTTAAAATGTAAAATCTATTTTTTAAAAAATGACATTTACAATTGTGCCAAAAATTAAATACTTTGGATAAAATGAATAAAATACGTGCAGGGTCTATATGCAAAAAATGATGAAATTCTGATGAAAAGAAATCAAAGAAGGTCTAGATAAAAGGAGGGATATTCTATGTTCATGGATTGGAAGACTCAATATAGTTAGGATGCCATTTCTGCCCAACTTGATCTATAGATTCAAGGCCATCCAAATCAAAATCCAGCTAGCTATCTTATAGATATCAACAAACTGAATCAAAAGTTTATATGGAAAAGATCCAGAATAGCCAACACAATCCTTAAAAAGAAGAACAAAGTTGGAGGGATGATCCTGCCCCACTTCAAGACTTACCATAAAGCAACAGTAAAGCAGAAATACAGTAAAGTGCAAGATAGTATGATATGGGCAGAATAATAGGCGTATAGATTAATGGAACAGAATAGAGAGCCCAGAGATAGATCCACACACATAGAGTCAACTGATCTTTGACAAAGGTGCAAAGCAATTCAGTGGAGAAAGTATAAATAAGTAAATAAATAAAATGAGAAGACAAGCCACAGACTGGGATAAAAATATTTGCAAATCACATATCTAATATATTACTTGTACCCAAAATGTACAAAGAATTCTTAAAGCTCAACAATAAGAAAACCAAAACCCAACTTCAAAATGGGCAAAAGTCCTGAACAAGTACTTCACCAAAGAATATATAACCCACTGCCGTCGAGTCGATTCCAACTCGTAATATATATCTATATAAAGACTATATAGAGATGGCAAATAAAAATATGAAAAGATGCTCGAATTATTTTTCTTTAGGAAATTACAGATTAAAACAGCCATGAGATATCAACTCACACCTATTGGAATGGCTAAAATCCAAAAGAAAAAATGAGAATACCAAATGGTGATAGGGACCCAGAGCAACAAAAATTCTTATTTACTATTAAAAAAAAAAAATTACTATTAGTGGGAATAAAATATGGTACGGTCATTTATGCAGAAAGTGTGGTAGTTTCCTACAAAACTAAACTTAGACTTATCATACAATCCTACAAACATACAGTTGTGCTCCTAGGTATTTATCCAAATGAGTTGAAAACTTACATCTACACAAAAACCTGCACACGAAGGTTTATAGCAGCTTTATTCATAATTGCTAAAACTGGAAGGAGCCAAGATAGCCTACAATAGATGAATTGATAAACTAACTGTGGTGCATCCATACAATGGAATATTATTCAGTGATAAATATAAATAAACCATCAAGCCACAAAAAGACACGAATGAACCTTATGTGTATATTACTTGGTGAAAGAAGCCAGTCTGAAAAGGTAATGACTATGTAATTCCGATTATATGACATTCTGAAAATGGTGAAAAGATCACTGGCTGCCAGGGCTTTGGGGGTGGGAAAGACTGTTTGAATAGGTGAAGCAAGGGTAATTTTTAGGGCACTATTTTTTTTATGGATCCCTGGTGGTGCAGTGATTAAAGCACTCATCTGCTAACCAAAAGGTCAGCAGTCTGAACCTACCAGCAGCTCCATAGGAGAAAGATGTGGCAGTCTGCTTTCATAAAGATTTACAGCCTTGGAAACTCTATGGGGCTGTTCTACTCTGAGCCATAGGTTTGCTATGAGTTTGGAATTGACTCAAGGGCAATGGGTTTTGGTTTGGTATTCTTTTTAACACGGGAATGATGGATACATGACAATATTCATAGAACTTCACAGCACAAAGAGTGAACCATAATGTATGCAATTTTAACTATATATATGTATATACATATATATTTGTTGTTGTTAGGTGCCATCGAGTCGGTTCCAACTCATAGCGACCCTATGCACAACAGAACGAAACACTGCCTGGTCCTGAACCATCCTTACAATTGTTGTTATGCTTGAGCTCACTGTTGCAGCCACTGTGTCAATCCACCTCATTGAGGATCTTCCTCTTTTCCGCTGACCCTCTACTCTGCCAAGCATGATATCCTTCTCCAGGGATTGATCCCTCCTGACAACATGTCCAAAGTGTGTAAGATGCAGCCTCGCCATCCTTGCTTCTAAGGAGCATTCTGGTTGTACTTCTTCCAAGACAGATTTGTTCGTTCTTTTGGTATATTCATGGTATATTCAATATTCTTCACCAACACCACAATTCAAAGGCGTCATTTCTTCTTCGGTCTTCCTTATTCATTGTCCAGCTTTCACATGCCTATGATGTGATTGAAAATACCATGGCTTGGGTCAGGCACACCTTAGTCTTCAGGGTGATATCTTTGCTCTTCAACACTTTGAAGAGGTCCTTTGCAGCAGATTTGCCCAGTGCAATGCATCTTTTGATTTCTTGACTGCTGCTTCCATGGCTGTTGATTGTGGATCCAAGTAAAATGAAATCCTTGACAACTTCAATCTTTTCTCCATTTATCATGATGTTGCTCATTGGTCCAGTTGTGAGGATTTTGGTTTTCTTTATGTTGAGGTGTAATCCATACTGAAGGCTTTGGCCTTTGATCTTCATTAGTAAGTGCTTCAAGTCCCCTTCACTTTCACAGCAAGGTTGTATCATCTGCATAACGCAGGTTGTTAATGAGTCTTTCTCCAATCTTGATGCCCCATTCTTCTTCATATAGTCCAGCTTCTCATATTATTTGTTCAGCATACAGATTAAATAGGTATGGTGCAAGAACACAACCCTGATGCACACCTTTCCTGACTTTAAACCAATCAGCATCCCCTTGTTCTATCCAAACAATTATATATATATATATCATTTAGGAGGTCAGAGAATCCCAGGAATGACTGTAGATGGTGACAAGAGAATTTAACTGCGTTACGAATATATGAAACAACCTCAGCAAAGGAGGTATTGGGAAAAGCTACTGACGTAAGTAATTTTGAAAATGAGTAGAGTCTGTAAGACTAAAGGCAAAAGGAATTGTACATCAACACTGTACTCTAGCTGATAATGTTATTTTTCATGGGGATACAGATTAATAGTCCTGATACTGCTATACATGTATACAACCATACATAACCATACCCATTGCTGTTGAGTCAATTCCGACTCATAGGGACTCTATAGGACAGAGTAGAACTGCTCCATAAAGTTTCCAAGGAGTGCCTGGTGTATTCAAACTGCTGACCTTTTGGTTAGCAGCCATAGCACTTGACCAGGGTTTCCACATGTATACTAGAAGTGAACAATTAAGTAAATGAAAGGCAGATGGTAGGTGCCAGGTTTCTCACTGTTGGAGTGGGCGGCTACAGATAAGCAATAGGAGAGACTAAGATGATACATATTGTAATGGGTTAGAGATGCAGATATAATTATGAGCTCATGTTTAGCATACTAATACATCAGATGGTTGCACATAGAAATAATTACAGATATTTGAATATATTGTATATGCACAGGTGAGTATACGTACATATATTTCCTTGGTATGTAAGCGAGAGGGCATAGAAGCAATGAGACCCTGGTAGCAACAAGCACATTTAGTGCCCACATCTTTATTTCTAATACCATTCTCCAGTAAAGGAACTAGGGCTCCGTACTAAAATAGCTGATCCTAGGACTGGGGCAAGAAATATACAGATGAGCCTGGAGCATCTTGTTGTAGATGTAGAATATAAGGAGGAAGTGCTCAAAAACACAAAACCAAAAGACCCTACATTGACGAGGGTGTGTCAAAGGAATGGAGGAGCAACTGAAAGAGTTCCCGATAGGCAAAGCTAGAAAATTTTGAGAAACAAAATAAAATGGTATTGGATTTAAAGTGTAAAATTATAAAGTATAAGAAAAGTATGAAGTTACAAAGCATAAAGTAAATATTTATTAGGCTGTGGGTTTTTTTACTGATATCAATAAATGAACAAATAAATAAGTTGGGGAGAAGAACCTTCCTTGCATTAGAATTCCCAATAATTGTGCAGACACACTACCATCAAGTAGGGAGTGAATAAATCCTCACTCCCTAAGTGTGAACTATGCACAGTGACTTCCTTCCAGTGAGTCCAGTGTAGAAAGGGAGGTAAAAGAGGAATGTTACAGTGGGAAAACCTGACAAACGACCTCAGCTAGGTGGTCGAGGGCAATATCTACAGTTATAAATCACGTTGATAGTATGTGCCCTTGATACAACAGCATGAAAATGGCACTTTACCTCTGTGGTCGTCCTTCCCCAAACCCATAACCCCAGTCTAGTCATGAGAAAATACTACAAATGACATGAGACAAATTCCAATAGAGAGGCATCCTAGAAAATGCTTGACAAGTACTCCTCTAAAGTGTCGAGGTCATCAAAAAAAAAAAAAAAAAAGGGAAGTCTGAGAAACTGTCACAGCCAAGGGAGTCTAAGGAGATGTGGCGAATAAATGTCATGTGATGCCTGGGTGGGATCCTGGAACAGAAAAAGGACATTAGGCACGAATTAAGGAAATATGAGTAAATGACAGCATTTAATTAATAGTAATGTACTGATACTGGTTCATTAATTCTAATGAATGCAGCATACTAATCCAAGACATTAACAGTAGGAAAACTGGGTGAGGAGGTATATGCAAATATATATTAATATTTA
This sequence comes from Elephas maximus indicus, assembly GCF_024166365.1. Taxonomy (NCBI): domain Eukaryota; kingdom Metazoa; phylum Chordata; class Mammalia; order Proboscidea; family Elephantidae; genus Elephas; species Elephas maximus. The sequence goes on along the minus strand of NC_064819.1, from coordinate 899,178 downwards.
GATATTAATTAATATTTAAAATATATTATATTGATATTTCTGTAAATCTAAAACCATTCTAAAAGTAAACTTTATTTTTTAAGGAAATCAATTGCATTTCTATATATCTCCAATAAACAAGTAGAAAATCAATATTTTAACATACCATTTCTATATATCTCCAATAAACAAGTAGAAAATCAATATTTTAACATACCATTTACCAAAAAAAAAAAAATAGTGCACCAAAAAAAAGAAGAAAAAAAACCAGTTGCCATTGAGTTGATTCTGACTCATAACGACCCTACAGGACAGAAAAGAACTGCCCCATAGAGTTTCCAAGAAGCGATTGGTGGATTTGAACTGCTCACCTTTGGGTTAGCAGACGAGCTCTTAACCACTGTGCCACTGGGCCTCCACCCTCGTGCACACGCTTCCAAATAAAAGTAAAGAAATATCTGGGAATAAAATCTATTGAAAAAGGTGCAAGTCCTCGCTACTAAAATCTATAAACTAGACTTCAATAAATGGAATGATATCACCATAGTGATAGATATGAAAAAATATAAACATATCAATTCTCTCCAAGCTAATTTTCAGATCCAGTGCAAACTTAATTAAAATTCAAGCAGGTTTTTTTTTTTTTTTAATTTTTGGAAATTGACAAGCTGGTTCTAAATTTTATATAGAAATTCAAAAGTTAAAATAAAAATATACATAAACAAAGCAATGAACTAAAGACTTATCACCCAGATATAAAGTTAAAGTAATATAATGTGATATTGATTAACAAATAGGAAAATAGATAAATACAACAGAATAGAGAGTCAGAAACAGACCCACACATATATAGCCATCTGACACGTATGACAAATGGAATAAATACCTTAAAGCATTAGGAAAGGACGATTTTACAATAAATAATGCTGGATCAGTTGGGTACCCAAATAGAAAAAGTATGTATTGACGCCAATCTAAGAGACAACAACAACCTGAGACAAGAGACAAAAACAGAAACAGATGCAAGTTTCTTTAACCACCAAGAAGAGTCTCAAGCAAGCCAAACTTAAAATTAAAAGGAAAATACATGCAGGGATAGATTCATAAGAAATACTGCAGAAAAAAAAAAAAAAAAGATTTGCAAGGACTTTCATTTGCCTCCAGCTGGTATGTGGCTTCCAGCTCAGGCCGCTGGGGTATACTGTAGAAGCAATGCTGATTATCTTTCTTTCGTTCTCTGTTTTATATTAAAAGCAGTTTAAATTAAACTGCTTGCTAAATGCATACAACTTGGAGTGCTGCACGCTTGGCGCATAGAGCCAAACGCAATGCAGAAGTAAGTAGATTATGACTGGGAATCTATTTGGCATAGATTTCAACATTAGCGTTATGCATCTGAGAGAAAAAATAAAAGAACTTACCTAATCCTTGCACCCAGGTGAAAAGCATGAGGAGCTGGAGAATAAGATGGAGTGAAAGGCCCATGGAACTTGGTGACAAAATCTTCACCAACATTTGGAGTATTTCTTTTTCTAACTGAACTTCTCACAGAACTTCCCGCCTATATCTGTTACTCATTAACACTAAGTATACTAAAACTTTCTTCCTTATTATAAAACAGGTGTTAGCTGTACCACTAAATTGCTTAAACATTTGCCGGCTTCTCTGTCTGCCCAACCTCTAATTTGGTTTTGGTATTTAGGTCTATGAAGATATTTGTCATTAACATAGCTATCTCTTGTTCTACAGCTATCCCATGATTCATACAAAGGCTCTGAGAAGTTACCAGCTGGCTTGCAAAAAAAGGAACTAGTTCTTCTTCTGGGTGTGTTACCACCAATCCTTTCTGTCTATGCATATCTGTGCATATGATCGTCATCAGACTAGTTTATCCACAGTCAGAATAAGTGAAAAGACTGCTCGCCAGGAATATATGCTAAGTTTCTAAAAAATATTTTTCGTCATCTAAATCATAATAAATCACTCCCCCAAACAACTGGAGTAGGAAATTAAAGCTGACTTTCCTGAAAAATAATCAGTTTCAAATCAAATACTATTTACATATTAAAATAGAAAGAAACAGACATAGATCCATGCCTGCATCCTATAAACCCCTCTGCCCAATACTACTTTAAATACAGAGAAAGCATTCCTTGCCTGGTATAATTGATTGACTTTTTCCTCCTTTTCTCCCCCAATCTGGCTGCCTGCCTAAAACAAAATCAAAACCAAACACAGTGCCGTCGAGTCAATTCCGACTCATCGCGACCCTATAGGACAGAGTAGAACTGTCCCATAGAGTTTCCAAGGAGCGCCTGGTGGATTCGAACTGCCCACCCTTTGGTTAGCAGCCATAGCACTTAACCATTATGCCACCAGGGTTTCCACCTGCTTACTAGCATCATAATATCAGCTTCCCCAGAATACCTTCTTCCTGCTGGAAGCCTAAAATGCTGTGCTCGTTCACCATCAGTCCACAGCACACTTTCACTCAATCTATTTGAAAGGGAAGATTTTTTTCCCCCTCTACTCTTCTTATTGCTGTTTTAATGAGTACTGATTAAAGGGCTATACTTTCTACCTTACAGGTTAGAAGTGATCCTTATCTAGAACCTTCTAGAGCTACACTTAATTAGACAAATAGACCAGGAATGGGAGACTGAAGCCAGGGCTAGGACTTGGGGCAAATACCATCCTCAAAGAAGTGCACCTGGTTGTGGTTGCTCTAGAGTGAGATCAGTAGCTGGCTTTCAACCCTCACACACATGCATATACCTTCCCCCCACCCCAAACATATATACAGAATAATGTACACACAGAGAACACACTCACTTAATGTTCCAGGTAATGGACCTTTCCTTTCGTGTCACTCATAAATCCCCTATAAGAAATGATATTTCACTTTCATAACTTCTCCCCCAGGATCTGTCCAAGAGGAAGCAAAGGCCTCCTTAGCCATGGGTGGTCAGACATCCCCGACAATATTCATCTCTTTCCTACTGCTCTAGGTGTTGAAGCTCTTTCTTCTTCTTCCCTGCTTAAGGATCAACCTTCCCTCCATCTAAATTTCAGACCCTAAGCCCACCCTCTAAGCACAATATCTGTTTGAGAGCTGTTGCCTTGGTTAATGAGGGAGAGCAAAGGCAGTTCCAAAAAGGAAAAGTAACCAATGCTATGAATCCATCACCTCGGGTGTTGGGAGCCAATACCAATATAGAGGGAGGGCTCATTGTGAATAAAGTGGTTTTAAGAAAAGATGCCCAGCAGCATCTCACTTCTGAGTCATTGATTAGCACTGCTGCTGTGTTGGGGGAGGGGTGGGCATGAGATTCTATTGAGGGGAAAACCTAACCCTGACTCTTTGCTTGGGAGTAAGGAAGTTCTGACCACAAGTGTTATGGCTTTAAAGATTGACTAGAATCCCAGCAAAATGCCCTAATGGAAACCATGTCTAAAGAATTAAGGGAAGTGTGAAAATGATGTTCCATCAGATGGAGAAGATACATAGAGAGATAGAAGTCATAAAAAGGAACGAATAGAAATTCTGGAGTTAAAAATATAATAATTCAAACGAAAATTTCATTAGAGGGTCTCAACAACACATTTGAGTGGACAGAAGAATCTTCTAACTTACAGTTAAGTCAATTGAGATTTTCCAGTGAGAAGAACTGAAAGAAAAAAGAGTAAGGAAAAATGAATAGAATCTCATAGACCTGTGGTACACCATCAAACATACCAACACACACAAGGGAAAACCCAGAAGGAGAGATGAGAAAGGGGTACAAAGAACATATGAAGAAAGGATAGCTAAAGACTTCCAGATGACACGAAAAATATTAATCTACACATCTAAGATGCTCAGTGAACTCCAAGGAGGGTAAACTCAAAAGATCCATATCCAGATACATCATGACCAAACTGTCAAAAGGCAAAGGACAAAATCTTGAAAGCAGCAAGAGAAAGAAACAAATCATGTACAAGGGATTCCCAATCAGATTAATAGCTGACTTGCCATCAAAATCATGGAGGGCAGAAGGCAGTCAGATGACAGTTTCGAAGCACTGAAAGAAAAAAGCAAAAACTATCCACCAAGAATTCTATATCCAACAAAACTATCCTTTAAAAATGAAGGGAAGATTAAGACATTCCAGATAATAAAAGCAGAGAGTTTGTCCCTAACAGACCCACTCTGTAATAAATATTATGGGAGTCCATCGGGCTGAAATGAGAGGACACTGGACAGTAACTCAAATTCACATGAAGAAACAAAGAACACAGTAAAGATAGCTACATAGGTAAATAGAAAAGGCAGTATAAATGTATTTTTTGTTTGTAACTCCTGTTTGTTCCATCTGATTTAAAAGACACACAATGTGTAAAGATGCGATTTGTGACAATAAGAGCATAAGATGGGGGCAAAGGAATGCAAGGGTGATTTAATAAAGAGAAATCAATCAATGGGATACACCACATTAATAGAGCAAAGCGGGGGAAGCACATGATTATCTCAATAGATGCATAAAAAATATCTGGAAAAAAAAATCTGACACCCTCTCATGATAAAAAAAAAAAAAACTCAGCAAATAGGAATAAGAAGCAAACTTCTCAACATATAAAGGTTAGTTATGAAAAACCCACAGCTAACGTCACAGTTAGTGGTGAAAGACTGAAAGCTTTCTCCCTAAAATCAGGAACAAGGCAAGGATGCCCATTTTACCACTCTATTCAACACTGTACTGGAAATTCTAGCTCGAGCCATTTGGCAAGAAATAGAAAGAAAAGACATCTGATTTGGAAAAGGAGAAGCAAAACTAACTTTCCAGATGGCATGATCCCATGTATATAATATCATGAAGATTCCACAGAAGGTCACTAGAGCTTATAAGCGAATTCAGCAAGGTGCAAGGTCAAAAGTCAGTTTTGTTTCTAAACTCCCAACAAAATAAATAAAATTTTTAAAAAGATTGCTAATACCAAGTGTTGGCAAGATTGATGAGAGTTTAAATTGGTAAAATTGTTTTGGCAAATGTTTTGGCAGTGTCTATTACATTTATATTTTTACATATACTTTGACCCGACGAATCCACTCTAGGTATACACTTAAGAAAAATGAGTGAATATATCCACCAAAAGACATAAACAAACAGGCATAGACTCTTATTTGCAGTGGTCAATATTAAAAACAATTCAAATGTCCATCAACTGTAGAATTGGTGAATAAATTGTGGTAATATTCATACCCAAAACCCATCTGTTGGTTTGTCATACTGTGGTGGCTTGTGTGTTGCTATGATGTTGGAAGCTATGTCAACAGTATTTCAAACAGCGGCAGGGTCACCCATAGTGGACAGGCTTCAGTGGAGCTTCCTGGCTAAGGCAGACCAGAAAGAAAGGCTTGGCGATCTATTTTTGAAAATTAGCCAATGCAAACTTTATGAATCACAACAGAACATTGTGTGATATAGCGCTGGAAGATGAGCCTCCTAGACAGCAAACACTATACAAGAGCCGCAAGAATGGACTCAAACATACCAACAATCATGAAGATGGTGCAGGACTGGGAAACATTTCGTTCTTTATACATAAGGTTGTCATGAGTTGGAGCCAAATCATCAGCAACTAACAACAAATATTCATACAATTGAGTACTACACAGCAATAAAACAGAAAAAATCACTGCTACATATAATAACATGAATGAACCTCACAGACATAATAATGAATGAAAAAAGCCAGGCACAAGTGTATGGTTCCACTGATATGAAAGGCAAGAACAGACATAGTCAATGGTGATAGAAAGCAGAATAATGGCCATCCTGGGTGGTGTGGTGGTTAAGTGTTACAGCTGCTAACCAAAGAGTTGGCGGTTTGAATCTGCCAGGCTCTTCTTGGAAACTCTATGGGGCAGTTCTACTCTGTCCTGTAGGGTCGCTATGAGTCGGAATCAACTTGACGGCACTGGGTTTGGTTTTTTTTGGTTTGGGGAAAGGATATTTATTGGGAAGGAGCACAGGAACTATTCTGAGTTGCTGAAAACACTATCTTTTTTTGGATTGTGGCTTCATGAGTGGATAGAAATATACACCTAAAAATTGAATAGGAAATTTAGTACTTATGCGCTTTACTCCGTGTCTATCATCTGTCTCTCTATCTACCTTTCTACCTCTCTACCTGCCTACTTCTCTCTCTCTCTCTACGTGTGTGTGATAATTTATAATTTTCTTTATAAAAAGGTTTTCTTCTACATATTTCACTTTAGTAATACACTCTAACGGTCACACATGGGACGTCCTTGCAATCCAGAACCATTTAATTTTTGAGGTCTCTATTCTGTCTCTTATTTTCTCTCTTCTTAACGACATCTGCCTCAACTACCAGCTCTTTCTACCTTAGTTACCTACTTACCACGATGCTTGCTTTGTATCTTACTACCTGTCTCTTACCTGTTTATCAAGTCACCTGCCTATCAAGACTGAAGGTGCTGCCTCAATGCCCGCATCGGTAAACTATACAATGTCCTGAGTATTTCACAAAACCTTTGTATTTTTTTTCTTTGTATACGTAAGCATAGCTTGTCTACAGTTGCTAAGACATTCCCTTATTTGTGCCAACTTCCCATAATTTTCAGAAAAAAAGTTTATTATTTCCATTTATAAATAACTGACGTTACCTCTATTATGAAGCCCTGGTGGTGCACCAGTTAAGAGCAATTAGTGCTAAGCAAAAGGCTGGCAGTTCAAATCCACCAGCCACTCTGGAAACCCTATGGGGCAGTTCTGCTCTGTCATATAGGGTCGCTATGAGTTGGAATCAACTCCACAGCAACAGGTAACTTCTATTATTGTACCTACCACACTATTGATCACTATTGGTTTATGTACAGGCAAGCTACTTGGAGGAAGAAATCACTATTTTTCACTGTACCTTCAAGACTCTCATGTATATAAAAAAACTGCATTATATGTATATATTTTTATGTGTTATTATATATTATTATACATGATTTTTTTTTTTTTTTTTTTTGCCAGAGACCCCCGTTTCTTCACCAAACTCACCCATTAAACCAGTTCCTGCCTGTCTTACCAAGTCCAAATCCTGCTTCCTCTGGAAAGGCTTTCTTAATCATCTCAGCCAAAAGTGACCACGACCTTGCTTCTCCTCAATAGTCATAGCACATGGGCAATACCACTCATGAGTGCAATCAACTTGACCACTGCCAACAACACCACCCTAGTTTATCTAGGAAACTCACTTTTACTAGAATTCTGGGAAAGCGCTGTCTATTGGCTTGAATGCCACTGTTCCAAAGCTTAAAATTAACACAAATGATACAATTTCTGGAGGTTTCTTTTTCACCTTTTATTTATTTATTTTAATAAACGCACCACACAGCCTTAACGCTTCAAAACCTGCCTTAGGTATCCAAGGGCAATGTGCCCTGTTGCACCTTCTAGGACTGTATTTCACCAACCAATCAAGTCAGGAGTTACGAACCTGAAGCCAATGGGTGCAGAGCAGGGGCGGGGCATGTGGCAAGTAACTGTCGGTGAGGTTGCAGTTGGTCTTGACTGTTCTGGGGTGGATGGAATAGCTGATCTCCACTTCTCACACACCACAGAAGACTCCTCCCGAAGCTCTGAAAGGTGAGCCCTCCCCTGATTTCCCTTTCGGGAAATTGATGTCTCCACTGGCATCTTCTTCCTCAGCCTGCCTCTGAGAGGAACAAAGGCCCCCACAGTATTCCAACTACAGATTCAGCCATTTTCTTTTGGCTTTTCCGTCTTTCCTATGGCAGTCAGTCAATGATTTTCCCAAAGATCAACCTGACTCTCAGTTTGAATTTCTGTCCCTTAGCCCTTGCCCCTCTCCACTGTTGTTGTTAGTTAGATTCTGACCCACGACGACCTCATCTGTATCAGAGTAAACCCGTGCTCCAGAGAATTTGCAAGGCTATGACCATTTGGAAGCAGATCACCGGGCCTGTCTTCTGAGGCGTCTCTGAAGGGCTCGAACTGCCAACCTTTCAGCTATCAGTATAGCACTTAACCCTTGGTGCCACCCAGGAACCTGCCCCCTTCCATTACACTCCTTATATCCCAACTCTCCCCAAACTGTTCACCTGGCATAGACCAGGGGTCCAGACCAGGGGCGGGGCATGTGTTCTCCTTGGGTTAATGAGGCACTAAAAATTCAAGCCTCAAAGGAAGGCACACCGGTGCTGTGAGTCTCCTCAGGTGTAAGGAAGAAGGACTCTTTCCGAGTGAAGAGGCGTCAGGAAGGCAATAGGTCACCCACCAACCTCCCACCTTCAGAATCAGTGAGTAAGATGGGTGCTGCCATGTGTGGTAGGAGCTTTCACTGAGGAGGCACCCAACCCCAGTTGTTTATTCATAACAAACCACGAAGCGTGGAGGACTCCAGAGCTGTGCCTTCTTCTGAACACTTCTGTTACCCAATTCCTTCAAAATTTAGCCGTTAAAAAGGGAAAGAAAAAAAGATGTTCCCACTTTCAGGGACAGAGTGAATTCATGTGACTTTCCCTCTATGAGAAACCAAGAATTTTTCAAGACTGACACTAACTATTCAGGATGAATCTACATGTCATTTCTGAGAGGAGAGTCTTTAACTACCTCTCCATACAAAGGGAATTGAAATATTAGTTAAGTTACTGATAAATTAATTTAGAGGACCTTTTTTTATGTGTTCATTTCAAGATAAGCCAATTTTTTTTTTCCTTAATGAGACATAAAGATATCCAAAGCTTTCAGAAGTCAATTTAAGCTGGAGAAGCATTTTAATTGCTTTGAAAATGTGTTTATTCTCACTCTACTTCTTTACTCATCAAACAAACCTTTTAAAATATTAAGCTAGAGTAAAATTATCATGTATTTGCTAACTTAAAATGAGATTGCTTCTCAGGTGAAAGGTCCATTGGGAGAGTTTGGAGTAGAGATTGAGGAAGCCAAACTGAGTATCTGCTACATAGTCATAGCCAGAGAGTGAGACTCTGCTGCATTTGGTCATATATGTCATATTCAAGGATAGTCAGGATGGGATGATTTTATTTACTTATGAAAGAAATACTTATTAAAGTTTTCAAATAAGCAATTTTAGAAATGAGAAAAATTTTTCTGGAGATACGTACCTCTATTTTACTTTGGAAAACAATAGACTCTTTAACTCTACGAAACTCTGAAAGCATGTGGGAATGTGTAACTAAGAAGCAGAAAGTAGTTTCCCTTATTGGTCAAGCCTGTGTGCTCCAGGGCCCTTAGTCTTGGAGTAACACGGGGACAAGTTAAGAGGTGGCATTGATAATGTTTTCCTGAGTAGTTCGATGTTGACTAAGAGCAACTATCACCAGTCAATTAAAACGTCCTTCTTTAATGACAAGGACTTCCTGTAGAGCAAGCTTCTCAACCATGACTGCTTATTAGAATCCCTGGGAATTCTTTTTTTTTTAAATTCCCAGTGTCCACCTTGCACCCCAGACAATTCAACTAACCTCTGTGCGTGATGCCCAGGCATCAGTATTTTTTTTAAACTCCCCAAGTCATTCTAATGTGCAGCCATAGTTGAGAATCTCTGTCTTAGAGGCATGGCTCAACTCATTCTGTTCAATCTCCTAAATTATTATCAAGACCCCTAACCCTTGGTATGTTAAGGGAAGCTAAGGAATTTATAATCTCTTGGAGGGGGTGGGGAAGCATCCCCTGACATCGGGTAACTGGTCTGACATTTATGGCCAGTTCTCACTCCATGTTACCACAGGCCGGTGAGATGCTCACAGTTGGCCATGTTGCTCACCTATTAGTCATAAAAAATCTCGAAGAACATTACTGTCTTAGTTTCCTAGTCCTATAATAACAGAAATACCACAAGTGGGTGGCTTTAAAAAACGGAAATGTATTTTCCCACGGTTCAGAAGGCTAGAAGTCCAAATTCAAAGCATGACTCTAGAAGGAGGACCTTCCTTGTCTATTTCAGGTTCTAAGACCCATTGCTATTGAGTCAATTCCAAGTCATGGCGACCCCATGTGTTACAGAGTAGAATTGCTCCAGAGGGTTTTGTTGGCTGTAATCTTTATGGATGGGCAGTTCTATTCTGTCATACAGGGTTACTATGAGTCAGAATTGACTCAACGGCACACAACAACAATCTTTACAGAAATCTTTACAGAAATCCTTAACTTTCCTGGGTTCATAGGTGCATCAGCTTCATTGCCTGTCTTCCTCTTCCCCCTGTGTTTCTGTGTCTATTCTGATCTTTTTGCAACTCAGAAGTGATTAGGTTTAGGATCCTTGCTACACTGGTCTGACCTCCTTAACACTACAAAAGAAACGCCTCTATTTCCAAACAGGGTCATATTTACAGGTACAGTAGTTAGAAATTCAACATATATTTTTTTGGGGGGGGGCACAGTTCAATCCATAACAATCAACATCACGAAAGGTCAGTCTGAGATCATGATAAAGTGAGACACAAAACAAAGTCACCAGCAACCCATAAAATTCTTCCTTAGACCCTCTGCAAAATTACCCAGCCAAACCCCAGATTGTACAATGGCTCTTTCTAACACTCTCTTACTGAGACACTCACTGCTCCCTGTGGTAAGTGGTCTCCCTTACCTCCCAAAATAATAAGCCCAACTTGTCTACTACAGGTGTATTCCTTGCAGCCTTTGGCTGAAGGGCATTAACACCCTTTTCTCACAAAACCTGACTCAGAATATTAAAAAGAAGTTGGCTTCGAGACTACAAACTTAGTCATGTTGCCTTTGAATTGGATGGATCACCAAGGTTCCTAACCTTGGCAGCATATTAGAATTACCTGGAAAGCCCAGGCCGCACCTCAGACTGAATTAATCAGAATCTCAGTGTTTGTATTGCTCCCCAGGTGATGCTAAATAAAAAGAATAAATACAGGAAGAGAAATTTCACAGACCAGGAAATTATACAGATCAGAAAACTGAAGGCAACAGAGGTAAAGTAAGTTGCCCAGAATCTTTCACTCCACAAGCATCAGTCCACTGGGCTTTTATGCCCAGACGGTCTGACCACCGGGTCTGTACTTTTGCCTTGGAGCTAATATGATACAACCATTATAAGTGGCTTTTTGATGCTGGTAACATAATAACAGCATGGAAAATAAGAAAGTATAATTATATAAAGATGACTGCAGGTAATTTTTTTCTGCTTTTGACATGTTTGTTTATTTCAAAAGTGGTCATGGTAAACATTTCATTTTCTCTTTCAAAATTTCATTTGTATGATTAGAAAAGAGTACATAAAAATACAAAAATCTATATATTAGAAACTGAAAAAATAAATCGTTGGATTACAAGAGGAAATGTAATGATGACTAGTGGGTCGCTTAGTGAGGCAGACAGATGAGATGCCAGCAATGGACACTAGAAGTGTTGAGCCACTGCTATGAGAGGCAGAATCTATAAAAAGCCCCTGCTTGAAGTTTAAGACCCTTGATGTAAGTTTCCTGCCATGGTGTTATGGGTTGAATTACAAAAACCAAACCCATTGCTGTCGAGTTGATTCCAACTCATAGCAACCCTATAGGACAGAGTAGAACCATCCCATAAGTGGTTGGTGGATTCAAACTGCCGACCTTTTGGTTAGCAGCCATAGCTTGTCATCGCTCTTAACCACTGCATCACCAAGGCTCCATGGATTGAACTGAATTATGTCCCCCCAAAATAGCTGTTGTAAATCTAATCCCTATACCTGTCGTTATAATTTCATTTGGGAATGAGTTTTCTTTGTTATGTTAATGACGCCATATTAATGTAGGTTGTGCCTTAAATCTATCTCTTGAGTTAAAAAAGAGCCGATTAAGCAAACAAGCAAGCAAGCAGAGATGGGAGAAGATAGATGCCAGACCACATAAAGATCACCAAGAACAGAGGAACAGAAGCTGAAAAGAAACAAGGACCTTCCCCCAGAGCTGACAGAGAAAGAAAGCCTTTCCCAGGAGCCAGCTCCCTGATTTCGGGCTTCTACGGGGGTAGCCTCCTAACTGTGAGAAAATTAATTTCTGTTTAAAGCCATCCCCTTGTGGTATTTCTGTTAAAGCAGCGCTAGATAACTAAGACACCAGCAAGCAGGTGAGATTAACCAACTGTGGCTGTTATCTATTACTTCAAACCAAGATACATCGAGACCCTCTTCCAAGAAGTAACAGTGAGAACATGTAATGCCTCCATTGTTTAAGTCCTTTTGCTTTTAGTATATTTATTGCATTCTTGCTTGCTGTATAAATATATAAATGGAAAAACCTGGCCCATCAGTGTGCCAAGTGAGATAAAAGAAAGCAAGGATTGAATATTAGTATGGTCAATTAATTTCTGTCTGGATAAAACAATAAAAAAGATCAGACTGTTCGTCCTGTCCCCACTTTGCAACAGCTGCCAGAGCAAGCTTCCAGAGGCTCGGGTAAGCTGAGGGCAAACCGATCATTTGTCCATCTGCAGAGCTAAGTGACCTGCACAGGCTGTGGTCCCAATGACCGGTGACTGGTTAGATAAAGAATTCTTCTTTCAGACAGTTGGAGAGATGCAGGGTGGATCATAGCTGAATAGCAGTTGGCATTGTGAGTGAACACGGGGTGGCTCTGAGCAGTCTCTGTCTCTCGGGGTTGTGCCTTTTCCATTTTATTTTAATTGAAAGCAGCATAGAATGGGGAACAAACGCACTGCCACGAGATTGATTCTAACTCATGGTGACGCCATGTGTTGCAGAGTTGAACTGTGTGCCATAGGCTTTTCATGACTGTGACCTTTTGGAAGCAGGTTGACAGGCCTTTCTTCCAAGGCATCTCTGGATAGGTTAGAGCTGCTTCCATTTTGGTTAGTAGCCCAGTACTTAATCATTTGTGCTGACAGAAGGGGGAGGCATCCCTAATTTGAAAAGGCCCTAAGCTGCTATTAGAAATAAATGGGAAATCTTAGCCCCCCCATTCTTTTTTTAAGAAAAGCACCAAGAAGGCAAAAAAAAAAAGCCTTATGTCCCTTTAATCCTGTCTGTTTTTCAGAGATTAATAAGAAGCAGATTGAAGACTGACTATGAGGAACAATAGGATGGACATAGATGACATCGTTCATAAAACCACCAAGGTGAAAGAACGTGTCACAACACAGACGGACCATCTCAGGGGATGGTTTTTGATTAATCCTCAAGATCTTCCTGAAATTATTCTAATATTGTCTTTAATCTGTACAATTGGAGGTAAGTGCAACTCTTTTTTTCCTTTAATTTTTATTTTTTAAAGCTGTGTCTTGGAAAGCCGCTATATAGAATTAAGTAGCAACAAAAGGAAATGAGAATTTTTTTCCTAAATTCATACATTTTCCCCAAGATTTCCAATCAAATGAATCCAACAATAGTCTGTCCCTGAGAAGAAACAAATAGAATCTTATCTGGATGTGCTTCATCTCTGCTGGGTTCAAAGTTTTCACACTTTCTTATTTGTTAGGTCATGATCCGATTTAAAGGACTGGGACAATGGGTGAGAATAAGCAGAAAACCAAGGCCTGGGGAATTCTATCATTATGTCAGATATTGAAAACTATGTTAGATTCATATTTTAAAGTTAGATATTCCACTTCTTTTTTTCACTTGGACAAAGAATTTTCAAAGTGATATGGCTTTTGGGTAGTTGGATTACTTTTTAACCTACTTGGATTGGGTGTTCCATAGATTTTTGTCCAAATGGCAAATTATACGTACCTCTTAAGAGAAGAGAGCACTGCAGATCAAAAGAAAGCATGGTCCTTTTTGCACTTTCTTTGACATGATTAAGGATTATATTACAAAGAACAGAAACATTTAAGTTGAAGGAAATGTTGTGATATTGCTTATTGCATGTTGATACCAAAACCCACTGCCAACTCATAACGACCCTATAGGACATGGTGGAACTACCTCACAGGGTTTCCAAAGCTGTAAATCTTTATGGAAACAGACTGCCACATGTTTCTCCCACAGAGCGGCTGGTGGGTTTAAATCACCAACGTTTAGGGTTAGCAGCCGAGTGCTTCACCACTGCACCACCAGGATGCCTCTTACACCTTGATAACAATGATAAACGTTAGTGAAATAGTCATTATAGGCTTTCTAGCGTGTGATAGAGAACTAGATAACTAGTTTTTCTTATCAGGAAGATCATTACAGTTAGTTCCTCATTGTTATTTATTAACCTCTCATTGCAGAATTGCTAAAGGAACTAATCCCCAATCTATAGTTTATACAAAAACTGCTATAAATATTTCAGTATAGCAACCCAGGAGCCAATGACTGCTAGGAATATTTACTTTAAGAATCTAAGGAGAGTAGATACTTCACGGGAGAGGGGAAGCAGGAGCCTGGTGGATCAACATTTCCACTGATAGTGCATACATGACTGTGAGGAAGTGGTTCAATTACAGAATGACAGTAAGTGAACAGTGGAACAGTATCTCATGGTTATCAGTATTAAGGAATCATATCACATAAACCAAAAAAAAAAAAAAAAAACCTGTTGCCGTCGAGTTGATTCTGACGCATAGCAACCCTATAGGACAGAGTAGAACTGCCCCATAGGGTTTCCAAGAAGTGGCTAGTGGATTCAAACTGCCAACCTTTTAGTTAGCAGCCAAACACTTAACCACTGCACCACCAGGGCTCCATATCACATAAAAGGTTCTATAAATGTGATATTTCATTGCCTTTCAGTAATGACATATATATATATTTTTTGCAGCATTTTTGAACATGTATTTGAAAGACTTTCCAATTCCTCTTCCTGTAATATTGTTTTTATTTGGATGCAGTTTTGAAATATTAAGTTTTACATCATACCAGGTATGTATGTAAATGTAGATATTTTGCAGTATATCTAAGAGCTGGATAAATGTAACAGTGACTTAAGAAAATTTGCTAAAATACTCCTTCCTTCAGGGTAGGGTAGGGATAGAAAAACACTAAATAGACAATACATAAGTGGTAACTTTGGTGAAGGGTAAGACAGTACACAATACTGAGGAACCCACCACAACCTGTACAAGGCAAGGTCATGGAAGCTCCAAAGACATCTAAACTCCCTGAGGAAGTGAATTGCTGGGCTGAGGGCTGTGGGGACCATGGTCTCGGGAAACATCTAGCTCAATTGGCATAACATAGTTCATAAAGAAAATATTCCACAGTCTACTTTGGTGTGTAGCATCTGAGGTCTTAAAAGCTTGTGAGCAACCATCTAAGGTACTCCACTGGTCTCACCCCTTCGGGATAATGAAGAAAACCAAAGACACAAGAGAAAGATTAGTCCAAAGGACTAACGGACCACAACTACCATAGCCTTTACAAGACTTGAGTCCAGCACAACTATATGGTGCCCAGCTACTACCATTGACTGCTTTGACAGGGATCACAGTAGAGGGTCCCAGACAGAGATGGAGAAAAATGTAAAACAAAATCCTAACTTACAAAAAAGACCAGACTTACTGGCCTGACAGAGAGTGAAGAAACCCTGAGGGTATGGTACCTGGACACTGTTTTAGCTTAGTAATGAAGTCACTCCTGAGATTTACCCATCAGCTAAAGATTAAACAGGCCCATAGAACAAAACAAGACTAAATGGGCACACCAGCCTAGAAGCCAGGAGGGGACAGGAAAGGTGGTAAAGGGGGACCCAAGGTTGAGAAGGGGAGAGTGTTGACATGTCGTGGAGTTGATAACCAATGTCACAAAACAATATTTGTACTAATTGTTTAATGAGAAGCTAGTTTGTTCTGTAAACCTTCATCTAAAGTACAAAAAAAAAACCCTCCCTCAAAGTTCTGCCAGTCGATAGATGTGGATGGCATCAGATCAGTTGTGTAGGAAAAGGAACAAGGCTTGAAAGACCTGTAATCTGGCTAAACATAGTCAAAAGAGAGTCTAGGTCTGAAACTTGGCAGGCAGTCGAAATGAGTACACAGATAACTACAAAGAGTCTGCATGGCCAATGAGTGTTTAAGTAGAATTCTAAAGGTCAGGGAAGGAACGGGCTAATAAAATAGGAGCCCAAGGAGACTTTGGGCTACTGGTACCAGACTCTAGCAGCAAAAAATTTGATATTGAACCCATCTATTGCCTCAATTAGAAATGTTTCATAGGTTTCCCATTAGAAGAGAGGCCAGTCTTTAATTCTTCCTGGTTTAGAATATACCAAGAAAAATAAGCTGAACCTCTTTCCTGGAGCAGGGAGTGAGGAGAAAAATGAACAACAGGTATAGTCAAGGCAGCTACAGTACTACAGAGTAGTTGGAATCAGGTAGGGAGAGAGAATACTTATGATAAGGGATGTGGAATATACTATTGACACACTGAATAGCCCTCTAGCCTAGAGGTTGGCAAACCCTTCTCTCTAAAAGGTCATATGGTAAGTATTTTAGACCATGAAGGGCATATGATCTGTCATAACTACCCAACTCTGCCATCAGAATGCAAAAGCAGCCAATACAGAATAGCCCAATACAGAAATGAATGGGTATGACTGTGTGCCAATAAAACATAATTTACAAAAATAGGCATTGGGCCAGATTTGCCTATGGGCTACAATTTGTTGACCCCTGATAAGGAGCCCTGGTGGTAGAATGGTAAAGCACTTGGCTGCTCACTGAAAGATGGACAGTTCAAAACCACCCAGCAGCCCCACGGGAGAAAGACCTGGTGATCTGCTTCTGGCCCAGTGGTTAAGCTCTCAGCTGCTAACCAAAAGGTCAGTGGTTTGAACCCTCAGCCACTCTGTGGAAGGAAGATGTGGCAGTCTGTTTCTGTAATGATTTGCAGCCTTAGGAACCCTGTGGGTAGTTCTGATCTATCCTATAGGGTCACTGTGAATTGGAATTGACACTATAGAAATGGGTTTTTTGGTTTTGGGCTCTAATCAATCAGAGTGTGAATGAGGAGTCTGAAAATGATTGATTTTTCCAAACAAATTCAGTTAGTCATGTTAAATATGTATATATAGAGAGAGTACATATCATGTGAGAACCAGAAATGGATTACCACTTCACTTGTCTGTCATAAACAGGTATTATAACCCCAAGATTTTGACACAAATGCAAATTTAAGTACTTCTATGAACTTAACTTTATCTATTTGTCAGAACTCTTTAAAGGAAGAGACAGTCTCTCAAGAACTCTAAAAAGCCTGAGATTTCACCCTACTTACATGCTAATAAGTTAGCCTGCCACAGTTTCATGGATGCTGGGAGAACACACAGGACTCCTGAGTCAGAGATCGAGGACTTTATTACTCACAGTAGCACCACAGTATCAGTATTATCTTTTCCAGTTCCTCTAACTCTAGCTTTCACAGGGAGAAGCAAAGAGGGACAGGTAAAACCTGTATACAGTGGGTTGCATTACTGGAGGAGAAACCCGAGCTTAGAGAACCCAAATCTTTGCAATGGGTAGGAAGCTCGTTTGCCCTCTTGCTCCAGAGGAAGACACTAAATAGGATTTAAAAGTATTGTCAAATAAGTATTTCATGATAAACTTGGTTACTTTGTTCATTAATGAACTGCATAACTTTCCAATCTGTATCACTGTCATTCTTCCACACTCATCTTCTACATAAGCCAAGACTAATTATTTCTACTTTCTGAAATTTAATATGGTTGTCTTGGTCATCTGGAGCTGCTGTAACAGAAATACCACAAGTGGATGACTTTAACAAAGAGAAATTTATTTCCTCACAGTAAAGTAGGCTAAAAGTTCAGATTCAGGGCATAGGCTCCAGGGGAAGGCTTTCTTTCTCTGTTGGCTCTGGAGGAAGGTTCTTGTTCTCAATCTTCCCCTGGTCAAGGAGCTTCTCAGGAGCAGGGACCCTGGGTCCAAAGGAGGTGCTCTGCTCCTGGTGCTGCTCGCTTGGTGGTATGAGGTCCCCCTGTCCCTCTGCTCGCTTCTTTCCTTTATATCTCAAGAGATCGCCTCAAGACACAATCCAGTCTTGTAGATTGAGTCCTGCCTCACTGACACAACTGCCACCCATTCTCTCTCATTCACATCATAGAGGCAGGCTTTACAACATATAGAAAAATCGCACAGTTCTGGGAATCATGGCCCAACCCAATTGATACACACTTTTGGGGGGGACATAATTCAATCCATGAAAATGGTCATTTGCTCCTTTGTGATTTTGTGCAAGATACGCCATCTACCTGAAATCTTTCTTTCTCTCATATGCCTGAAAATCTCCTACAGAGCCTCAACTACCCGTGTTAATTTACTTCCTTTACCCATTTAAAAAATAAAATAAAATGGGCACAGGGTTATGTAGTAGCTTTCCTCTGTAATTGGAAATAATCTGAAATGGGATTATGAAAATCCAGCAGAGTTAAGACTTTAGCATTTATCAGGTTGTGATGTATCTGGTGTTTAATTAAAACTCTTTCTTGCTTGCTAGAGATAGGAGTGCCTGGCATGTATTCTATGCTTGTAAGAGCGATGGAGGGATGCATAAATGAGAAAATGACTTATTTTTACAATTCTTAGATCCAAGCTTATGCAGATGCCATTCAATGGATGAGTCCAAAATTGTTTTTTGGTATATTTACACCAATAATTATCTTTAATGTTGCATTTGACATGGACATATACATGCTCCACAAGTTAATCTGGCAGGTAAGGAATATTCCTTTTCCATAAAATCATTCATTCATGAACTAGCCCATGTTATCTATGTTCAGATTTTTAAGTGTTTTGCCCCAAAATAGAAAAAGAAAGGGGAAATTACAGGGTAGAGAGTAGTAAACTGAGCTTTATTTTTTAGTGAATCAATAGTGTCTTGGCAATTGGCTAGCATATTGGAGACCCAGGAAAAAATTATTGAGGAAAAAAGTAATTTCGAAAATCTGATAGAACTTGATGCTGTTACCGGAGAAGATGCCTCGGTTCTTGTCTTCGGTGTAGGAAAGAATTCAAATGCTGAGACAGATACTGCCAGGCAAGCAGAGTAGCGAAAGCACACTTGACTAGGGAGTGTCAAGTGGGCTACTCAGAGAGAGAGTCTGAGAGTCCCCACGCAGTCTACAGTTGTTTTCTTAGAGCTTCATACCCTTTTCTCCTACCTCCCCCTTCTTTTTCTCACACATCCTTCCCTTCTATGGGCTGGAACGCTTTGATGGCGGCTTAACGTTTAACTGTCAATTCAGGGACCCCTGTGGGGACTATTTCCTCTTTCTCAAGTGCAAGCTCTCCCCCTCCCCCTTACATCATACATTTCCTTTCTTTCTTTCCTGCGTGCAAGCTCTCCCCCTTACAATGCCAGTTTTACTTTATGACCTGAGATCCCACCAGAGATCCATTTTGAAGTATATTAGGTCCAGTAAAAGGAAACTGATGGGTAAATTTATTTTTTAAATACCCATCTTCTGAAGTTTCCCACATCCTCATGTAAAAAAAAACCAAAGCAGAGAGAGAACTCAGAGAAACAGCTATAACCCTGATTCACAAATTCTAAGGAATTTTTCAGTCATGTAAGATTTGGACCATCTCAAGGAGATACCCTGAGAAAAAACACCCCAGCTCTTAAGCAGAGTATACATTTCTTTTGAAGTACTGTAATCAAGAGTTCTGCAAATATAAGGCCATTACCTAAACTACGTTGTTGTTGTTAGGTGCCATTGAGTCATTTTGACTCACAGTAATCCTGTGTAACTGAGAGAACTGCCCCATATGGTTTCCTCGGCTGTAATCTTCATGGAAGCAGATCTCCAGATCTCAATCCTGTGGAGTCACTGGGTGGATTCGAACTACCAACCTCTCAGTTAGCAGCCAAGCACTTAAACATTGCAAAACATACTAGGATGATTTACACTTTAAACAGAGTCGAGGCAATTGGAGCTCAGACAAATCATAAAAGGGTGAGATTGAAAGGAAGAGAGATATACAAGTGATCTGAGCTGGCTCAGGGGGTCTCTGCAAGGCATCTCCCGCATCTCTGCTCACGTGGTGGATCAGCTGGCAGGCGGATGATGGAGTTGGCCTCGCTCAGGTGTCTGCTGGTTGGTACTGTTAGTGCTGGCATTGGTCATGGCAATGAGGGGCTGCTGGGACACATATACCCCATCATCTAGCAGGCTATTCCAGGCTTCTTCGTATGGAGGTTGCAGATTCCCAAACAGCAGCAGGAGAGGGCAAGGCTCAATTTACCAGTGCTTTTTTGTGGCTACTTGCATCACATTTACTTACTATTGCTCCTTTTGGCCAAAGCAAATCATGTAGTTAAACCCAAAGTCAGCGTGGTGACGGAACACCCAATGGGAGAAGAATACTACAGCCACTTTTGCAATAAACATACCATGCGATTTATCTGGTGGAAGAACAAGGATTTGGGCCTCCTGACTCTCAATCCTCATGACTATGCGTTCCTTTCAACAGAAGTTAGTTATACAGTTCTGCTGATCACCAAAACTTTAAACTGAGAGCTCAGCCACCCCAGCGTTACTGATCTAAGGGACCATGTTGTTTCTTTCACCACCCTGATGCTGCCTCAGTCTTTATCCATCAAAGACTCCCTTTCAGTGGTACCTGGCCTCTGAACCATACATACACACTGTCATTGTTACAGATGTGTGATTAAGTAACTTAAACAAAATCACTTTATGTTGGTACCCAAGCCTCCTGAATTAGAGTCCTGTGCTCAGTCTCCACACCCACCCAGTGTTACTGTCCCTGTACAAATGAAAGAGCAAAACGATTAGAAAGAAGAAAGCTTTAAAGCATTTTAGTTCTTCTGAATTCTTAGAGGTGCCTTCAGACACAATCACCACATTTTCCAAAGTCCATTTGGGAATGAAATTTTGCTAAACATCTACCATAGGTAGAAGAAGAGTTAGCAAGTGTAAGGCAATGGTGGAAAGGCAGAAGGCCAGGTTCTCATTCTAGAATAAAAGGAATCTCTCTTTGTACTTTTTCTATAGTTCTCTGACATTTCCATTTTTTTTCTATTGTTTTATCTCCTTTTTCCTCTTTTATAACCTCTTTCTAAACTTTCTGTTCTCTTTTCTGTATTAATCTGATATGTCTCATTTCCTATCCATAGTTAAAACTGTACAGTAAATTCTTCCAGCACAACTAGATGGTGCCCGGTTACCACCACTGACTGCTCTTACAGGGATCACAATAAAGGGCCCTGGACAGAGCTGGAGAAAAAAGTAGAACAAAACTCAAACTCACAAAAAAAAGACTAGACTTACTGGTCTGACAGAGACTGGAGAAACCTAGAGACTATGGCCATCAGACACCCTTTTAACTCAGTACTGAAGTCACTCATGAGGTTCACCCTTCACTCAAAGATTAGACAGGCCCATGAAACAATAATACATGTAGCTCAACCATGTATATGAGACTTAATAGGCACACCAGCCCAGGGGCAAGGACGAGAAGGCAGGAATGGACAGGAAAGCTGGATGAATGGAAGTGGGAAACCCAAGGTCGAGAAGGGGAGAGTGTTCACATGTCACAGGATTGGCAACCAATATCACAAAACAATATGTGTATTAACTGTTTAATGAGAAGCTAATTTGTTCTATAAACCTTCATAGAAAGCACAATAAAAAAAAAATTCAAAGTCATTTCCTGATTAAAAACTCTCAGCAAAATAGAAATAGAGATGAAATTCCTCACATAATTAAGGCATATATGCCAAACCAACAGCCAACATTATTCTCAGTGGAGAGACTGAGAGCCTTCGCCTTGACAATGGGAATGAGACAAGGATGCCCATTGTCACAACTCTTATTCAATATTTTACTAGAAGTCCTAGCCAGAGCAATAATGCAAGAAAGAGAAACAAAGAGTATCCAAACTGGAGAAGAAGAAATAAAACTATTACTACTTGCAAATGACATGATTCTTGATGTTATGTGCTGACCAGTCAAATGAAACACTGCCGGGTCCCACCCCATCCCCACAATCATTATTATGCTTAAACCCATTATTGCAGCCACTGTGTCAATCCACCTCCTTAAGGATCTTTCTCTTTTTTGGTGACCCTCTACTTTACCAAGGACGATGTCCGTCTCCAGGGGCTGATCCCTCCTGATAACGTGTTCAAAGTATGTGAGATGTAGTCTTGCCATCCTTGCTTCTGAGAAGCATTCTGGCCTTACTTCTTCCAAGACAGATTAATTCATTTTTTTGGCAGTTCATGATATATTCAATATTCTCCTCCAACACCACAATTTAAAGGCAAAAATTCTTCAGTCTTCCTTATTCATCATTCAGCTTTCATATGCATATGAGGCAATTGAAAACACCTGGCTTGGGTCAGGCACACCTTAGTCTTCAAGGTGACATCTTTGCTTTTCAACACTTTAAAGAGGTCTTTTGCAGCAGATTCGCCCAATGCAATGCGTTGTTTGATTTCTTGACTGCCGCTTCCATGAGTGTTGTGGATCCAAGCAAAATAAAATCCTTGACAATTTCAATCTTTTCTCCATTCATCATGATGTTGCTTATTGGCCCAGATGTGAGGATTTTTGTTTTCTTTATGTTGAGGTGTAATCTACACTGAAGGCTGTAGTCTTTGATCTTCATCAGTAAGTGCTTCAAGTCCTCCTCACTTTCACCAAGCAAGGTTGTGTCATCTGCATATTGCAGGTTGTTAATGAGTCTTCCTGCAATCTTGATGCCCCATTCTTCTTCATATAGTTCAGCTTCTCAGGTTATTTGCTCAACATACAGACTGAATAGGTATGGTGAAAGGATACAACCCTGAAGCACACCTTTCCTGACTTTAAACCACACAGTATCCTCTTGTTCTTTTCGAATGACTGCCTCTTGATCCATGTACAGTTTCTCAAGAGCACAATTAAGTGTTCTGAAATTCCCATTCTTCACAATGTTGTCCATAATTTGTTATGATCCACACAGTTGAGTGCCTTTGCATAGTCAATAAAAGACAAGTAAACATCTTTCTGGTATTGCCTGCTTTCAGCCAAGATCCATCTGACATCAGCAATGATATCCCTGGTTCCACATCCTCTTCTGAATCCAGCTTGAACCTCTGGCAGTTCCCTGTCAATGTACTGCTGCAGCCCGCCCTTGAATGATCTTCAGCAAAATTTTACTTGCATGTGATATTGTTCGATAATTTCCACATTCTGTTGGATTACCTTTCTTGGGAATAGGCATAAATATGGACCTTTTTCAGTCAGTTGGCCAGGTAGCTGTCTTCCAAATTTCTTGGCGTAAACAAGTGAGCACTTGCAGTGCTGAATCTGTTTGTTGAAACATCTCAATTGGTATTCCGTCAATTCCTGGAGCCTTGTTCTTTGCCAATGCCTTCAGTGCAGCTTGGACTTCTTCATTCAGTACCATCATTTCCTGATCATACGCTACCTCCTGAGAGTGTTGAATGTCCAACCAATTCTTTTTGGTATAGTGACTCTGTGTATTCCTTCCATCTTCTTTTGATGCTTCCTGCATTGTTTAATATTTTCCCAGTAGACTCCTTCAATAGTGCAGCTTGAGGCTTGAATTTTTCTTCACTTCTCTCAGCTTGAGAAATGCTGAGTGTGTTCTTCCCTTTTGGTTTTCCATCTCCAGGTCTTTGCACATGTCGTTATAATACTTTGCTTTGTCTTCTCGAACTGCCCTTTGAAATCTTCTGTTCAACTCTTTTACTTCATCATTTCTTCCTTTTGCTTTAGCTACTCGATGTTCAAGAGCAAGTTTCAGAGTTTCTTCTGACATCCATATTGGTGTTTTCTTTCTTTCCTGTCTTTTAAATGACCTCTTGCTTTCTTTGTGTATGATGTCCTGCCATAACTTGTCTGATCATTAGTGTCCAATGCCTCAAATCTATTCTTGAGATGGTCTCTAAATTCCGGTGGGATATACTCAAGGTCATACTTTGGCTCTAGTGGGCTTGTTCTAATTTTCTTCAGTTTCGATTTGAACTTACATATGAACGATTGATGGTCTGTTCTGCAGTTGGCCCCTGGCTTTGTTCTAACTGTGGATATTGAGGTTTTTTCCATTGTCTCTTTCCACAGATGTAGTGAGTTAGATTCCTGTTTATTCCATCTGGCCAGGTCCACATGTATAGTTGCCTTTTATGTTGGCCTCGTTTCTATCACCAAGGCCATATTTTCCAACTACCAATCTTTCTTCTTTATTTCCAACTTTCCCATTCCAATCACCAGTAAATCAAAGCACCCTGATTGCACATTCAATCAATTTCAGACTGGAGAAGTTGGTAAAAATATTGAATTTCTTCATCTTTGGCCTTAGTGGTTGGTGCGTATATTTGAATAATACTAATAGTCTTATTAACTGGTCTTTCTTATAAACCCAAAAAACTAAACCCAGTGCCATCGAGTCAGTTCCGATTCATAGCCACCTTATAGGACAGAGTAGAACTGCGCCATAGAGTTTCCAAGGAGTGCCTGGTGGATTTGAACTGCTGACCCTTTGGTTAGCAGCTGTAGCACTTAACTGCTATGCCACCAGGGTTTCTGTCTTCCTTATAGGCATATGGATATTATCCTATCACTGACAGCATTGTACTTCAGGATAGATATTGAAATATTCTTTTCGATGATGAATGCAACACCATTCCTCTTCAAATTGTCATTCCCAGCATAGTAGACCATAGGATTGTCCAATTTGAAATGGCCAATATCAGCCCATTTCAGCTCAGTAATGCCTAGGATTTTGATGTTTATGCGTTCAATTTCATTTTTGAGAATTTCCAATTTTCCTAGATTCATCCTTCTTATAGTCCATGTTCTGATTATTAATGGATGTTTGCAGATGTTTTTCCTCATTTTGAGTCACGCCACATCAGCAAATGAAGGTCCCAAAATCTTGACTCCATCCATGTTGTTAGGGTCTACTCTACTTTGAGGAGGCAGCTCTTCCCCAGTTGTCTTTTGAGTGCCTTCCAACCTGATGGGCTCATCTTCCAGTACTATATCAGATGATGTTCTGCTGCTATTCATAAAGTTTTCACTGGCTAATTCTTTTCAGAAGTAGACTGCTGGGTCTTTCTTCCTAGTGAGTCTTAGTCTGGAAGCTCAGTTGAAACCTGACCACCATGGGTGACCCTGCTGGTATTTGAATACCAGTGGCATAGCTTCCAACATCACAGCAACATGCAAGCCCCCACAGTACGACAAGCAAACAGACATGATCCTATACATAGAAAATCCAAGAGATTCCACAAGAAAGCTACTAGATCTAATAGAAATATTCAGCAAATACAAGATCAGGGTACCAGATTAACACACCAAAGTCAGTTGGCTTCCTCTGCATTAACAAGAAGAGCTCTGAAAGGGAAATCAAGAAAATAATACCATTTACTATAGTCCCCAAAGGAATAAAATACCTAGGAATAAATGTAACCAGAATGTAAAAGACTTGTATGAGGAAAACTATAAAATACTACTGAAAAAGCTAAAGGAGATCTACATACATGAAACAGAAGACTCAACATTGTGAAAATGTCAATACTACTCAAAACAATCTATAGATATACGGCACTCCCAATCTAAATCCCAACAACATTCTTTAATGAAATGGAAAAACTAATCACTGACTTTATATGGAAAGGAAGAGGTTCCAAATAGTAAAAGTCATATTGAAGAAGAAGAACAAGGTATAAGGTCTCACACTTCCCAATCTTAAAACTTAGTATACAGCCACAGTAATCAAAACAGCCTGGTACTGGTTCAATGACAGACACATAAACCAATGGAATAGAATTGAGAAACCTGAAGTAAATCCATCCATTTATGGGCAGCTGATCTTTGACAAGGTGTCAGAGTCCATTCAATGGGGAGGGAACACTATCTTTAACAAATAGTGTTGGAAAAACTGGATATCCATTTGCAGAAAAATGAAACAGGATCCATACCTCACATCGTACACAAAAACTAACTGAAAATGGATCACCACCCACCATTCTGACCAGGGACACAAAAGAAGGTCCCGAACAGAAAGGAAGAAAAATGTAGAACAAAACTCAAATTCCTAAAAAAAAGGCTGGACTTACTGGACTGATGGAAACCCTGGTGGTGTAATGGTTAAGTGCTATGGCTGCTAACCAAAGGGTCCGCAGTTGGAATCCACCAGGGGCTCCTTGGAAACTCTATGGGGCAGTTCAACTCTGTCCTATAGGGTTGCTATGAGTCGAAATCAACTGGAGGGCACTGGGTTTGGTTTTACCGGACTGATAGACTAGAGGAACCCCTGAGACTACTGCACCAACATACTCCTTGGACTTGAAACTGAAGCCACTCCCAGTTGTTACCTTTCGTCCAAATTATAGATTGGCTTATAAAGTAAACAGTATCACCCATGAGGGGAGAAACCAAAAAAATCCAGTGCCCTCGAGTTAATTCGGACTCATAGCAACCCTATGGGACAGAGTTGAACTGCCCCATAGAGTTTCCAAGGAGGCCTGGCGGATTCGAACTGCCGGCCCTTTGGTTAGTGGATGTAGCACTTAACCACTACACCACCAGGGTTTCCATGATGGGAGAGGAAGGACTATATACAGTAAATTTTCGTTATTCACAGTAGTTACGGTCTATAAAGTCTCCACGAACCCTGAATTAGTACTGAACCTTTGCTCATGGAGGAAATACAGCGTTAGGTTCCTGCAAGCCTCTGATCACATTTTCATTACTGATCAATACATGACCTTGTTTTATGTGTGTTTCTGTGGAAAAACACCTTATTTAATAGATACTATTGCTTTTTTTTTTTTTTTTATTGCTTCTCATTGGTTCAATAGCATTGTACTCGTGGCCAACGGCACTATAACTCACGCCTCAAGGAAGTTTATCTAACACGTGTTTTTTCTCTGTAAGGCACATCACAGCCTTCTTCTGCTTAGGAACACTAGACAGCGCTTCAGTTTATACTCGGGGGCTATTTTAAACAACAAAATCATTAACAAAAAGCACAAAAATGCAAAAAAAAACCCCTGTATTTTTATGCAAATAATGTGTGCCTTCTACAATCCTTCGCCAATCACGTTCCCCGTCCCCCTGCCAGATATTTTCCTAAGTGCACGATGCTGATTTTTTTTTTTTTACACCAAAATGTAAAAAAATTGGCATAGCATCACTTAAGAAAATACCTGGGGGAAGGGGGTAGTAAACAACCAGAGAAAGCACGTGTTATCTGCAAAAAAAAAAAAAAAAAGCACTGTAAATAGACCACAAAAGAGATACTTGTTTACCGTACGGGAACTGGGTGGCCAGTTTGCCCTCCACAGCTAACTGAAAGATAAGAATTCCTTATTCCAAATGGTTAAACGCTGGGGTTGCCTTGAATCAGAATTGACTCAAAGGTAATGAGTTGGTTTTTTGGGTTTTGAAAGCTGAAACAAAATGGTTGAGCATCACATTGTTTGATCTCAGCTGGGAGCTCGTGTATTGGGCAACTCAATTTTTTTTTGCCACTCTGTGCATGTCTGCAAATATTCATGAAAGCGCCCTGGACATTTATTTTGGGTTTACAAATAAATTTTAAGGAGTAGTCGAATTTGCAAACATGAAATCCTTGAATAATAAGGATTGGCTGTGTGTGTGTATACAAATGCATATAAATATATATGGTTTTTATACATACATATATGGTATATGGAAACCCTGGTGGTGTAGTGGTTAAGTGCTACGGCTGCGAACCAAAGGGTTCGCAGTTCGAATCCTCCAGGTGCTCCTTGGAAACCCTATGGGGTAGTTCTACTCTGTCCTATAGCGTCACTATGAGTTGGAATCAACTCAGCGGCACTGGGTTTGGTTGGTTTTTGGTTATATGGTGTATATATATATATATATATACATATATGGTATATATATAAATATATACCCAAAACCAAACCCATTGCAGTCCAGTCTATTCCGACTCATAGCGACCCTATAGGACAGAGTAGAACTGCCCCATAGGGTTTCCAAGGAGCGCCTGGTAGATTCAAACTGCCAGTCTTGTTGGTTAACAGTTGTAGCTCTTAACCACTATGCCACCAGGGTTTTCATAAATATATACACACGTATCCATATCCATATTCAATGACTCTGGTGAAGTGGTGGTTAACCAAAAGGTTTGCAATTCAAATGCACCAGGCACTCCTTGGAAACTTTACGGGGCACCTCTCTGTCCTATAGGGTCATTATGAGTCCAAATCGACTTGACGGCAGTGTGTATAAAGAAAATTAAAAGTTCCTTTTTTTAATTATAATATGAATTTCATTCAACTGACATTTAAAAGGTCCTAAG
The DNA here is from genome assembly GCF_024166365.1 of Elephas maximus indicus. Taxonomy (NCBI): domain Eukaryota; kingdom Metazoa; phylum Chordata; class Mammalia; order Proboscidea; family Elephantidae; genus Elephas; species Elephas maximus. The sequence goes on along the minus strand of NC_064819.1, from coordinate 870,928 downwards.
AATCTCACTGCAATCTTTGCCCCTTATTTTGAGAGTTATAAGCAGGTAGTTGTTAAATAAAAATTTTCCCTTGATGGGATTACCATGATTCTACATCTGCACTAACCCTGATTATATGCCATTTTTAATAAATTCTAAAGGCAATCTGAGTTTTCTATTCATAAAATCCCTTTGCAGATAATTTTGATTACGATTCCTGGCTTTCTTTTAAATTATACCTTAATTCTTTGGTACCTGTCATCTGTGAATAAATTACCTTTGAAGATCATCCCTTCATTACTATTTTCAGTTATCCTGTGCAGCTCAGACCCCATGCTGACTGCAGCTGCTATAAGAGACCTTGGTACGTATATCTTTTTCACTTCCTGCATTTTGAATACTTTTTTTGTATTTATCTCAGCTTTGAGATCTTCTGTTTGTTGTAGCGTTTCACTCTGTCAAGCAGGGTAGTGATTGGGGATTGAACATAGGCATTTTGCTGGTGATGCTTAGGACAGAAGGAGGTGCCAGTGATGGGCCTACTTAACGCCCAGAACAACTTTAGATCTAATGGTGGAAGAGGATAGATGATTATTTGGAACCCTTGACTTGATGTGTCATTCTTCCCTGAGCCAATAGAACAGTCCTGGGAGCACCACAGCGGTGCATGTACATCATGATATGGTTATGGGTCAGCATTCCTTTTTCTTTCAAAACACTATTTCTAAGACAAGTTGTTGTTGTGTGCCAGCCAGTCGATTCCAACTCATAGCAACATTTTTCAAAAAAGTTTTTGCCTTTGGAGCCATTGTCACCATGAGGATCGAAAGTCTGTAAAGTAAAAAATAAAATCACCAATTGCATAGGGTTTTTCAATGCATACTATTGTTGCAGGAGAATATATCTCATTTTTTAAAAGTTAATTTAACCAAGAAAAAAAAATTCCAAGAGCTGCATACAAGAGAAACAATTATTTTTCCTCAGTCATTTTTTTTTTTTTTTGGAGAATTAACATTTATTGAGCACCTAGTAGGTTCCAGATAGACCTTATGCTAGATCCTCTCCCATTCATTATATCATTGGATTCTCATAACTACCCCCCAAAATAGGTCCTGTTATTTATTACTCTCAGTTGACAGTTTTTGAGACTGAGATGTAGACTAAGTTACTTGAACAAGGTCCTAAGTTAGAAAGGGGTAGAACCAAGATTTCTACCTGTATTAGTTTAGTTTCCTGGGGCTGCTGTGACAAATTACCACGAACAAAAGAAGTTTATTCTCTCAGAGTTAAGGAGGCCAGTAATCCAAAATCAAGGTGTCAGCCGAGTAGGTTCTTTCTGGAGGCTCTGACAGGAATGCCTTCTATGCCTCTCTCCTGGCTGCTGGTCATGGCCAACAAACCTGGGCATTCTTTGGCTTATAGACATACCATTCAATATGTCTCCATCTTCACATTGTTTTCTTCTATCTCTCTGTGGCCTTTTCTGTCTCTTAGAAGGATACTTTCATTGGATTTAGGGCCCACCCTGAATCCAGGATGATCTCATCTCCAGACCCTTAATTAATTATACCTTCGAAAACCCTATTTCCAAATAAAGTCACATTCTGAGGCTTCAGGTGGACATGACTTTGGAGAGGCACTATTCGGTCCACTATACAGCCCATATCCATAATACTCTTAAAACCTGTGCGGTGTCCGTCGCATCACACAATCCTCCCATCAAAGCTAAGTGCTCCAGCTCTGCTCTCAGGCTTGTTCCCTCTCGGCTCCAGGTGGTTGTTTACCACTCTCACCCACATTCAGTGAATTGCCTGACTCTTCAGACTCTCTTCCACTCTCCCTTTCCTGTCAGTCAGTCCAAATAAAAAATCACAAAAAAGTATCCCCAAACCCAAATTTGTTTTCTTCAACAAGAGATCTCCCCTTTCCTCAGTCCCATCGCCGTGAAACGTCTGCAACCCCTGCACACTGTCCTTCCGTTCCAGAAGTCTCTGCCATCTGTCCTCAGCCCCTACCACTCTGCCTGCTACAACGACTCTTAAACATCCTGAGTGACTGTAGCCAGCAGTGAGCATTTCCACGTGACCACTCTACTCAGCAGCTCAGCAACATCCAGCCTTCTGGGTCCCAGCCTCCTAGAAACCCTTCCCTGACTCAGTTTCCAGGTCATTGCAGTCTTCCGACCACTTTTTTTCTGTCTCCACCTCAGCCACTTTTTAATAATGAGAACGAAAATATTTATTTTAAAACTTTAATGTGGCACACATATGCAGAAACACAAGTACTTTCTCTTTGTCTCTCTCTCTGTCTCTCATACATGCACGCATTCTTTTCAGTTTCATTTTATGGCCAGTTAAAGGGAAAAGAGATTCCTGAGGCAAATAGAAACAGAGTAAGGGAGAGACATCAAGTATAAATATATATGAATAAAGGGAAACAGTCCCAAGACAAGGAGGCTAAGAGTGAGAAGTGAGACTGTAGAAGAAGGAAGTGCCAGCACCCATCACCCAACCCTGGATTGTTATCCTCCTCCCCACAATCTGTTTTACCATATATCCCTGCCTTATTTAACTCCATCAATGCCAGCCCCTTGACTACTCAAAAGACCTTTGAGAGAAGCTGCAAAGTCTTACAGCCAGGGACATGGATACAGGGAGAAGTGAAGAATTGGGCCATCAAGGCAACTGATCTACCACAGAAACTGCCTTGGCTTTTCCTCAGCACACTTACTATAGTTAGGTTGTGATCATGGTTATAGAGCAGTTGTGTCAAAAACAGGACTTTTAGAAAATTACTAGAAATATTGAAAGTTACCATTTTGCCACTACATTTAATGACAGGAAAAATTTAGTTACAGATAACTAAATTTAGAATAGAAACCCTGGTGGTGCAGTGGTCAAGCACTCAACCAGTTTGGTTTTGGTTTTTTGTAGGGTCACTGGAGTCCTAGTTAAAGCACTTGGCTGCTAACCAAAAGGTCAGCAGTTTGAAGCACCAGCCACTTCCTGGGAGAAAGATGTAGCAGTCTGCTTCTGTAAAGATTATAGCCTTGGAAACTCTATGGGCAATTCTACCTGTTCTACTGTTCTATAGGGTAGCTATGAGTCGGAATCGAGTGAACCAACGGCAGTGGGTTTTTTTTTTGTTTGTTTGTTTTTTTGTTTATGGGGTCATTATGAGTCGGGATCAACTTAACAGCAACAGGTTTGGTTTTACGGTTTAAATTTAGAAGATGAAAGTAGGTAATATCAGTGTGCTCTCCATCCACAGAGATGGATTTCTAGTAGCTAGATTACAGCTACATTGTCTGGACAATTAATAAATTGTTTAGCTGCAGTGTACAAAGCCTTGGTCTGTGAATTTATTTTATCCCTCAGTCATTGATTTCTGTCTTGCATTAAATATACCTGACTTATTATGTGTGAATTTATATAGACCAAATCATTGAATTAAAATAATAATAATAATAATGACTTTTATGCTTTCATCTCTGCTTTGAAACAAGGACTGAGAGCTCTAGTTGATTATCTCAGTTAAATAAACCATAACTGACCACTGGTGACTTGGCCCTTAGTTACGATGGCTTAGACTTCACCTGGAGTTGATGTGTAATTCAATGTCCTTGAAAGGAGTTTTCAGACTTGACTAGTGTTTTTAAGTATGTGACAGAAATCATCCGTAAGTAAGAAGATCCCTTCACTTGCTGAGCAGATTTTATTCTTTAATATTGATTTTTTTCTCACTTAAAAAAAAAAAAAAAAAACTTCTCTCCCATAGGTCTTTCCAGATCGCTTGCCAATTTAATTAATGGGGAAAGTCTGATGACTTCTATTATATCTTTAATGTTATTTTCTATTATTTTGGACATAAATACAAACATGCAGGAGACAGTGAACTATTCCTTAGGTAAGGACCTATTTTTTTCTTACTTTTTAAAAATCAGAATCCTGTATTTTCCAAAAGTAGATGTAGATTTAATGACACCTCACCATAATTTAAACTTGTAGAAATATAATGAGCAATAATATAGTGATTTACCTTTTACAATGCACTCTCACACATAACCTTGTTTGATATTATTTGTGGTTTTGCTTGTGGTCTGGGTTGTGAATTCTCACGAGGATGGGTATGGCAGCAGCATTCCATTAGCCTAAGCTGAACCGGAAGGCTTGACAACAAAGATGGGAAATGTTTTTCTGTGTGTGAAAGATGAGTGTACAAAATAAGTGCATCCCCCAGTAGTGACAGGAGGTGGCTTCTCTTTCTCTTGCAGTGAGACTAGCTGCCCACAGTCAACACAGAAAGCCATCATTGTCACAAGAGGAGGTCTGAGTTATACGGGCAGCTACAGGGCCTGAGAGTAGTACCTATGAGATGAGGGATTGGCAAGATGTCAATGGGCTCTTTCGTTGAGTGCTTTCAGATAGCTTTTTTTCCTTTATTGTGTGTGCACCTGAGTGTGTATGTGTGTGTGTATTAAATAAATGATACATGTACACTTTAATGAATGATTAGAAAGTATACAGCTGTGAAATTATCACTCAGGACAAGAGATACAGTGTTACCAGCACCTCCAGAAGCACGTCACATGCCCTCCCTAATCAAAACCCTATCTTCCTCCTAGAACAATAATTCTCACTGTGAGTTCTCTGAATCTCTGGGAGACAGGGATTCCCGAGACTCTTTTAGGACATGCATGAAGTCAAAATATTTTCATAATTGTTTTTGAGCAGGGTATTGTTCGGTTTCCAAGTGTTTGATTTCTTTTCCCTGCTTTTCCTGTTATTGATTTCCACTTTTGTGGCCTTATGGTCAGAGAAGATGCTGTGTAATATTTCCACATTTTGGATTCTGCTAAGGCTTGCTTTATGACCTAATATGTGGTCTATTCTAGAGAATAGAGAAGGTTCCATGTGCACTAGAAAGCAAGTATAGTTGGCTGCTGTTGGGGTAGAGTGTTCTGTATAAGTCTATGAGGTCAAGTTGGTTGATTGTGGCATTAGGCCTTCCGTGTCTTTATTGAGCTTCTTTCTGGATGTCCTATCCTTCACCGAAAGTGGTGTGTTGAAGCCTCCTACTGTAATTGTGGAGCTGTCTATCTCATTTTTCGAAGCTGTTAGAGTTTGTTTTATGTGTCTTGCAGCCCTGTCATTGGGTGCATAAATATTTAATTTGGCTATATCCTTCTGGTATATTGTCCCTTTAATCATTATATAGTGTCCTTCCTTATCCTTTGTGGCGGATTTAACTTTAAACTCTGTTTTGTCAGAAATTAATATTGCCACTCCTGCTCTTTTTTGCTTGTTGTTTGCTTGATATATTTTTTTCATCCTTTGAGTTTTAGTTTGTTTGTGTCTCTGAGTCTAAGGTGTGTCTCTTGTAGGCGCCATATAGACGGATCACGTTTTTTTATCCATTCTGCCACTCTCTGTCTCTTTATTGGTGCATTTAGTCCATTTACATTCAGTGTAATTACAAATAAGTGTGAGTTTAGTGCTGTCACTTTGATGTTGTTTTTTGTGTGTTGTTGACAGTTCCTTTTTCCCACTTAATTTTTTGTGCTGAGTAGTTTATATATTGCCTTTACCTCGTATTTGTTGTTGTTGATCTTGTTTCTGCTAACTCTCTATTTTTTTCTTGTATTTTATTTTATTTTGATGAGTAGGATCATTAGTCTCCTTTGTGGTTACCTTAATATTTACCCCTATCTTTCTAAGTTGAAACCTAACTTTTATTTCTTTATATCACCTTGTCTTCTTCGCCATATGAAAGATCTATGACTACATTCATTTCTTAGTCCCTCTTTATTGTTTTAATGTTGTCTTCTTTTACATAATGACATCCCTGGTTCCCTGTTTTGAGCATTTTTTAATCTTGATTTATTTTGGGGATTTCCCTATCTGGGTTGACATCTTATTGCTCTGTCCAGTGTTCTAGACTTGGGTTGATATCTGATATTATTGATTTTCTAACCAGAGAACTCCCTTCAGTATTTCTTGTAGTTTTGGTTTGGTTTTTAAGAATTCCCTAAAATTCTGTTTATCTGAAGAGACAGTTTTGCTGGATATATGATTCTTGGCTGGCAATTTTTTTTCCTTCAATGCTTTATATGTCATCCCATTGCCTTCTTGCCTGCATGGTTTCTTCCAAGTGGTCTGAGCTTATTCTTATTGGCTCTCCTTTGTAGGTGACTTTTTGTTTATCCCTGGCTGCTCTTAAAATTCTCTCTTTATCTTTGGTTTTGGCAAGTTTGATTAAAATATGTCTTGGTGACATTTTTTTAAAGATCTACCTTATATGGAGTTTGGCGAGCATCTTGGATAGATATCTTCATAATATCAGGGAAGTTTTCTGCCAACAAGTCTTCAACAATTCTCTCTGTATTTTCTGTTATCCCTCCCTATTCTGGTAGTCCAATCACTTGTAGGTTATTTCTCTTGATGGAGTCCCACATGATTCTTAGGGTTTCTTTATTTTTAAAAAATTCTTGTATCTGATTTTTGTTCAAATATATTGGTGCCAAGTGCTTTTATCTTCAGTCTCACCAGTTCTGCCTTTCACTTGTTCAGTTCTGCTCCTCTGACTTCCTATTGAGTTGTCTAATTCTGTAATCTTATTGTTAATCTTCTGAATTTCTGATTGCTATTTCTCTATGGATTCTTATAGCTTATTAAATTTTTCACTATGTTCTTGAATAAGCTTTTTAATTTCAACTGTTTTATCTGTGTGTTTGTTGACTTGTTTTGCATATTGCCTGATCTCCATCCCGATCTTGTTCCTGATGTCTTAAAGAGCTCTGTATATTAATCTTCTGTATTCTGCATCCAGTAATTCCAGGTATGCACCTTCATCCAGAAGATCCCTTGATTCTTTGTTTTGAGAGCTTGTTGAAGTGATCATGGTCTGCTTCTTTATGTGATTTGATATTGACTGTTGTTTCTGAGCCATCTATAAGTTATTATGTTAGTTTATTTTATGTTTGTTTACTGTATCCTAGCCTTTGTTTTGTTTTGATATGCCCAGATAGGTTGCTTGAGTGAGCTAGCTTGATTATTTTCACCTTTAAAGCTCTAATGTCCTGTCACCAGGTGGCTAGAGCTGTTATCAGGTATATGAGCCTAGGAGTCCATTCACTTTTCTTGTATGGATTCAGCTTAGGTGTCCGGGTAGTTGGTCATCAAGTGTGAGGTACAGGCTCTGTCTTACAGTCTTAGAGGGGCAGGGGTGATTGGTGTAGGTACCAGTATCTGGTTACAGCAGGGGGCCATGCTCTGAACAAGGCAGGGGGCTGACAACCATCCCCCGAGTGTCTGTGAGGAAAGCACATCCCTGTTCCCTAGAGTGCACAAGTGGGTGGATTCTGCAGAAGGACCCTGAGCAGCCAATGCTTTTGGTTGTAAGGACTGGGAGGAACCAGTTATCCTTGGACCCCTGTTGTGGGTGGCTGGGTGACCTGAGTGGAGCCACCAGTCCTTAGGCCTCTGATGTGGGTAGGTAAGGACCCTGTTTAATAGGCAAAGTGGTGTCAAACATCAAACATCCACCTCTACACCACACAGCTGAAACAGTTGCAGCCTGCCAACAAGGGCCTATTCTCCTGAAACAGGCCCACACACATCCATGCAGGGGGGAAAGATATTCAAAGTCCATGGACCTTTTATGCCTGGACAGAAGCCACTTCTGTCCTGAACTCCCCAGTTTAGTTGAGCTGGCAGATTATCTGTTCCCCCAATTATGAATTTATTCCTTCTCCAATTCCAGGAGAATGGCTCAGAGCACTCAGCAGGACCTATCTCAGGCCCAGGGAAATCAACAGCCACAGAAGCCAGCTTGGGGGCTGGTGGCGTGGTAAAATATACGCAAGTATTTAGCTTTTCTGAGAGTACCGTTCTCCTTTGGTTCCAGAGGTGTGAGTAGGCTGTGTGGCTGACTGTTTCTCCCTGGGGAAACTGTGGCCAAATGCAACCACCAGCCCACTGCAGTCACTCCCGGGTAAAGTGCCTGAGGGATCCCAGCAATTCAAGTCCGGCAACTCCTCTCTGCTTCTGAACTGCCTCTCCCTCCCCCTGCCACTCAGTCCATTTTCTAAGTTTGCCTTTGAAGTTCAGAGCTCCTAGCTTGTCATAAATATAATTGTTTCACTTGTTTTTTCGGGTCTTTAAGAGGGTTCACCGGAAGCATCTGACTACTCCACCATCTTGGCCCTGCATCCTATTTTCTTAGTAATTACAATTAATATTATATTATATTTGGCATCTTGCATTTATAACATCCTAGGGTAAGTTCATGCCAATTTTAACTTCAGTAACACACCAGAAATTCTGTACCTTCCCCCCATTTTGTTCTTATCATCAATTATATCTTTATATTTCATGTTCCCTATAACATAATTTTATCTTTGTTTTTTATACATTTTTCATTAAACTGCATGAAAGCCAAATCAATTAGAATTATCAAGCGTGGATACGTTATTAATATTCCTTACACTTGTTCACGCAATTACTTTTACTGGAAATCTTTCTTTTTATATATGGCTTTGAACTATTTTGTAGTGTCTTTTCTCTTTCTTCTGAAGGACTGTCATTGGTATTTTTCATATAGCCAGTCTGGTGGATATGAACTCTCTCACCTTGTGTTTGTCTGGGAATGTTTTAACTTTACCCTCGTTCTTAAAAGACAGTTTTGCTGGATATAGTATTCCTGGTTGACAGTTCTTTTTTTCCCCATCAGCATTTTAAATATATCATTCCATTGCCTTCAGCCTTCAATGTTTCTGATGAGAAATCGGCATCAAATCTTACTGTGGGTTCTTTATATGTGACTATTCTTGCTTCTTTCTTGCTGCTTTCAGCATTCTCTATCTTTACTTTTTGAGAGCCTTATTATGATGTGTCTTGATGTAGATCTCTTTGAGTTTATCTTGTTTGGATTTCTTTGAGATTCTTGGATTTGTAGATTTGTATTCTTCATTAGATTCAGGAAATTTTCTGTCATTATTTCTTCAAATATTCTTTCTGTCCTTTTCTCTCTCTCATCTTCTTAAGGAATTCCCATGATGCATATGTTAGGTCTCTTGAGGTTGTTCCATAATTCCATTAAACTGTGCTCAGCAGTCTCTAGCTGTTCTTTTTGCTTTTCAGCCTACATAATCTTGACTATTTTATCATCTAATTCACTCATTGTTTCTTCTGACTAATCAAATCTGCTGTTAAATCCTTCCATTGTGTTTCTCATTTCAGTTATTGTCTCTTTCAGTTTCAATATTTCTGTTTTGTTTCTTTCTAGAGTGTTTATCTCCCTTTTTTATCCTCGTTTTGTTCATACATTGTTTTTCTTATTTCTTTTAGATGTTTGTCTATGTTTTCCCCTAGTTCTTTGAGTATGTTTAACATTGTTGAGTTATATTCTTCCATTTTGTTCATTATTTGGGCTTCCATAGATGTGATTTCACTCCCTTCATCTTGTTCATTTGGATGGACCATCATTTCTCTTGTTTTTGTGTGTCTTGTAATTTTTTGTTGGGTGTTAACTTTCTAAGTTTTCCCCAGTATCTGGTGTTTTTACTGAGTTGCTGATCTTGGGTTCACCAACCTCTGCAGCTACATGAATCAGAAGAAGCTTTCAGCCTGGCTCGTGGCTTAGGGATATTCCAGCCTCTGCAACCACATGGGCCATTTCTTTGTTATAAATTTCTCTGTATGTATTTATACACTTTACTGGTTTTGCTTCTCTACAGAACCCAGCCTAAAACAGTTGGCTATGGGAGCAGGCTCCACTCAAGACACCTGCTTCCTACCTCACAGCAGTTTCAGTCATCAGTTCTCAGTGCCAACCAGAAGGAGGCCAGATAGACGCAAACTGCCCCAATGGAGATTTGTCCTGTTATTTTCGGGGGTTTTGCTACAGGTGCACATCCAGGCAGTGTGCTGGTTTTGGGAGCAAGTTACACTGCTGGGGTTCTTCTGCATGAATTTGCAGCAGTCGGGCAGCCGACAGTTACTGGATGGCCTAGGGGCTGGCACCCTCAGGATGGGCTCGCAGGGAAGTCTGCATTGTTGATTTTAGAGCAGAAACTTGGAGTCTTGTCTCTTTGCACAGGCAGAGGGTGTGGTGGCCAGGAAAGCAGGCTCCAGTAAGGGGTCGCTTCCCCATTTCACAGCAGCATGGGGCCTGTGTGGCTCAGGAAGGGGCAGGGATGGTGGGAGAAGCAATTTCCCTACCATATGTGACTCTTCATTGACTTGTTGACTCTTGCTCATCTGCAGTCCTCCACTGCTGTCCTCTGCTCCCTGATCAGGATTCTCTGAAGGCCAAGTACCATTTTCTTGTTGTGTTTCTTGTTGTATTTGTGGGGAGGGTCAAACGATGATCTGTTTACACCACTATCTTCCCAGAATCCCAATGAGGTATTTTTAAAGACAATGACAAGAAGCTGATCCAGAGTGTCACTAAATATTAAGCACCAAACCAAAACCAAACCCGTTGTAAAATCGTCGAGTCAATTCCAGCTTATAACAACATTCTATTAACTATTTTCTGTTTACTCCCCTTTCTTGCAGCCAGTGAGATTATGGGTGCAATTCAATTACATTTTTTAGCAAGTTTTGTGACTGGAATGATAAGTTCAAAAATGATCCAACTGTGGATGGCAACTATTTTTGGTGATGACGTCAATCATATAAGTCTCAGCTTTTCAATTTTGTACCTCGTCTTTTATATTTGTAAGTGAGGAACTAATACTAAATTACATAGAAAAATTAAAAAGAAAGGCATAGAAAATACATATCAGGCAAAACCTAGTTAAAAAAGAACTTTCAACTGATCTAGAAGGAATGTTTTTGTTGACATAATCTATTAAAAGAAATAACAGATATCAATATCTATACTACACAAAAACAATGCACCAAAATATACAAAGCAAAGAACATTGGAAAAGAAAGAAGAATTTGACAAAATCACAATTACAGTAATATATGTTAGCATGCTCCTCTGAGGTAATTTAATAACCAATTGAACAATAAATAAGTATGGCTATAAAGACATTTAAATAATAATTTATATGCTTGGTTTATAAGGCATATAAAATTTTTTTCCCCTCAAAACACAATGATATAATTTACATATACCTATGTTGTTGTTGTTCTTAGGTGCTATTAGGTCAGTTCTGACTCACAGCAACCCTATGTACTACAGAAAAAAACACTACCTGATCCTGCGTCATCCTTGTAATTGTTGCTATGTTTGAGCCCATTGTTGCAGCCACCATGTCAATCCATCCCATTGAGGGTCTTCCTCTTTTTCGCTGACCCTCTACCAAGCATGAGGTCCTTCTCCAGAAGCTGGTCCCTCCTGATAACACGTCCAAAGTACATGAAACGAAGTCTCAAAATACACCTATTGACTTTTTAATAGGAGCCCTGGTGGCACAGTGGTTAAGCTTTCAGCTGCTAATTGGGCTGGTTCAAACCCACCAGCCACTCTTCAGAAGAAAGATGTGGCAATCTGCTCCTGTAAAGATTACAGCCTCGGGAACCTTATGGCGCAGTTCCACTCTGTCCTATAGGGTCACTATGAGTTGGAATCGACTTGATGGCACACAATATCAACAACATAGAACCTTTAAAAAATGAACTGGAATAGAATAAAGTTTCAATAACTTCTAAAATTTTTAACTCTTAAAAATATATTGTTCAACTACAAAGCCATAAAAATAAACAATAGCTATAAAAAAATACAAGAGAGTTTTTTAAAAAATAAAACAACCTAACTGCCTGAAAATCAATTATACTATTCTAGGTAACTCTTAGAACAAAAAGGAAATCAAAATAGAAGTTACAGGTCATGTAGTGCTAAATACTATAACATCTCTTGATATTATTAATCCAGTTACCACCACTCCATCCTCACAGAAGTATGACTGACCCATAAGGAATTTGTCTTATCACTGTTCCCTGTTACAGCTTCAGAATCATGTTCAACAAATCTCTCCAAACAGCCCTACAAATGATTTGGTGTTGGCGTGTGAGATAATACCTATTTACCAAACATTTTTTTTTTTTTTTACACTATATGTCATTCCATTACATTTAGGAAGAAAAACAGTAATGCCTTTCTTATGTCCATGATTAAAAATTGTCCTGCAAGCTCTAGCTAATGCAATAAGAAAAAAAAAAGCTTACCCATATTTTAAGAGAGAAAATGGTTCCATCATTTACCACATGGTAGATTACATTGGAAAACCCAAGAGAGTTAACGAATAAACCAAGCCAGCAAACTCTTTAATGAGTAACTTGATACAAGATAAATATACAAAAATAAATAAATAAATAAATAATCTTTTTTTTTTTTTTTTTAAATAAACTGCTTAGAAAGTATCATGAAAATTTGAGTCTCTTCACATTGGCAAAATGTTGTAAAATAGAAAAGAAGAAACTTAGCAAGAAGTTTGGATCTGAAAATAGAAAGCTGCAAGTTTACTGGGAAACATAAAATTTGAATAAATTGAGACAGAAGAAAAACTCCTTAGGAATGGTAACATAGCAAGATTCATGATTGTCAGGTCTGAAGTGAGAAGGGCAGACTATAGGAGCTTGGGGCTTCCTAGCTATTCAATGGATTAAAGGCAATTGTAATCTAATGAGTTTACAGAATCAAGTTAATGATGAACAGACAGTGAGAGAAAGATCAGAAGGTCTGTAGGCGGCTCAAATGGGTTGTTCTTGACTAAAGGTTGGCAGTTGGAACCCATGCAGTGCTATCAGGGAAGAAAGGTCTGGCGATCTGCTTCCGTTAAGATTACAGACAAGAACACCCTGTGGAGCACTCCTACTCTCCACAGAGCACCCGGTGGCGCAGCCCTACTCTCCACAGAGCACCCGGTGGCGCAGCCCTACTCTCCACAGAGCACCCGGTGGCGCAGCCCTACTCTCCACAGAGCACCCCGTGGCGCAGCCCTACTCTCTAAAGAACACCCCGTGGAGCAGTCCTACTCTCTAGCACATGGGATCTCCATGAGTCAGAATCGGGTTTGGCAGTAGCTTTGGTTTTGGATCTTTTGGGTTGAAAGAAAGGCCACTGTGCTGGACCGTTGAACATGTACTGCTATAAATACGTATACTTAAATTCCTACAACAAATAAATATTCTGACAAACATAGTTTTCTGTTTCGCCCCTCAAAACAGAATGATATAAATTCCATATACCTATGTTGTTGTATAAACATCATTTAGTTAGTAAGCATAGCCTCAAAATTAAGGGTTATACCCAAGAATATAATTTTAAACTTTTAGGGGTAAGATGTCTTAACAGATATTTTAGAAATAAAACTGCTAGGACACAATTCCGTGAAAACAAGACATAAATAGAAATTTAATATAAAGTGACTTTCACTCTGACCTGGCTTAATGTTGATATTATTAATAACTTCAAGATAATTGTTTTGTGAAAATTGTCCAGATTTCTCCATTACCTAACAAATTGTAATGACTAGTTCAGAACTTGATAGTTTCAAAGTACCTGGGTCAACGCTCTCCTCTTTATTCATAATTCATAAATAACTAACTAAAGTGATTGTTTCTGGCTTAGATACCATTTCTGAGCAGAGCTAAAATAAAGAGTACAAAACTTACAAGTTTTCATTTCTAGAAGGGAAGGCTAAACCACATCATAAGGATACTAATGTCATCATATCTCTATTGAAATTTGGTTTTGAAATTTTATAAAACAATCCTCATGTAAAAGTCACAGTAATTAAAATACAACTGTTGTAATACAGGGATATAAAGTAGGTCAAAGAACAGAGAGGGGATCAGAACTGATTCCTCTGTGTGTGTGTGTGTGTGTGTGTACACACATGTATATGTATATATACATATTTATACATGTATATACATATACATACATAGGTGTGGTGATGCAGTGGTTGAAGCTCTCCACTGTTAACTGAAAGGTGGGTGGTTTGAAACCCCTAGTGGCTCAAGAGGAGAAAGATGTGACAGTCCGCTTCTGCAGAGATTTACAGCCTTGGGAACCCTGTGGGGTCTCTAGGGGTCGGAGCACTCCCCAGCAGTGGGTTACGTATATATACGATATTGTTGTTAGATTGAGGTGGAGCTGATTTTTGACTTATAGGGACCCCGTGTGACAGAACGTGGTATATCCACAATACTCTTTAGCACTAAAAACAAAGTTTTTGTTAACTAAAACAGTGTCTGCTACACACAGAGGCGTATCAGAGGAAAACAGCATAGCTATGTCAAGCACTGAAATTGCCCCCGACGGGCATATCAAGGATAATGAGCGCCCAGGGGCAACCTCTAAATTGTGCTACCTTCCCAATTTCAAGGAGAATAGACAGTGATAGCTGCAATCCATCAGCAGAAAGTCCTTTCACCCTCTCGTCTGGCTGCCTCAGTCAGGCGTCTTGCATATTTGTGGCACCTCAACGTGTCATTCCATACCTCATCTGGTGCCCCTTTGGGCTTGTGCCCAGGGCAGGTGCCCCCTCTGTCCACCCACTAGGCCTCTGTGCCTGTTCTGTGTGAGGAAGGATGTCTAACCGAACCGGGTTCATAGAAACTGCTCAGTACCACTCCCCCACCCCCCGACCCCGGCTCAAGTGGCCCCATACCTGCCATAACTTAGATATGCCTTTGGCGTTCAGTGGGAAAAAAAAACCGATTACAGAATTACATGACTGTTTAATTTCACTGTGGTGTTTTAAAAATGTGTGACTTTAAATTTTCCTGAAGATGGGCAGAAAAGGTAAGCTCACAAGGAAAATTACATTATGTAGTTCACAGCTCTATGAGATCAGATAATAAAACCAGAAAACCAGACCCATAGCCCTCAAGTCAATTCCGACTCCTAGTGACCCTATAGGACGGAGTAGAACTGCCCCATAGGGTTGGTTTCCAAGGATGTAATCTTTACTGAAGCCAACTGCTACCTCTTTCTCCCTCACAGGGCCTGGTGGGTTTGAACCACTAACCTTTCAGTTAGCACGTGAGCACTTAACCACTGGGCCCCTGGGGCTCCTAATTCCTCACTTTTATATCATTCCCACTTAATTATCCTTAGTTGTCTCAAGTTATAGAAATTCAGCAAGTATCCTGCAATGCCTGAAGCCGACCCTTGAATCTCATTCTCTATTCTTAAGTAGCTTATCAAATTATTTTCTAAGGAAATACAGTGTTCTCCCTCACAGAAATTCTAGTAAATTTTTCTTTAACTCTTTGTATCTGAAGTCCTGGGGGTGGCGCTATAGGTGGTTTTCTTTTTTTTAACATATAATCATCATACTCTGCATATTATTTGAATATTTCACAGTGATAATAACTTTCTTTTGTAAACTAGGAGAAGGGCAGGAACAACACCAATAGAGCTCCTCTTAAGACCGTTCCACAAATGGCTCTTTAGGAGTCCCCGGGTGCAAAAAATGGTTAAGTGCTTGACAGCTAGCTGAAAGGTAGGGGGTTCGAACTCACCCAGAGATACCCAGGAAGAAAGGCCTGGCAATCTGCTTCTGAAAGGTCACAGATTGGAAAGCCCTATGGAGTGTAGTTCTACTCAGCAATACATGGAGCCCCCCTGAGTTCTAATCAACTAAACAGCAACTGAAAAAACAAACGGGTCTTTACACTTTTCAGTACTGCACAGTTAATGACCAAAACAAAATTAAACGGGGAAAAAAACAAATAAACCCACTACCCTCGAGTCAATTCTAACTCATAGCAACCCTATAGGACAAGGGTTTCCAAGGCTGTAAATCTTTACGGAAGCAGACTGCCACATCTTTCTTCCACATCTGTCTCTCAAGGAGCAGCTGGTGGGTTCGAACCACCGACCTTTCAGTTAGCAGCCAAACACTTAATCACTGCGCCACGAGGGCTTCGTCATCAGGGAAAGCAGACCCATATTGAATCTCTGCTGGCCTTACTCTTGGTCCAATCACAGGATCAAACCATTCCTACCTCCTATGAGGTCCATAAAAAAACTCTTTGGCTAATTTCCAATCCATCGCCCCAGAGCCCCTCTGGGACAATTAGGTTTTCAGAGGGTCCCCAACCAGCCTACATCTCCCAAAGCATTTTGTGAGCTCTGTATCGTTGCCAGTTATGAAGCCAAAGCAATGCGAGGATGTCCAGAATAGACTTTACTACATAATTGAATGCGAAGCTATAGAAAAACAAAGAGCAACAACCACCAAAAAACCACAATAGGTTGTGGTAATAACTGGCAATATTTCTCAGCTGAAACCAAGTGGGGTAGCTTCTCTATAAAGTCACTATCCTTTCCAGATATTTGATATTACCATCTCTGATATAACTTGTGCCACTCTTGATGTTAAAACAGTACTTTATTTCTTTTCAAACATAGGTGAGTTAATTGGAATGTCTGGAATATTTACCCTGGCCATTATGGGACTTTTTTTAAATTCTACCAGTTTCAGACCAGGAGTTGAAGCACTTCTCCTCAAGTGAGTGGCTAGCATGTTTTCCCTTTGTTTCGTGTATCAGGAGCTCTAATATTGTAGTTGTAGTCAAATGTACTATGAGTCGGAATTGACTCGACGGCACTGGGGGTTTTTAGTCACATGTACATCTACATGGTCAAAGGAAGATATATCAGCTTGAAAACTACACAACTGAAAACACTTCCTAAAAACTCTTTGTCCTGTGGCTTCAATCCTCTAATTTTAAGTAAAATTTTTAACATCGCCTTGGGTTCACATTGGCTTTATTTCTCCACTACTTCTGCAAATCCTGGTGTATATCCCGATCTACAAGACAGGGCCAGGATTGGGATGAGGCAAGTGAGGCATTTGCCCTGGGCACAAATTTTAAGAGGGAGATAAAAAATTGAGTCATCAAGATAAATATTCAATGCAATAGTTTTTAAAAAAGAAATCGAAATTACTGCCAAAAATCCATAATGAACAAAACACCAAAATTGCAAACACAGTGTCAGTACTACTGATCACTTCTTTTGCCTCAGGCTTCAATATGGCTTAGTGTAGTGTGGCCACTAGACTGGAAGACTGATATTTTAAGAACGATGAAGAGATGGCACACAAAAGAAATTTGAAAATTAAGCTAGGGCATTTGAAGAGGGTTGTCAGTGTTAAAAAGAAAACATGGCCAAATTCAATGTATGCAAAGCTATGGGTGCACACGTGCCAATTGTGCCCGGCTTGAGGGTACCCAGAAATCCTGGTGGTGTAGTGGTTACAGAGCTATGGCTGCTAACAAAAAGGTCCGCAGTTCAAATCCACCAGGTGCTCCTTGGAAACCATATGGGGCAGTTCTACTCTGTCCTATAGGGCCGCTATGAGTTGGAATCGACTCGAGGGCAATGTTTTTTTTGTTTTGAGGGCACCAAGCTAAAGGGTGAGTGGAGTCTCTGTCAGAGGAAAAGCTCTTCTGTAGTACTCCAACACACCCAATGAGAACTTGATCTAAATCACACAATGGCAACGTATTGCTAACAGGGGCCCTGAGTGTAAACAATGATTTTTGGAGTTTGGGAAAAGGTTAGTAAAGCTAGACTGACTTCAAAAATCAGAAATTTAAGGCTGTAAGATCTTACGGGATTCTGGAGCACTTCCCTAAAATTTCATGTCAATTATAATGGATGTCCATTGCACTAGGAGCTAAAAAAAAAACAGAATTAATTGGGCCAGTTGTGGGGAGAATTTAGGTAATACATTTTTTAAGCAAATGTTTACATCTGTAGAAAGTGAATCCCTTCACGTTCTTATGCTAACTGAAAGTTGCATAACGTCCCTGCAGACATTACTTCCCTTATATAAGCTGTGGTGTCTTCCTCACCTACATCCCTGGTCCATCCTAGAAGTGAGCCAATGATCCCCCTATTCCTCAATGCATTTCTAGATCATTTTTTCTCCTTCCACAAAAGAACACAATTTTGAAGCTCATGACCTCTGCCATGCCTTTGAGGGTTAAGGTTATCTATAGAACCCTGAGTCACATTCTTCATTTTGTAAGGGTTTTGGTTCCTGTCTCACTGAGACCCTCCCAACATTACTCTGTCACCATTCTCAGCGATGTCAGTATCTGCAGAGTTGATTCTTCCATTGCCATACCTCTCAAATGTCTTGGCTTCCTGTCCTCCTATGAGTATGTCCACCATTCTACTTCAGCCACCCACTTATATGGTGTCTTTTTACTAGTGCTACTGTAACAGAAATACCACAAGTGAATGGCTTTAAAGAACAAATTTATATTCTCACAGTTCAGAAGGCTAGAAGTCTGAATTCAGGGTGTGACTCTACGGGGAGGTCTTCTTTGTCTATTTCAACTTCTGTTGTTGTTGTTAGGTCCCATCCAGTTGGTTCCGACTCATAGCAGCCCTATGTAGAACAGAACGAAACACTGCCCGGTTCTGCATCATCCTCATAATCGTTGTTATGCTTGAGCCCATTGTGTCAATCTATCTCGTTGATGGTCTTCCTCTTTTTTGATGACCCTCTACTTTTCCAAGCATGATGTCCTTCTCCAGGGACTGGTCTCTCCTGGTAACATGTCCAAAGTATTTGAGATGCAGTCTAGCCATCCTTGCTCCTAAGAAGCATTCTGGTTGTACTTCCTCCAAGACAGATTTGTTTGTTCTTCTGGAAGTCCATGGTATATTCAATATTCTTCTCCAACACCACAGTTCAAAGGTGTCAATTCTTCTTCAGTCTTCCTTATTCATTGTCCAGCTTTCCCATGTGTATGAGGCTGTTGAAAATACCACGGCTTGAGTCAAGCACACCTTAGTCTTCAAGGTGACATCTTTGCTTTTCAACACTTTAAAGAGGTCTTTTACAACAGATTTGCCCAATGCAATGCATCGTTTGATTTCTTGACTGCTACTTCCATGGGCGTTGATTGTGTACCCAAGTAAAATGAAATCCTTGACAACTTCAATCTTTTCTCCGTTTATCATGATGTTGCTTATTGGTCCAGTTGTGAGGATTTTTGTTTTCTTTATGTTGAAGTGTAATCCATACTGAAAGCTGTGGTCTTTGATCTTCATCAGTAAGTGCTTCAAATCCTCTTCACTTTCAGCAAACAAGCTTGTGTCACTTGCATAATGTCGGTTGTTAATGAGTCTTCTTCAAATCCTGATGCTGCATTCTTCTTCATATAGTCCAGCTTCTCAGATTATTTGCTCAGCATTCAGATTGAATAAGTATGGTGAAAGGATACAACCCTGATGAACACCTTTCCTGACTTTAAGCCACACAGTATCCCCTTGTTCTGTTGGAACGACTGCCTCTTGATGTATGTACAGATTCCCATGAGCACAATTAAGATTCTGGAATTCCCATTCTTTGCAATGTTATCCATAATTTGTTATGATTTACACAGTCGAATGCCTTTGCATAGTCAATAAAACAGAGGTAAACATCTTTATGGTATTCTCTGCTTTCAGCAAGGATCCATCAGACATCAGTAATGATACGCCTGGTTCCACATCCTCTTCTGAACTTTGCTTGAACTTCTGGCAGTTCCCTGTCTATATACTTACTGCTGCAGATGCTTTTGAAAGATCTTCAGCAAAATTTTACTTGTGTGTGATACTGATGATATCATTCGATAATTTCTGCATTTTGTTGGATTATCTTTCGTGGGAATAGGTGTAAATATGGATCTCTTCCTGTTGGCTGGCCAGGTAGCTGTCTTCCAAATTTCTTGGGATAGACAAGTGAGCAATTCCAGCGCTGCATCCATTTGTTGAAACATCTCACTTGGTATTCTGTCAATCCCTGGAGCCTTGTTTTTTTGCCTATGCCTTTAGTGCAGCTGAGACTTCTTCCTTCAGTACCATTGGTTCCTGATCATATGCTACTTCCAGGAATCCTTGGAGTTCAGAGGATAGTAGATTCATCTGCCTCTGTTTGTGCATGGCTGTAAACTACATTTTTTGATAACTGTGAGGTGATTAGGTTTAGGCCACCCACTACACTGATAGCCTCATTAATAAAAAAAGGAAGAAAAAAAACTATTTCTAAACAGGATTACATCCACCAATATAGGGGTAAGGATTCCAAAAGATAATTCAATCAGTTGCCATTGAGTCTGTTCCAATTCATGGCAACCATCACTTCCCTAAACACCTTGTATAAAATAGAAGTTACCTCTTTACCAACCTGCACAGTCTTTTATTTCTGGGGAATTACCTTCTCCAAAATTTCCGGTACATATGGTCATATCGGAAACCCTGGTGGCATAGTGGTTAAGTGCTATGGCTGCTATCCAAAGGGTCAGCAGTTCAAATCCACCAGGCACTCCTTGGAAACTCTATGGGGCAGTTCTACTCTGTCCTATAGGGTCGCTATGAGTCAGAATTGACTCGATGGCACTGGGTTTGGTTTTGGTTGGTATGGTCATATCATCCCTTTAGACTAGTGGCTGTGCAAAATTGGGCACTACAATAGATGGATGGATGGATGGTTGGATAGATGGATAGGTAGATGGGTGGATGAATGGACGGATAGGTAGGTGAAATGGGTGGATGGATGGATGGATGGATGGATGGACTGACAGACAGACGGATGGACGGATGGATGCATACCTTCACCTATTAGACTCAGAATCTCTGAGGGTGAGATCATGAGACATCTGACTTTTAAAAACACAACCCAGATGATAATGATGTACAGATGATGTTGTGACCCATTGCTACATTAAAAGTCGTAGTTTTATTAGAACAACTCATGATCTCCAAATGAGGAAAAGGGATTAAAAAAAAAATTCAGGATTTCTTTTTTCTGTATCTGGCTTACACACACACACACAAACACACACACATCTTTTAGAAGGGTTTGAAATTTGATGGACCAGCTCACACCAACCCTGAGTATGATAGAGACTGATTTCTTAGAGAACATGGTTTCTTCCTCATGAGGGTTCTCCCATTAATTCCTAGTACATATCATAGAATCTTGACAGTTCTTCAATATCTGTTGTTTAACTGATTGATTAATTTTTATGTTAATTGACAAAATGGATTTTTGGCATTTGGTGGCATTTTCCTGTATTGTTAGGGTAAGTTTTTGAACCATTTCATTGTTAATGAATGGTAAATTTATGATTATGATTCATATCCACCTTTCATTTGACTGAATTATTCTACTCAATGTTTCCTTTGACTGAATTATTCTACTCAGTGTTTCCAGTTGACTTCATTAATTGTGTGAGTAGGTGGGCGTAATGCATTGCTGGAATTTTCTTTTCATACCCATATACATGGTGAAAGAATTGGATGTGCTTTTTGTGGTGAAGTCAAAAGAAGGGTAAAGGATACAAAAATTACACAATTGCCAGAAAATATATATCAGTATTTTTTTTTCCTGCAAATTAGTGTCAAATTCAATGCTTGAATCTAGAAGATAACACAATTAAAAGTAAGGCCGTACATAAACAAGAAAGGGATGTAATCAGGTAAAAGTTCAGTCACAGAAAACTGTTTTAAAAGATTGGACTCACTATTTCCTATGCTAAAATCTTTTGTACCGAATGTTTCTCTGATAATCCCTTAGTGTGCCTCTGAAACAGAGTTCTGAAACAGAAGTTTTCTATGAATGTAACAGAGAAGGCTTTGCTTTTAGGATCAAATTTGTTTTTAGGCCAAAGCAGTATTTCTGGAGACAAGAGTATCTCCAATACCAAACCTGTTGCTGTTGAGGCAGTTCCGACTCCTGGCAACTTCCTGTGTTACAAAGCAGAGCTGCTCCATAGGTTTTTTTTTTGGCTGTAATCTTTACGAAGGAGATCACCAGGCTGCTAGGTGGGTTCAAACCTTTAGATTAGCAGCCATTCACAACTGCCTGCACCACGGTGATCTTCAAAGGGTCTCAGGCTAGCAGAAACAGGCTAGCAATGGATAAAACCAAATCTCCTTCCCCTCATAAAAGAGTACCCATGTGCCCTCTTAATGTTTTCAATTTATTTTGTTATAAATATACTATATGGACATTAAAGAGAGAAAATATACAGAAAGATAAAAAGAAATAAGGTTTAAAACCTAGCTTCTCATGGTCCCAACACCCAAACTTGACCAATATTGGAAGTTGAGTGTCCTTTTTTGAACTGCTTTGTCTGCAGCTGATAAGACCCTGAATTCTAGGAATGCTGCGGGATTTTCCTGGGCTCTGAAGAACCTGTGTACTTACACTTTCACAAGTTCAAAATGGAGACTCTACAAATGGCATTCAAATGAATAAAAGATCCATTCCCACCTTCTGAGAACTAGCTAGATTTTAGGCAACCATAGTCCTATCACTGTTTAAATCAGACATAAGAGTTTACCATTCCTTCTTAAATGATTTTAGCTTTTCCTGTTGAACAAGATGAGGGGGTGGTGGCGGCATTGACAGTTCAGGGGTAGAATTCTCTCCTCCCACGCGGGACACCCTGGTTCAATTAACAGCCAATGAACCTCACGCATAGGTACCACCACCCTTCTTTCAGTGGAGGCTTGCCCGTTGCTATGATGCTGAACAGATTTCAGCAGAGCTTCCACACTAAGATGGACAAGGAAGAAAGGCCTAGAGAGCTACTCCCAAAAATGAGCCAAAGAAAACCCTGTGAATCACAGCAGTTAGATCCACAACCAGTTATCAGGGTGGTGGAGCCCCAGGCAGTGTTTTGTTCTGTTGTACATGGAGTTGCCAGGAGTTGGGGGCTGCTAACAACAATTACAAAACAAGGACTTTACAGTCAGTATTTCGAGCTACGTGAATCACAATGCCTGGATGATTGAGTTCTAGTAAATAGAATAGCCACAACCTAATATTCTTTCAAAATCAGTCCAAAAAAAATGACAGTGATTCACATGCAGGGTAAACTGTTTAAAACTGCTTTAGAATTGTTTGTTTACTTGGCTTGGCATTCCTCTCTCCTCAGTTAAATTTCAAGCCCCTTGAGTCTGGTCATCACTCTGGTTCTGGGTTGAGTCTGGTAAATTTCCTTAGTCATCTTTGTTTTCCCTGTAATGTCTAGCACAGTACCTCACATTGACAAGTCTTGCAATAAATATATGTTACATTAATAAACCATAATTATATATTTTTTTTCCTGAAAATACAGATTCTGGAATTGTTTATCCTTTGTTTCATTTCTTATGGTGTTTACTTTCATTGGACTTCTAATTCCTGCACAAACATATTTATATATATCATTTTCTGATATATACTTTTCTCTAAATATGTACTTCACACTGATTGTCTTAAGGTAAGAACGTCATTTGAATTTTTCTATTTATAGGAAATTGAGTAAGTCTGAAGATAGTCTTTTGAATAATAAAATGTTTCATATCTTAGAATGAATATGCAACTCTAAAAATTTCCAAAGATTCTCAGCAAATTAGTCTCTTTCAGTTTTAAACTGCAGTTCAGACAGTATAAACAACTTGTGAAATTTTTGAAAATTAGAGAGAAGAAACCTTTTCTAATCTTGCTTTCCAGAAGCCACCATTATTAACACTTAGTATAGTTGGTCCTGTTTTTTTTTTTTTTCTATGAGCTTTATGAAGTTAAACATCTATCATAAATTTTAAAAAAATTATCTCACTTTGGTTGCTTAATATTATATAAAAAGTAATTTCTTATTAATTAAAAATTAGAGTTGGAAATAACATTTTTAAAAATTTGTAAGGAAGTCCTCTTTATAACTATCTCTTCTTTTTGCTCATACAATTTTTTAGTCCCTTTTTCCAGTTTTAAGAGGTGGAAAAATGTCTACTTCTGTAGGAGATGACATGGAGGAGGATAAGCTGCCATGACTGGAGTCTCACCTCTCTTTAGTTTCTATTACTCAAATTACCAACATTCTACTTGGTATCTAGAAAAATCAGTTGGGTAGTTAACATCAAGTTTGCTAGGGCCAAGTAAATGGGAAGTAGTCCCAAAATATCAGATACATTTAATGTAGAAATGATATGTTACGAACAAAGAAATACACGTAAATGGACAGATTCAGCAAGGTTAATCTATGAAAAAAAGAAAGGGGGAGTATTTTCCTCTCACCTTTTATTCATTAGATTTGCAGATTTGCTTTTAATCCTTTTTGGAATACAAAGATGGTGTGAAATTACCTTACTATTCTCATAGGAAAAAGAAACAAAGAGAATAATGCTATTCTTATAATAATTGTATGGACGGTCCTGGCCTTCCTTTGGTGCTATGACAATAATGTGTGACAAATGTCACATTTGTCTGACAGTTGGCGTTTCACAGGGATTAAGTTAGAACAGAATGGAATAAAAATGGAAATAAATTTCTGCGACAAGAATAACTTTCTTTAAAAATTATTTTCTCTTTTAGGCTTCTGGTCATTCTACTAATGAGCCCTCTTTTGTCTCGACTTGGTCATGGGTTCAGCTGGCGCTGGGCATTCATAATGGTCTTGAGCGAAATGCGAGGGACGCCGAATATAAACATGGCCCTTCTACTTGCCTATGACTCTTACACTGGAACGGAGAGGGAAAAATCTCAAGTAAAGACCTCTGTATTTTTTATTTTCTAGATTATAAAGCTGTTGCTGTGTGCTAAAAATATTTTTCGTAGTGAGGTAGCTCAGCTGCAGTTGGACTGTAGGAATGATGTAGGTGTGACGGCAAGACTGAGGGTAGGAGAAACAGCTGGCAACCATCTTCTTCCCCATTCCTAACAATCAAATTCCTCCTCAATCGTCAGCATCTATCGACATAGTACAACTTAGCTTAATTTACATTGATAAATATAGAGTATTTTATATGAAATTTTCATAGATAATTTGTATTTTTTTTCATTCTAGATGTTATTTCATGGAGTGTCAGTATGTTTCATTACCTTGATTTTCAATAAATTTATTTTGCCACTGGCAGTTACTAAACTAGGTAAGTCCTACTAATTAAAATTGTGAGTGAAAAGAAACTATTCTAAATATACTTAAGAAGCACAGATAATGAAGAATCCATGTAAATGCAAGTCAATAGTGCCTAGTTAATGAGAAAGTAGTCTATAAATAAGGCACATTGATGGTTTTGACCAAAAAGCTTGTTTATTTAAAAACATTAGGTTATTTGCGTTAGTCCAGTTTAACTAAAATAATAGTGTACATTTATTCATTTGTATCATTATTCACCAATTTTTGTGAAGAGCCTACTATATGCTGATAATGAATTGACAGTGAAACATTATGAAGACCAACAAGATTTCTGATCTGGTGGAGCTCACACTAGAGTGAAGAGAGACAGGCAATAAGCAACTCAGATAAGGTCATATCAGAGGGTCCTACGTGCACGGAAGTAAACAAACCACAAAAAGAAATTGAAGAGAGAATATACCAGGTGCTAAATTCTTGAGAAGGCTAGGGAAAGAGTGTGTTTAAAGAACCAAAAGAAGGTTTGAGGAGTTGAAACCTTAGAGAATAATATGAAGAGTGGAAGAAGACCAGATGGGAGAGGTAAGAAAGAGTTAGATACAAAGAACCTTGTAGGCCATAGTAAGAAGTTAGGATTTTATTCTCAGGGCAAAAGGAATCCATTGGTTGGTTTTAAGCAAGTAAGTGTAATTATATGGTTAAGGTCTTAGCAGGACCACTCTGGTTGCTGTAGGTAACAGACTGGGGGAGGGTATGGGAAAGTAGAAACAGAGTATCACTTAGGAGGCTATTGCATTAGTCCAAGGGGAAATGATTGGGGCTTGGACTAGAATTACGGCAAAGGAGAGAAAAGAGCCTATCTGAAATGTATTTAGTGGTAGAGAATGAACGAGAGGTCTAAAAGTAAGAGGAATTAAGGAGCACTTGTAGATATTTGACCTCAACAATGGGTTGGTATTGATGTTATTCACTACCTTGGGGAACGGTCAGTTTCAGAAAACACATCAGAAGTTATTTTTTGTTTATTAAATTTGAAATGTCTAGTAGAAGTCAAGAAGAAAAAACAAAGCAGCTGTTGAATGTGACCTGAAAGGAAAGACGCCAGGGCTAATGATGTAACTATTAAAGTTGTAAAAGATGTAAATCTATATTACTTTGTAGACTTGGACTAAAAGCATATTTCATAAAGCAGATATGTGTGCAGAACAGTACCAGGCCTGTGGCAGGAACTTAAATATTTGGAGAAGGACTGAAGTGTGTTTATTCAGACCTTTGTGTCCAGCAAACAAAACTGACTTAAACATTTCAAGAGATATTAATATGTGTCCTTTGCTAGGTCAGGAAGGAGGGACTGGTTTAGTAAGTTGTATGCTTATACTGGAACCTTGATGGCACTGTCCCCATCTGGAAAATTCACAGTATATATTAGCATCTTACAAGCACCAAGAAATCCTGTAGTAAAGAAACCTGTATAATTGCTTTTTACCTCAAATGAACGTATCAGTTTAGAAAACACTAAATTTTAGGCCTACTCCAAGCCATTTTATTTTCGTCACCGCTAAATGGCTGTCAGTTTTTTGACAACCTGTTATTTCATTAGATACATAAAGAGATTTTTTCATAAACACGTTTGGTGCTTTCATCAAAATCAAATTCTTTATTGACATGTAACTAGGTACCTATTTCTTAATCATGTGATCCCCTAAAAAAAAAAAATTCAGAGCAAAAGTATAATGAAAATTAAAATGTAAATACAACATGACCATTTTTTCTTAAACATTTCTTATTTTGATCATTGCTAAAATTTACTAATTTCTCATTTCCTTTGGCATTGCTGTCCCTCCACCAGATCATATGCAAAACTTCATTGTTTAACTGAAAATAGGGTTCCTTACTTCTCCAGCCATTGGTTTTCTCTATTGGGATGAAATCTTAGATCAGGGTTCCAGGTCCCTCCTTGACCAATATCAGAAAGAAATAAGTGATGTCAGTGAAAATGACAGAGTAAGTGATTCTGAAATTCCATCCCTCCATGAAAGCAACACCAACAAAAAACTGGCAAAAACTCTCAGAATTTTTTTTTTTTTTTTTTTAAGCTTTAGAAATTAACCAAAAGTATGTGGCTACCCAGGGAGATTTAGTCAAGAAAAACTGAAACTTTCTTGCATGTTAACTTACTCTGTCCTCATCCTCCACTCCTAGGTCAGTGGTAGTAAAATGGATAGAAGGGATTAGAGTGAGGTTTTGCAAAGAGTATCATCTGTTCTACTTAAGGAGCTAAGCAAACCTAAGATCCTTACTGTGGGTCACCAGTCTCCTCGTACTGGGGCAGTGAGTATCTGCTCCTGAAATATCATTGCTTTCACAGGATGCTTCTATGGCACAAAAAATAGGAATTTGTGTCCAATAGTAGAGTCCTTCAAACCTTAATGAGCTCTTGTTCTGTTTGATCAGCAAATAACTGTCTCCCATATACTCTGTGCAAGTCATTTTACATTCTGTGAATTTCGCAGTTGATATTAAAACATTGCGTCACTGGGTAAGTTGATCAATCGTTTAGCATATTGGCAAAAAGCATACGATTTGGAGCTAGGCCACTAACTAACCAGATGTGTGACCCTGAGCAATTTACCTAGCTGTTCTGTGGCTCTGTTTCCTCATCTATCAAACTGGGAGAAAGGACTGACCTCAAAAGATGGAAAGACAACACGTGCAAGGTGCTGAGATGTGTTTTCCCAGCACATAGTAAGTACTCGATAAACATGAGCTCTATTTTTATGATACTTACCATGATGATTTACCTTAGCTTTTGTGAGAAGGTAGGTGAAATTAGAAAAGGTTGAAATTGTTAGTGTTTCAATTATCAAACAACTTATGTTGGGTCTTTATTTAATTTTTTAAATACTGAGTGACAGTATGTTGATAAGAACAAAAGGAAGCTTTGTAATCCATATCAAAAGGCTAGAATCCCTACTGTTTGTAAAATTTGTTCTTTGTGCCAAAGGTCTTCGTGATATCACATCAACAAAATATAAATCACTCTATTATACATATAAACATTTTCAAGAGCTAACTAAATCTGTGGCTTCTACACTCAAATTTGACAAAGACCTTGCTAATGCTGACTGGAACATTGTTGAGAAAGCAATTATATTTCCAAACCCATATGCGGTAAGCAAGTAATAACTTTTGTTTATTCCTTCAAAGTAGATATGATTGGCCAAAATAAGGTTAAACGATGCCATCAATATTAATTCATAATTTTTAATACTTGTAGTTGACCGATCAGTTGTATTGGTAGTTCCCTTATTTGTCATAATAGTAAAGGAGACCTTCAGATATTATCAATCAATAAAAAATATGTATTGCTTTTCTATTATTCATAAGGAATTTTGTCATCACTATGGAACCAAGTAAAAGCCACATCTCCTTTGAATATATAGACAATAAATGTTACAAATTCAAAAGAGGGAGCTGTATATTAAAGTTGCCTTTAAAAGGTATCATGAGGCCTTAGAAAATGGTTAGTTATTTTTTTGTTTGTTTTACCAGGTTTGAGGTGGGCAGGGACCTTCGTTTATTTAGGTTACTGTATATGCCAAGCACTTACTAGACCCTAGCTTATGCTTAACGTTATTATTAGTTTTTTTTTTTTTTAATGAAATAGAATTCAAAACTGGTATCATAAGTTTAGCTGTGGGTGAGATGTCACCTCCTGCTTCGGATAGGTGTTTTAGAACCTCTGTGGTGGCCAGACTTATCATTCATTCAAGAGCACTCAGGTCGCCAATCAGTCATGGCTGCCGTAACGGGAAATAGTACACGTCCTGGATCTTCTCCCTGCTGCTACTGCTTGCCATCTGCAATGCCTTTCTCCATCACACAATATGAGGTCCCAACTTCCAGGAGTGTAGAAGTCAGATAATTAGTGTCTGTGGAATGGGATTCCCAAAAACCCATCTCATATTCACTAGACAGTGCTTGAATATCCAACAGGGGTCTCAGAACTAGCCCCTGTACCTTCAAGAATACTGCAAAGATTTCCAGATGGAACAAGTACCAAGCAAAATCCAATTGAACAATTTTCTCCAGTAGCTCCCAAAATCTGACTGTAGCCTTTTTGCTGATCCAGCTGCATCAGAATCTTCTGGAAAACTTGTTAAAAATATTTATCTCCCAGCCCCAACCTAGAAGATTCTGATTTAGGAGGTCTAGGGAGGGTCCCAGGAATATGGATTTTTAACTGGCTACCCAGTCGATTCTAATCCAGTTGAGTCAGTGTTGGGGACCACTCCTCTGGTGTGTGATCTGTTTCAGAAGGTTGATGATCAGACAAGAGCATTTCCCTCATGAGAGGACATGAGGGAATTACAGTGGTAAAGCTAGAGCACTGGCGTAGCACTCAGAAGACCTGGATTTATAGCCCAGCTTTGCTGCTTAGTGAATAGCTTTGTGATCCTGAGCAAATCGTTCACTCCTCTAAGGTTTCATTTTTCTCATTTACGAAATGGGGTTATCCATGTTCCCGTTTCATCATACGTCCACTTTCTGTCTACCTTAAATGACCAGTTTAAAGCAGTGATTCAGAATCATCTAATGGATTTTTTAAAATGCAGATTGCTGGGTCCCACCCACCAGAGTTTCTGATTCAATAGGTCTAGAGTGTCCATGGGTGGTGCAAATGGTTAAGTGCTCTACTACCAGCTGAAAGTTGGTGGTTTTAACCTACCCAGAGATCTGTTTCTGAAAGATCACAGCCTTGAAAACCCTATGTAGTAGTTCTACTCCGCACACATGGGGTCACCATGAGTCGGAGCTGACTGCAACTAGCAACAACAGCAGGGTGGGGCCTGAGAAGGTGTATTTCTAACAATTCACAGCCGATGCTGATGCTTCTGGGAGGGGCACACAGTGAGAACCACTCATTTAAAGTGTGATCGTATAAGTAGCTTTTATAAATTCCTAATAATGCCATATAAAAGTAAGCATATGATATAATCTCTATCCCCCCCAAATTGGCAAATATTTTACCTCCAGGATAACGGAGCTAATGATGGGAAAACTCATCTGATAATTTTTTATTATCTACCAGATTTTTTAAATCATTTTTCAAACCAAAATAGTATGCCAATTGCTTGAGGTTTGTGCTAATAATACGTTAATATGATTTC
The DNA here is from genome assembly GCF_024166365.1 of Elephas maximus indicus. Taxonomy (NCBI): domain Eukaryota; kingdom Metazoa; phylum Chordata; class Mammalia; order Proboscidea; family Elephantidae; genus Elephas; species Elephas maximus. Next base: position 840,906 of record NC_064819.1, on the reverse strand, counting down.
TAGGCAAGCCAAGAAGAAACAACAGGCCATCAATTGGTGAAGTGTCCAAGCTGCAACAAGGAAATAGATGAGACCCTTAACATTGAAGCGATGGAGCTGGCCAACAGGCGTCTTTTGTCAGCACAAATAGTTAATATCTTATTATACTCTTAAAATTATTTTTGGCCTAAAATTATACTGAAAACTTTCTCCCTTGCTGAAGACATCTTGATTATGCCCACCAGCATAGTTTAGTAGATTGTTTACAAAGGCTACGAGAAGTCTTCAAAATCTGCTTGGTTGTGGGGAAAAAAAAGGGAGAGAGAGAAAAGAAAAGAAATTAAAATTTGCTTAAGTAAAAGGTGTTTTATTGTGAGGAATTGGGAATTTCAGAGATCCCAATGGCAGGAATTTTAACTGAGCTCGATGTTCATCCAGGCAGCCAGTTCCGTAACACTGCCCGTCTCTGAGGCCAAGCCAGTTTTCATAGAAAGATACCACCAAGCCCATTAATTACTGCATGTAGAGGGTAGTATGTTTTCATATCAAAGCTTGGGGAAAAAATAAGAGAAATTCTTTAGCACAGTAGCATACTGGACTCGGGGAAATTGCTAATAGCCTAGTTAACATTTTCTATCTAGGTCAGGATCTTAGCCAACAGCCACGACTCATCCAGTACGCTCTGTAAAAGTTCGTGTTGGGTCTTCCCCACTGCATATGGAGCTATAATTTATTTCTCAGTTCTTCCAACCACACAGAATTCAGCACTCTACTTGCTCAGTCCAACTTGGGAAATGGGAGGTCTGTAGGATATGATTGTTCTCTCCTCAGTAGTGATCCTGGCAGACAAGATGAGTCTCAAGGGCACATTTGCTAGGGGGCCCTGAATAACTTCCTTAGACAACTGAGGCAGTGCCGAGAAGGATGAAGGTTATGCCCACATGGCACTTTGTTCCACAAGCAGGTTTCTCACTTGTTCTACCAAATTTGATGCCTCTCTTGCTATTACACTTCCCTTTCTCCCCTCATGGAAACGCTGGTGGCGTAGTGGTTAAGTGCTATGGCTGCTAACCAAAAGGTCAGCAGTTCGAATCTGCCAGCCATTCCTTGGAAACTCTATGGGGCAGTTCTACTCTGTCCTATAGGGTCGCTATGAGCCGAAATCAACTCAACTGCACTGGGTTTGGTTATTGGTTTTTTCCTCCCCTCAGAGGTTTTAATATTCTAATGTGCATTACAGATTTTTAACATAGGGATACAGCTGTCACAGTTGCCAGGCTTTTTTAGCCACAGAACTCTGTTTGTTTTTTGGAAACCCAATTAACACCTAGCAGGACACTTATTTCTTACAGAACCATTTGGGGATGTGCTGATTAGCACTGATCTCATAGACTAGACTCCATGGGGAAAAAGTTTTTTTTTTTTTATAAAAATACTAGATTATTTGGGGATTTTGACTTCTTTATCATATTATTTTACCATAAAGAGAGTAGTAAATCATCATTGTTGTTATGCCATATGTGATTTGACTCAACATTTCTTTTAAGGCAAGCTACCAGAGGCAATACAGGCATGAGACTCTGACCCAGAGTGCAGCCCAGTTGTTGGTAGGTGCAGCAGGAAGCTTTGGTGAGAAGAAGGGAGAGTAAGTATATTGTTAAGAGATGACTTCTGTTTTATGTCACTGCATTTAGGAAATGATGCAAGTGAGTTTCTTGCTTTTGTCTGGTGACTTGGGATCATTCAGTATACCATGTCCAAGTCACTGCCCGCTCTGCGCCCCACACTCAGTCAGATCATCTACTTTTCATTCCCCAGATTTGCTCTACTTACTCACAGCTCTGTGCGTTTGAACAAGTTTCTCCCTCCAACTAGAATGCTCTTTCCTTACACCTTGGCCCCCCAAAGTTAAGCTGTAGTAAACGACTTTTCCTTTTGGACATGGCAGTGCTCACTAGGGGCAAAGGCTTTCTTAGCGTCTCTCTCTAGGCACATCTTTCTAATGCATAGGTAGCACTTTGTACCATTCTCTCTTAATACTCAGCGTATATATAATGATTTCTTTAGATTTAAGTCTCCCAGTTAAGCAGTGAGCTCCTCAAAGTCAGTGTAATAACGAGTGTCCTCAGATCAATCCCGGTGGAGAAGTGAAGGACATATGATTGGACAAAGGGAAGAAATGCCCACCAAAGCTCAGACCTACCTTCCAGTTCTAGACTACAGTCCTGGTGCTAGGGATGCCAAAATTTCCTGCTCAAATGGTACTAAGCTCATGCCCAGGGTCTGCTGGGAACTCTTCCCCTGGTCCATCATCCCATCATCCTATGAGCAAACTGGTTCTTTAACGCGCACATTCCTAAACCTAAAAGGAAAGCCAAGAGGTGGTTATATGTGCCAGATTATGAATGTGGCAACCTGGTATCTATTCGTATGTGTGGAAGGCTGCTTGTGGATAAAGCATAGTGTGGAAAGACAAGTGGCCAGAAATGTGGACATGTTCTCATTGCAGTTCAACTGAATAACTTCAGGGCATCTAAGAGTTTTAATTTCAAATCTAGCCATACAAATCATTATGACATTATATTTGTCAAGGTCGGAAGAAAAGTGTGTCTCATTTAAATTTTGTTTTCTCTATTTATATTTCTATATATGGTACAAGGGCCTGCATTTGTCCTCTTGCTCCAGGACTTTCAAATGCATAAAGGACTTAAATGGAGTTGGGGGAGTTAAGAGGAAGGATTGGGTGGGTGTGATTAATTTAAAGCAGCATGATTAAAAAAAACAAAACTCGTTGTCGTTGACTCAATTCTGACGCATAGCAACCCTAAAGGACAGAGTAGAACTGCCCCACAGGGTTTCCAAGGAGCGCCTGGTGTCTTCGAACTTTTGACCTTTTGGTTAGCAGCCATGCAGTATGATAAGAACTTTAAATGAGACACATGCACTTTAATGGAAGGCTTTATTTATTTATTTTTTAAAATGAAAAGCATTATCACTGCATTGCCCTGGAGAGGTTAATATAAAAAACAGTATATAGCAATTGAGCCCCTGCAATGATTTTTTCTCTTTAAATCCTCCACAAAGGCAGATGCAACATATATCTATGAAGACCCAGGGTAAATGGACACAAACAGGAGGTCAACGTTGCTGGGCTGAAAGGACTCATAGTGAAGGATGTAGGCAAACTTGGGAACACGTTGTATTTTTATTCATGTGTGTAAGGAGTACACATTGAATATCAATATATGCAAAGAAATACGCCAGGCATCGTGGGAATATCAAGATTAGTAAAATAATGCTCCAACCCCCTAAGTACTTTCTGCTAATTTAACTTATATTCAGTACTTGCTTCTGTCCTGGGCTGCCTTGGAGTTGATTTTTCCCCAGTGATTTTGCTGTCAGTCCTATCAGTAGCCCCATGTGTTGGGGTGTCATGAGCCAAGAAAAACAAGTCTAATGAGAAAAAGGGTGAAAGGTTTAGACAGGGGCAAGAGGGATAATGAACAGTAGAAAGACAAAGAGAATAGTCACTATTTTCCTGGACAGCCACCATGAAAGAAAAACCTATGGGAATTAAGGACTGATTACTCAACAAATGGATACAGCACTGGAAGTGCTCACTCATCTATGCCAAGAAATTTGGAGGAGAGCTACCTGGCCAACCGGCTAGAAGATATCCATATTTGTGCCCATTCCAAAGAAAGGTAACCCAACAGAATGCGGAAATTATCAAACAATATCATTAATATCACACACAAGTAAAATTTTGCTGAAGATCATTCAAAAACTGTTGCAGCAGTGTATCGACAGGGAGCTGCCAGAAATTCAAGCTGGGTTTAGAGGAGGACATGGAATGAGGGTATCATTGCTGATGTCATATGGATCTTGGCTGAAAGCAGAGAACACCAGAAGGATGTTTACCTGTGTTTTATTGACTATGCAAAGGCATTTGACCGTGTGGATCATAACAAATTATGGATAACATTGCAGAGAATGGGAATTTCAGAACATTTAATTGTGCCCTGAGGAACATGTTCATAGACCAAGAGGCAGTCATTTGAACAGTACAAGGGGATTCTGATTGGCTTAAAATCAGGAAAGGTGTGTGTCAGGGTTGTATCCTTTCACCATACTTATTCAATGTGTATGCTGAGCAAATAATCCGAGAAGCTGGACTATCTGAAGAAGAATGTAGCATCAGGATTGGAGGAAGACTCATTAACAACCTGCAATGTGCAGATGACATAATCTTGCTTGCTAAAAGTGAGGAGGACTTGAAGCAGTGACAAAGATCAAAGACCACAGCTTTCAGTTTGGATTACATCTCAACACAAACAAAACAAAACTCCTCACAACTGGACCAATAAGGAACATCATGATAAACAGAGAAAAGATTGAAGTTGTCAAGGATTTCATTTTACTTGGATCCACAATCAATGCCCTTGGAAGCAGCAGTCAAGAAATCAGACAATGTACAGCACTGGGCAAATCTGCTGCAAAAGACCTCTTTAAAGTGCTGAAAAGCAAAGATGTCATTTTGAGGACTAAGTTTCACCTGACCTAATCCATGGTATTTTCAACGGCCTCATATGAATGGGAAGCCTACACAATGAATAAGGAAAACTGAAGAAGAATTGATGCCTTTGAATTATGGTGTTGGTAAAGAATATTGAATATACCATGGACTGCCAGAAGAATGAACAAATATGTTTTGGAAGAAGTACAGCCAGAAGCAAGGATGTCAATACTTTGTCCCATATACTTTGGAAATGTTATCAGGAAGGACCAGTCCCTGAAGAAGGACATCATGCGTGGTAAAGAGGGTCAGCAAAAACAGAGGAAGACCCTCGATGAGATGGATTGGTGCAGTGGCTGCAATAATAGGCTCAAACATAGCAAAGATTGTGAGGATGGCATGGGACCAGGCATAGTTTCGTTCTATTCTACGTAGGGTCAGTATGAATAGGAACCTAACACCAATTGTCCTGGGAAACAGAACAATGGATGAGATCTGCCCTCAAGGAGTTGACTCCCATTTCCAACTTCACTACTTCAGACGTGAGGGCAAAGGATGAAAACCAACTTTGTTTACCTGGTCACGTTCTACAGTAATGAATGATTTGAGTAAATACATACATACATTGTTGTTGTCATTGTTAATTGTCTTTCAGTCACCTGCAACTCATGGCGACCTTATGTATAAAAGAACAAACATTGCCCAGTCCTGTGCCTTGTTCATGAACATTGGTATGTTTGAATCCAGTCAGACAATAATCTGTTGTGATCCATAAGGGTTTTCATTGGCTAGTTTTCAGAAGTAGATCAGCAGGCCTTTCTTCCTACTCTGTCTTAGTCTGGAAGCTTTGCTGAAACCTGTCCACCATAGGCAACCCTGCAAATATTTGAAATACCAATGGCATAACTTCCAGCATCATAGCAACATGGAAGCCACCACAGTACAACAAACTGACAGGTGAGTGGTGGCCAATTTTTTAATATTGTCTGTTTAATGAGTTAGGCCTACAACTTAACTTCTTGGTTATACCTCTAAAACTTCACATCTTGGACCGTGGCCAGGAAAGTGTTTTACTCTCATTCATCACTGGACAAAATCATCTTCCAGCCTTTGACAATACTCGTTCAAACACGTTATAAAGCATGTTTAAAATTTCTTTCTTTTTTAGATATATGAGTCCTGAGACAGTAAAGAATTACTCTGAAAGCAAAAAATCACTTTACGTTATGAGAAAACTACTCCTCAATTGGGTATACAATATTAGAAAGGAAAAGGGGGTCCCGCCAAGGTAAGTACTTTTGAAACTTGCTAGAAATGCTACCTTATTCATATGAAATTCTCTGTTTATGGCTTTTTAGATTTACATGTTGGAAACTTTGCAAAATCTTTTGGAAAGGTCGATAATGAAATTTGCCCATCATGCAAAAATTTTTTTTAATAAATAAAATTTAAAAAAATCACATTATTTTTTATTGAGGTAAAACCTAAATAGCATAAAATTAATTATTCACTATTTAACAGTTTAAAATTCAGTAGCATTTAGTGCATTCATGATGTTGCACACCCATCACCTCTATCTAGATCCAGGCTTTCATCACCCCAAAAGGAAGCTCCAGGCCCTTTAAGCAGTCGCTCCCATTCTCCTCTTCCTCCAGCCCCTGGCAAGTACTAGTGCTTTCTGACTCTATGGACTTGCCTTTTCTGGATGTTTAAGATAATGCAACCATATGATACGTAGCCTTTAGTGCCTAGTTTCTTTCACTTAGCATAATATTTTCAAGATCCTTTCACATTGTAGCTGATCCCTGCTGGCACAGTGGTTAAGAGCTTTGTTGTTAGCCAAAAGGTTGGCAGTTCGAATCCAACAGCCACTCCTTGGAAACCCAATGGGGCAGTTCTACTCTGTCCTTATAGACTAGCTATGAGTTGGAATTGACTGGCAACGATTTTTGATTTTCACATGGTAGCATGTATCACGTGTTTCATCTATTTCATTTATTGTTGTGGCTGAATAATATCCCTTTGTATGGATGTACCACAATTTGTTTATCCAGGTGTCTGTTAATGGTCATTTGGCTTGTTTGTACCTTTTCATTCATGTGAACATTCATTTAACAGTATCTGTTTGAATACCTGCTTTCCATTCTTTTGGGTATATATCTATGTGTATAGTGGAATTACTGGGTCATATGATAATTCTATGTTTACTTTTTGAGGAAGTGCCATACTGTTTTCCACAGCAGCTACACCATTTAATATTCCCACCATCAATGTATGCGGGTTGCAATTTGTCCACATCTTTCCCAACACTGATTATCATCTGACTTTTTTACTGTAGCCATCCCAGTGGGAGTGAACTGGTATCTCATTGTGGTTTTGATTTGTATTTCCCTAATGACAAGTGAAGGAGTCCTGGTGGTGCAATAGTTAAGTACTTGGTTGTGAACCAAAAAGTTGGTAGTTCAAATCACCCAGCAGCTCCATTGGAGAAAAGACTTGGTTATCTGCTCCCATAAACAGTACAGTCTAGGAAACCCTGTGAGTCAGGTTTACTCTGTCCTATAGGGTCACTATAAGTCAGAATTGACTCCGTAGCACACAACAACAATCACAATGGCAAGTGATGTTGAGCATCATTTCATTCCTTGGAGAAATGTCTATTCAAGCTCTTTGCCCATTTTAATCAGATTATGTGTCATTTTGTTGTTGAGTTGTAAGAGTTCTTTATATACCCTAGTAACTAGATCCTTATCAGATATATGATTTGCAAATAATTTCTCCCATTCTGTGGGTAGTCTCTTCACTTTCTTGATAGTGTCCTTTGATGCACATAAAGTTTTAATTTTGATGAAGTCTAACTTATCTATTTTTTTCTTTTGTTTTTTGTGCCTTTTGTGTAATTTCTAAAAATCTATTGCCAAATCAAGATCATGAAGAATTACCCCTATATTTTTTTCTAAGACTTTTATAGTTTTAGTTCTTACATCTAGTTCTTAACCCATTTTGAATTAATTTTATATATGGTGTGAGGTAAGGATACAACTTCATTCTTTTGCGTGTGGATATTCAGTGGCCCCAGCACCATATGTTGAAGAGACTATTCTTTTCACATTCAATGATCTTGGTACCTTTTTCTAAAATCAATAGTTTTAAATATATGTGTTTTTTTCTGTACTCTCAACTCTCATCCATTGATCAATATGTCTACCTTTATCCCATTACCACACTATTTTGACTACTTCAATAGCTTTGAAGTAAGTTTTGAAATTAAGAAGTTTGAGTTCTTCAAATTTGTTTTCCTTTTTCAAGATTATTTTAGCTATTCAGTGTCCCTTGTGATTTCATATGAATTTTAGGCTTAGCTTGTCCATTTCTGCCTAAAAAAGAAAAAAAAATTCATTGTGATTTTGATAGGAATTGCATTGAATCTGTAGATCACTTAGGATAATATTGTCATCTTAAAAATAAAAGACTTCAAATCCATGAACACGGGATGTCTTTTTATTTATTTAGGTCTTCTTTAAATTTTTTTCAACAAGGCTTTGTAGTTTTCAATATACAAGTCTTTCACCTCCCTGGTTAAATTTATTGCTAGATATTTTATTCTTTTTGACGCTATTGAAAATGGATTTGATTTTCTGTTTTCTTTTTAACATCATTCCTTGCTAGTGTATAGAAATGCAACTGATTTTTCCATATTCATTTTGTATCCTAGAACTTTGCTGAACTCATTTGTTAGTTTTAATAGTTTTTGTTTTTTGTGAGTTATTTGGAATTTTCTATATATACAATCAGGTCATCTTCAAAGAGGGGTAGTTTTACTTCTTTCTCCCCAATTTTGATACTCTTTATCTTTGTGCTGCCCAATTGTTCTGGCTAGAACTTCTAGTACAAGAGTGACTAGCAGTAGTGATAGTGGGCATGTTTGTCTTATTCCTCATCTTAAGGGGGAAAGCTTTCAATGTTTCTTCACTGAGTATAAGGTTAGCTGTGTGTCATAAACGGCCTTAATCATATTGAGGAATTTTCCTTCTATTGCTAGCTTGTTGAGTGTTTATATCATGAAAGGGTGTTAGATTTTATCAAATACCTTTTCTGCATTGATTGAGACGATCATGTAATTCTTTTCCTTTGTTCTATTAATGTGGTATATTACACTGATTTTCTAATATTGAACCACTGTTGCATTCCTGGAATAAATCCCATTTGGCCATGGTGTATATAATTCTTTTACTATTTGCTTTGCTAGTGTTTTGTTGAGCACTTTTGCATCTATATTCATAAGGGACATTGGTCTGTAGTTTTCTTATGATATCTTTGTCTAGCTTTGGTATCAGAATAATACTAGCCTCATGGAATGAGTTAGGTTGTATCCTCTCATCCTCTATTTTCTAAAAGAGTTTCAGAAGAATTGGTGTCAATTCTTCTTTAAATATTTGGTGGAATTCCTCAGTCAAGTACGGGACTTTTGTTGTTGTTGGGAGGTTTTTGATTACTGATTCGATATCTTCACTTGTTATTGGTCTGCTGAGATATTCTATTTATTCTTGAGTCAATCTAGGTAGATTATGTGTTTCTAGGAATTTGTCTATTTCTAGTTTGTTGCTGCACAGTTGTTTATAGCATTCTGATATGATCCTTTTTTATCTCTGTCGTATTGGTTGTAATGTCTCCGCTTTCGTTTCTTATTGTAGTTATTTGCATCTTCTTTCCTTTTTCTTCGTCAGTCTAGCTAAAGTTTTGTCAATTTTATTGTTCTTTTTGAGGAACAACCTCTGCTTTTATTGATTATTCTCTATTTCATTTATTTTCTGCTCTGGCCTTTGTTATTCCCATTCTTCTGGTGGCTTTAGGCTTAGTTTGTTAGTCTTTTTTTAGTTCTTTAAGTTGTAGAATTAGGCTATTGATTTGAGACCTTTCTTTTTTTTAATTAAGCATTTACTGCTACAAATTTCCCCCATACACTGCTTTTGCTGCATCCCATAGGTTTTGGTATGCTGTGCTTTCATTTTCCTTTGACTCTAAGTACTTTCAGATTTCTTTTTTTATTTTTCCCTTGACCCATTGATTGTTTAATAGTGTATTATTTAATCTCCACATCTTTGTGTTTTTTTACAGTCTTTCTGTTATTTTCTAGTTTCATTCCTTTGTGATTGGATAAGATGTTAGTATGATTTCAATGTTTTTAAATTTTATTGAGACTTGTTTTGTGACCTAGAATGTGATCTATCCTGAAGGAAATTATTCATGTGCATTGGAGAAGAGCGTGTAATATTTGTTGTCATGTGGAGTGTTCTGTATATGTCTGTTAGGTCTAGTTGGCTTATAGTGCTGTACGAAGTTCTCTATTTCCTCACTAATCTTCTTTCTCGATGTTCTGTCCAGTATGCAAAGGGGTATATTGAAGTCTACAGCTGTTATTATGGAGCCATCTATTATGTTCTTCAGTTTTGTCAGTGTTTGCTTCATATATTTAGGGACTATGATGTTAGGTGCATAAATATAAAAATTATATTGCCTTGATGAGTTGACCTTTTTTTCATTATATAATGTCCTTCTTTTTCTCTTATAACAGATTTAGACTTAAAATCCATTTTGTCTGGTATCAGTATGGTCATACCAGCTCTCTTTTTGTTACTATTTGCAACGATTTTTTTTTTTTTCTATCATTTCACTTTCAGCTCATTTGTGTCTTTGGGCCTAAGGTGTGTCTCTTGTAGACACCATATAGATGTATCATGGTTTTTTAATCTATTCTGCCACTCTCTGCCTTTTGCTTGTAGCATGTAATCACTTTATAGTTAAGGTAATTACCAATATGGAAAGACTTTTGTCAATTTTCTAATTGTTTTTTAAGTGCCTTATAACTTTTTTGGAAACCCTGGTGGTATAGTGGTTAAGAATTGCCAACCAAGAGGTCAGCAGTTTGAATTCACCATGTGCTCCCTGGAAACCCTATGGGGCAGTTCTGCTCTCTCCTATAGGGTCACTATGAGTTAAAATTGACTCCATGGCAATTTTTTTTATATATATATATACCTTCTATGTCCTTCATTTCCTCTAATATTGTCATAATTTGTGTTTAATTTGTGTTTTCTGTATTGGCCCTTTTTCATATTCTTATCTTCTGTGTATTTTTTTAGTTTGTTATTACCATGGAAATTACATTCAAAATCATAAATTTACGACAACCTAGTTAGTAGTAGTAGTTTAACTTGATGTCAATTTAACTTCAGTAACGTACAAAAGCTCTATTCCTATATTTCCGATCCCCCGTCTCTTTCGTTATCACCAATTAGGTTTTTATACCTCATGTGCCCACTAACATAAATTTATACTTATTCCTTATGCACTTGGCATATGCAGCTTGTAAGACACAACAAGGTTTGTTGAATTGATGCCTTTGAATTGTGGTGTAAGCAAAGAATATTGAATATACCATGGACTGCCAAAAGAACAAACAAATTTGTCTTGGAAGAAGTACAACCAGAATGTTCCTTAAAAGCAAAGATGGCAAGACTACGTCTTACATACTTTGTACATGTTGTCAGCAGAGATCAGTCCCTGGAGAAGGACATCATGCTTGGTAAAGTACAGGATCAGCAGAAAAGAGGGAGACCCTCAATGAGATGGATTGACACGGCGGCTGCAATAATGGGCTCAAGCATAACAATGATTGTGGGTATGGCACAGGACTGGGCAGTGTTTTGTTCTGTTGTACGTAGGGTCACTATGAGTCAGAACCAACTCAACAGCACCTAACAACAACAGGACACAACAGCTAAAGTTACCAACTGAAAACACCATAAAACTGATCCTTTTATGTGCCTATGACATTACTTTTACTAAAGAGCAGCTGCTATTGCTGCTGCTGCTGCTACTTCTCATTTCCTCCATGTTCTTTTTTTTTCCCTGTGTACTGCCTCAAGTAGCTGTCTAGTGTCTTTTCCTTTCCATCTGAAGAACTTCCTTTAGCATTTCTTGCAAAGCAGGTTTGGTGGTAACCCCTTCAATTTTTGTCTGGAGATGTCTTAATTACACCCTTGTTTTTGAAGGATGGTTTTTCCAGGTAAAGAATTTTTGATTAACAGTACTTTGCTTTCAGCATTTTATACACGTCACTCCATTGTTTTCTGTCATCAAAAATTTCTGAGGAGAAATCAGCACTTATGATTATCAAGGATCTGTTATATGTCATACTTCACTTCTTTCTTGCTACTTTCAGGATTCTTTTGTTATCTTTTGTTTTTAAGAATTTAATTATAATGTATCTTGTTGAGATCTCTTTGTGTTTATTCTCCTTGGAGTTTGTTGAGCTTCGTGTATTTGCAGATTCAACTCTTTCATCAAATCTGGAAAGTTTTCTATTATTTCTTCTAATATTCTTTCTGTCTCTTCCTCTCCTCTTCTTCCAGAATTCCAGTGATGCTTATGTTGGTTCACATGATGGTGTCCCACCATTCCATTTGGCTATGCTCATTTTTTTTCCCCCTCCTGTTTCTCTTGGGACACAATATGTTCCATTGCCATGTCTTTTAGCTCACTTATTCTTTCTTCTTTCTTCTGTCATGTCAAATCTATTTGTTGACTCCCTCTTATATGTATTTCATTTCAGTTATTGTATTCTTCAGCTGCAATATTTCTGTTTGGTTTTTATATTGTTTCTATCTTTTTTTTGAAATTCTCATTTTGTTTCCTAATTTCCTTTTATTCCATTGTTATGTGTTTATTTCATTGTTATGTGAGCATATTAATATTATTGTTTTCAATTCCTCTCTTTTGTCCATGATCTGGGCTTCTGTAGGGCTGATTTCTGTTTCTTTCTATTGTTCTCTCAATTGTGCCATCCTTTTCTATTTCTTTGTATGCCTGGCAATTTTTTCTTTTTAATTGGAACTTTGGATATTATACAATCATAACTCTGGATATCAAATTATTCTCCTTTCCCAGGGTTTCCAATTGTGTGTTTCTTTTGTTTTGTTTTTGTTCGATTTACCCCTAATCACTGAAAACTGTAAGAGTCCGTTTGTACAGCAGCCTCTTCAAAATATTGTTGAAAAGACTATCCTCCAAAAAGTGTGAATTTCAAGGAATCTGATCCAAAGCCCATGTCTTTTTAGCGTTTTGAAGGAGATTTTCTTGTACCTCAGAGAGAAAAACAGACAGAAGAATACAGGCAATATCTGGTTTTTCTCTTTCTTTGTTGTTGTTGTTAGGTGCCGTTGAGTCAGTTCCGACTCATAGCAACCCTATACACAACACAATGAAACACTGCCCTATCCTGAGCCATCCTTACAATCGTTATGCTTGAGCTCATTGTTGCAGCCACTGTGTCAATCCACCTTGTTGAGGGTCTTCCTCTTTTCCGCTGACCCTGTACCTTGCCAACCATGTTGTTCTTCCCCAGAGACTGATGCCTCCTGACAACATGTCCAAAGTATGTAAGACACAGCCTCACCATCCTCGCCTCTAAGGAGCATTCTGCCTGTACTTATTCTAAGATGGATTTGTTCGTTCTTTTGGCACAAGCAGTCCGTGGTATATTCAATATTCTTCACCAACACCACAATTCAAAGGCGTCAATTCTTCTTCAGTCTTCAGTCTTCCCTTTTCATTGTCCAGCTTTCACATGTATATGATGTGATTGAAATTCTCATTTTGTTTCCTAATTTCCTTTTATTCCGTGGCTTGGGTCAGGTGCACCTTAGTCTTCAAGGTGACATCTTTGTTCTTCAACACTTTGAAGAGGTCCTTCGTAGCAGATTTACCCAATGCAATACATCTTTTGATTTCTTGACTGCTGTTTCCAGGGCTATTGATTGTAGATCCAAGTAAAATGAAACCCTTAGAAACCTCAACCTTCTCTCCATTTATCATGATCTTGCTCATTGGTCCAGTTGTGAGGATTTTTGTTTTCTTCATGTTGATGTGCAATCCATACTAAAGGCTGTGGTCTTTGATATTCATTAGTAAGTACGTCAAGTCCCCCTCACTTTCAGCAAGCAAGGTTGTGTCAGCTGCATAATGCAGGTTGTTAATGAGTGTTCCTCCAATCCGGATGCCCTGTTCTTCTTCATATAGTCCAGCTTCTCGGATTATTTGCTCGGCACACAGATTGAATAGGTACGGTGAAAGAATACAACCTTGACGCACACCTTTCCTGATTTTAAACCAATCAGTATCCCCTTGTTCTGTCCAAACAACTGCCTCTTGATCTATGTAAAGGTTCCTCATGAGCACAATTAAGTGTTCTGAAATTCCTGTTCTTCACAATGTTATCCAGAATTTGTTACAATCCACACAGTCAAATGCCTTTGCATAGTCAATAAAACACAGGTAAACATCCTTCTGGTATTCTCTGCTTTCAGCCAGGATCCATCTGACATCAGCAATGATATCCCTGCTTCCATGTCCTCTCCTGAAACCGGCCTGAATTTCTGGCAGTTACCTGTCAATATACTGCTGCAGCCATTTTCAATGATCTTCAGCAACATGTTTCTTGCATGTGGTATTAATAATATTGTTCTATAATTTCCATATTCGGTTGGATCACCTTTCTTGGGAATAGGCATAAATATGGATCTCTTCCAGTCAGTTGGCCAGCAAGCTGTCTTCCATATTTCGTGGCATACCTGAGTGAGCACCTCCAGCACTGCATCTGTTTGTTGAAACATCTCAATTGACATTCCATCAATTCCTGGAGCCTTGTTTTTCACCAATGCCTTCAGAGCAGCTTGGACTACTTCCTTCAGTACCATAGGTTCCTGATTATATGCCAACTCTTGAAATGGTATAATGACTCTGTATATTCCCTCCATCTTCTTTTGATGCTTCTCATGCCATTTAATATTTTCCCCATAGAATCCTTCGCTATTACAACTCGAGGCTTGAATTTTTTCTTCAGTTCTTTCAGCTTGAGAAACACCGAGCATGTTCTTCCCTTTTGGTTTTCCATCTCCAGCTCTTTACACATGTCATTATAATATTTTACTTTGCCTTCTCAAGATGCCCTTTGAAATCTCCTGTTCAGTTTCTTTTACTTCATCAATTCTTCCTTTTGCTTTAGCTGCTCGACGTTCGAGAGCAAGTTTCAGAGTCTCCTCTTACATCCATCTTGGTCTTTTCTTTCTTTCCTGTCTTTTCAATGACCTCTTGCTTTCTTCATGGATGATGTCCTTGATGTCATTCCACAACGCATCTGGTCTTTGGTCACCAGTGTTCAATGCATCAAATCTCTTCTTCAGATGGTCTCTAAATTCAGGTGGGATATACTCAAGGTCATATTTTGGCTCTCGTGGACTCACTCTGATTTTCTTCAGTTTCAGCTTCAACTTGCATAGGAGCAATTGATTGTTCCACAGTTGGCCCTGGCCTTGTTCTGACTGATGATATTGAGCTTTTCCATCTTCTCTTTCCACAGATGTAGTCAATTTGATTTCTGTGTGGTCCATCTTGCGAGGCCCATGTGTGTAGTGACTGTTTATGTTGGTGAAAGAAGGTATTTGCAACGAAGTCATTGGTCTTGCAAAATTCTATCATTCGATCTCCAGCATTGTTTCTATCACCAAGGCCATATTTTCCAACTACTGGCCATTCTTCTTTGTTTCCAACTTTCGCATTCCAATCACCAGTAATTATCAATGCATCTTGATTGCATGTTCGATCAATTTTAGACTGCAACAGCTGATAAAAATCTTCTATCTCTTCATCTTTGGCCCCAGTGGTTGGTGAGTAAATTTGGATAATAGTCATATTAACTGGTCTTCCTTGTAGGCATATGGATATTATCCTATCACTGGCAGCGTTGTACTTCAAGATACATCTTGAAATGTTCTTTTTGAGGATGAATGCAACACCATTCCTCTTCAAGTTGTCATTCCCAACATAGTAGACTATATGATTGTCTGATTCAAAATGGCCAATACCAGTCAATTTCAGCTCACTAATACCTAGGATATTGATGTTTATGCATTCCATTCATTTTTGATGATTTCCAATTTTCCTAGATTCATACTTCGTACATCCCAGGTTCCGATTATTAATGGATGTTCGCAGCTGTTTCTTCTCATTTTGAGTCGTGCCACATCAGCAAATGAAGGTCCCAAAAGCTTTACTCCATCCACGTCATTAAGGTCAACTCTACCTTGAGGAGAAAGCTCTTCCCCAGTCATCTTTTGAGTGCCTTGCAACATGGAAGGCTCATCTTCCAGCACTATATCAGAGAATGTTCTGCTGCTATTCATAAAGTTTTCACTGGCTAATGCTTTTCAGAAGTAGACTGCCAGGTCTTTCTTCCTAGTCTGTCTTAGTCTGCAAGCTCAGGTGAAACCTGTCCTCCCTGGGTGACCCTGCTAGTATCTGAGTACTGGTGGCATAGCTTCCAGCATCACAGCAACATGCAAGCCCACACAGCATGCCGATTCCTTAGGAATTGCTATTATTACTTGACGTAGACTGTAGTCGACTGTTTTGTAGTACCTTTTCCAAAATACTTTTATAAAGCGTGTGTTCCGATCCTGTTATCTCTGCAGTCAGTGCCCTGACTGATTTCAGTAGAAG
The DNA here is from genome assembly GCF_024166365.1 of Elephas maximus indicus. Taxonomy (NCBI): domain Eukaryota; kingdom Metazoa; phylum Chordata; class Mammalia; order Proboscidea; family Elephantidae; genus Elephas; species Elephas maximus. The sequence continues at coordinate 824,852 of NC_064819.1, read as the reverse complement.
GTGCTTTGGCCCTTTGTACCCTTCCGTGAAAACTGCAACCCTGAAATCTTGGGAGAGAAGGTCCCCACTGCCTGCCCTTGCACCAGCCAGAAGCTCTGAGAATATGGATGGTCTTCCCCACCTCCGTGGCAGAGCTGAAGAATAAGTGGTGGTAGTTGATTTGTGTATATGTGGTTCACCTAGGAAAGATCAGCACCTTGCTCCCTCACTATGCACTTCCCTGGTTGATTTATATGTCTGACCTGCTTCCAGAGTCCCAAAATAGTTAGTTCCTGGACAATGATTTTGTGGAGACTTAGAAATTTACAACTTCCTAATCTACCATTTTGTATGGCTGTACTTTGAATTTAAAGTTCTAACTTTTGCAGGAAATTCTCGTACTTCAGGCTCTACTTCTTTACCACTTAGTAGTCTGTTCTTTGTGACCATTATGTTAGTTGTTTCCAGTTTTTTTTCAGGGTGCTTGCAGGTGCCTCTCTCCAGTCTCACAGGAGTACAGAAGCTGGCCACCTCAGAGAGTTGTACCTCCTCAGTTTTTTGGCAACCTCCAGACAGACATGAAGAGTCACACACAACAAACAGTCTGTCACCAAAAGCTAAGTCTGTTCCCCACACTCCTGGACCAAAGAGGAATGCCAGTTCATAGTTCACAGCCAGCTGCACCTGTTCTGTCAGAACCCTTAGAGCCACAGAGGCAGGGAGGGGGAAGAGCGTATATGATAGAGAGACAAGCTTTCTCACTATGTCATCTTATAATTGGTTCCACTTTCACTTAGAGAATTTAATTCTCTGACTGGCGTCCAGAGTCCTGAGTACATTAGTTCCACCACATTATTTTATTTATTATTTTCTGGTTTTGTTGTGGGAGGATGGGAGCATTCAGCTACTTACACCCTCATCTTGCTGGAAGTCCTGTCTTTGTCTTTTGGCATTTTGACAATACCATGTCTCAGGGAAGATCTCGTTGAATTCATTTCACTTGGAGTTTGTTGAGATTTTGGGATGTGTAAATTCAGGTCTTTATCAGATTTGGGAAGTTTTTGGCATTTATTTCTTGGAATAGTCTTTCTTCCTCTCTCTTCCGGGACTCACATTATGCATATGTTAGTGCACTTGATGGTATCCCACAGGTCGTTTAGGCTTTGTTCATTTTTCATTTTTTTTTTTTCCTTTTTCTGCTCCTCTGACTTCATAACCTTAATTTACCTTTTCTTCCTTTTTCCTGCTCAAATGTGCTATTGGTCTTCTTCAGTGAAGTTCTAATTTCCGTTATTGTACTTCGAACTCCAGAATTTTTATTTGGTTAATTTTTGTAATTTTTCTCTACTGATATTCTCCAGTTGTTGAGACATTGTTCTCATAATTCCTTTTAGTTTGCTTTCTGTACTTTCTTTAGGTCTTTGAGCATATTTAAGACAGTTAATTTAAAGTCCATGACTAGCTGATTCTAAATCTTGAGCTTCCTCTTGTACAGTTTCTATTAATTTCTTTCTTTTTTTTTCTATGTTTCTTTGTATGCCTCGTAATTTTTTTTTTTTTGAAAACTGGACATTTTAAACATTACAATGTGGCAACTCTAAAAATCAGATTCTCCCCCCTCTCCAGAGTTTGTTATTGCTGCCTGATATGCGCTGTGGCTTTTCTAAACTATTTTGTAAAGGCTGTATTCTTTGGTATGTGTGGTCACTGAAGTCTGTGCTCCTTTAGCTGAGTGCTCAGCTGGTGTCTTGACAGAGTTACTTTAAGTGCTTGGAGCCAACAAGAAAGAAGAAGATGAAGGAAGAGGAGGAGGAAAAGAAGAACTCTCCTATTCTTTGCAGATTGGCTCTACGTTAGGACATTCTTTTCAATGCTTATCCAGGCCATTTACAACCCTGCCTCACTCTTCACTTCTTACTCAAGTGGAGTCTGAAAGCCAGCCAAATGTGAAAACATAGAATCTTCTCAGGCCTTTTTTGAGCATGTGTCCTGTCCTAATAATGTGCATAGATTTCTTGGCTCCCCAGTATATGCAGGAGCTTTTTAAAAAATCCTGTTAATCCGCCAGGCATTCCTTGGAAACTCTATGGGGGTAGTTCTACTCTGTCCTATAGTTTCGCTATGAGTCGGAATCGACTCGACAGCACTGGGTGTGTATTCTCACATGTATCTCCTTTCCCAAGCCCTTTCTTCCGAGGCATCTCAGTCTGTCTATTGCTTGTCACAAGTGTTATCCCCTTCCCAGGTTGCTGCAGCCAATGTCTATGCCTTCTGTAACTAGCAACCTACATCAAATGCATGGGCTGCCATCTTCGTGACTGATGCTCATCAGAGGAGTGGAGATGGTAGCTGGGAAATTTAAAATGCCACCACACTCTTTGCTGAAGATCATTCAAAAGCAGTTGCAGCAGTACATTGACGGGGAACTGCCAGAAATTCAAGCTGGATTCAGAAGAGGATATGAAACCAAGGATATCATTGCTGATGTCAGATGGATCTTGGCTGAAAGCAGAGAATACCAGAAAAGGTTCACCTGTATTTTATTGACTATGTAAAGGCTTTTAACTTTGTGGATCATATCAAATTATGGATAACATTGCTAAGAACGGGAATTCCAGAACACTTAATTGTGCTCATAAGGAACCTGTATATAGATCAAGAGGCAGTTGTTTGAAAAGAACAAGGGGATACGGTGTCATTTAAGATCAGGAAAGATGTGTGTCAGGGTTGTATCCTTCCACCTTATTCAATAGGTCTGCTGAACAAGTAATCTGAGAAGCTGGACTATATGAATATGAATATGGCATCAGGATTGGAGGAAGACTCATTAACAACCTGTGATATGCAGATGATTCAGTCTTGCTTGCTGAAGGTGAAGAGGACTAGAAGCACTTACTGATGAAGATCAAAGACTACAGCTTCAGTATGGATTACACCTCAACACAAAGAAAACAAAAATCCTCACAACTGAACGAATAAGCACCATCATGATAAACAGAGAAAAGATTGACAATGTCAAGGATTTCATTTTGCTCGGATCCACAACACCCATGGAAGCAGCAGTCAAGAAATCAAATGACACATTACACTGGGCAAATCTACTGCAAAAGACCTCTTTAAAGTGTTAAAAAGCAAATATGTCACCTAAGGACTAAGGTGCATCTGACCCAAACCATGGTGTTTTCAATCACCTCGTAAGCATGGGAAAGCTGGACAATAAATACGGGACACCGAAGAAGAACTGATGCCTCTGAATTATGGTGTTGAAGAATACTGAGTATACCATGGACTGCGAAAAAACAAACAAATCTGTCTTGGCAGAAGTACAGCCAGAATGCTCCTTAGAATCAAGGATGGCAAGACTTTATCTCACATACTTTGGACATGTTATCAGGAGGGATCAGTCTCTGGAGAAAGAAATCACGCTTGGTAAAGCAGAGAGGGTCAGCAAAAAAAAGGAAGACCCTCGATGAGATGGATTGATACAGTGGCAGCAACGATGGGCTCAAGCATAACAATGATGATGAGGATAGCACAGGACCAGGCAGTGTTTCATTCTGTTGTACATAGGGTCACTATGAGTCAGAACCAACTTGCCGGCACCTAACAACAGCAATAACAACAACACAACACTCTTACCACAAAGCAGCAGCTTCTTTGCTTGTCATATCTCCCGTTTACGCTTTTTACTGAATTCCAGAGTTCTTCAAAAGTTGCCTCTGTAGAGATCAAAGTTTATTAGTGGTTACCAGAGGTGTAGGGGAGGAGAAAGACACAGCGTTCAGGGGCCAGTGAGAATCTTTTAAGGGTAGTGGAAACATTGAGGAAGTGGTAATGGTGACGGTTGAACAACATGATGAAAATAGTGTCAGTGAACTGTATATGTGACGATTGTTAAAATGGCAAACATTTTGTTACCTATGTATCTACCACCATAAAAAAGTTATAAAAACATCGTAGAATACAACATTAAAGCCTGACTCTTACTGATAAGAAAAACAAAAAGCTGATTCTGACTTGTTGCCAGCTCATTAGTTGCTTTTGGAAAGAGATAGGGCCCCTGGGGTTTCCCTATTCTGTCATTTCCTTTGACGTCACTCTATAGTAACAGTCTTGGGATAAAAACGTTTTTCTGTAATCAAGGTTTAAGAGTAATTTATAAAGTGGATTGACATTAAAGCATACAAATTCGTGTAAGGGCAATGTTTCTAGTGAAAGTTTTGCAGCTGCTGAAAAAACATTCTTGTTCATAATTTATATCATTTGTATATCTGAACATTCTAGCTCTCTATTCCTGCATAACAAATCACTGCAAAATGTAGTGACTTAGAACAACAATCATTTATTTGCTCACAAATCTGAGATTTGAATGCGCCTTGATGGGGGCAGCTTTTCTCTGCTCCATGCAGCATCAGCAGTGATAGCTCAACTCAGACCAGAGGATCAGCTTCCAAGAAGCCCTCTGACATGGGTGGTAAGTTACTACTAACTGTTAGGTGGAAACTCAACTAGAACAGTTGGATGGATGCTTCCGTTCTTCTCCACGCAGGCCTCTTCTGAGGCCTGTTTGATCTTTCTTGCAAGACGGTAGATAAATTCCAAGAGCGAGTGTTCCAGGAGACAAGAAGTGGCGGCTGACAATTTCTTATCTTAAGACTTTGGCCCCTAAACAGGCACGACATCACTTCTACTGTTTTCTATTTGTCAAAGCAGTCACAGAACCTTCTTAGATTCAAGGGAAGTATAGATGCCTGTATGTGCATGTCTTTTTCAACACACAGTTTAAATACCCTCTCTAGTACCAACTGAAAATGCAGTTCTTCTCCTGACCTTAACCACCAGAGCTGGATCAGATATCACATGTTAAAGGGTGTAGTCCTCCAGACTACCACATCTTCCCAACTTCATATGCCAGCCACAAACTCATGAGTCCCCACAACACCCTCACTTCTGACCTTCTAAATATCACTACCCCCTCAGGATATCAGCCATAAGCTCAGAGTACCCACGACTTCCTCACTTCTGACCTGCTGGCTACAAATTTGGGGGTCCCACCACCCCTTCAAATTCAGTAATTCACTAGAATGATTCACAGTACTCAAGAAAGCATTATACTTAGGATGACAGCTTTATTATACTAAAAAGTATGCAAATAAAAGATACAAAGGGTGTGTTATGGGAGGGTCCCTAATATGGAGCTTCCATGACCTAAAAGGGACACATTCCCTTCCCAATCATCAATGTCTTTCACCAACCAGGAAGCTTCCACAGGTTGAACCGCCTCCCCTAAGACTGGACTAATATCACATGGTGGGTCTTTCTAACATGGCCACCCCTACCCTAGTGTCGTCTGTTAGCATAACAAAAATTCCAATCACTCAGGAAATGCTAAGGGTTTAGAGGTTATCTTTCAGGAACTAAGGACAAAGATCAAATCTTGGGTAAAGTTCATTGCATACCCCAAGGGAGGGGAATATAGAACCCTCTTCTCAATAGAAGTATCAAAGAATTTGTGACTATCCACTACATTCAATTAATCTCCAAAGCATATTTTTATATTGTAGTTATTTAAAAGTTTTCTGGAATGACTGAAGCTTCAACTTTCTGAGTAATTATTTCTGTTCATGTAACTTTGAGAAGACCCAAACCAAACCAAACCAAACCCACTGCCGTCAGAGAAGAGATTAGAAATTTAGAATTTACAGTCAACATGACATCAGAAGGTTATCTCAAATATCATTTGGCTCAATTAAAGTGTGTAGCAGTACAGACTCCAGAATCTGGAGCCAGATGACTTGGCTTAGAATTCCAGGCTCCGTTTATTTGCTGAATGAGTTCACCAGCCTTAGTTTTCTTCTGTTAAAGATCAGTATAGTAATATCTATGCCATATTATGGAGACTAACATACATGTATAAAGCATGTGGCAAAGCGACTGACATGTAGTAGACACTAAAATATATTATTTGGGTTCTCCTCTACGTACCACACATACAATTTTTGTAAAGATTACGTAAACAGTGCATGTAGAAGCACGTAGCCCAGTGACTAACACTTCACAAGCACTTAACACGTTTGTATTTATTAGGAAGTGCTAAATACATTCCATTCAAGGCTGGGTTTTCTAGCCAATGGATGAAGTCACTATCAAAGATCAACAAACACAGAAGGAAACAAAATAGCATGAAAAGCGTCAGCAGAAACAGACAGATTTATATCCCCAAAAGTTCAGTTATTAGAATTATTCAATGTGGACTCTAAAATAAGTATTATTGACATATTTAAATTAATAACAGATGGAATCACAAACATCAACAAGTCCAGTTACCAAAAGGGCCAGGCAAATGTTTAAAGAAACCAAATAGAAAATGAAAAAAAAACGCAAAAATTTAATTATTGAAATTTAAAAAAAGTTCATCTTAAATTACTCAGTTGAATAAACAAATCATATAGTAGATCTAATCTTTTTTAATTCATCTGTAACTGCACAAAGGAGAAAAAATGCATTGCCTTGACAGGGTTTCTATGTCAATGGCAGGGCTCTGAAAAAAGATTGGGACCTTGAGACCTGAAATGGTAAAATATGGGTGGACAAACCTGAGAATCTTGAATTCCCAGATTCTTATGAGGACTCTGTCCTCGTAGAAACAGCACCCTCTCCCTGCTAGAGGATATGCTGCAAAAGCCTCACAAAGTGAAGTTTGTCCTTTAAAGATCAGTCTTTACCCCTTTTCATTGCTTTCAGGGTCATTACCAGGTCAGGTCTCAACATAGTAGGAGGAGAAAATATTGTGCCTGCTTCAAGAGGGCACAGCTTATCTACTGAAGAACTCGTAGGATCTGACTAATATCAGAAAATACTAGTAAAGCATACGTGGGAATGAATCTTGAGCATATTGGACCATGGGGTTGCAACATAAGGCTTGATCAGGGATGGATACTCTGATCCATAATGACTAAGGTTCACCCTCTTGTCAAGGACACATGGAGGTGGTTCTATTACACTCCTAGGTTGGTTCTTTGAAGCTTGACCAGGCCAATGACCTACAGTAAGTAAGTGGAGATGATAAAGTTGGGAATGTTTGGCTAAATTTCTCATGAAGAACTAATTACACGACCTTGTTCCCTAAAAAGACTCAGAGAATAGTCCTTTTACTAAGGCAGTAGTGAAGGTCTCTGGGAAGCTTGGCTATACATGTCCTCTGCGGGCCATGGTTGCCAATAGGAGAGGCTGTCATGAAATTAGTCTCTCTAGTACCAAAAGGGACCCCTGGTGGTACAGTGGTTAAGAGTTATGGTAAGCTAAGCCTGCTAACCAAAAGGTAAGCTGTGCAGATCCACCACATACTCCTTGGAAACCCTATGGTGCAGTTCTGCTCTGTCCTACAGGGTTGCTATGAGTCAGAATTGACTTGATGGCAATGGGTTTGGTTTGCTTGTTTTTTGTTTTTTTTTTTTTAGTATCAAAAGTGTTCATAAGGGTGGCGGAGCCAAGATGGCAGAATAGACAAACATTTCTGACAAGCGCTCTTTACAACAAAGACCTGAAAAAACAAGTGAAATGAGTGTATTTATGACAAGCTAGGAGCCCCGAGCATCAAGGGCAAGCTTAGAAAACATGCTGAGGGGCAGGGGGAGGAAAAGACGGTTCAGAAGTAGAAAGGAGTTACCAGATCTGAATAGTGGGGAGCCCTCAGGCACCATTCCCGGATCAGCGGCAGCAGGCTGGTACTAGCATTAGGCCGCAGTTTCCTCAGGGAGAAGCAGCCAGCCACAAAGCCTACGCACACTTCCAGAACCAGAGAAGAACAGCGCTCTCAGCAAAAGCTAAGTACTTGCATATATTTTACTGTGCCTCCCACCCCCAAGCTGGCTTCAGCGGCTGACTTCCCTGGGCCTGATATAGACCCTGTTGAGCACCTAGAGCCATCCTCCTGGCCTTGGAGAAGGAAAAAATTGCCAGTGGGGGAAAAGATAACTTGCCAGCTCCACTAACCAGGGGAGCTCAGGATAGAAGTGGCTTCTGTCCAGGCATAAACTGGCCATGGATTATGAGTGCTTTTCCTCTCTGCTTGGACCTGTGTGGGCCTACTTCAGGAGAATAGGCCCTTGTAGGCAGACTCCAACTGTTTCAGCTGTGTAGCAGAGAGGTGGGTGTTTGATGTTTGACATTGCTTTGCCTACTAAACAGCATCCTCACCTACCCACATCAGGGGCCTAAGGACTGGTAGCTCCACTCAGGTCACCCAGCCTCCCACGATAGGAGTCCAAGCATAACTAGTATCTCCCAGTCCTAACAACCAAAAACATTGGGTGCCCATGGTCTGTATGCAGAACCCACACACCTGTAGGCTCTAGGGTTCAGGAATACACTTTCCTCAGAGACATGTGGGGGCAATTCTCAGCCCCCTGCCTTGTTCAGAGTGTGGCCCCTGCTGCAACCAAAAACCAGTGCCTACACCAATCACCCCTGCCCCTCTAAGACTGTAAGACAGGGCCTGTACCACACACTTGATGATCAGCTACCTGGAAACCTGAGCTGAATTCATACAAGAAAAGTGAATGGACTCCTAGACTAATATATCTGATAACAGCTCTAGCCATCTGGGGACAGAAAGTCAGAGCTCCAAAGGTGAAAATAATCAAGCTAGCTCACTCAAGCAATCCATTTTGGCATATCAAAACAAAACAAAGCAAGAAGCAAAGACACAGTAAACAAACATAAAATAAACTAATACAATAACTTATTGATGGCTTGGAGACAACAGTCAATATCAAGTCACATAAAGAAACAGACCATGATTGCCTCAACAAGCTTAAAACAAAGAATCCAGGGATCTTCTAGATGAAAGTACCTTCCTGGAACTACCAGAAGCAGAAGACAAAAGATTAATATACAGAACCCTTCAAGACATCAGGAAGGAAATGAGGCAATATGCAGAATAAGCCAAGGAACACACAGATAAAGCAATTGAAGAAATTAAAAAGATTTTTCAGGAATATAATGAAAAATTTAATAAGTTGGAAAAATCCATAGACAGCAATCAGAAATTCAGAAGACTGACAATAAAAGTACAGAATTAAACAACTCAATAGAAAGAGGAGCAGAATTGAACAAGTAAAAGCCAGAATTTCTGAACTTGAAGATAAATCACTTGGCACTAATATATTTGAAGGAAATCAGGTAAAAGAATTTTAAAAAATGAAGAAATCTTAAGAATCATGTGGGGCTCTATCAAGAGAAATAACTTGAAAGTGATTGGAGTACCAGAACAGGGACGGATAACAGAAAATACAAAGAGAATTTTTGAAGATTTGTTGCCAGAAGACTTCCCAGATACTGTGAAAGATGAGAAGATATCTATCCAAGATGCTCATCGAACTCCACATAAGGTGGATGTTAAAAGAAAGTCACCAAGACATATGATAAACTTGCCAAAACCAAAGATAAAGAGAGAATTTTAAGAGCAGCTTGGGATAAATGAAAAGTTACCTACAAAGGAGAGCCAATAAGAATAAGCTTTGACTACTTGGGAGAAACCATGCAGGCAAGGAGGCAATGGGATGACTTATTTTAAAAAAATTGAAGGAAGAAAATTTCCAGCCAAGAATCATATATCCAGCAAAACTGTCTCTCAAATATGAAGGTGAAATTAAGACATTTCCAGATAAAGTGAAGTTTAGGGAATTTGTAAAAACCAAACCAAAACTACAAGAAATACTAAAGGGAGTTCTTTGGTTAGAAAATCAATAATATCAGGTATCGACCCAAGACTAGAACACTGGACACAGCAATCAGAAGTCAACCCAGACAGGGAAATCAAAAAGACAAAGGAAGATTTAAAAAAAATTCTCAAAACAGGGTAACAACAATGTTATTATGTAAAAGAAGACAATATTAAAGCAATAAAGAGAGACTAAGACATGGAGCCATAGATCTTCCATATGGAGAGGAAGATATGACAATACAAAGAAATAAAATTTAGGTTTAAATTTAGAAAAATAGGGGTAAATAATAAGGTAACCACAAAGGAGACAAACTGTCCTACTTATAAAAATAAAATACAGGAAAAAAAATAGAGACTCACCAGAAACAAAATCAACAACAACAAATATGAGGAAAGAACAATATATAAAGATTATTTTTTACTCAGCACATAAAGTTAAGTGGGAAAAAGAAACTGTCAACACACAAAAAAAGACATCAAAATGATAGCACTAAATTCATACCTATGCATAATTATGCCTATTCTAAATGGACTAAATGCACCAAAAAAGAGACAGAGAGTGACAGAATGAATTAAAAAACATGATCCATCTATATGCTGCCTACAAGAGACACACCTTAGCCTTAGAGATACAAACAAACTAAAACTCAAAGGATAGAAAAAAAAATATATCAAGCAAACAACAATCATAAAAGAGCAGGAGAGGCAATATTAATTTCTGACAAAATAGACTTTAAAGTTAAATCCATCAAAAAGGATAAGGAATGACACTATATAATGATTAAAGGGACAATACACCAAGAAGATATAACCATATTAAATATTTATGCACCCAATGACAGGGCTGCAAGATACATAAAACAAACTCTATCAGCATTGAAATGTGAGATAGACAGCTCCACAATAATAGTAGGAGACTTCAACACACCACTTCTGGTGAAGGACAGGACATCCAGAAAGAAGCTCAGTAAAGACATGGAAGATCTAAATGCCAACAATCAACCAACTTGACCTCATAGACATATACAGAACTCTCCACCCAAAGGCAACCAAGTATACTTTCTTTTCTAGTGCACATGGAACATTCTCTAGAATAGACCACATATTAGGTCATAAAGCAAGCCTTAGCAGAATCCAAAACATTGAACTATCACAAACCATCTTCTCTGACCATAATGCCAAAAAAGTGGAAATCAATAACAGAAAAAGCAGGGAAAAGAAATCAAAGGCTTGGAAACTGAAAAATACCCTACTGAAAAAAAGACTGGATTATAGAAGACATTAAGAGTGGAATAAAGAAATTCATAGAATCCAATGAGAATGAAAACACTTCTTATCAGAGTCTTTGGGACACAGCGAAAACAGTGCTCAGAGGGCAATTTATATCAATAAATGCACACATCCAAAAAGAAGAAAGGGCCAAAATCAAAGAATTATCCCTACAACTTGAACAAATACAAAGAGAGCAACAAAAGAAAATCTCAGGCATCAGAAGAAAACAAATAATAAAAATTAGAGCAGAACTAAATGAAATCAAAAACAGAAAAACAATTGAAAGAATTAACAAGACCAAAAGCTGGTTCTTTGAAAAAATCAACAAAATGGATAAACCACTGGCCAAACTGACAAAAGAAAAACAGGAGAGGAAGCAAATAACCTGAACAAGAAATGAGATGGGCGATATTACAACAGACCCATCTGAAATTAAAAGAATCATATCAGATTACTATGAAAAATTGTACTCTAACAAATTTGAAAACCTAGAAGAAATGGATGAATTCCTAGAAACACACTACCTACCTAAATTAACACAAACAGAGGTAGAAAAACTAAATAAACCCATTATAAAAGATTGAAAAGACACTCAAAAAACTCCCAACAAAAAAAGGCCCTGGCCTGGACGGCTTCACTGCAGAGTTCTACCAAACTTTCAGAGATGAGTTAACACCACTACTACTAAAGGCATTTCAGAGCATAGAAAAGGATGGAATACTACCAAACTCATTCTATGAAGCCAGCATATCCCTGATACCAAAACCAGGTAAAGACACCACAAAAAAAGAAAATTACAGACCTATGTCCCTCATGAACTTAGATCCAGAAATCCTCAATGAAATTCTAGCCAGTAGAATTCAACAACATATCAAAAAAATAATTCACCATGACCAAGTGGGATTCATACCAGGTATGCAGGGATGGTTCAACATTAGAAAAACAATTAATGTAATCCTTCACATAAATAAAACAAAAGACAAGAATCACAAGATTTTATCAATTGATGCAGAAAAGACATTTGACAAAGTTCAACACCCATTCATGATAAAAACTCTCAGCAAAATAGGAATAGAAGGAAAAATCCCCAACATAACAAAGGACATTTATACAAAGCCAACAGCCAACAGCCAACATCGTCCTAAATGGAGAGAGCCTGAAAGCATTCCCCTTGAGATTGGGAATGAGACAAGTATTCCCTTTATCACTGCTCTTATTCAACTTTGTGCTGGAGGCCCTAGCCAGAGCAGTTAGGCTAGATAAGGAAATAAAGGGCATCCAGATTGGCAAGGAAGAAGTAAAATTTTCTCCGTTTGCAGACGACATGATCTTATGCATAGAAAACCCTAAGGAATCCTCAAGAAAACTACTGTAACTAATAAAAGAGTTCAGCAGAGTATCAGGATACAAGACAAACTTACAAAAATCAGTTGGATTCCTCTACACCAACAAAAAGAACATCGAAGTGGAAATCAGCAAATCAAAGACATTTACAATGGCCCCCAAGAAGATAAAATACTTAGGAATAAATCTTACCAGAGATGTAAAAGACTTATACAAAGAAAACTACAATACACTTCTGCAAGAAACCAAAAGAGACTTACATACGTGGAAAAACATACCTTGCTCATGGATAGGAAGACTTAACATTATAAAAATGTCTGTTCTACCAAAAGTGATCTACACATTTAATGCAATTCCAATCCAAATTCCAACAATGTTCTTTAATGAAATGGAGAAACAAATCACCAACTTCATATGGAAGGGAAAGAGGTCCCGGATAGGTAAAGCATTAGTGAAAAAGAAGAACAAAGTGGGAGGCCTTCCTCTACCTGGTTTTAGAACCTGTTATTCCACCACAGTAGTCAAAACACCTGGTACTGGTACAACAACAGACACATAGACCAATGGAACAGAATTGCGAATCCAGACATAAATCCATCCACATATGAGCAGTTGATATTTGACAAAGGCCCCAAAATAGTTAAATGGGGAAATGACAGTCTTTTTAACAAATGGTGCGGGCATAACTGGATATCCATCTGCAAAAAAATGAAACAAGACCCATACCTCACTCCATGCACAAAAATAAGCTCAAAATGGATCAAACACCTAAATATAAAATCTAAAACAATAAAGATCACAGAAGAAAAAATAGGGACAATGTTAGGAGTCCTAATACATGGCATAAACAGTATACAAAACATTGCTAACAATGCAGAAGGAAAACTAGATAACTGGGAGCTCCTAAAAATCAAACACCTATGCTCATCCAAAGACTTTACCAAAAGAGTGAAAAGATTACCTACAGACTGGGAAAAAGTTTTTAACTATGACATTTCTGATCAGCACCTGATCTCTAAAATCTACATGATACTGCAAAAACTCAACTGCAAAAAAACAATTAACCCAATTAAAAAATGGGCAAAAGATATGAACAGATACTTCACTAAAGAAGACATTCTGGTAGCTAACAGATACATGAGGAAATGCTCATGATCATGAGTCATTAGAGAAATGCAAATCAAAACTACAATGAGATTCCATCTCACTCCAACAAGGCTGGCATTAATCCAAAAAGCACAAAACAGTAAATGTTGGAGAGGCTGTGGAGAGATTAGAACACTTATACACTGCTGGTGGGAATGTAAAATGATACAACTACTTCAGAAATCAAATTGGCACTTCCTTAAAAAGCTAGAAATAGAACTACCATACGATCCAGCAATCCCACTCCTTGGAATATATCCTAGAGAAATAAGAGCCTTTACACAGACAGGTATATGCACACCCATGTTCATTGCAGCACTGTTTACAATAGCAAAAAGATACAAGCAACCAAGATGTCCAACAACGGATGAATGGATAAATAAATTATGGTATATTCACACAATGAAATACTATGCATTGATAAAGAACAGTGATGAATCTGTGAAACATTTCATAACATGGAGGAATCTGGAAGGCATTATACTGAGTGAAATTAGTCAGTTGCAAATGGACAAATATTGTATAAGACCACTATTAAAAGAATTCAAGAAATAGTTTAAAGAGAGAAGAAAATATTCTTTGATGGTTATGAGAGGAGGGAGGGAGGAAGGCTGGGAGAGGGGTATTCACTAATTAGATAATAGATAAGACCTACTTCAGGTGACAGGAAAGACAACACACAGTACAGGCGAGGTCAGCACAACTGGACTAACCCAAAAGCAAAGAAGTTTCCTGAACAAACTGAATGCTTCAAAGGCCAGCGAAGCAGGGGCAGGGGTTTGGGGACCACGGTTTTAGGGGACATCTAAGACGATTGGCATAATAGAATGTATTAAGAAAACATTCCGCATCCCACTTTGGAGAGTGGCGTCTGGGGTCTTAAACTCTAGCAAGCGGCCATCTAAGATGCATCAATTGATCTCAACCCACCTGGTCAGAGAAGAATGAAGCACACCAAGAACACAAGGTAATTATGAGCCCAAGAGACAGAAATGGCCACATAAACCAGAGTCTACATCAGCCTGAGGCCAGAAGAGCCAGATGGTGCTCGGCTACAACTGATGACTGCCCTGACAGGGAGCACAACAGAGAACCCCTGAGGGAGGAGGCGAACAGTAGGATGCAGACCCCAAATTCTCATAAAAAGACCAGACTTAATGGTCTGACTGAGACTAGAAGGACCCCGGTGGTCATGGCCCCCAGACCTTCTGTTGGCCCAGGACAGAAACCATTCCCAAAGGCAACTCTTCAGACAGGGACTGGACTGGACAAAGGGTTGGAGAGGGATTCTGGTAAGGAGTGAGCTTCTTGGATCAGGTGGACACTTGAGACTATGTTGACACCTCCTTCCTGGAGTGGAGATGAGAGGGAAGAGGGGGTTAGAAGCTGGTGAAATGGACATGAAAAGAGAGAGTGGAGGAACAGAGCGGGCTGTCTCATTAGGGGGAGAGCAATTGGGAGTATGTATCAAGGTGTATATGTTTTTGTGTGAGAAATTGACTTGATTTGTAAACTTTCACTTAAAGCAAAATAAAAATTTGTAAAAAAAAGTGTTGGTAACATTAGGGAACGGCAGAAGCCAGATGGCAGCAGTTAAATGCCAAGAAGTCAAGGTAGGCATACTTTCTTTTGTGGGCAGCAAACCAGGAGTGGCAACCCAGTTACCTTGACCTGTGGGACTTGTGGAAATGGCTAACAAGTAATGGTGAGTCAAACTGAGATATAGATGAACAGTTAACTAGGGAGTTGGTTGACTTGTCTAAAAAGAGAACTGGTGGGCAAAGGGGTAAGATCAACCAATGCAAAGAAAAATCATGATCCCTCAACCTTTTTCTAAGTCTCAATCAGCTCTCAGAACAAGGGCCCTTGCAAGAACACAAGTATATATTATAAATAGTCCCTCAATCTTTTCTAAAATGGACCTTCAGCCATTTTTTTTCTTAATTCCCAGACTTTTAGATATGGCATTTAAGTTGATGCTGATATCAAATACTTGAAATGTTATCACGGTCCTCAAGCTAGAGTGGGGTTTTTAGCAAGCTAGAGCACATAAGAAGTTTCTGGCCCAATCTGTCTCAGAGAGTCCAACATATGTACTTTGCAGTTTTTTTCCTCAGTCACTGAAAGTATAATTGGGATGACTATTCTTAATGTCTGGCTGAACACACCCATTGATTTTGACCTATGGAATAAGAATGATCATGATAAGAAGGACCCAGTGGTCCAATAGAACCCTTAGCCAAAATAGCAAATAAGAGGCAATAAAGCATTCCATGGAAGAATTACAGAAATTAGCGTCAACACTAAAGGAATTATGGGTCGTCCCATCACATCTCCTTCAATTCACCTGTCTGGCATAAACAAGATGGATTATAGTCAACCATAAAGTGCTTTGCCACGTGTGGTATTGCTAGAGAAGAGATTGAAGACATCCAGAAAAGCAGTGTGGAGACAGAGCTGAGAATGGGCAGGGGCGGTGCTACTTCAAAGCTAACAAGGCTGAGCCAACTGGCTTCTCCCTTACACAGACAGTGCCCAAGGCCTTGGAGGGCCCTATCCCTGTGATCACACGATCACATATTTTGGTATTCATAGTTTTCTCTTCTTTTTGTTAAATAGAACCCCAAATTATAAAAACCTCAGACCCTATATAACACAGATCCACCCTTAAGAAAGGGTAAATAATCTAGTACTTACCCAATCTTCAAAGCAATTCATTTCAGTTTTAACAATGATCAGATATTATTGTATTACATGAATAATTGAAATAATATAAAAAAACAAATCCCCCATCTATAATTTCACTCTGTAACATACTTGGTACAGAAATTGTTTTTCAAAGCATATACATACACATGCAAAGCTGAGAAGCTTCTGGTCCTGGGGAATATTGATGACAAGACCTTCCTCCAGAGCCAAGAAAGAGATAAAGCCTTCCTCTGGAGCTGATGCCCTGGATTTGGGCTTCTAGCCTACAAGACTGAGAGAAAAAACTTTGGTTTGTTAGAGCCATGCACTTTTGGTATTTCTGTGATAGCAGCACTGGACAACTAAGACACTGATGAGACAATGTTCAGAGAAGAAACAGCAAGTTGCAAAACAACATGTGTGGTATAATTCCTTTTGTGTTTATAGATAATGATTATAGAGACATTAAAAGATTGAAAGAATATCCAAACTGCTAATAGTAGTCATCTCTGAGCAGTGGAATTATTGGAAGGGTGGATTCTTTTATTTTTAAAATATTTCCAGTTTTAATTACCTGTCTTACACTCAAAACTCTCTTTACTAAAAAAGTAAAATAAAAACAAGAGATAAGGAAGGAGAGAAAGAAAGAAGGTAAACCAGCCTCAAGATGTTTAGCAGAGAAGGGAGTTAAACGGACAATGTCTAAAGCAGGATGCCAGAAAATGTTGACGAGTGTTGGCGGTTTCCCACAATTAAGCAGGGCTCTGTAGCTATTGATGATTGGAATAGAATTGAGTATGTAATGCAAATCATTTTATGCAATTCTTTTATCAGATCAAACTTACTTTTTACAGATATAGTTTGCTTCGTCTGTTCCATCAAATAGTATTTACTGAAGAATTTGAATATGTCGGATACCTTGTGATACTCATGAACCTGTTTCCTATCATAATTACTTGGATACCCATTTTAAATCAAATTTATGAGAAAGAATTAAGCCAAGTTAACTACTTTTTTCTTGGATTTTATGTCCTGGAGGCCCTACTTAAGGTAATCTAAAATTTGTGTGCCTGTGTGTCTGAGTGAACGGTGCCATTTATCTAACATGGAGACTTCCTAACTTGGCAAGCTTTTAACACTACATACAGACAACTTTTAAAGGACGTATGAAATTGTCTTTCACTTTTCAAAGCAAATATACTTTAATATTTAAAGTTAGTTCCGGGTGATTCAACAGAAAATATGCATGCTTTAAACATTGGTTTTGTATTTGCAAAAATTAATTTTAAAATCATATGTGTCAAAGACACAGAGTAAGTTTCAAAGTTACTGCCAATCTTCCTAAACTTATGCAGAGTGGTAAGTATGTGGATGTTCATTTTATTATTTTTATATAAGAAGGATAAACAGATATGTATATAGATAGGTATTTTTTATACTTGAGAAATATAACTTGATTTTTTAAATCCACCACAAAAGTAATTATTAAATGGTGAAAATGTATGATCACAAACTAATAATAATGCCGTGTCATATGAATCAACAAGTTGTAATATAAAACATTTGAGTTGGAATTGACTCAATGGCAACGGGTTTGTGTTTTTTTGGTTTTTATAGCCAGAAAGTATAAACAGAAGCATTACATCTATATTTGTTGTCATTGTTAGCAGCTGTTGAGTTGGCCCTCAACTCCTGGTGACACAGTGTGACAGAGTAAAATGACTCCGTAGAGTTTTCTTGGCTGTAATCATTATGGAAGCAGATTGCCAGGCCTTTTTTTCTATGGAGTGGCTGGGTAGGTTCGAACCACCAGCCATTAGGTAAGCAGCTGATTACAAACAGCTTGCACCACCCACACTCCTTACATCTGATATGTAGACAAAATAAATAAATCTCAAATCTTTACTAGGAAATTAAAATGCTACTACAGAACCATGATATTGGAAAAATGGAATCCAAATTCAGTCACATTGTACATAATAAATTCAAGGTTAGTGGGAAAGACCATAAGAGGTTGCATAAAATGAGGAAATAAAGCAAATAGGATTAAGGTGGGTAATAGAGTGAAGGTGATGGTGAAGACTCCTCTAAAATCATTTGTTGTTGTTGTCATTAGATGCCATCTAGTCGATTCTGACTCCTAACGACCCTGTGTACAACAGAACCAAACACTGCACTTTCCTCACAATCGTTGCTATGTTTGAGACCATTGTTGCAGCCACTGTGTCAGTCCATCTCATTGAGAGTCTTCCTCTTTTTCGCTGACCCTCTACTTTACCAAGCCCGATGTCCTTCTCCAGGGTCTGGTTCCTGCTGATAACATGTTCAAAGTACATGAGATGAAGTCTCACCATCCTTGCTTCTAAGGAGCATTCTAGCTGTACGTCTTCCAAGACAGATTTGTTTGTTCTTCTGGAGTCCACAGTATACGGAATATTTTTCACCAACGCCATAATTCAAAGACATCAATTCTCCTTCAGTCTTCCTTATTCATTGTCCGGCTTCGCAAGCACATGAGGTGATTGAAAACACCATGGCTTTGATCGGGCACACCATAGTCCTCAAAGTGACGTCTTTGTTTTTGAATACTTTAATGAGTTCTTTTGCAGCAGATTTACCCAACGCAATAATACATAGTTCGATTTCTTGTCTGCTGCTTCCATGGGCATTGATTGTGGATCTGAGTAAAATGAAATCCTTGACAACATCAGTCTTTTCTCCATTTACCATGATGTTGCTTATTGGTTCAGTTGTGAGGATTTTTGTTTTCTTTATGTTGAGGTGTAATCCATACTGAAAGCTGTAGTCTTTGACCTTCATCAGTAAGTGCTTCAAGTCCTCTTCACTTTCAGCAGGCAATGTTGTATCATCTGCATATTGCAGGTTGTTAATGAGTCTTCTGCGAACCCTGATGCCAAGTTCTTCATATACTCCACCTTCTCAGATTATTTGCTCAGCATACAGATTGATTAAGTATACTGAAAAGACACAATCCTGACACACATTTCCTGATTTTAAACCATGCAGTGTCCCCTTGTTCTGTTCAAACGACCGCCTGTTGGTCTATGAACTGGTTCCTCATGAGCACAATTACGTGTTCTGGAGTTCTCATTCTTTGCAATGTTATCCATAATTTGCTATGATCCACAGAGTCGAATGCCTTTGCATAGTCAATAAAACACGAGTAAACATCTTTCTGGTATTCTCTGCTTTCAGCCAATATCCATCTGACATCAGCAGTGATATCCCTTGTTCCATGTCCTCTTCTGAATCTGACTTGAACTTCTGGCAGTGCCGTGTAGATATGCTGCTGCAAGCACTTTTGAATGATCTTCAGCAAAATTTTACTTGTGTGTGATATTAATGATATTGTTTGATAATTTCCACATTCTATTGGATCACCTTTCTTTGGAATGGGTACAAATATGAATCTCTTCCACTCGATTGGCCAGGTAGCTATCTTCCAAATTTCTTGGCATAGCTGAGTGAGCACCTCCAGAGCAGCATCCATTTGTTGAAACATCTCAATTGGTATTCCATCAATTACTAGAGTCTTTTTTTCACCAATGCCTTCAAAGCATCTTGGACTTCTTCCTTCCGTACCGTCTGTTCTTGATCATATGCTGCCTCCTGAAATTGTTGGACATGGCCCAATTCTTTTTTGATACAGTGACTCTGTATTCCTTCCATCATCTTTTGATGCTTCCTGCATTGTTCAATATTTTGCCCATAGAATTCTTCAATATTGCAACTCGAGTCTTAAATTTTTTCTTCAGTTCTTTCAGCTTGAGAAATACCAACTTTGTTCTTCCCTTTTGGTTTTCTGACTCCAGGTTTTTGCACATTTCATTACAGTCCTTTATATTCTCAAGCCACCCGTTGAAATCTTCTGTTTAGCTCTTTTACATGATCATTTCTTCCTTTTGCTTTAGCTACTCGATGTACAAGAGTAAGTTTCAGAGTTTTTTCTGATATTCATTTTGGTCTTTTCTGTCTTTCATCATGCTTTCTTCATGTATGATGTCCTTGATGTCATTCTACAACTCATCTGGTCTTCAGTCATTAGTGTTCAATGAGTCAAATCTATTTTTTTTTTTATATATACTCAAAGTATTTTCTTCAGCTTCGACTTGAACTTGCATAGGAGGAATTGATAGTCTGTTCTGCAGTTGGCCACTGGTCTTGTTCTGACTGATTTTGAGCTTCTCCATCATCTCTTTCCACAGATATAGTTGATTTGATTCCTGGGTATTCCATCTGGTGAGGTCCATGTGTATAGTCACTTTTATGTTGTTGAAAAAAAGGTTTTTGCAATGAAGAAGTTGTAAGTCACCACAGTGTGGCAAAATGACAGACAAGTGGTAGAAAAAAATCATTTAGCATGCAACATAGTGAAAGAGTAATGAGCTGGGATTCAGGAGACCTTGGCTCTGGTTTTAGTTTTCTGTGACACAAGCTGTAAGTTGTTGACCAAGTTACTCAACTTTTCCAAACCTTAATTTCCTCCTCAATAAAATGACAGGGTTGGCCAAGAGACCTATGAAAATTTCTCTAGCTCTATTAGTCATTGTACTTTGCCAAGCTGAGCTTAATGCAATCACACCAATTTAAGACACTGTAACTGGACTGCAGATACATTACTGCATTTCATAGCAGAAAGGATACTTTCACTGATCACTCTTCCACATCTTTGAGCCAAAGGGTGGGCTTATCTGAGCTTCCAACCTTTCTTTGATAACTTCGCGTTCAACAAACCCTCCCTCATTTGAAGCTCAGGCTATCTTTTTTCACTGTGTTCTTCCTCTCCTGTGACCTCCAGATAACTCCTTCACATTTCTGAATACTTGGGATCTGAATAAAGCTTTGTTCTTTATACCAGTTCTCTTCAAGTTCCTTGCAGAATGATCCAACCAATACTCTATTTCAGTAACAGGGAAATGAGACATCTACAGAGGCTAAATGGTGAATTGGGCAGGAACACACAAGACCAGGATCTGGTCTTCTGGGTCCCAGGTTCAGACATTGAGTTTTCTCAGTCTGATCAAATGTGAGTAGGCTTAAGGGAAATGGTTCTCTACCACCGTAAAATATAAGGTTCTGCTTATAAGCAAGTATGGCAGTTTCTCAATTTATAATGGACCATGTGCATTTTCCCTGGGACAAGAATATGTGTGTCTCCTACACTTTCTTGGAAACAGAGTGAGGTGAGGGTAGATGTACCAGGCTGATAAAGAAGACAAATTAATCAAAATTACAAATACATATTCTAAGTATTATAATAAAGGTATATATAGGATGCTATGGGAACAAAACAGAGCCATGGTGGTGCATTGGTTAAGTACTCGAGTGCTAACCAAAAGATCAACTGTTCAAACCCACCAGGGGCTCCTTGGGGGAAAAGACATGGTGGTATGCTCCCGTAAAAAGTAAAACAAAACAAAACAAAACAAAAAGACCCATTGCTATTGAGTTGATTCTAACTCATAAAAAAAAATAACAGAGTTGAACTGCTCCATAAGGTTTTCGAGGGGTGGCTGGTGGATTTGAACTGCTGACCCTTTGGTTAGCAGCCTGAACTCTTAACCATTTCACCACCAGGTTTCCCATAAAGATTACAGCCTAGGAAATTCCATG
This sequence comes from Elephas maximus indicus, assembly GCF_024166365.1. Lineage (NCBI taxonomy): Eukaryota > Metazoa > Chordata > Mammalia > Proboscidea > Elephantidae > Elephas > Elephas maximus. Next base: position 803,062 of record NC_064819.1, on the reverse strand, counting down.
GGCAGTTCTGCTCTCACATGGGGTCGATATGAGTTGCAATCAACTCATCAGCAAAACAACAACAGGAAACAAACAGAAGGGGTTCCTTACACAGAATAGTTGAGTCCAGATAGGGAGGCTTTCAAAGGAAGATTTGAGTTGAATCCTGAACAATGAATAGGAGTTAAAGAAGAGAATGACTACAGGGCATTCAGGAAAACAGAGGCAGCAATGCGACATGTGTCAGGGACGTCATTCTCCTGACTGAAGTTTAAGGATGGGCAGGTTGTGGTGGATGTTGGTTAATTCAGAACTCTACTAGAAACCCATATGGAAAATGAGGCAGGAGACATAGACATGAATTGAATAGTCATGAGCCTCATAGGTCATGCTGTCTATCTATTTCCGTGACCTCAACTACCATTCATAATCTAAGGATTCTCGAATTCATCTTTCTCACTCAAATTTTATCCAGAACCTCAGGCAATGTGCTGTATTTTTTAGGCAACAAGCAACCTCCACCACAAGGTATGACACTAGTCCACGGTGGTGGTGGTGGGGGGGGACGTGGAGGGCATAGCCAGCAAACAAACACAGAAGGTGTGCGTTATTTGTGTAAAAATACAGTAGAAAACTGCTGACTGGATCTCTCGGGCAAAAATACTTTGCAATCATCACAAACAACATGTTCCAAACAAATTTATCTTCTCTAAACCCATTCTTAATTCAGAACTCTACTGGAAACCCAGTTTCCCAAGCTGGAATCCACAATTATCTTTGCCATCTTCCACTCTCTCAGCTATAGAAAGTTTTCAATAAACTTTTTTTTTTCAAATAAAGAACGAATACATGAATGAACTATCATTAAATAACAGTTATGCTGAATATTTTCTCACTTGGAATAGATGCTTCAATGTTTTAACCATTTTCATTGTGAACTAACATAATCATTTAGTACCAAAGGAAAAAAAAACATACCTTCGAGTCGATTCCAACTCATAGAGACCCTATAGGACAGAGTAGAACTGCCCCACAGAATTTCCAAGGAGTGCCCGCTGGATTTGAACTCCCGACCCTTTGGTTAGCAGCTGAGGCACTTAACCACTACACAACTAGGGTTTCCAATCATTTAGTAGCATGAGTACTATTTTAATTTGTTGATGTTGTTCTTAGGTGCCGTTGACTCGGTTCCGACTCATAGCAACCCTATGCACAACAGAACGAAACACTGCCCAGTCCTGAGCCATCCTTACAATCGTTGTTATGCTTGAGCTCATAGTTGCAGCCACTGTGTCAATCCACCTCGTTGAGGGTCTTCCTCTTTTCCACTGACCCTGTACTCTGACAAGCGTGTTGTCCTTCTCCAGGGACTGATCCCTCCTGACAACATGTCCAAAGTATGTAAGATGCAGTCTTGCCATCCTTGCCTCTAAGGAGCATTCTGGCTGTACTTCTAAGACAGATTTGTTTGTTCTTTTGGCAGTCCACGGTATATTCAATATTCCTCACCAACACCACAATTCAAAGGCGTCAATTCTTCTTAAAAAAAAAAAAAAAAAGGTCTTCTTTATTCATTGTCCAGCTTTCACATGCATATGATGCGATTGAAAATACCATGGCTTGGGTCAGGCACACCTTACTCTTTAAGGTGACATCTTTGCTCTTCAACACTTTGAAGAGGTCCTTTGTAGCAGATTTACCCAATGTAATGTGTCCTTTGATTTCTTGACTGCTGCTTTCATGGCTGTTGATTGTGGATCCAAGAAAAATGAAATCCTTGACAACTTCAATCTTTTCTCTGTTTTTCATGATGTTGCTCATTGGTGCAGTTGTGAGGATTTTTGTTTTCTTTATGTTGAGGTGTAATCCATACTGAAGGCTGTGGACTTTGATGTTCGCTAGTAAGTACTTCAAGTCCTCTTCACTTTCAGCAAGCAAGGTTGTGTCATCTGCATAATGCAGGTTGTTAATGAGTCTTCCTCCAATCCTGATGCCCTGTTCTTCTTCATACAGTCCAGCTTCTCGGATTATTTGCTCAGCATACAGATTGAATAGGTATGGTGAAAGAATACAACCCTGATGCACATCTTTCCTGACTTTAAACCAATCAGTATCCCCTCGTTCTGTCTGAACAACTGCCTCTTGATCTATGTAAAGTTTCCTCCTGAGCACAATTAAGTGCTCTGGAATTCCCATTCTTCGCAATGTTATTCATAGTTTGTTATGATCCACACAGTCGAATGCCTTTGCGTAGTCAATAAAACACAGGTAAACATCCTTCTGGTATTCTCTGCTTTCAGCCAGGATCCATTTGACATCAGCAATGATATCCCTGCTTCCATGTCCCTCTTCTGAAACTGGCCTGAATTTCTGGCAGTTCCCTGTCAATATACTGCTGCAGCAGTTTTTGAATGATCTTCAGCAAAATTTTGCTTGTGTGTGATATTAATGATATTGTTCTATAATTTCCACATTTGGTGAGATCACCTTTCTTGGGAATAGGCATAAATATGGATCTCTTCCAGTCAGTTGGCCAGGAAGCTGTCTTCCATATTTCTTGGCATACCTGAGTGAGCACCTCCAGCACTGCATCTGTTTGTTGAAACATCTCAATTGACATTCCATCAATTCCTAGAGCCTTGTTTTTCACCAGTGCCTTCAGAGCAGCTTGGACTTGTTCCTTCAGTACCATCGGTTCCTGATCCTATGCCACCACTTGAAATGGTTGAACATTGACTAATTCTTTTTGGTATAATGACTCTGTGTATTCCTTCCATCTTCTTTTGATGCTTCCTGCTTCATTTAATATTTTCCCCATAGAATCCTTCGCTATTGCAACTGGAGGCTTGAATTTTTTCTTCAGTTCTTTCGGCTTGAGAAACACCGAGCGTATTCTTCCCTCTTGGTTTTCCATCTCCAGCTCTTTGCACGTGTCATTATAATACTTTACTTTCTCTTCTTAAGATGCCCTTTGAAATCTCCTGTTCAGTTCTTTTACTTCATCAATTCTTCCTTTTGCTTTAGCTGCTCGACGTTGGAGAGCAAGTTTCAGAGTCTCCTCTGACATCCATCTTGGTCTTTTCTTTCTTCCTGTCTTTTCAATGACCTCTTGCTTTCTTCATGGATGATGTCCTTCCACAATGCATCTGGTCTTCGGTCACCAGTGTTCAATGCATCAAATCTCATCTTCAGATGGTCTCTAAGTTCAGGTGGGATATATTCAAGGTCATATTTTGGCTCTCGTGGACTCACTCTGATTTTCTTCAGTTTCAGCTTCAACTTGCATAGGAGCAATTGATGGTCTGTTCCACAGTTAGCCCCTGGCCTTGTTCTGACAGATAATATTGAGCTTTTCCATTGCTTCTTTCCACAGATTTGATTTGGTTTGATTTCAAATTTCAATTTGATTTCTCTGTGTTCCATCTGGCGAGGTCCATGTGTATAGTCGCCATTTATGTTGGTGAAGGAAGGTATTTCCAATGAAGAAGTCATTGGTCTTGCAAAATTCTATCATTTGATCTCCGGCGTTGTTTCTATCACCAAGGCCATATTTTCAAACTACTGATCCTTCTTCGTTGTTTCCAACTTTCGCATTCCAACCACCAGTAATTATCAATGCATCTTGATTGCATGTTCGATCAATTTCAGACTGTGGCAGCTCATAAAAATCTTCTATTTCTTCATCTTTGGCCCTAGTGGTTGGTGCAAAAATTTGAATAACAGTCATATTAACTGGTCTTGCTTGTAGGTGTATGGATATTATCCTATCACTGACAGCATTGTACTTCAGGATACATTTTGAAACGTTCTTTTTGACGATGAATGCAACACCATTCCTTTTCGAGTTGTCATTCCCAGCATAGTAGACTATATGATTGTCTGACTAAAATGGCCAATACCAGTCCATTTCAGCTCACTGATGCCTAGGATATCGATGTTTATGTGTTCCATTTCATTTTTGATGATTTCCAATTTTCCTAGATTCAAACTTCATACATTCTAGGTTCCGATTATTAATGAATGCTTGCAGCTGTTTCTTCTCATTTTGAGGCATGCCACATCAGCAAATGAAGGTCCCAAAAGCTTTACTCCACCCATGTCATTAAGGTCGACTCCACTTTGAGGAGCAGCTCTTCCCCAGTCATCTTTTGAGTGCCTTCCAACCTGGGGGGGCTCATCTTCCAACACTATATCAGAGAATGTTCCACTGCTATTCATAAGGTTTTCACTGGCTAATGCTTTTCCGTAGTAGACTGCCGGGTCCTTCTTCTTAGTCTGTCTAAGTCTGCAAGCTCAGCTGAAACCTGTCCTCCATGGGTGACCTGCTAGTATGTGAATACCGGTGGCATAGTTTCCAGCATCACAGCAACATGCAAGCCCCCACAGTACGACAAACTGACAGACACGTGGGGATATTTTAACATGTTTAAATTTAAATCATCATTTTTAAGAAAGACAGATGTTATGGTATTAAACCATCAGAGTAGGTCACAATTCCAAAATATTTAGAAATACCTTATTCCAGTATTTTAAGTTCAGAGATGAATTGTTATATGAATCAGTGTTAAGGCAGAGTAAGATAAAACTTCTTTTTTTGGAAGAATCCTATAAGAGATCTCTAATGTAGAAATATATGTTTATGGAGTGGAAAAAAAAAATTCTATTGCTATGTAGTCGGTTCCGACTCATAGCAACCCTATATGGTGAAGCATTCATAGTTTCTGAAATATACTTCGAACATGCATGTATTGATAAAGACTACAAAAAAAAAAAAAAAACTTTTTTTCTTTTACAACAAATATATTTTGTTAGCCCTACAAACAAATATATTTACTGAAATCAAGAGGAGCGTTGGTATACTTGCCAAGATAATTCTGACAAAATGTTTTCTTTTGCTTGATTTATAGAGATACCAAAATGTCCTTTTATTCAGCATCATCACAGAGTACAAGTATACAATTGAATTTAGTGAATGAAGCATAACCTTTTTTTTTTTTAACTTTACTGTCCTTTAGGTGAAAGTTTACAGCTCAATTTAGTTTCTCGTTCAAAAATTTATACATGTATTGTTTTGTGGCATTGGTTGCAATCCCCACAATGTGACAGCACTCTCCCCACTTTCACCCCAGGTTCACCCGTGTCCATTCATTCATGTCCCTCCCTGCCTACTCATCTTAATTTGGGGCAGAAGTTGCCCATTTGGTCTTGTATATTTGATTACAGCATGTTCCTTCCGTGCGTTATTGTTTGTTTTATGGGCCTGTCTAATCTTTGTCTAAAAAGTGGGCTTCAGGAATGGCTTCAGTTCTGTTAGCAGAGTGTCTGGGAGTTATAGTCTCAGGTGTTCCTCCAGTCTCTGTTAGACCAATAAGTCTGGACTTTTTTTGTGAATTTGAATTTTGTTCTACATATTTCTCCTGCTCTATCCGGAATGCTCTATTGTGATCCCTGTCAGAGCAGTAGGTGGTGGCAGCCAGGCACCATCTAGTTCTTCTGGGCTCAGGCTGGTGGAGGCTGTGTTTCATGTGGTCCTTTAGTCCTTTGGGCTAATATTTTCCTTGTGTCTTTGATTTTCTTTTTTCTCCTTTGCTCCAGACAGAATGGGACCAATAGATGTGTCTTAGATGGCCACTCACAAGCTTTTAAGATCTCAGACACTACTCACGAAAGTAGGACGTAAAATATTTTCTTTATGAACTATATTAAGGCATAACCTTTTAATAAAGAAAACTTTAAATCTTGTACTACTTTAATGAAAATCTTGCTTGAATGTATCACATCAATCGTGCTATAACATGTTCTTGATTATTCAGTATCACCATTGTGGATATCAACCATAAAATGCTGTGAGATGGGATGCAACCCACGGGATTACTGTGTTCAGGGCTGTTTGTTTTAAACTAAAGGACCCTGACACACTATTTTTTGCTGGAATTCGTCTGCCTTTCCACTGCTGGCTTTTACTGGTGTCATTTTACTTTTTTCCAGTGTCATTATATAAATCCATTTCTTCTCACTTATACCCGTACTATATAACTCTCTGCCATCAAGTCAATTTTTTGTTTCTTTTCTTTTTTTTTTTTTAATTGTGCTTTAGGTGAAAGTTTACAACTCAAGTTAATTTCTCATACAAAAATTTATACACATATTGTTATGCGACATTAGTTGCAATCCCTATAATGTGACAGCACACTCCCGGTTTCCATTCTGGGTTTCTTGTGTCCATTCAATCAGTTCCTGTCCCTTCCTGCCTTCTCATCCTGCCTCCTGACACGAGCCCCCCATTTGTTCTCGTTTATCTGCTTGAACTAAGAAGCACACTCTTTACGGGTATTATTTTATGTTTTATAGTCTAGTCTAATCTTTGTCCAAAGAGTGGGCTTCAGGAATGATTTTAGTTGTGGGTTAATAGAGTGTCCAGGGGCCGTGGCTTCAGGGGTTCCTCCAGTCTCAGTCAGACCATTAAGTCTGGTCTTTTTATGTGAATTTGTTCTGCTCTACACTTTTCGGCCACTATGTCAGGGACTCTTTGTTGTGTTCCCTGCCTGGGCAGTCCTTAACATAGCGGGGCACCATCTAGTTTTCTGATCTCAGGCTGATGTGGCCCTTTTGTCTCTTGGGTTAGTATCTTCCTTGTGTCTTTGGTGTTCTTCATTCTCCTTTGCTCCAAATGGGCTGGGACCAATTGATGCATCTTAGATGGCACCTCACACGCTTTTAAGACCCCAGATACTGCTCACCAAAGTGGGATGCAAAACATTTTCTTAATAAACTTTGTAATGCCGGTTGACCTAGATGTTCCCTGAAACCATGGTCCCTAGACTCCAGCCCTACCTACTCTGTCCCCCAAAGTATTTGGTTGTGTTCAGGAAACTTCTTAGCTTTTGTTTAGTCCAATTGTGTTGACTTTCCCTTTATTGAGTATTGTCCTTCCCTTCACCTAAGGTGATTCTTGTCTACTGTCTAGTTAGTGAATCCCACTCTTCCTCCTCTCCACCCTTGTAACCATCAAAGAATGTTTTCTTCTGTGTTTAAACCTTTTTTAGAGTGCTTTTAATAGTGGTCTCATACAATATTTGTCCTTTTGTGACTAATTTCATTCAGCATAATACCCTCTAGCTTCATCCATGTTGTGAGAAGGTTTACAGATTCGTCATCGTTCTTTATCATCATGTAGTATTCCATTGTGTGTAAAAAACAGCACAATTTGTTTATCCATCTGTTGATGGGCACCTGGGTTGTTTCTGTCTTTTGGCTGTTGTGAACAGTGATGCAATCAACATTAGTGTGCCTATATCTGTTCATGTGACTGCTTTTATTTCTCTAGGATATATTCCAAGGAGTGGGATTGCTGGATGATATGGAACTTCTATTTCTAGCTTTTTAAGGAAGTGCCAAATCGAATTTCAGAGTGGTTGTACCATTTTACATTCCCACCAGCAGTGCATAAGTGTTCCAGTGTCTCCACAATCTCTCCAACACTTATTATTTTGTGTTTTTTGGGTTAGTGCCAGCCTTGGTGGGGTGAGATGGTATTGCATTATAGTTTTGATTTGCATTTCTTTAATGGCTAATGATCATGAGCATTTTCTCATGTATCTGTTAGCCACCTGAATGGCTTCTTTGGTGAAGTCTCTGTTCATATCCTTTGCCCGTTTTTTAATTGGGTTATTTGTCTTTTTGTTGTTGAGGTGTTGCAGTATCTTGCAGATTTTAGAGATTAGACCCCTACTGGATATGTCATAGCCAAAATTTTTTTCCCAGTCTGTAGGCTCTCTTTTTACTCTTTTACTGCAGGCTTTTGATGAGCCTAAGTGTTTTTATTTTTAGGATCTCCCAGTTATCTAGTTTCTCTTCTGGTATTTGTGCATTGTTATGGTTTGTATTCTGTTTATGCTGTATATTAGGGCTCCCAGTGTTGTCCCTATATTGTTTCTTCCATGATCTTTATCGTTTTACATTTTATGTTAAGTCTTTGATCCATTTCAAGTTAGTTTTTGTACATGGTGAGAGATGTGGCCCTTGTTTCATTTTTTTGCAGAAGGATATCCAGTTATGCCAGCACCATTTGTTAAAGAGACGGTCTTTTCCCCATTAATGGACTTTGGGCCTTTGTCAAATATCAATTGCTCATACCCATTGTCTTCAAGTTGATTCCAACTCATAGCAACCCTATAGGACAGAGTAGAACTGCCCATAAGGTTTCCAAGGAGCACTTGATGGATTTGAACTACTGACCTTTTGGTGAGCAGCCATAGCTTTTAACCACTACTCTTTCCCAACTGCTCACAGATGGATGAATTTACATCTGGGTTATGAATTCTGTGGCATTGGTCTATGTATCTCTTGTTGTACCAGTACCAGGCTGTTTTGACTACCATGGCAGTATAGTAGGCTCTAAAATCAGGTACTGTGAGGCCTCCAACTTTGCTCTTCTTCTTCAGTAGTGCTTTATGTATCCAGGACCTTTTCCTGTCCCATATGAAGCTGGTGATATGTTCTTCCATCTTGTTAAAAAAATGTCATTGGAATTTGTATGAAGATTGCATTGTATCTGTAGATAGCTTTGGGTAGAATTGACATTTTCACAATGTTGAGTCTTCTTATCCATGAGCATGGTATATTTTTTCACTTTTGTAAGTCTCTTTTGGTTTCTTGCAGTAGTGTCTTGCAGTTTTGTTTTTTTTTTTTGTATAGGTCTTTTACATCTCTGATCAGGTTTATTCCTAAGTATTTTATCTTCTTGGGGGCTATTATAAATTGTATTGATTTGGTAATTTCTTTTTTGAAATTCTCTTTGTTGGTGTAGAGGAATCCAACTGAGGTTTCAATGTTCATTTTCTATCCTGACACTTTGCTGAACTCTTCTATTAGTTCCAGTAGTTTTCTTGCGGATCCTTTGGGGTTTTCTGTGTATAAGATCATATCATCTGTGACTAGGGATATTTTTACTTCTTTCTTACCAATTTGGATGCCCTTTGTTTCTTTTTCTTGTCTTATTGTTCTGGCTAGAACCTCCAGCACAATGTTGAATAAGAGCAGTGATAAAGGACATCCTTGTCTGGTACCCATTCTCAAGGGGAATGCTTGCAGTCTTTCTCCATTTAGGGTGATGCTGGCTGTTGGCTTTGTATAAACGCCCTTTATTATGTTGAGGAATTTCCCATCTATTCCTGTTTTGCTGAGAGTTTTTATCATGAATGGGTGTTGGCCTTTGTCAAATGCTTTTTTTGCATCAGTTCATAAGATCGTGTGCTTTTTTGTTTCATTTATGTGATGGATTACATTAACTGTTTTTCTAATGTTGAACCTTCCCTGCGTAACTGTTATGAATCCCACTTGGTCATGATGAATTATTTTTTGATATGTTGTTGAATTCTATTGGCTAGAATTTTGTTGAAGATTTTTGCATCTATGTTCATGAGAGATAATGGTCTATAATTTTCTCTCTTTTTTTTTGTGGAGTCTTTACCTGGCTTTGTCATCAGGGTTATGCTGGCTTCATAGAATGAGTTCAGGAGTATTCCATCTTTTTCTATGCTCTGAAATACCTTAGTAGTAGTAGTGTTAACTCTTCTCTGAATGTTTGGTAGAATTCTCCAGTGAAGCCATCAGGGCCAGAACTATTTTTTTTTGGTGGGGGGGAGGGAGTTTTTTTTTTTTTTAACTACGTCTTCAATCTCTTCTTTTGTCATAGGTTTATTTAGTTTTTCTACCTCGGTTTGCGTTACTCTAAGTAGGTAGTGTGTTTCTAGAAATTTCTCCATTTCCTCTAGGTTTTCAAATTTGTTGAAGTAAAATTTTTCATAGTATTTTGTTATGATCCTTTTAATTTCATTTGGGTCTGTTGTGATATCTCCATCTCATTTCTTATTTGGGTTATTTTCTTTCTCTCCTGTTTTTCTTTTGTCAGGTTGGCCAATGGTTTATCAATTTTGTTGATCTTTTCAAAGAACTAGCTTTCAGTCTTATTAACTCTTTCAATTGTTTTTCTACTCTCTATTTTATTTATTTCTGCTCTAACTTTGATTATTTACCTTCTTCTGGTGCCTGAGGGCTACTTTTGCTGCTCTCTTTCCATTCGTTCAAGTTGTAGCATTAATGTTTTGATTTTGGCCCCTTCTTCTTTTTGGATATGTGCAGTTGTTGCTATAAATTGACCTCTGAGCACTGCTTTTGCTGTGTCCCCAAAGTTATGGTAAGATGGGTTTTTATTCTTATTCGATTCTATGAATTTCTTTATTCCATCTTTGATTTCTTCTATAACCCAGTAGTTTTTAAGCAAGGTGTTGTTCAGTTTACATGTATTTGATTGTTTTTCCTGTGATTTTTCTGTTATTGATTCCCACTTTTATGGCTTTATGGTCAGAAAAGATGCTTTGTAATATTTCAGTGTTTTGGATTCTGTTAAGGCTTGCTTTGGGTCCTAATATGTAGTCTATTCTGCAGAATGTTCCATGTGCACTAGAAAAGAAAGCATACTTGGCTCCTGTTGGGTGGAGTGTTCTGTATATGTCTATGAGATCAAGTTGGTTGATTATGGCATTTAGATCTTCCATGTCTTTTTGAGCTCCTCTCTGGATGTTCTGTCCTTCACCGAAAGTGGAGTGTTGAAGTCTTCTACTGTTATTGTGGAGCTGCCTATTTCTCTTTTCAATGCTGTTAGAGTTTCTGTTATGTATTTTTGAGCCCTGTCATTGGGTGTGTGAATATTTGTTATGGTTATGTCTGCCTGCTGTATTGACCCTTTTATCATTATAGTGTCCTTCCTTATCTTTTTTCAGAGATTAATATTGCCACTCCTGCTCTTTTTTCGTTGTTGTTTGCTTGATATATATTTTTCCATTCTTTGAGTTTTAGTTTGTGTCTTTGAGTCTAAGGTGTGTCTCTTGTTGGCAGCATATAGACGGATCATGTTTTTTATCCATTCTGCCACTCTTTGTCTTTTTATTGGTCTCTTTTTTTTTTAGTTCATTTATATTCAGTGTAATTATTGATAGCTATGAGTTTTTTTTTATGAGTTTAATGCTGCCATTTTGATGTATTTTTTGTTTGTGTGTTGTTGACAGTTTTTTTTCTGTGCTGAGTCATTTCTTCTTTATGCTTTTTCTCTTCATCTTTTTCATTATTGTTGATTTTGCATTTGCTGAGTCTTTATGTTTTTCTTCTTTTTAATTTTGATGGGTAGATTAGTTAGTTTCCTTTGTGGTTACGTTAAAATTTACCTCTATTTTTCTAAGTTTAAACCAATCTTTTACTTCTTGACATCACCTTAACTTCTTCTTCATATGAAAGTTCTATGATTACACTATTTAGTCCCTCTTTTTTGTTTTAATGTTGTTATCATTTTTGTATTGGTATCTGTTTTCTTATTTTCAGTGTTTTAGCTTTGACTTACTTTTGTAACTTCCCTATCTGGGTTGATATCTGGTTGTTGAATCCTGCATTCTAGTCTTGGGTTGTTATATGATATTGTTGGTTCCCTAGCCAGAGGACTCCCTTTAATATATCTTATAATTTTGGTTTGGTTTTTACAAATTCCCTTAACTTTTGTTTATCTGGAAATGCTCTGATTTCACCTCCATAGTTGAGAGACACTTTTGCTGGATATATAATTCTTGGCTGGCAATTTTTTTCCTTCAAGGCTTTATATATGTCATCCCATTGCTTTCTTGTGTGCATGGTTTCTGCTGAGTAGTCAGAACTTAGTCTCATTGACTTCCTTTTTTAGGTGACTTTTCCTTTATCCTTAAACCAAAAAAAAAAAAAAAAACCTATTGCTATCAAGTCAATTCTGACTCATTATGACCCTATAGCTGCTCATAAAATTCTATCTTTATCTTTGGTTTTGGCAAGTTTGATTATAATATGTCTTGCTTTCTTTTGGGATCTCCTCTGTATGGGGCTTGTTGAGCTTCTTGGATAGATATCTTCACGATATCAGAGTTTTCTGCTAGGAAATCTTCAGCAATTCTCTCCATATTTTGTGTTATCTTCCCTCCCCCCACCCCGCCCCCCATTCTGGTACTCCAATCACTTGTAGGCTATTCTTCTTGATAGCATCTCACATAATTCTTAGGGTTTCTTCATTTTTTTTTAATTCTTTTACCTGATTTTTCTTCAAATAATTTGGTGCAAAGTGCTTTATCTTCAATCTCACTAATTCTGACTTCCACTGCCTCAGTTCTGTTCCTATGACTTTCTATGGAGTAGTCTAATTCTGAAATTTTACTTTTAATCTTTGGATTTCTATTTTTTGTCTCTCCATGGATTCTAGCAGCCTGTTAAATTTTTCATTTTGTTCTTGTATAGCTTTCTTGAATTCCTCTATTGTTTTGTCTGTGTATTCTTTGGCTTGATCTGTGTTTTGCCTGATCTCTCTCCTGATCTCTTGAAGAGCACTGTATATTAATCTTTTGAATTCTACTTCCGGTAATTCCAAGACTTTCTCTTCCTCCAAAAGGTTTCCTGATTCTTTACTTTGGTCACTTGCCAGAGTCATCTTGGTCTGCTTCTTTATGTGATTTGATATTGACTGTTGTCTCCAAGCCATCAATGTTATTAAATTTATTTATTGTATGTTTGCTTACTGTGTTCTATGTTTTTGTTTAGTTTTGTTTAGTTTTGTTTTGATGTGTCCAAATAGGCTGGACATGTGAGCTACTTTGGTCATTGGCATCTTTGAAGCTCTCCTGTCCTGTCACCAGGTGGTGAGAGCTGTTACTAGGTATATGAGCCCAGGAGTCCCTTTACTTTTCTTGTGTGGATTCAGCTCAGGTTTCCAGGTTGTTGGTCACTGAGTGTGTGGTGCAGGCTCTCACCTACGGTCCTAAATGGGCAGGGCTACATAAGAGTGATTGGAGCAGGCACAGGTACCTGGCTACAGTAGGAGGCTATTTGCTGAGCAAGGTAGGGTGCTGATGGCTGCCCGTAAGTGCCTAGGTGGGAGGCATGTTCCCTGTCCCCTAGAGCACATAGGTGGATGAGTTTTGCAGCCAGACTTTGGGCATCTAATGCTGTTGGCTGGAAGGGCTGGGAGGCACCAGTTATTCTCAGAACCCTGTCATGGGTGGCTAGGCAGACTGGGTGAATCTGCCAGTACTGAGGCCCCTGATGTTGGTAGGTGAGGACCCTGCTTAATGGGCAGAGCAGTGTCAAATGTCATGAATCTGCTATCCCCCCTTGGCTGTTGCAGTTGTAAAATAGGCTTCAGGCATATAACCTGTTGTTCTATGCTAATGAAAGCCTAGGCTGTTGAATCAGCCCACACAGGTCTAGTCAGGAGTGAAGGGCATTTGAAGTCCATGGACCCCTTATGCCTGTGCCTAGGCAAAGGGGCAGTGCCTGCCCTGGATTCCTGGCTGAGGGGTCATGATGATTTTTTAAAGTTGTGCATCTGGTCTGGGCATGGTTAGTCCTGAGTACCCAGCTTAGGGGAGTTGGCAGATTTTTGTTTGTTCATTTGCTTGTTTTTTCCCTAAAACTGTGAGACTGGTTTGGGTGAGATAGCTCATATTTCTGGCTTAGGGGGCATGACAATTGTTGAATACTGCTGGACTAGTATCAGAGCAGAGCTGGGAGGAAGTGAGGTGAGGGGAAAAGAGGTTCTTCTCTGATAAGAAAGTCTCAGAGGGGGAAGGGTTATTTCAATTCCATGTGGTAGGTTAGATGCTTGCACTTGACCTTCACACATCCAACACCACTTCCCCTGGCTCCGGAGGCTTGTGCAGACTCTCTGCCAGCCAGTCCCTCCTGAGGTGGTAAAACATGTCCTGAGTGCCACTGCTTGCCTCAGCCCGAGTGCTTCAGCCAATGCAGCCTGCAGGGTGCCAGCTAGCTCAAGTCTGGCACTTCTTTGCTGCTTCTGAACTGTCTCTCCCTCCCCCTGTCACTCAGTTCAACTCTTCAGCTTTGTTTTTTGGTATTCAAGGCTCCTAGATTATCATCTATAATCAATTCACTTGTTTCTTCAGGTCTTTTTTGTAAGAGCGACCACAGGAAGTGTCTGACTATTCTGCCATCCTGGCCCCGCTTCATTGTCAATTCATTTCTGACTCACAATAACCCCATGTGTTACAAAATAGAACTACTACAAAGGGTTTTCTTGGCTGTAATCTTTATGGAAACGGATTACCAGGCTTTTCTTTGCAGCTCAGCTGAGTGGGTTTGAACCACCAACCTCTAGGTTAGTAGCCAAGCACTTAACCATTTGCGACAATCCTAAACCAATAATCCTATTGAGTGTTCCTCTCCTCTACTACAGGACAATGATGAACTTGATTTGTTTACTTCTTCTTTTATTTGTTTGTTTAATTTTGGTTTCCTATGGTATTCCAGACAAGCAGAGTCTTAAAGTGGATCAGAGAAAAAGCCTAAATGGTAATGTTTCTGTTATTGTGGAAGTGATGTAGTAAAAGCAAAACAAACGAAATAATGTGATTTCTTTTTAAATCAACAGATGGCAGCCATGAGGAAGGAATATTTTTTACATACCTGGAACCTATTCGAGTTAGCAATTACATTTGTTGGTATCATAGGTGAAGCATTTATTCATTTAGAGGACAATAAATATCAATTTACTATCATTAAAACAATGGTCTTCATAAAAATTATTCGACTGCTTCGTTTACTACGCATTTTGAAGGTAAAGAACAGTTAAATCATGCAATTTCAAATTTCTCCTGAACTGTTTCATGAAATATGGACTAAATTGATTTACTAGTCTAATAGTTACCACTTCCTTTTGGACTAACACTTACATTTTAAATTTTAGCTTCCTTTTGACAAATTAAGTTTTATAATATTTAATATTAGGAATAAACCCAAACTATATTAGAAATTTAGCGCATGAAGTTATAGATATACTTGACACAATTTTTCCTTAGAATACAGGAGGGCACATGAAAACTTCCATATAAAATACAAATTAAGCCCAAAATAATGCTTATCTTATAAATACCTGGGGAATAAAATATGAATATCAACAAAACAAAAAACTAGGCAAAGCATTCAGAGTGGCAAAGCATAAACATTTATTCATATAAATAAAAAAAATTTTAAATGTACATTCAGTATTATATAGATTCGTGCTATTCTAGAATTGTGGCATTGGAAATTACCTTTGATTAATACATCTTTGCATTATCAAATTCAATGCAAAAATCCGCTGCATAACAATAACGATGGGCAGCTATGTATTTTCTCTGTGATTATTTCAATGATGTGAAGCCCATTCCTTCACAAATGGCAATATGAAGCCTAAGTGGACCCAGATGTAGTCTGTCTCTTACTTCCTAGAGTGCCATAACAAAATCCCTCAAAATGAGTGGCTTTAAAGAACGGAAATTTGTTCTCACAGTTCTGGAGATCCAACCGGTGTATTGCCCGTGGCAGTTCCTTTTGAGGGCCTTGAGAGAAAAATCATTCCATGGCCTCTCTTGGTTTCTGGCAGCTGCTGGCAATCCTTGGTGTATCTTTGCTCCTTATGGAAGCATCTGTTTCTCTCACTGAGTGATCTCTACCTCCCTTCCCTCTGTGTGTGACTCTGTTTCCATGTCTGTTATCCCCTTTTATAAGACACCACTAAGAAGGGATTGGACACCCTGGTGGCATAGTGGTTAAGTGCTACGGCTGCTAACCAAAAGGTTGGCAGTTCGAATCTTCCAGGAGCTCCTTGGAAACTCTATGGGGCAGTTCTACTCTGTCCTGTAGGGTCGCTATGAGTCGGAATCAACTCGACGGCACTGAGTTTGTTTTCTTTTTTAAGAAGGGATGGGACACCCTGGTGGTGTAGTTGTTGAGAGCTATAGCTGCTAACCAAAAGGTTGGGGGCTCAAATCCACTAGGTGCTCCTTGGAAACACTACAGGGCAGTTCTACTCTGTCCTCTAGGGTCGTTATGACTCAGAATCGACTCCATGGCAATGGGTTTTATGGGTTAGAAGGGATTAGGGTCAGGATCCACCCTACTCTGGTATGACTTAACAGGTAATACCGTCAAAGAAAGACCCTATTTCCCCAAACAAGGTCACCTTCATAGGCACAGGGGTTAGGACTTCGAAGTATCTTTTTGGAGGCCACGATTCAATCTATAGCACTCTCCTCCTCTCTGTGTCTTTCTCTATTCAGACACAAACAAGACACACACACATAGCACATCCAGAGATCCGTATGCTAGACGCTGTGGAGACAGAAAGCCAACAGTGGTAATGAAGCTAACAGATTACAATCTTCACATTTAGCACTTTATTACATAGGTTCACAAATGTCTTTTGCCACTGAGAGGTTATGTTCCAAGAAATCAATCAAGTTTAAACGCATGCAACCAATAGCCTTTTCCCTTTTAGTGTAATATGGGGCCATTAACTAATTTGAATGTGTGATTTAACCTGAGTAAGGTAAGTCTAATGTATTCAATGACTAGTGAATTCTTCCTGATAGAAGAATATACAGATTCTACCAACCATTTTAGAAAAAGAAACCGTTAAACCACTTAGGAAAAGTTTGTTTATACATTCAGGAAATCTTGAACGCTTACCTTATATCAAACAGTGGGCCCTTGGAATATAAGAAAAGTGAGATATAGTCTCTGCCCCAACAGAGCTTTTCGTAGAAAGAATATGACAAGAAATCCATATATACCAACATTGCTGGTAAAGACAGTGACATGCACAGAATGCTGTGGGACAGAAAAGGCTTCCTTTATTACGTAATATTTGAGCTGAATCTTAAAGAAATGAGTATAAGCTTTATGAGGACCAGTGACGGGTTGTTGGGGGTAGAGTATGGGGTTGGGGCTCATAGACAGGGAAAGCATAGGGAACAACCAGCTCTGAAGACAGGGTAACTGAACAATGTTACAGGATAAACAAACCCTTAGCAAATAAATGAAGAGCAAAAAAGTTAATTGTGGAATTTAACAAGGAATATGGTTGTGGTGGGTTCTAACCCCAAAGGAGCATCTAGTAGAAAGTTTAGTAGGAGATTTAGTATGCAAAAGTGGAAGTATTTTATGGACTTACTAAAACCTAAGCCCCAAAGGTTAATCACACAGTTTTCCAAGAATTTACACTGGTTGAAAATAGCATCTAATTTTCTTTGAGGGAAATAAGGAGGATAAAGTTGTAAACTTCACATAGGTGCCCAACATTATTAGTTACAGGGAAATAGCTATAATCATGAAGTCATGCATAAAATAAGTAAGAATCTTGGCAAGTTACTGTCATTACCTTTGAGACTGCTTCATTTCTTATTGGCAGTGGTTAGTGGGTACTCTCATCAAGGAAACCCTGGTAGCATAGCAGTTAAGAGCTATGGCTGCTAACCAAAAGATCAGTAGTTCGAATCCACCAGGTGCTCCTTGGGAATTTTATGGGGTGGTTCTACTCTGTCCTATAGGGTCTCTACGACTCGATGGCAACAGGTTTACCCTGGTCAAACTAATCAACATATAATTAAGAAAAATTTGTATGATTTATATTAAATGGTAGTCCTGTTTTTGCAGCTTGTAACACCAAAGTTGCTGCAGCTGATAGACAAAAGAATGAGCCAACAGCTGTCCTTTAGGTATGCTATACTAAAAGGATACGTCCAAGGTGAAGCCGACATAATGACTATAATTGATCACATTTCAAGTTCTAAGCAGGTTAAGCAGGTAAGGAAAACCTTAAATGGTAAGAAAAGAGTTCACCCCGCCCCTTCAGCTAGCTTCCCCGATCACATTTTGTCTTTTTTTAATGTCTAATCCCTGAAAAGCTGTCCATCGTATTTTTTAAAGTGATAATTTAGGTTAAAAATTCATCAGTTGCAAATGTAAAGATATATTCTAATAGTCCATTTTTCCAACGGGGGTAACATGTCTTCTGTTCTGTAGATGTTGCTAAAGCGGGTAACAAGAAATACGGGACGTGCCATGAAAGAGCTAGGTAGGTGCTTCTCACCCCAAAGATTCAGCGTGACTGCAGCTTATCATCACTTCTTCAGAAAGGCAGTGGTTAGACACTAAACTGGTCTTTGAGGAAACCTTTAAAAAACCTTTACGCTAATAATAATAAAGGAGATAACATCAATGATCAAAGAGTTCCTCTAGGTTGGGTGGGAATAATATCATTACCTCTCCATGCTCCCCTCTGCTTTATTGCACAATGAAGGCCTTTAATGTCTGTTTAAAGAGTGCATATGAGCATGGCACGACTACACATACCATGGTCCACCTTATAAAGTCTATTCTCTTCCAAACTAGACATGCATACCTTCCTGAGCCACAGAAGGAAAGAAGCCACCCTCTCTCTCCACCTCCCACAGAGCTGCCTTAAAACCACTTGCTGTCACGTCAGTCTCAACTCACGGAGACGCCATGTGTGTCAGAGTAGCACTGCTCCACAGGGTTCTCTACAGCTGTGTTTTTGGAAGTAGATTGCCAGGCCTTTTTTCCAAGGCCCTCCCGGGTGAATTGAACCTCCAACCTTTTGGTTAGCAGCCAAGCTCATTAACCATTTACGCCACCCAGGGACTCCTAGGCTTTAGACCTTACCATGAATTGAAGCCAGAACTGTCTCGCTCACAGGTCTTTGTTAGGATTGCTGGGGGATTCAGTGCCCAAACGTGGCAATAGCCCTTTCTCTGAGTTCATGCTCCCGGTGTAAGAAATACCCTGGGAGTCACAGACACACTGTTTTAACTTGACGTAATAGTAATTTTTGAGGCGTGATAAGGTCGAATGTGAATCAAGACAGAGAGGCTGGAAACATTTAAAGATTATTTATATTCACAGTCCCTGGCGTTCCCTGCACACCTGATGGGGCACATGGGGAAAAGGAAGGGGGGTGTCCACAAGGCAGAGCTGCAGCTGGACTGTTGACAAGCACCTTTATGTGGTTTTCATGGGAAATGTGATGGGGGAAGTCAGAGCTGATAGAGATTTTGTCGTTGAGCTTTATTTGAAACTTGCACTGTGCAGCGGTTACCAAAGGTGAAGCTGGGGAAGGAAGCTCCTTACCTAGGTAGAGCAGACATGGGGGGAGAAGAGTTACTTTGCAAGATGTGACAACATTGTAATACAGAAGCTAGAAGATATGTTTCAGAAACCTCATGTGAGAGGAGGAAAAAGGCGGTCGGTACCAGGTGGTTGGTGCAAAAAGACAGAGAAAGTCAGGACTGGGAATGAGGTCAGGCTGGAGTGACCCAGCATGGCAGAGAGTTCTCACACCGGACCAGAGGCACTATCAACAAAAAGCCCAAAATGTAGAGCCTAAGTGGGAAAACTGTGGTGGGTGCCCAGGACTCCAGATCAGATAAGCCTGAGAACATGGATGGATGAGGCTGAGTGAGACCACTTCATCTGAACAATAGCTGAGCACAAAAATCCCAGTTTAAATGGAACAGGAAAGTGGGTCATGAGCTCCAGATGCAGGGGAATCCATGTGATCCCAGGACTGGGGCTGTCTGTCCTTCTCTATGGGCACAGGCACAGGCATGAGCTTCTGCCAAGGAAAGTGGCAGACAGAATTTTGGTGCACCTGGCAAGCAGTGGGTGATGGCAGCAGTCCCAGCAGGGAGAGAGACATGTCACTGTGTGAGAGCTGTACTCCAGCGGCTTGGAGCAGAAATGTTAGCTAATATGCACAGGGAATATTTAAAATGCTGTCTTTATTTCATCTGAAAATATTTTGTTACATTCAGGCTACTTAGAGTATGATCATCCACAAACTGCCATCACTATGAAAACAAAGGAACAGATTAACGTCATGCTCAATATTGCTAGAGAAATCGTGAAGGTTTTCAGGTTAAAAGGAATTATTCATAAAATTGAAGGTTCTGAAATTAATCAGGTAAGATAGAATAGTTTCAGAAAGAACGTACTCATTTGACATATAGTCAGTCGTGATCTTTAAACCTACTTTTGGGTCTTTCCAATACAGGACTTCCCTGAGATATGAATGTCTGACTTAGAATAATTTTCTAAAGATAAGCACCAACCATAAGGAGTTTCCATCCTGCAGCCCCAGTGCCCAACTTCTCTTCCCATTCTTGCCAGTGAGAGACAGTCTCTCTGTTCTGTCCCTAAACCAAGGTCTGATGAGTCTATTCTTCATCCAGGGCTAGCGTGGCTGTCAATATGTTCCTGGGAATTATCTGTGACACCAAAATAATTTCTCCTATAGAAACCAGTACAGGGTCAGCGGAAAAGAGGAAGACGCTGTGGCTGCAACAATGCACTCAAGCATAACAACGATTGTAAGGATGGGGCAGGACCGGGCGGTATTTCGTCCTGTGGTACGTGGGGTTGCTATGAGTCAGAGCAGACTCGATGGCACCTAACAACAATGACATAGAAACCATGATTTATTTTAAAAAACGCACATTAGTAGGGTTAGAATGGCCTGCATTTCCTTTCTCTAAGTCATTTAAATGGTACCATGACATGTAAAAAGACGGAAAGCGTTCTAACTCATTCCATAAGACACCAAATAGAGAACAATTTAAGAATAAAAAAAACATAAAGCTTTTACACTTGTGAATACAAGTGCAAAACTCTTCCTAAATATAATAGTTGCAAATTGATTCTGGAAATATAGTAAAAGAATAGTATGCTGACTGCTTTTATCTCCCCCAAGCAGCTATGTAATTCATTTATAAAGTGATCAATAAAGAAAAACCAATTGTTATAGTTCAACCCTCATTCAGAATGCTCAAGAAATTCTTAGCAGGCTAGTACGGGAAGGAACATTCTTAACTTGATAAAAGGCAGCTATGTCTGCTAACTGAAAGGTCGGGAATTCGAATCCATCATGTGCTCCTTGGAAGCCCTATGGGGTAGTTCTACTCTGTCCTACAGGGTTTCTATGAGTCGGAATTGACTCAGTGGCAATGGGTTTGGTTTTTGGTTCTATCTATTAACAATCTGCAGCAAACATTGTATTAGATGGCCAAAAACATCCTCAGTCAAAATCAGGAACAAAAGAAGGATGACCACTGTCATTCCAAGTATTGAATGAGGCGCCTGGAAGTCTTTGCCCAGACAAGAAGGAAAGAAAGGAATTTGAGAGATGAAAATCTCAGAAAGGACAGAAAATATAGTAGTTGAATGCTTAATGAAAAATCCTAGGGAGTTAACTGATAAGCCACAGGACTGATAAGAATCCAGTGAGGTGTTCAGAAGTAAGATCAACATGCAAAATTCTACCCCAACAATAAAAAAAAAATAGAAAAATATTCTATTCACAACAGCAATTAAAAACTCTAATTCTTTAAGTTTGAACCTAACACAAAATATGCAACACCCATGTGACAAGAGCTGGAACACCGTAATAAAAACCTGAATACATGTTTCACCAGAGCAGAAGTCTGCAAACTTTCCCTGTAAGGGGCCAGATAGCAAATATTTTATGCTATATAGGCCACATCATTCTTGCCATGGGCAAAGAACTTTATAGAAAGTGAGAAAAGGCTATGAAAGAGGCATTTCACTGACACAAAAAGAAAAATTGCCAATGATGATTCAAAAAGGTGTCTAACATCCCTAGTAACCAAGGAAATGAAAACTTAAGAATTAATAGATAACCATTTTTACCTATTAAAACAGCAATAATGAAGGGGGGGGAACTGTAAGTGTTTAATGCTGGTGAGGTTATGAGAAAAGGAAAAGCAGTTGCCTTCAAGTTGATTCTGACTCATGGCAACCCCATACGTTGCAGAGTTGAGCTGCACCCCAAAGGGTTTTCAAGGCTGCGATCTTTCAGAAACAGATCACCAAGGCTTTCCTGAGAAGCTCCTCTGGGTGGGTTCAAACTGCCGAACTTTGGGTTAGTGGTTGAGCACGTCACCATTTGTGTCACCCAGGGACTCCTGTGAGAAAATATTCACACTTAAATACACCAGAAAAAAAAATGCTAATAAGTATAGCCATTCTGTAGGGCAGTTTAACAAATGGAAGCTTTAAATATGCATACCCTCTGAATCAGCAATTATATGTGTAAGAATCAATCTTACAGATATTCAAAAGTAAACAAAGATATATGTTCAGACATATATGTTAGAAACTACCTACATGCCCATCAATTTGGGGGGGATTTTATAAAGTGTGATACATCTATGCAAATGAATTATGCATAAATTAACAAGAATATGTACTAACATGAAAAATTCACACATATAGTGTTAGTAGGGATAAAGTAATTCTTAAAACAGTATGTATAATATGATCAACTTGGTTTTTTTTTAATTCTATATACACATATCTGTAATACTTTGTGAAACTATCTAGATGAATATATATCAAACTTTTAGTACTGATTGCATCCAGAGGTAGGGACAGGAAGGGTAGAAGGAAGATGAAGGGAGCCTTAGCTTTTTATTCTGTATTTTTCATAAT
Source organism: Elephas maximus indicus (assembly GCF_024166365.1). Lineage (NCBI taxonomy): Eukaryota > Metazoa > Chordata > Mammalia > Proboscidea > Elephantidae > Elephas > Elephas maximus. The sequence continues at coordinate 780,712 of NC_064819.1, read as the reverse complement.
GCTTGGAATCCTTACTTGGGCATGTTCTCATGTATCACTTGTATAATTAATAAACTGACATTTAAAAGGAGATTTTGTAGCGACATATAGGAGCCCCTTGGTGGCACAAATGGTTAGGCACTGACTACTAGCCAAAAGGTTGGTGCTCTGAACCCACCCAGGGGCACTCCGGAAGACAAGCCTATCCACCTGCTTCCGAAAGGTCACAGCCTTGAAGACCCTGTGGAGCACAGTTCTAGCCAGCACACATGGGGTGGCCATGAGTCGGACGGAACTCAAAAGCAACTAACAAAAACAACATAGCCTCCCAAGCCCGCCAAACCAACCTGTTGCCATCAACCCAAGCCCACCAGTTGCCATAATTTTACTGAGGCGTGCGGAATAATTTCCATAAGATGCAGATGGTCTGGCTTGTGCTTCTATAGGTTATTCTATGACCACACATTGCCTGTGTGCCGTATATGAGTAAGAAAAACTCACCATGGTCAGCGCAGGGTGTTTTTTTAGCTTGATGTTTATTTTACAGTTTAATGGTGCAGTCTGTGGATTCAATTATAGGGAAAGACCCTTCACTGAACAAAAAAACATAAAGTATAACAAAACCTGCAGAAGATCATGGTAAAAATGATGCAGAAAGGGGAATAATAAAAGCATAATAAATAATAATAATAAGTCTGTACTCACTTGATCCTCACAACATCCCTGTGAGTTGGGTATTATTGCTGTCCCTATTTTATAGAAGAGGGAACTGAGACACAGAGAGCTTAAAAAACTTGCTCAAGGCTGGAGAGCTAGTAAGCATGAAGACAGTGTTCTAATCCAGCCATTCTAATTCCAGAGCCCATGCTCTAAAACACAAGGCTATCAAAAACCCCAAGTAGAAAGAGATGTTAGAAAGTAACCAAAAAAAAGACTAGGAATTTTAGACTTAGAAAACCAAGACTGATGCACTTGATTGTGAGGAAAGTTTATCCTGTAGGAAATGAAAATAATAAACAGAAACAATGCAACCTGGAATAGTTTGCATCACAGTGCTAGGTTAAATTCAACTTTTTCCCCATGTGGATAATGATTTATGAAAAGGCCATCTCCCCCAATGCACTCTGTGGAGACTTTGTCATAAATTAAGTGATCGTGTTTGTGTGAATGAGTTTCTGGAGTCAGTTTTATTCCATTGCTCTATTTGCATATCATTGAACTAATATCACACCTTCTTGATTATTGAAACTTAATAATAAGCCTTCATATCTGGCCTTGTGCATCTGCCAGTTTCCTTCTTCAAGATTATTTTGACTATTTTGGTGTTTCGTATTTAATTTTAGAATCAGCTTGTCAATTTTCACTAAATAACTTACTAAAATTTCTATTGGAATTGCATCAATTTGGAAAAAAAATGACAACTTTGTAATATGAATTCAATCTATTAGCATGATATCCCTGTATTTAATTATGTTTTAATTTTGCCTCAATGATTTTTGTAGTTTTCTTTGTGAGTTCTTGCACCTATTTCATTCATGAATCTGCGTAATTACCTCATACCACGTACAAAAAATTAATCCCAGATGGATTGTAGACATAACTGTAAAATATAAAACAGTTGTTGTCATTGTTAGGTGCCACTGAGTCAGTTCCAACTCATAGCGACCCTATGCACAACAGAACGAAACACTGCCCAGTCCTGAGCCATCCTTACAATGATTGTTATGCTTGAGCCCATTGTTGCAGCCACTGTGTCAATCCATCTCTTTGAGAGTCTTCCTCTTTTCCGCTGACCCAGTCCTCTGCCAAGCATGTTGTCCTTCTCCAGGGACTGATCCCTCCTGACAACATGTCCAAAGTAGGTAAGACACAGTCTCGCCATCGTTGCCTCTAAGGAGCATTCTTGGCTGTACTTCTTCTAAGACAGATTTGTTCATTCTTTAGAGGCATCAATTCTTCTTTGGTCTTCCTTAGACATTGTCCAGCTTTCACATGCATATGATGCAACTGAAAATACTGTGGCTTGGGTCAGGTGCACCTTAGTCTTCAAGGTGACATCGTTGCTCTTCATCACTTTGAAGATGTCCTTTGTAGCAGATTTACCCAATGCAATGCGTCTTTTAATTTCTTGACTGCTGCTTCCATGGCTGTTGATTGTAGATCCAAGTAAAATGAAATCTTTAATAACTTCAATCTTTTCTCCATTTATCATGATGTTGCTCATTGGTCCAGTTGTGAGGATTTTTGTTTTCTTTATGTTGAGGTGTAATCCAAACCGAAGGCTGTGGTCTTTGACCTTCATTAGTAAGCACTTCAAGTCCTCTTCACTTTCAGCAAGCAAGGTTGTGTCATCTGCATAACGCAGGTTGTTAATGAGCCTTCCTCTAACCTTATGCCCCGTTCTTCTTCATATAGTCCAGCTTTTTGGATTATTTGCTCAGCATACAGATTGAAAAGGTATGGTGAAAGAATACAACCCTGACTCATACCTTTCCTGACTTTAAACCAATCAGTATCCCCTTGTTCTGTCCGAGCAACTGCCTCTTGATCTATGTAAAGGTTCCTCATGAGCACAATTAAGTGTTCTGGAATTCCCATTTTTCACAATGTTACCCATAATTTGTTATGATCCACACAGTCAAATGCCTTTGCATAGTCAATAAAACACAGGTAAACATCTTTCTGGTATTCTCTGCTTTCAGCCAGGATCCATTTGACATCAGCAATGATATCCCTGCTTCCATGTCCTCTTCTGAAACTGGCCTGAATTTCTGGCAGTTCCCTGTCGATATACTGCTGCAGCAGTTTTTGAATGATCTTCAGCAAAATTTTGCTTGTGTGTGATATTAATGATATTGTTCTATAATTTCCACTTTCGGTTAGATCACCTTTCTTGGGAATAGGCATAAATATGGATCTCTTCCAGTCAGTTGGCTGGGAAGCTGTCTTCCATATTTCTTGGCATACCTGAGTGAGCACCTCCAGCACTGCATCTGTTTGTTGAAACATCTCAATTGACATTCCATCAATTCCTGGACCCTTGTTTTTCACCAATGCCTTCAGAGCAGCTTGGACTTCTTCCTTCAGTACCATAGGTTCCTGGTCATATGCTACCTCTTGAAATGGTTGAACATCAACTAATTCTTTTTGGTATAATGACTCTGTGTATTCCTTTCATCTTCTTTTGATGCTTCCTGCGTCATTTAATCTTTACCCCATAGAATCCTTTGCTACTGCAACTGGAGGCTTGAATTTTTTCTTCAGTTCTTTCAGCTTGAGAAACACCAATCATGTTCTTCTCTTTTGGTTTTCCATTTCCAGCTTTTTGCACATGTCATTATAATATTTTACTTTGTCTTCCCAAACCGCCCTTTGAAATCTTCTGTTCAGTTCTTTTACTTCATTAATTCTTCCTTTTGCTTTAGCTGCTCGACATTGGAGAGCAAGTTTCAGAGTCTCCTCTGACATCCATCTTGATCTTTTCTTTCTTTCCTGTCTTTTCAATAACCTTTTGCTTTCTTCATGGGTGATGCCCTTGATGTCATTCCACAACGCATCTGGTCTTCAATCACTAATGTTCCATGTGTCAGATCTATTCTTCAGATGATCTCTAAATTCAGGTGGAATATACTCAAGGTCATATTTTGGCTCTCGTGGACTTGCTCTGATTTTCTTCAGTTTCAGCTTCAACTTGCATATGAGCAATTGATGATCTGTCCCACAGTCGGCCCCTGGCCTTGTTCTGACTGATGACATTGAGCTTTTCCATCTTCTTTTTCCACAGATGTAGTCAATTTGATTTCTGTGTGTTCCATCTGATGAGGACCATGTGTATAGTGACTGTTTATGTTGGTGAAAGAAGGTATTTGCAATGAAAAAGTCGTTGGTCTTGCAAAATTCTATCATTCAATCTCCAGCATTGTTTCTATCACTAAACCCATATTTTCCAGCTACTGATCCTTCTTCTTTGTTTCCAACTTTCGCATTCCAATCACCAGTAATTATAAACACATCTTGATTGCATGTTCAATCAATTTCAGACTGTAGCAGCTGATAAAAATCTTCTATTTATCTTTGACTCTAGTGGTTGGTGCATATATTTGAATAATAGTCATATTAACTGGACTTCCTTGTAGGCATATGGATATTATCCCATCACTGACAGCATTGTGCTTCAGGATAGATCTTGAAATGTTCTTCTTGATGATGAATGCAATACCATTCCTCTTCAAGTTGTCATTCCCAGGATAGTAGACTATATGGTTTTCCAATTCAGAATGGCCAATACCAGTCCATTTCAGTTCACTAATGCCTAGGATATTGAAGTTTACGTGTTCCATTCATTTTTGGTGATTTCCAATTTTCCTAGATTCATACTTCATACATCCTAGGTTCCAACTATTAATGAATGCTTGCAGCTGTTTCTTCTCATTTTGAGGCATGCCACATCAGCAAATGAAGGTCCCAAAAGCTTTACTCCATCCACATCATTAAGGTCGACTCTACTTTGAGGAGGCAGCTTTTCCCCAGTCATCTTTTGAGTGCCTTACAACAGAGGGGGCTCATCTTCCAGCACTATATCAGAGAATGTTCCACTGCTATTCATAACGTTTTCACTGGCTAATATTTTTCAGAAGTAGACTGCCGGGTCCTTCTTCCTAGTCTGTCTTATTCTGGAAGCTCAGCTGAAACCTGTCCTCCATGGGTGACCCTGCTGGTATCTGAATACCAGTGGCATAGCTTCCAGCATCACAGCAACATGCAAGCCCCTACAGTATGACAAACTGACAAACACATCAGGCTTCTCTCAGTTTAGGAGGGTAGAAATCCAAATTCAGGGCTCCATCTCCCAGGGAAGGCCTTCTTTCTCTTTCGGCTCTGGAGGAAGGTCCTTGTCATCAATCTTCCCCTGGACTAGGAGCTTCTCAGCCCAGAGATCTCAGGTCCAAAGGGCACGCTCTGCTCCTGGCACTACTTTCTTGGTGGTACGAGGTCCCCCAATAAAAATAAAACAGTTAAGCTTCTAAAAAATAACAGAATTTTCATGAAATTGGGGTAGGCAAAGATTTCTCAAATAGGACACAGAATTGGATTTAAATAATATTAAAAGTAAGAACTCTTTATTAAAAAAATAGAATATAAAGACAATCTGCAAAATGGGAGAGCATTTTGCAAAATAAATATGTTCAGAAAGGATTCATACTCAGAATACATAAAAATATCTTACAAATCAATAAGAACGAGAAGAAAACTCACTTTTTAAAGTTTTTTATTATTGCACTTTAGATGAAGTTTTACAGAACTAGCTTCTCGTTAAATAGTGCACATATTGCTTTGTGACATTGGTTACCAACCCCAAGACATGTCAACACTCTCCCTTCTTGATCTTGGGTTCCCTCTTACAAGCTGCCCTGTCCCCTTCTGCCTTCTAGTCTTTGCCCCTGGGCTGGTGTGCCCCTTTAGTCTCATTTTGTTTTCTGGGCCTGTCTAATCTTTGGCTAAAGGGTGAACCTCAGGAGTGACTTCATTACTGAGCTAAAAGTGTGTCCAGGGACCATACTCTCAGGGTTTCTCCATCTCTGTCAGGCCAGTAAGTCTGTTCTTTTTTTTTGTGAGTTAGAATTTTGTTCTACATTTTTCTCCAGCTCTGTCCAGGACCCTGTATTGCGATCCCTATCAGAGCCGTCAGTGGTGGTAGCCGGGCACCATCTAGTTGTACTGAACCTAGTCTGGTGGAGGCTGTGGTAGATGTGGTTCTTCAGTCCTTTGGGCTAATTTTTCCCTTGTGTCTTTAGTATCTTAGATGGCTGCTCACAGGCTTTTATGACCCCAGCCGCGACTCACCAAAGTAGAATGTAGAACATTTTCTTTATAAACTATTTTATGCCAGTTGAGCTAGATGTTCCCTGAGACCATGGTTCCCACAGCCCTCAGTCTAGTAATTTGGTCTCTCAGGGAGTTTGGATGTGTCTATGGAGCTTCCAGGACCGCACCTTGTACAAGTTGTGCTGGTTTCCCCAGTATTGTGTACTGTCTTACCCTTCATCAAAGTTACCACTTATCTATTGTCTATTTAGTGGAGGACAACTCGTTTTTAAGAAACAGGCAAAAGATGTGAACAGGCATTTAGCAAAAGATGATATTCAAGTGGCCAATAAACATAAGGAAAGGTACCAACTATCATTGTTATAAGCTTAATTTATGTTCAAACCAAAATGAATTGCCAAATATGCAACCACCATAACACCTAAAATTTAAAGAAAATAGAGACGAAAACTGACAGTACCAAGTGTAGGCCACAATGTGGAACAACTGGGACTCTCTCCAGCATTAAGGTGAAAGCATAATTGATGCAGCCACTTTGGAAAATATTGCCTGAAGCCGAGCATATGTATATCCTATGACCCAGTAGTTAAACCTCTGGCTGTGTAGCCAACATTACTCATAATAGTCCCAAACCAAAATAACTCAAGTGTCCATCAACAGTAGTTAAATAAAACTGGTATATTCATACAGCGCAATACTAATCAACAATGAAAATGAATAAGCTTTTGCTCCCTGGAACACCATAGATAAATATCAGAAACATAATATTGAGGAAATGAAACCAGACATAAACAAGTATGTACGTACTCTTTGATTTTATGCACATAAAGCTCAAAACCAAATAGAAAGCTAAACTGTGGTGATAGAAGTTGGGGTAGTGATTATCTTTGGAAAGGGCCAATGACAGAATGGGAACATGAAGGAGGATTCGGGGTCCAGTGAATAATTTCATCTGGCTGCTGGTCACACAGATGTTTTCACTTTGTAAATGTTCTTCACGTGAATACTTGTGCACTTTTTTGTGTGTATGCTCTACTTCAATTTATACTTCAAAAAAGTTACTTTAAAAAAGCTGAACCTATGACTTCTGAATAATGATAACGTAAGGAGGTAGAAAATACTGTAAGAGGTTGGTTTCTACGGGACAGCAAAAGTCTCAGAAGAACAAGAATAGGAAATAATACAAGGTCATAATTGTTTTAAACATTCTACAAACAGCAGTTTGGTTCATCTTCTTTCTTAAATTTTTGTGGTTTTAGTTAATCATGGCCAAAAAAAGAGAGATGCTTGATTTCCAACCAACGATCAGGTCTCTTACTATTGAAGAAGCACTGTATCATATTCCATGGCTAGATAAAGACCAAGATCATATAGCCTTCATTCAGGTAACATTTTTATTTCCTAGTTATAGCATCTTCAATGTGCCTACAAATAATCTTGTACAAAATAAAGGTTAATCATGATACTGCCCAGTTTAAAATTCTTTAACAACTTATTGCCAGTAGGATAAACTCAAGATCTCTTTGAGTGATATGCAAAGTTCTTTGGAAATCTGCCTCCTGCTTACCTCTCGACTGTTATCCTCTGTTGCCCATTCGTCACGTACCCCTTGTACTCCAGCTATATGAGCCTTGGTGCCCCAAGCACTTTATATTGTTTCCTAACTCTGTTCCTTTGTGGATGCTATTTACTTTTCTTGAAATGCTCTTTGTTTTCACTTATTTTCAAACTTTCCCTGCTTATTGCTCCTATGGAAATATACTCAGCATACCACTGAACTGTTCATTGACACTTTCCGTTCATTCACGTCACCAGAATGTGCTACATATGCCATACGCAATGCTAGGATCTGGGAATGCACACAATAAAAACTAACCTTTACCGAAAACATACTATTTTTCAGGGAGTGTTCTGAGCTTTTTGCATGGATTATATCATTTGATACCCTCAAAAACATTCCCGTAAGAGCAATTATTACCCTTTTTTTACAAATGAGGAGATCAATGCAAAGACTCAGTAAGTTCTCAAGGTCAAATAGCCAGTTAGAGGTAGAGCTGGGGTTCAAAGCCAGGCAATCTAGCTCTACAGCCTGCCATTTTTAATAAAGTGATTAAAGGTACTATATAAACCCATTGCCTTCAAGTCGACCCTGACTCACTCACTGGAACCCCATGTGTTACAGAACAGAGCTGCTCTATAGGGTTTTCATTTGCTGTAATCTTTACAGAAGCAGATCTCAAGGATTTTCTTCAACAGCACCACTGGATGGGTTCAAATTGATACCCAGGAAATATATAATACCTTCCAAAAATACAAAGTATAGTTCCAATCCTCAAAAGTTCACAGTTTTGTTCATTAATCAGGACAAGAAAGCAAATAAGGAGCATTCCAGGCAGTAGGGAGAACATGAGCCAAGAGTCAGAGGAGCAGGAGAAGAACACATAATGTGTTTAGGGAATCAGGCGTAGTGTTTTCAGAGTTCTACAACATTTGAGTGTGTCGGATTATAAAATGTGAAAGAAAAGAGGTAGGCTGAAGTTTACATAAGAAGCTTAGGCCGTGTTATGTAGGCAATGGGAGAGCCATAAATGGGTTTGCTGCAGTAAAGACAGATGGACTCACTGTTTAGGTAAATGACTGCCAGCCCTGTGTATGACATGTTGTTGTTAGCTGCCAATGAGTTGTCCCTGACTCATGGCGACCCATGCACAATGGAACAAAATGTTGCCCAGTCCTGCACCATCCTCATGATTGGTTTTGGGTGGGACCACTGTGACCCATAGGATTTCCAATGGCTGGTTTTTGGAAGAAGATTGCAGGCCTTTCTTCCTAGTCTGTCTTACTCTGGAAGCTCCACTGAAACCTGTTCAGCGTCATAGCAATATGCAAGCCTTTACCAGTAGGCAGTTGGTGACTGTGCATGGCTTGAGCCCAGCTCTCCAGCCTGGAAGGCTGAACTACCAATGCGGTACAAACAGTTGTTCTGCTACTAACCGAAAGGTTGAAAGTTCAAGTTCACCCAGAGGCACCTCACATGAAAAGGCCTGAAGATCTAATTCTGAAAAATTTAGCCATCGACAACCCTGTGGATCACAGTTCTGCTCGGACACACATGGGTTCACCGTGAGTTGGAATCAACTTGATAGCAACTGGTGATTACATTCTTATTACTAGATTATTTCTTTCCTAGTTCACGTATAAATATCTCATCTGAAATTTCATACAGCCATGAATGTTCACCTTCCTCCTTTACAATTCATAATTCCAATTTTGTCTTTTAAATTTACTACTAATCTGATATCTCAGGAGATCTTGCTGAGTGATATTTACTTTAAAAATGTAAAAACTTTAAGTGTAAACATTAGCACCCCCAACCACTGCTAAAATATTATTTATAGCTTACAAATTTGGTGATATTTTTAGGAAGGAGCCACAGTTGTAACATTTGATTGTGGAAATGATATATTTGAAGAAGGTGATGAGCCCAGAGGAATCTATGTAATTATTTCAGGCATGGTAAAGGTAAGGCAGACTTACTTACAAATGCACTTGTGAACATTAGTTTAAAATTTTATAAAATTGGGAATGAATAGCTTTATTCCTTTTGTATTACACTAGCTGCAGTTCAAATGACAATTTTCGTGTTAAGAAACAGTGGAAAAGACCACTCATCTGTCTCTTTAGTCATACTTTATCATAATAATAAGCTATCAAAAAAAAGAGCGTCTTTTAAGATGGAGAATTACATCTTCTATTTATCTGAATTGGAGATTTATCCATTCTACCTGGGTAGAGGTTGGCTGAGTAGGAGGAATTAGAAAGATTAGGGTATTTAAGAGTGTTCTGTTTAAAAAAAAAAAAAAAAGATGCTTTGTTTCTAAGTCATTGCTAATTTAATAAATTTACTTAAAAAGGAAGAGTAATAAGTATTATGAAAACAATATGTATATGTCATAGATTGAATTATGTCCCCCCAAAAATGTGTGTATCAACTTGGTTAGGCCATGATTCCCAGTATTGTGTGGTTGTCCTCCATTTTGTGACTGTAATTTTATGTTGAGAGGATTAAGGTGGGATTATAACATCACCCTTACTTGGGTCACCCCCTTGTTCCAATGTAAAAGGAGTTTCCCTGGGGTGTGGCCCGCACCACCTTTTATCTCTCAAGAGATAAAAGGAAAGGGAAGTGAGCAGGGAGTTGGGGACTTCATACCACCAAGAAAGCAGTGCCAGGACCAGAACACGTCCTTTGGAACCCAGGTCCCTGTGCCTGAGAAGCTCCTCCACCAGGGGAAGATTATGAGAAGGCCGACAGAGAGAGAAAGCCTTCCCTGGAGCTGACACCACGAATTTGGGCTTTTAGCCTACATAGAAAATAAATTTCTCTTTGTTAAAGCCATCCGCTTGTGGTATTTCTCTTAAAGCAGCACTAGATGACTAAGATAGTATATATTAGAAATTTTAAAACTCAAAGGGGAAAAAGCTATTAAACTAGGTAATTTTAAGAAGACAAGTCAACTGACATATGTATTTTTCTTTCTTTCTTCCTGAACAGCTTCAAAGATCAAAGCCAGGTTTGGGTAATGGCCAAATACCCTGGGAGTCAGAGGAGAAAGACTTTCAGATAACTCACACGGACTATGTGATCAGTGGGGAAATAATAGGAGAGTTAAACTGCTTAACGAATGAACCCATGAAATATTCTGCTACCTGTAAAACTGTAGTGGAGGTCAGAAAATATCACCTTATATCTTATGATCATTTCCGTTAAGTATCTAGCGTCAAGCTTATGGTTGCTTCTTTACTTAGTATATATTCACAGTCTAGTGACAATTTAATTTTTTTAAAAAAACAGAAGTAATACAGATCAAAACTTGTTATAGAATTATACTCATCCAGTAAAGTGTCTTGGCAAAATGGCTTATGTTAACCTACTACACTGAAAGAAGAATTTAACCAGAAAAAAAAAAAAGTGGTTATATGGGCTTTTGCAGGGGGGAGGAATTGTGTTGGATATGTGAGTTATAAAAACCATAATTGAGAAGGGAAGGAAGGAAGAACAAGTCAGAGACCTAGGAACAATTATAGAAAAGTTGAGCAAAGCAAATGAAAGTGCCCAACTTCATTGAGAAGGAAACCCTTAAAGTACAAGGGATTCCCACTAGCTTAATTTGAACATCAAAAAAGAATGACTGCAATTAATTGAAGTCCATCAAATAAGTTGATAATGATATCAATTTTTTATTTCCATGGAGGTTACTAGGATATTAACTTATTACTCTAAAAATTGATTTTTTTAAAAAGGGAAATATTTAAACATTTTTCCTACCTTTCCTCTTTGAACTCTTCTAAGGTAACCAAAAAAAAAAAAAAAATGATAAGTTAAAGTTCTTCTTTACAGAAGAATTCCAGCTAACAAATGCAGAATGAAAGAATTAGAAAATCTTCATTTTGCCATTGCTCGGATCAAGGCAACAATAATGAATCGATGCTGAAACTACTAAGTGGAATATTAATAGTTAAGTTTATAATGAAGGAAACAGACTAACACCACCCATCAATCTTAGCATCACTAAAAGCATGATGACAAGGTGCTATGTGCCCAGTGACGTGGTAACTCGGTAGTACCAGCACCAGCCTTGAAGTCTTCTTGCACAAGAAAAGAGAAAACCTGAAGTTCTTCAAGCCTCTGGACCTAACCAGTTTATGGGAAACACAAGAAGGAGAGAAACAAGTTAATTGAAACTAAAACAGAAAAACAAACTCATTGCCATCTAGTCAATTCCAACTCATAGCGACCCTATAGGACAGAGTAGAACTGCCCCATAGGTTTTTCCAAGGAGCAGCTGGTGGATTCAAACTGTCTACCTTTTGGTTAGCAGCCAAGCTCTCAACCACTGTACTGCCAGGGTTCCATAATAGAGGGAAATAATTAGCTAAATTTAAAATGTGGAACATTCTATAGAACACAAGACCTGATTTCCCCGACAAATTAATGGTAAGAAGTGTAGGAAGGGGAGAGACAAGATAAACTGTTAAAAAGAGATTTTAGAGTTATAATAACCAAAACCAATTGTTCCAATTTGATCAAAACCAACTGTAAAGAGACTATTTTAGACAATTTGGGAAATTTTAACATGAACAGAATATTACATGATATTAAAATATTATTTTTAATTGTATTATATAACCACATAATGATTATATCTTGAAAATGTCCCTATCATTCAGAGACACCTATTAAAATATTTATAGGTGGAATTATATGATGTCTGGGATTTGCATAAAAATACTCTAGCCTTCTGCATCTGGTTAGGATGAAGTTAGTGGCAGCAGACTAGCACACCTACCAGAAAAAACCATAAAACTTGACAAAATATATGAGGCAAATGTGTTCAGTCACTGGAAAATAGCAAGTGTAAGTCTGAAACCCTGGACAGCAGAGAAGTTCACAAAGTAAGTCTCACACCAACCCTGACTCTGGCTAGGACAATTTCCCAACTATGATGCAGCTACCAAGCATCCAAGCAGAATATGGTAATCCTGCTGAGCCGAGAAGGAAGAGGATGGAGGTTGAGGCAGGGGAAGTAGCTGGAATCTATAAAGCAGGCATAGGAGAGGTTGTTGCACAGAGGGAGACTCTAGGAGTCTGTGTGGTGGTCCTCCACAAGTCCTTGTTGGAGGGCTGGGCTGCATACGCACAGGATGGGACAAAACTAGATTAACCAGACTGTTAAAAATGGAACAGGAATATTATAGGTCAAGAATTAGCAGAGATTAGGGACTTTGCAGGCACAGTCTTGCCGGAAAGAAGAGACCTTTTAACACCTCAGCTGAGAGACCAGAAAGAACAGCCCATAGGTATAGGGACCATGACCTAAAGTAAAGCCTGCTCTGGATCCACCCTAACAAAGACCAAGAGCAAACGCTGACAGGATCAGGATCCACAGTGGGGGCAGAGTTTGGAGGTTAAGTACCAGCAAGTTACTCAGGCTTGAAAAATGTCTATGATCTTCCACTGATTTACCCAACCAAATCATAAAACCCAGCCTACACAAAATCAAGGTAATCAGCCAGTAAATAAACTGCCTACTACAACAAAATTCAACATTTTCAGGGGGGAGATAACAGAATCTGGAATCTTGACAATGTATCAGCAGCAATGTCCAGAAGCAATTATGAATTACTAAACAGGCAAAATTATGAATTACTAAACAGGCAAAGAAACATGAAAATGTGACCCATAAAATGTCACCTATAATGTAAAAATAAAAAAAAAAATTAAAAAAAGAGGGGGAGATAAATAGAAACCAACACTGAGATTGGCCAAAATGTGGATTTGGCAGAAAAACCTTTAAAGCAGTTACTAAAAATAGATCAAAAAAATTGAGGGAAAATATGTTCAAATAATTAAAGGAAAATATGTTCTTAGTGAGGAAAGAGATAGGAAATTTCAGCACGAAATAGAATATAGAAAAGAGTGAAATGGAAATTTTTAAGTTAGAAAGCAGATTGGAGATGTGGAGATGGCAGTAAAAAGGAATCAGTGAATTGGAAGACAGGTAATAGAAAGAATATAGCCTGAAAAACAAAGAAAACAAGGACTTTAAAATGTACAAAGACTGTAGATATCTTTGGGGTAATATCAAAAGGTCTAATGGAAACCGAAAAAGGAGAAGAGAGTGAGAATTGAGCTTAATGGCTACATAGTCTGTTTGGGGTGATGAAAAAATTTTGAAAATAGATAGCTGTAATGGTTGCACACATTTTGAGTGTAATTAATGCCACTGAATTATACACTTAAAAGTGATTAAATGGCAAATGTTATGTTATATATATTTTACCACAACTAAAAATATTTAAAATAAAAAAAAAATACACTAACATAAAAAATAGGAAGAACATAGTAGAATTGTCTCTCTTTGCCAATGTCATGATATCTACATTTAAAAAATCTCAAAGATATACTAAAACTAACTAGAATTAATAATGAACTTAGAAAAGTGGCAAGATTAAATTTAAATTCCAAAACTCAACTGTATTTTCATATACTAGCAACGAACAACTAGAAATGAAATGTTTGAATTCCTTTTACAAAACGTATCAAACAGCACATAATTATTAGGAATAAAGTTGAAATGAGAGATGTGAAACGCTTTTACAAAATATTTTCTAAAGAACATAAAGATCTACATAAGTGGAGAGATATACCATATTCATGGACTGGAAGGCACAATATTAGTAAGATGTCCATTCTTCTCAAATTGATCTATGGACTCAATGCAATCTCAATCAAAACCTCGTAAGACCCTTTTTTGTTAGAAATTTACAGGTTGCTTATAAAATTTATAGGGAAAGGCAATAGTCCTGGAATAGAACAAAATTAAAAAAAATAATAATGGTAGATGACTTACACTGTCTGATTTAAGTCAAGAGTAATCAAGACAGTGTGGCATTGGCTTAATGTTAAAATAAATGAAACAGGAAAGAGAAAAGAGAACCTATGGTCAATTGATTTTTGACAGAAGGCCCCAGATATTTCATTGGGTAAATAATAGTATTTTCAACAAGTGATCCTTAAAACATTGAATATCCATGTGGGAGCAATGAAGCTCAGTATCATACAGTATGCACAAAAATTAATTTAAAATGATCATAGGCCTAAACATAAAAGCTAAAAAAAAAAAATTTTTTTTTTTTTTTTAAGCTAGAGTGATACAAATTGTAGAAGAAAACATAGGAGATTTTGAGACAGGGAAAGATTTCCCAGGACACACACACAAAAAGAAAACACTAACCATAAAATGAAATATTGATAAACTGGATGTTGCCAAGTCCAATTTATCAATATTTCTTCTGCTATTCAAGAGACACCATAAGGTTTATTTAAAAAGCAAGCCACAGGTTAGGGAAAACTTCTTGAAATACCTTCATCTGACAAAAAGCTTGACAAAGGAATACGTAAGGAACTCTTACACTTCAAAAATAAGAAGACAAACTACCCAACTAAAAGTTGGGCAAAGGATTTGAACAGGTACTTCACAAAAGAATATTCCAGTGGCTAATAAACATGGGAAGAAGATGCTCAAAATCATTAGCTTTCAGAGAAGCAGAAATTAAAATCACAAGATATCACCACATACCTGCTGCATTGGCTAAAATTAAAAAGACTGGCATACCAAATGTTGGCAAGGATATAACGCAACTGAAATTCTCAAACATGGCTAGTGGGAGTACAAAAGTTTGCAACCACTTCTAAAAGCAGTTTGGCAGTTTCTTATACAGGTACATATACAGGTACATATACACTTACCATACAACCCGTCAATCCCAAGATATTTACCCAAGGGAAATAAAAACCCATGTACACTAAGACTTGTATGTGAATGTTCATAGTAGTTTTATTCTTCATAGCCAATAGTCTATTCATTCTAAGCCTCAGCATTTTATTGTTGCCTAAGATGTTTGCTCCTTTCAAATAATGTGTTGTTAGAAATACATCTTTGGTTTAAAAGGTTAAATGGTTTTTATTATAATTTGTTTTTTACTGATCAAAATCTATAACAATACCAATGAAACTCTCATTGGATCATATGGCCTTTTGAAATTCAGAAGTCAAAGTCACACAAATATTTACTAACATACACATTTTATTATGTTTCCAGGCCATAAACATGAATTTTCATAATTTAAATTCTTAGCTCTAATGCATTATATAAACAAGAAAAACTTATTCCTTTAACCATAGGTTCACAGAATGAAATATTGAACTTTTCTTATATCCTTCTTTTTCCAGACTTGTTTTATTTCCAGAAAACATTTGTTTGATGCTTTTAAACAATGCTGTCCTCTCATAGAATATAAAATGTGGCTAAAAATTGGACTTTCTATTACTGCCAAAAAGGTCAGGGAAAATTTATCTTATGAGGTAAGAGCTGGTAGGTGATCTTGCCTTCTCTCCAAATGGAAATGCATTAAAATATTGTTAGAAATTAACTACTAGGAATTTATATTAAATTTGTAAACAAATAATAGACTATGAATTTGTGTTTTTCTCATAGGATTGGAACTACAAAATGCAATTACGACTCTGTAACATGTATGTAAAAGATATACCAATGAACACCAAGACTGACATTTACGATGAAGCTGTAATCTATGTTATCCTCATACATGGATCTGTAGAAGATTGTCAGTTACGGAAAGCTTATAAGGCACCTTCTTTAATTCCTATTACATGTCATCAGGTAAAGAAATATTATTTCGTGTCATCAGTCAATATGACATATTTCCAACAAAGTATCAACATTAGAAAAATTATCATATTAATCTCGGGCTTTCCGCCTCCTATCCTTTCCCACACCTGACTCCATAAATACACACACATACAATGAATTCATTGATTACTTTGGCACTGAGTAACCAAGCACTAAGCTATTTCTATTTGATACCAATAAAGGAGGTAAAGCTGTACAGTTTGGCCACAGTTGGATTTGGGTGCAGTCTTCCACGGCGGAAAAGGACCTATAAAATTCATTTACACGTCACAGAGGAACACTTTATCTGGACAGTATCATTAACACTACAGAAAGGTTCTGCCGGACCCATAGCTCAACAGAATATCAATGCTATTTCCCCGGCTACTTAAGCTGTTGTTGGAGTTCCCCTGCCAAGCAAAACTAGAACCTGGGGCATGTGAGGATGGACAGAAGGGAGGGTGTGGTGTTTATGCGTGTGTGCTTGTCTGTGTTTGCATGTATTGGGGTAGAGTAAGAGAGACATATATATAAGGAATTGAGGGACCTATATTAAATTAAATATGTATATTTTTAAGCAGCTAGTACATGACAGAAAGTGCTAGCTGAAACTGCATTTGGCTGAAGTAACAGAGACAAAACAAACTTGCAACCTGCCTTCAAGAAGTCTCGCAATCAAATGGAAAGAAACAGATATATAAATACATTAATAAAATGTTTAAAGCTATGATAGATGTGCTTTCAGGGTACATTTAGGACACAAGAAAAAAGTGAGGTGGGAAGAATCCCGAGGTGAGAAACAGTCACAAGACTATTTCCTAAGTGGAAGCCATCAGTGCTGGCATGATGCCCAGTCAATGGTGGTGTCCCCTACCTTTGCTATTGAATGTATTATAACAGAGCTTCAGTTTGAGTGGTGGTTGGGAACTTATACAGTCAAGCAAGAGATGCTTGAAACCTGCTCACTCCTTTAGAAGCCCTGGTCACTGTGGATTGGGAAACCAATGTGATTCAATGTATATTAAAAACTACCACAAAGTGGAGTGACTTTTTTGAAATCTAATGTTTTTCGATTTTTTCTTTTGCCATGTAGAAAAACATTCTGGGTGATTTTTAAAAGGCCACTGATGATTAACTCTTGAATATTTCTCTCATTTGGAAGAGAAATGAATAAAATATTTAAAAATTAAAGAAAGTGTGTGGAATATTGACTTTAGCAAAACCAGCATATCCAGGAATTTTAAGATGTATGCCTGGGCGATCTACTGATATTTTCAATTTTCTCCCAAATGTTTAGACAGGGACTGAGATGGTAACTTACCAGAGAAACATTCAATCATACAATACTTCCTGAAAAAATAATTTGTATTCTGTCAACTTTCAGATACAAGGCACTGAAAATTTCACAAAAATAATGATTCTTCAAACTTCAATTGATGTCAAAAAATTCAGATGGAATACTAAAAAGTATGTACCTTCATGTAAACATTCTCTTGCATCACAATCATTAGGTGAGTTTTGTTTCTTTGAACAGCTTTGAAAACTTCCTTTCCATTTATAAAATAGCCATATATGTATTTGGAAACTATTGCATGCATTCTGCCTAAAGTATTGAAGAATTCTTTTAACTGCCATATTTGATATCTAAGGCATGAATTCATATTGAGGATATCTAGGTTTTAGTCAGAAGTTCTATATTTCATCTAAAAGACTATGTATAATTGTCAAAATAATATTTTCAAAGGGATTACAAGATTTTCCCAAAAATTAAAATTATTTTATATAGCAGTAATATTGAAAATAGCGATGTAGTGACTGAATGACAGACATATAAATCATGAAACTGAATGGATGAGCTTGAAATAAAGCCTATTTTCTTTATAAGAATTTCACACAAAAAAGTCAAATCATAACATAAATAATCAATTAATACCTACCATTAAGTCATTGATTAAAATGTGGAAAATAAATTTGAGATAGATTTAAAAATTGAAGAGTAAAAAATTAAATTATGGAATAACTAATAATAAAACAATTTAGTATTTGTCATTTTACAAAAGTAAAAATAATGCTATAAATTTAAAAGCATACAAATTAATTTTTAAAATTCTGGGTGTCAATAAAATTATTACCAATCAATGGATAAACAAGGGCAATGCAAAAATAAAACATGGATTCTACTCTGGTGAGCAGGGTCTGGGGTCTTAAAAGCCTGTGAGCGGCCATCTAGGATACTCCACTGGTCTCTTCCCTCCGGGGGCAAGGAAGAATGAAGAAAACTAAAGAAACAAGGAAAAGATTAATCCAAAGGACTAATGGATCACATCCACCACAGCCTCCACCAGACTGAGACAAGTACAACTAGGTGGTTCCCAAGTACCGCCACTGACTGCTCTGACAGGAATCACAATAAAGGACCCTGGACAGAGGTGGAGAAAAAGGTAGGATAAAATTCTAACTCAAAAAGAAAGGCCAGACCTGTTGGACCAACAGAGACTGGAGAAACCCTGAGAGTATGGACCCCAGACACCCTTTCAGCTCACTAATGAAGTCACTCCTGAGGTTCACCCTTCAGCCAAAGATTGCATAGGCCCATAAAACAAACCAAGACAAAAGGGGCACACCAGCCCAGGGGCAAGGACTAGAAGGCAGGAGGGAACAGGAAAGCTGGTAATAGGGAAGCCAAGGTGGAGAAGGGAGAGCGTTGACATGTCATGGGGTTGTTAAGCAATGTTGTAAAACAATATGTGTACTAACTGTTTAATGAGAAACTAGTTTGTTTTGTAAACCTACAACTAAAGTACAATTTTTTAAAAAATAAGAAGAAAACATGGAAAAATGCTCAACATTACTAGTATCTAAAGAAACAGGACTTGAAACATTTGGTCTACTTAATTAGTGGTTTTTGTTTTTTTTTTTAAGAATTATGATACTCACTGACCAAAAAATAAAGTGAAACTGATATGTATTCTTACTTTGTTGGTACCAATATAAATTAACAAAGTAAATTTTTTTAAAAGATATCAAAAGCCATAAAAGTGTTTGAATCATTTATTAAATAAACTTATTTCTAGATCTTTATCCTAAAGAAAGGAAGCAAAACAATAAGAATGGTAATTGAGCATTATTTATAAGAATTAAAAGTAGAGGTGGGGCCAAGGTGGTGGAATAGTCAGATGCTTCCGGTGGTCCCTTTTACCACAAAGACCTGAAAAAACAAGTGAATCGATTTTATATGACAATCTAGGAGCCCTGAACATCAAAGGCAAAGTTGAGAAACCAGGCTGAGCAGCAGGGGGTGGGCGAGATGGTTTAGAAGCAGCAAGGAGTTGCCAGACCTGACCCAGTGGTAACCGTCACCCCACAGGCTGGATCTGCTGGCTCGAGTGTGGTGCGACAAGCAGTGGCATTCAGGACTTGTTTTCCACATTGGGAGAGACCAAGCAGTGGAGAGTTCACTCACATCTCCAGAATCAATGAAAAGAAGCTCTCTAGGCAAAAGAGAAGTACTTGCATCTAGTCTACCATGCGGACCAAAAACCAAGCCTTTGGAAAAAACTCTCTTGCATTTAACTGACCCCTCCTTTCTCTGCACCAGGTCCTGAGCCAGCTTCAGTGATAGCCAACTTTCCCTGTGCTGGAAGTAGGACTGTCACTTGCCCTGAGCCACCCTTCCAGCCATGGAGAAGGAACGTATTAACAAACAGGAGGAAAAAGTAATCCGCTGGCTCCCCTAAGTTGGGAACTCAGGGCAGAAACAGCTCCCTTGCCTAGGCATAGGCATAAGTGATCCAAGACACTGAATGCCTTTCATCCCTGCACAGACCTGTATGAGCCCATTTCAACAGCATAGGCCCTCATTAGCACAGTACAACAAGGTATATACTTGAAGTCTAACTTCAACTGTTTCAGCTATATGTTGGAGAGGCAGGTTCATGATGTTTGACACCACTCTGCCTATTAAGCACCGTCCTCTCATGCCCATATCAGGGGCCTGAGGACTGGTGGCTCTACCCACACCACTTAGCCACCCTCAACAGAAGTCCAAGGATAAGTGGTGCTTCCCAGTCCTTACAGACAACAGCATTGGGTGCCCATAGTCTAGCTGCAAAAACCACCCACCTAGGCACTCTAAGGAACAAGGACATGCTTTCCTCACAGACACTCAGGGGCAGTTGTCAGTCCCCTGTCTTGTTCAGGGTGTGACCCTCTATTGTACTACACAAATCACCCCTGCTCATCTAAGACTGTAGGTGAGAGCTTGCACCACACACTTGGTGACTGACAACCTGGACACTTGAGCTGAATGCATACAAGAAAAGTAAACAGACTCCTGGGCTCATATACCTAGTAACAGCTCTAACCACCTAGTGACAGGATATTAGAGTTTCAAAGGCACCAAGAATCAAACTAGCTCACTTGAGCAGCCTATTTGGGCACACCAAAGCAAAACAAAACAAGAAGCTAGGAAACAGTAAACAAACATAAAATAAATAAATACAGTAAATTATCAATGGCTTGGAGACAGTCAATATCAAATCACATAAAGAGGCAGACCATGATGGCTTCAGCAAGCTCCCAAAACAGAGAATCAAGAAATCTTCCAGATGAAGAGAACTTCCTGGAACTACCAGAGGTAGAATACAAAAGATTAATATACAGAACTCTTGAAGAGATCAGGAAGAAGATCAGGCAAAAGGCAGAACAAGCCAAGGAACACACAGACATAGCATGAGAGGAACTTAAGAAGATTAGAGAAGAACATAATAAAATATTTAATAGGCTGCAAGAATCCATAGAGAGACAGCAAACAGAAATCCAGAAGATTAACAATAAAATTTCAAAATTAGGCAATATCAATAGAAAGTCACAGGAGCAGAACTGAGGAAATGGAAGTCAAACTTGATGAGACTGAAGATAAAGCACTTGACGCCAACATATTTGAGGAAAAATCACATAAAAGAATTGAAAAAAATGAAGAAACACTAAGAATTATGTGAGACTCTATCAAGAGAAATAACCTACGATGATTGGAGTACCAGAAAAGAGGGGGATAACATAAAATACAGACAGAATTGTTGAAGATCTGTTGGCAGAAAACTTCCCTGATATAGTGAAAGATAAGAAGAATACCTATCCAAGATGCTCATCAAACCCCACACAGGGTAGATGCCAAAAGAAAGTCACGAAGACATATTATAATCAAACTCGCCAAAACCAAAGATAAAGAGAAAATTTTAAGAGTGGCTAGGGATAAACAAAAAGTCACCTACAAAACAGAGCCAATTAGACTAAGTTCAGACTACTCAGAAAAAATCATGAAGGCAAGAAGACGATGGGAAGACATATACAAAGCCTTGAAGGAAAAAAATTTCCAGCCAAGAATCATATCCAGCAAAACTGTCTCTCAAATAATATGGTGAAATTAGGACATTTCCAGATAAACAGAAGTTTAGGGAATTTGCAAAAACCAAATCAAAATTACAAGAAATACTACAGGGAGTCCCCGAGTTAGAAAACCCATGACATCAGATAAAAACCCAAGACTAGAACACAGGAAAAGAGCAACCAGATACCAACCCAGAGAGGGAAATAACAAAAATAAATCAAAGCTAAAATGCTCAAAACAGGGAAACAGAAACATCCTTATGTAAAAGATAACAACATTAAGTCAACAAAGAGGGACTAAAAAAATGTAGTCATAGATCTTCCATATGTAGAAGAAGTCAAGGCGATATAAGGAAATAAAAGTTAGGTTTAAACTTAGAAAAATAGGAATAAATATTAAGGTACCCACAAAGGAAACTAACAACCCTACACATCAAAATAAATTTTAAAAAAACCAAGAGAAACATAAAGACTCAGCAAATACAAAAGCAACAACAAAGAAAAAGAGGAAAAGGCATATATAAAGAAAAACTACTCAGCACAGAAAATTAAGTGGAAAAAAGTAACAGCCAACAACACACACAAAAAAAAGTCAAAATGACAGAACTAAGCTCATAAAAAAAAAAAATCAATAATTATGCTACATGTAAATGGACTAAGTGCACCAATTAAGAGACAGAGAGTAGCAAAACAGATTAAAAAACACAATCCATCTATATGCTTCTACAATAGACACACCTTAGACTTAAAGACACAAACACTAAAACTCAAAGGATGGAAAAAAATATATCAGGCAAACAACAATCAAAAAAGAGCGGGAGTGGCAATATTAATCTCTGGCAAAATAGACTTTAAAGTTAAATCCACCACAAAGGATTAGAAAGGACACCATGTAATGACTAAAGTGTCAATATACCAGGAGGACATAACCATAACAAATATTTACACACCCAATGACAGGGCTCCTAAATGCATAAAACAAACTCTAACAGCACTGAAAAGAGAGATAGACAGCTCCACAATAATAGTAAGAGACTTCAAAACACCACTTTGGATGAAGAACAGAACATCCAGAAAGAAACTCAGTAAAGACACAGAAGATCTAAACGCCACAATCAGCCAACTTGACCTCATATACAGGACACTCCACCCAACAGCAGGCAAGTATACTTTATTTTCCAAAGCACATGGATCATTCTCCAGAATAGAACACATATTAGGTCATAAAGCAAGCCTTGACGGAATCCAAAACATCAAAATATTACAAAGCATCTATTCTGACCATAAAGCTGTAAAAGTAGAAATCACTAACAGAAAAAGCAAGGAAATAAAAAAAATCAAACACATGGGAACACCTTGCTCAAAACTACTGGGTTACAGAAAATATTAAGGACAGAATAAAGAAATTCATAGAGTCAAAGGAGAATGAAAACACTTCCTACCAGAACCTTTGGGACACAGCAAAAGCAGTGCTCAGAGGTCAATTTACAGCAATAAATGCACACATCCAAAAAGAAAAAAGGGCCTAAATCAAAGAATTATCCCTACACCTCGAACAAATAGAAAGAGAGCAGCAAAAGAAACCCTGGGGCACCAGAAGAAAGCAAATAATAAAAATCAGAGCAGAATTAAATACAGAATAGAAAAACAATTGAAAGAGTTAAGAAAACCAAAAGCTGATTCCTTGAAAAGATCAACAAAATCGATAAACCATTGGCCAAACAGACCAAAGAAAACAGGAAAGGAAGCAAATAACCTGAATAAGAAATGAGATGGGCGATATGAGTATAGACCCAAATGAAATTAAAAGAATCATAACAGAATACTATGAAATATTATATTCTAACAAATTTGAAAATCTAGAGGAAATGGACAAATTTCTAGAAACACACTACCTACTTAAACTAACACAAACAGAGACAGAATAACTAAATAATCCTATAACAAAAGAAGAAATTGAAAAGGTAATGAAAAAACGCCCAATTTAAAAAAAAAAGCCCTGGCCCTGATGGCTTCACTAGAGAAGTCTACCAAACTTTTAGAGAAGAGTTAACACCACTACTACTAAAGGTATTTCAGAGCATAGAAAAGGATGGAATACTTCCAAACTTATTCTATGAAGCCAGCATAACCCTGATACCAAAACCAGGTAAACACACCACAAAAAAAGAAAATTACACACTAATATCCCTCATGAACTTAGACCCAAAATTTCTCAGCAAAATTCTAGCCAATAGAATTCAACAACATATCAAAACAATAATTCACCATGACCAAGTGGGATTCATACCAGGTATGCAGGGATGGTTCATCATTAGAAAAACAATCAATGTAGCCCATCACATAAATAAAACAAAAGACAAGAACTACTTGGGTTTTTACCTGATCTTATCAATTGATGCAGAAAAGGCATTTGACAAAGTTCAACACTCATTCATGATAAAAACTCTCAGCAAAATAGGAATAGAAGGGAAATTCCTCAACATAATAAAGGGCATTAATACAAAGCCAACAGCCAACATCATCCTAAATGGAGAGAGTCTGAAAACATTCCCCCTTGAGAACAAGAACCAGGCAAGGATGCCCTTTATCACCACTCTTATTCGACATTGTACTGGAGGTCCTAGACAGAGGCTATAAAAAGAAATAAAGGCATCCCAATTGGTAAAGAAGAAGTAAAAGTATCACTATTTGCAGATGATATGATCTTATACTCAGAAAACCCTGAAGGATCCACAAGAAAGCTACTTGTGGAGTTTTCAGCAAAGCATTAGGATACAAGATATACATACAAAAATCAGTTGGATTCCTCTACACCAACAAAGAGGAATTTGAAGAGGAAATCACCAAATCAATACCAAGAAGATAAAATAAAAAAATACTTAGGAATAAATCTAACCAGAGGCGTAAAAGACCTACACAGAGAAAACTACAAGATACGACTGCAAAAAACAAAAAGAGACCTACATAAGTGGAAAAACATACCTGGCTCATGGATAGGAAGACTCAACACTGTGGAAATGTCTATTCTACCCAAAGCGATCTATAGATACAATGCAATCTCGATCCAAATTCCAATGGCATTTTTAAATGAGATGGAGAAAAAAAATCATCAACTTCATATCGAAAGGGAAGAGCCCCCAGATAAGTAAAGTATTACTGAAAAAGAACAAAGGAGGAGGCCTCACACTACCTGATTTTAGAAACTGTTATACTGCCACAGTAGTCAAAACAGCCTGTACTAGTACAGCAGATACGCAGACCAATGGAACAGAATTGAGAATCCAGACATATATCCATCCACACATGAGCAACTGATATTCGACAAAGGCCCAAAAGGCTGTTAATTGGGGAAAAGACAGTCTCTTTAACAAATGTCTCTGGCATAACTGGATATCCATCTGCAAAAAAAAATGAAACAAGACCCATACCTCACGCCATGCACAAAAACTAACTTGAAATGGATCAAAGACCTAAATATAAAATCTAAAATGATAAAGATAGTGAAAGAAAAAATAGGGACAACACTAGGAGCCCTAATACATGGCATAAACAGGATACAAAACATTACTAACAGTACACAAACACCAGAAAAGAAACTAGATAACTGGGAGCTCCTAAAAATCAAACTCCTATGCTCATCCAAAGACTTCACCAAAAGAGTAAAAAGACAACCTACAGACTGGAAAAAAATTTTTGGCTATGACAAATCTGATCAGTGTCTAATCTGTAAATCTACAATATATTGCAAAACCTCAACAACTAAAAACAAATAACCCAGTTAAAAAATGGGCAAAGGATATGAACAGGCACTTCAGAAAAGACCTTCAGGCCGCTAACAGATACATGAGGAAATGCTCACAATCATTAGCCATTACAGAAATGCAAATCATAACTATAATCAGATACCATCTCACCCCAACAAGGCCGGCATTAATGCAAAAAACACAAAATATAAATATTGGAGAGGTTGTGGAGAGACTGGAACACTTATACACTGTTGGTGGGAAAGTAAAATGGTATAGCTGCTTTGGAAATCAATTTGGCACTTCCTTAAAATCTAGAAATAGAACTACCATAGGATCCAGCAATCCCTCTCCTTGGAATATATCCTATAGAAATAAGAGCCCTCACACAAATAGATATAAGCACATCTGTGTTCATTGCAGCACTGTTTACAAAAGCAAAAAGATGGAAACAACCAAGGTGTCCATCAACACCTTGGATGGATAAAGAAATTATAGTATATTCACACAATGGAATACTACTCAACGATAAAGAACAATGATGAATACGTGAAACATCTCATAACGTGGAGGAATCTGGAAGGCATTATGCTGAGTGATATTAGTCAGTTGCAAAAGGACAGATATAGGAGACTACTATTATAAGAATTCAAGAAAAGGTTTAAACAGAGAAGAAAAATTTTTTTGATGGTTACAAGGGTGGGGAGGGATGGAGATGGGTATTCACTAATTAGTAAATAAGAATTATTTTAGGTGAAGGGAAGGACAACACACAATACAGGGAAAGTCAGCACAACTGGACTAAACCAAAAGCCAATAAGTTTCCTGAATACAACCAAACACTTCAAGGGCCACAGTAGCAGGGGTGGGTGTCTGAGGACCATGGTTTTAGGAGACATCTAGGTCAATCGGAATAACAAAGAAAACGTTCTGCATCCCACTTTGGTGAGTGGCATCTGAGGTCTTAAAAACTAGCAAGCAGCCATCTAAGAAGCATCAATTTGTCTCAACCCACCTGGAGCAAAGGAGAATGAAGAACACCAAAAACACAAGGAAAATATGAGCCCAAGAGACAGAAAGGGCCACATAAAACCAGAGACTCCATCAGCCTGAGACTGGAAGAACTAGATGGTACCCAGCTACCACTAATGACTGCCCTGATGGGATACAACAGAGAATCCCAGATGGAGCAGGAGAAAAGTGGAATGCAGACCTCAAATTCTAGTAAAAAGACCAGACTTAATGGTCTGACTGAACCTGGAGGGACCCCAGAGGTCATGACCCCCAGACTCTCTGTAAGCCTAAAACTATAACCATTCCTGATGCCAACTCTTCAGACAAAGATTAGACTGGACTCTAAGACATAAATGATACTGGTGAGGAGTGTGCTTCTTAGCTCAAGTAGACACCTGAGACTATGTGGGCAGCTCCTGTCTGGAGGCGAGACGAGAAGGCAGAGGGGGACAGGAGCTGGTTGAATGGACACATTCAACTCTCTGGGTGAAGAGGAGAGGTATGCTGTCACATTATAGGCAGAACAACTAGGGTCACATAACAATCAATGTGTGTATAGGTTTTGTATGAGAAACTGACCTGAATTGTAAACTTTCACTTAAAGCACAATAAAAAAATAACAATAAAAGAATAAAAAGTAAAAGTAACCAAAATATCTAGTAATAAATGAATTGTTAATTAAATTAACACATCAATCAACATGATTGAATATCATCTAGGCATTAAAAAGTTAATTTTCCATGTAGCAACTAGAAAAACACCAACAATATATGTCAAGCAAAAATACCGATATTGAGTACCAAGTGAAATTATTAATGGTATAACGTTAATTTTAAGTGTTTTCTCTTATGATATTACAATACAGTTATGTACTTTGGAATTCATATGGAAACAAAATTGTCTCGTGGGTTTCCACTGACCCGTGATGAAGCATAAACGGGATGTGTTGGGACTTTTGCCACCTGCTCCTTCACTAGCCACCTCCCCCCCTCCCTCTCTAAAACCTAGCCACACCAAGCCACTAATGGTTCACCTACTATATCTGGTGCCCTCTCATTCCTGAGCCTTTGCACTTACTGTTACTCCTGCCTAGAACAGGCTAAACGTCCTCCTCTCCTCATCTCTTCATTTCATGGGGCCGACTCCTTCTTATCCTTTAAATCTCAGCTTCTTCTCCAAGGAGCCCTGGGTGCATCCCAAATACACAAAATTGCATCAGATGACTCTCATGTGTGTTTCCATAGCCTGCTATGCACACAGCCCTGTTTTTATTTTATTTCCATGGGATGGTTTTGTGGGTCTGTCCGCTCCACTAGGTGATAAACTCCAAGAAAGCAAAGACCTTAACTTGGCTGCTTTCATATGTGTTCCCACTGCTTGCTACAGTGCCTGGCGCTCTTAAGTTTGCTGTTGTTATTAGTTGTTGAGTCAATTCTGACTCATGGTGACCCCTTTTATGCAGAATAGAACTGCTCCATAGGGTGTTCAAGGCTATGACTTTTTGGAAGCAGATCATCAGGCCTGTCTTCCAAGGTGCCTCTGGGTGTGTTTGAACCACCAACCTTTAAGCTACTAGTTGAGTACTTAACCGTTGGCACGATCCAGGGTCTCTTGGCACTCTTAATACATATTAATATAAAAGTATGTTGGGATGGTGGAACTACAGACAATTTTGTCTCTCTACTTTTCAAGCTCTGCTCATTTGTTAGATAACCTTTATAATAAAAGATGTTTAATCCCTTTTTTAAAAGTGACCCCTCTCCCTACCAGTTGAGACAACCACTCATTTCAGGTCCTGAGTATGGGTGATTTGAGTCTGATTTAATCTGATAGTTGAACTAATGGAAACAGGCATTCGTTACAGTGGTTGAAATAACACAATCTTTTTAAAAGCAGCTGAAGCCAGACTATTGACAGAGGACCTTCCAGCTAGAATGGATATTCATAAGGTAAATTTAAATCAGCCTTTTTCAAAGTTTTATTTTGGGTAAAAGTGTCTGGAATTTATGGAAACTACTACCAATGTGTTTCTTTTATTCTGAAGAAGTTTACCTGTTAATTATTTTGTAGATTTTAGAATGAAGAATTTCCCTCAGCAGGGTATAGTAAAAACTGTATTTTTAGGTAAATATTAAAGAAATGACAAATCAAAACAAAGCATAAGGGATGCCAGAATATTGTTCTTAACTCATGTTAGCAACGAGGAGATAGCAGGGGTGGCTATGGTTGTAAAATACATGAATGACTTCCTTGGCCGGTCTGAGGCTCCCACTACTACAGTGGGCTATGTGTCTGGGATCTTTGAATCCAAAGGATGTTCTCCCCTGTATCCGCAATGGGTGGCACAAAGTAAGAGCTCAAAAATAAGCGAACTAATCTAACCTACTCCAGGCTACTTTGGTAGTTCAGCAACTCCCACAAATGTTGATCAATTTCAGCACCCACTAAGAACTTGGATAGGTCACGTTGAGGGTCTTGGGATGTTCAAAACCCTAGGGCAAACTTGCAACACAATTCCAATTCTTGAAACACAGTAGTACTTGGGAATTTAAACTGTGCAGAGAGATGTAGGGAAGGTACTCACTGCGCTGAGCAGAGAGGTGTAGGGAAGGTACTCAGTGCACTGAGCAGAGGGGTATAGGGAAGGTACTCGCTGCACTGATCAGAGAGATGTGAGGAAGATACTCACTGCATCTATGGTAACAACTGTCTGGATCTTAGGGCCCTCCAAATGGGTTGTAGGTTTTATTTTTAATTCTAGTCTTTTTTTTTTTTTTTGGAAGACAGGCTGGTGATGTATTCCTGAAAGGTCACAGCCTTGGAAACTCTATGGAGCAGTTCCACTCTGCACAAATGGGGTCGCCATGAGTCAGAACTGCCTCAACGGCAACTAACAACACAATGTATTTCTTTTCTATGTCTGGGGTGGGGTGAAGCATTTTGCCTTCACTACTGAATGCAGGGCATCACCATATGGCATATTTACAAACTGCAGTCTTCTTCTTCTAGGACTTGACTCACATTTCTGCACAGGTGAAGTCATGGTGAATGCCCGGTTCTGCTTCCACTAGGAGTTCCTGTTGCCATCAAGTGAATCTCTACCCATAGAGACCCCTTAGGACAGAGAACTGCCCCACAGGGTCTCCCAGGCTTAATTTTGTTTTTAATTGTGTTTTAGGTGAAAGTATATACTGCAAATTAGTTTCTCATTGAAAAATTTGTACACAAATTGTTTTGTGTCACTGGTTGCATGTCCCACAATGTGTCAGCACTCTCCCCTTACTGTTTCCATCCTGGGTTCTCTGTGTCCATTCGTCCAGTTACTGTCCCTTCCTGCCGTCTCATCAGTGCTTTGGGACAGGTGCTGCTCAGTTGGTTAATTCTAGTCCTTGCCAGGTTGTTTGTATTATTTCAAGAAGTGCTGGTTATAATAGCCAAAATCTGAGAAGTTTTTGCCATAAACCCACAAGCTAGAAAATTGTGCATTTGGTTTGGTTAAAAATTTGTTTTACATCAATTAAATCCACTCGCCCAATTAGTGCTAGGTATGAACCTCTTCTGAGACCACTTGTTCCTTCTCCCTCAAATCTCTCTTCACAAGAGTATGTTGAATGAAAAGTGATTACAAATTAGGTCGGGAGGCTGAGGATGTTTTTCTTAGGTCCACCTTTAACTCAAAGGTAGTCACGTTCTCTGGCCTTCAGGGGCCCAATCCCCTTCTTTAATACCCAAGGTCCCATCCTGCATGAAAGCAGGAGGTTCAGTCCCTCCAATTAGGTAATTTGGAGACTTCCAGGGGAAATTTTTCCTTAGACCCTCCCTGGCTGTTGCTTGCTGCCTGGACCTCCTGGCAGAATAGCATAGGGCCTCAGAGCACAGGCTCTGGCATGAGACTCCCTGGATTTGACTCCTGGTTCTACCACTTATTTGCCATGTGCCTAATGTCTTGGACAAATATCATATCCCGCCTAATTAGCACTTTCCCCATCATTAAACAGGGAAAATAGCAATACCTATCTCATAGTGTTGCTGCGGGTATTAAAGAAATAGAAAGTAGATTGCCTTGTGGTTGGCCCACAACAAGAAATCCATACATGCCATGACCGTTATTCTCTGCTAACCACTTCTTAAAACCCACTGCCATCAAGTCAATTCCGACTCATAGCGACCCTATGGTCAGGAACCCATGGTCCTGAAGGAAGAAGTCTAAGCTGCTCTGAAGGCATTGGCGAAAAAGGAGTAACAAAGGGGAATCACAATGCCGAGAAAGGATGAGGTGGACTGAAGATAAAATATTAGACAGCTTCTAGAGTCCACCAATCAAGCCATCTTCCTCCTTAGCCATTGGCAGCTACCAAGTTCTAGGATTCAGCTGAATGCCGGATTTTGGAGGATGGAGGGAGAAATAGGGAAAGTGAATGTCCTTCCTGTACAAATTATCAAAAAGTCCTGCTTTTTCATTATTTTAAAAAAATCGACGACATGATGGTTGTTAACAGAGGAAGCCCTGTGAAAGTTAATCCATTAAATGGTAGAAACATCAGCTAGGGAGACTTTTAGAGAAGGCTCACCAATTGGGTTGTTTAGTAGATGCCCTTTGCCTGGATGTTAGGTCCTGGCTATGTTTCTAGTGAGTTCCCTTCCTGCTATCCCCCATCTCCTTTCCCCCCCCACCACCGCAGGACCATGGCTCTACGTTTCCGTAATAAAAAGGGTTGTCAAGAGCCTGGCACATGATCCAGCAGCTTTGTACAAACTGTTTTGGCCCCCAGGATGGAGCGCTGGGAAGTCCCAGTTCTCACTCTCTGCTCTGCAGACCAGATTCTACAAAAGCCCAACTTTCTTTATAAGTCTGATCCTTCTTAACAGCTGCAGAATTTTGATTCTTATCTCCTATCTCAATTTCTAGAATAACCGGCCTACAGAATCATTTTATGATGTCAGCCAGATATGAACACCTATGAGATATCCTGGAATAAACCTAAATGAAAGTCTGGTAAGCTGCCTCAGTTTCCTCAATATGACCAGGAGCAGAGCTGTCCCTAGAGATTACCGACTAAAGCCCAAAGCTCATTTGTCCTTCCTGTGGGAGTCTGAACCAGAGCACTTTACTCTAGCCAGATGATCCTCCTGGTAACCAAACCAAAACCCACTGCGGTCAAGTCGATTCCGACTCATAGCAACCCTATGGGACAAAGTAGAACTGCCCCATAGAGTTTCCAAGGAGTGCCTGGTGGATTTGAACTGCTGACTTTTTGGTTAGCAGCCGTAGCTCTTAACCACTGCACCACCAGTGTGTCCTCCTATAGCAACAGTACTTCTAAATTCTAATCTGCATAGTTAATTTTAAAATAATATTCTTTTATCGAGAGTTCTGAAACATTCCAATCTCCGGGTTTTTCCTCTATCTCTTTAATCTCACATGCAATGTTGGCTGCTCGAGATAAACAGGTCATTTTTCCAGCTATTGTGTATCATGGGAAATACAAAATGGCAGTAAATTATGACCTCCGTTCTCCAGAATTTATGTTCTAATTAGGGAGGTAAAACATACCGAAAGACAATTAAATAACAACATAAGACACACTATGGAAACCCTGGTGGCATAGTGCTTAAGAGCTACAGCTACTAGAGGCGGAGCCAAGATGGCAGAATAGAAGACGCTTCTGGCAAGCCCTCTTTACAACAAACACCTGAAAAACCAAGTGAAATGAGTATATTTGTGACAAGCTTGGAGCCCTGAGCTTCAAAAGCAAGCTTAGAAAACAAACTGAAGGGAAGGGGGAGGAAGAGACTGTTCAGAAGCGGAGAGGAGTTACTGGACCTGACTCACAGGGAGCCCTCAGGCACCATTCCCAGAGTGGCGGTAGCAAGCTGGTACTAGCGTTCAGCCACAGTTTCTGCAGGGAGAATCAGCCAGACACACAGCCCACTCACACCTCCGGAACCAGAGAATAACTGAGCTCTCGGCAAAAACTAAGTACTTGTGTATATTCTACCGCACTCCCCACCCCCCAAGCTGGCTTCAGTGGCTGAATTCCCTGGGCCTGACGTAGGCCCTGTTGAGCACCTAGAGCCATCCTCTCAGCCTTGGAGAAGGAAAAAATTCGCAATACGGGGGAAACATAATTTGCCAGCTCTACTAACAGGAGGAGCTCAGGACAGAAGCGGCTCCTGTACAGGCATAAACTGTCCATGGACTTTGAGTACCTTTCCCTTCTGCATGGACCTGTGTGGGCCTATTTCAGGTGAAGAGGCCCTTGTAAGCAGACTCCAACCATTTCAGCTGTGCAGTGGAGAGGTGGGTGTTTGATGTTTGATGTTGCTTTGCCTATTAAACAAGGTCCTCACCTACCCACCACATCAGGGACCTAAGGAATGGAAGCTCCACTCAGGTCACCCAGCCACCAGTGACAGGGGTCCAAGGATAACTGATACCTCCCAGTCCTTAAACCAAAAACTTTTGGTGCCCATGGTCTGTCTGCAGACACCATCCACCTGCACGCTCTAGGGAACAGAGATGCGTTTTCCTCAAAGACACTTGGGTGTCGGATCTGAGCCCCCTGCCTTGTTCAGAGCATGACTCCTGCTGCAATCAGATACCAGTATACATGCCAATCACCCCTGCCCATCTAACACTGTACGACAGAGCCTGTACCACACACTTGATGATCAGCTACCTGGAAACCTGAGCTGAATTCATACAAGAAAAGTGAATGGACTCCTAGACTGATATACCTGATAACAGCTCTAGCCCTCTGGGGACCAGACGTCAGAGCTCAAAAGGTGAAAATAATCAAGCTAGCTTTCTCAAGCAACCCATTTGGGCATATCAAAAGAAAACAAAGCAAGAAGCTACGACACAGTAAGCAAGCATAAACTAATATAATAACTTATAGATGGCCCAGAGACAACAGTCAATATCAAGTCACATAAAGAAACAGACTGTGATCACCTCAACAAGCTCTCAAAACAAAGAATCCAGGGATCTTCTAGATGAAAGTTCATTCGTGGAATTACCAGAGGCAGAATACAAAAGATAAATATATAGAACTCTTCAAGACATCAGGCAGGAAATGAGGCAATACGCAGAACAAGCCAAAGAATACACAGATAAAGCAATTGAAGAAATTAGAAAGATTATTCAGAAACATAATGAAAAATTTAATAAGCTGGAAAAATCCATAGACAAATAAATAGCAATCAGAAATTCAGAAGATTAACAATAAACTTACAGATGTAGACAATTCAATAGAAAGTCAGAGGAGCAGAATTGAGCAAGTAGAAGCCAGAATTTCTGAAATTGAAGATAAATCACTTGGCACTAATATACTTGAAGAAAAATCAGTTAAAAGAATTTTTTAAAAATGAAGAAACCTTAAGAATCATGTGGGACTCTATCAAGAGAAATAACTTGAAAGCGATTGGAGTATCAGAACAGGGAGGGATAACAGAAAATACAGAGAAAATTTTTGAAGATTTGTTGGCAGAAAACTTCCCAGATATCATGAAAGGTGAGAAGATATCTATCCAAGATGATCATCGAACTCCACATAAGGTAAGTGTTGAAAGAAAGTCACCAAGGCATATTATAATCAAACTTGCCAAAACCAAAGATACAGAGAGAATTTTAAGAGCAGCTAGGGATAAACGAAAAGTCACCTACAAAGGAGAGCCAATAAGAATAAGCTCAAACTGCTTTGCAGAAACCCTGCAGGCAAGAAGGCAATGGGATGACTTATTTAAGAAATTGAAGGAAAAAAATTGCCTGCCAAGAATCATATATCCAACAAAACTGTCTCTCAAATATGAAGGTGAAATTAAGACATTTCCAGATAAAGTGAAGTTTAGGGAATTTGTAAAAGCCAAACCAAAACAGCCAGAAATACTAAAGGGAGTTCTTTGGTTAGAAAATCAGTAATATCAGATATCAACACAAGACTAGAACACTGGGCAGAGCAACCAGAAGTCAACCCAGACAGGGAAATCAAAAAAAAAAAAAAGCAGGATTTAAAAAAAAAAAAAAAAAAGCTCAAAACAGGGTAACAGTGGTGTTGTTATATAAAAGAAGACAACATTAAAACAATAAAGAGGGACTAGGAAATGTACCCCTAGATCTTCCATATGGAGAGGAAGATACGGCGATACAAAGAAATACAACTTAGGTTTAAATTTAGAAAAATAGGGGTAAATAATAAGGTAACCACAAAGGAGACAGGCTATCCTACTCATCAAAATAAAATACAAGAAAAAAATAGAGACTCAGCAGAAACAAAATCAACAACAACAAATATGAGGAAAGGATAATATATAAAGATAATCTACTCAGCACATAAAATTAAGTGGGAAAAAGAAATTGTCAACAGCACACAAAAAAAGACATTGAAATGACAGCACTAAACTCATACCTATCCATAATTACGCTGAAAGTATATGGACTGAAATGCACCAATAAAGAGACAGAGAGTGGCAGAATGGATTAAAAAACATGATCCATCTATATGCTGCCTACAAGAGACAGGTCTTAGAGACACAAACAAACTAAAACTCAAAGGACAGAAAAAAATATATCAAGCAAACAAAAATCAAAAAAGAGCAGGAGTGGCAATATTAATTTCTGACAAAATAGACTTTAAAGTTAAATCCATCATAAAGGATAAGGAAGGACACTACATAATGATTAAAGGGACAATACACCAAGAAGATATAACCATATTAAATATTTATGCACCCAATGACAGGGCTGCAAGATACATAACACCCAACAGCAACCAAGTATACTTTCTTTTCTGGTGCACATGGAACATTCTCTAGAATAGACCACATATTAGGTCATAAAGCAAACCTTACCAGAAGCGAAACATTGAAATATTGCAAACCATCTTCTCTGACCATAAGGCCGTAAAAGTGGAAATCAATAACAGAAAAAGCAGGGAAAAGAAATCAAACACTTGGAAACTAAACAATGCCCTGCTGAAAAAAGACTGGAGTATAGAAGACATTAAGAATAGAATAAAGAAATTCATAGAATCCAATGAGAATGAAAACCCTTCCTATCAGAACCTTCGGGACACAGCAAAAACAGTGCTCAGAGGGCAATTTATATCAATAAATGCACACATCCAAAAAGAAGAAAGGGCCAAAATCAAAGAATTATCCCTACAACTTGAACAAATAGAAAGAGAGCAACAAAGGAAACCCTCAGGCACCAGAAGAAAACAAATAATAAAAACTAGAGCAGAACTAAATGAAATCGAGAACGGAAAAACAATTGAAAGAATTAACAAGACCAAAAGCTGGTTCTCTGAAAAAATCAACAAAATTGATAAACCATTGGCCAAACTAACAAAAGAAAAACAGGAGAGGAAGCAAATAACCTGAATAAGAAATGAAATGGGTGATATCAGTATAGGCCCAAATGAAATTAAAAGAATCATAACAGAATACTATGAAATATTATATTCTAACAAATTTGAAAATCTACAGGAAGTGGACAAATTTCTAGAAACACACTACCTACTTAAACTAACACAAACAGAGACAGAATAACTAAATAAACCTATAACAAAAGAAGAAATTGAAAAGGTAATGAAAAAACGCCCAATAAAAAAATTAAAAAGCTCTGGCCAGGACGGCTTCACTGGAGAAGTTTACCAAACTTTCAGAGAAGAGTTAATACCACTACTACTAAAGGTGTTTCAGAGCATAGAAAAGGATGGAATACTCCCAAACTCATTCTATGAAGCCACCATATTCCTGATACCAAAACCAGGTAAAGACACCACAAAAATAGAAAATTACAGACTTATATCCCTCATGAACTTAGATCCAAAAATCCTCAACAAAATTTTAGCCAATAGAATTCAACAACATATCAAAAAAATAATTCACCATGACCAAGTGGGATTCATACCAGGTATGCAGGGATGGTTCAACATTAGAAAAACAATCAATGTAATCCATCACATAAATAAAACAAAAGGCAAGAGTCACATGATTTTATGAATTGGTGCAGAAAAGACATTTAACTAAGTTCAACACTCATTCATGATAAAAACTCTCAGCAAAATAGGAATAGAAGGAAAATTCCTCAACATAATAAAGGGCATTTATACAAAGCCAACAGCCAACATCACCCTAAAGGGAGAGAGCATTCTCGTTGAGATAGGGAACCAGACAAGGATGCCCTTTATCACCACTCTTATTCAACATTGTACTGGAAGTCCTAGCCAGAGCAATTAGGCTAGATAAAGAAATAAAGGGCATCCAGATTGGCAAGGAAGAAGTAAAAGTATCTCTATTTGTAGACGACATGATATTATACACAGAAAACCCTAAGAAATCCTCAAGAAAACTACTGAAACTAAATGAAGAGTTCAGCAGAGTATCGGGATACAAGATAAACTTACAAAAATCAGTTGGATTCCTCTACACCAACAAAAAGAACATGGAAGAGGAAATCACCAAATCAATACCATTACAGTAGCCCCCAAGAAGATGATATACTTAGGAATAAATCTCACCAGAGATGTAAAAGACTTATACGAAGAAAACTACAATAGACTTCTGCAAGAAACCAAAAGAGACTTACATAAGTGGAAAAACATACCTTGCTCATGGATAGGAAGACTTAACATTATAAAAATGTCTATTCTACCAAAAGCCATCTATATATTTAATGCAATTCCGATTCAAATTCCAACAACATTCTTTAATGAGATGGAGAAACAAATCACCAACTTCATATGGAAGGGAAAGAGGCCCCGGATAAGTAAAGCATTACTGAAAAAGAAGAAAAAAGTGGGAGGCCTTACTCCACCTGATTTTAGAACTTATTATACCGCCACAGTAGTCAAAACAGCTTGATCCTGCTACAACAACAGACACATAGACCAATGGAACACAGTTGAGAATCCAGGCATAAATCCATCCACATATGAGCAGTTGATATTTGACAAAGGCCCCAAAACAATTAAATAGGAAAATGGCAAAAAAATGAAACAAGACCCATACCCCACTCCATGAACACAAACAAGCTCAAAATGGATCAAAGACCTAAATATAAAATCTAAAATGATAAAGATCGTGGAAGAAAAAATAGAGACAACGTAAGGAGCCCTGATACATGACATAAACAGTATACAAAACGTTATTAAGAATACAGAAGAAAAACTAGATAACTGGGAGCTCCTAAAAATCAAACACCTATGCTCATCCAAAGACTTCACCAAAAGAGTGAAAAGATTACCTACAGACTGGGAAAAGGTTTTTAGCTATGACATTTCTGATCAACACCTGATCTCTAAAATCTATATGATACCGCAAAAACTCAACTACAAAAAGACAAATAACCCAATTAAAAAATGGGCAAAAGATATGAACAGACACTTCACTAAAGAAGACATTCACATGACTAAGACATACATGAGGAAATGCTCACGATCATTGGCCATTAGAGAAACGCAAATCAAAACTACAATGAGATTTCATCTCACTCCAACAAGGCTGGCATTAATCCAAAAAACACAAAGCAATAAATGTTGGAGAGGCTGTGGAGAGATTGGAAGACTTATACACTGCTGATGGGAATGTAAAATGGTATAATCACTTTGGAAATCGATTTGGCACTTCCTTAAAAAGCTAGAAATAGAACTACCATACCATACAGCAATCCTACTCCTTGGAATATATCCTAGAGAAATAAGAGCCTTTACACGAACAGATATATGCACACCCATGTTCATTGCAGCACAGTTTACAATAAAAAAAGATGGAAGCAACCAAGGTGCCCGTCAACGGATGAATGGATAAATAAATTATGGTATAGTCACACAATGGAATACTACGCATCAGTAAAGAACAGTGATGAATCTGTGAAACATTTCATAACATGGAGGAACCTGGAAGGCATTATTCTGAGTGAAATTAGTCAGTTGCAAAAGGACAAATATTGTATAAGACCACCATTATAAGAACTTGAGAAATAGTTTAAACTGAGAAGAAAACGTTCTTTCGTGGTTGCAAGAGGGGGAAGGGAGGGAGGGTGGGAGAGGGATATTCACTAATTATATAGTAGATAAGAACTACTTTAGGGGATGGGAAAGACAACACGCAATACAGGGCAGGTCAGAACAACTGGACTAAACCAAAGGCAAAGAAGTTTCCAGAATAAAGTGAATGCTTTGAAGGCGAGTGTAGCAGGGGCAGGAGTTTGGGGACCATGGTTTCAGGGGACATCTAAGTCAATTGGCATAATAAAATCTATTAAGAAAACATTCTGCATCCCACTTTGAAGAGTGGCATCTGGGGTCTTAAATGCTAGCAAGCAGCTGTCTAAGATGCATCAGTAAGTCTCAGCCCACCTGGATCAAAGGAGAATGAAGAACACCAAGGACACAAGGTAATTACAAGCCTGAGAGCCAGAAAGGGCCACATGAACCAGAGACTACATCAGCCTGACACCAGAAGAACTAGATGGTGCCCAGCTACAACTGATGACTGCCCTGACAGGGAACACAACAGAGAACCCCTGAGGGAGCAGGAGAGCAGTGGGATGCAGACCCCAAGTTCTCATAAAAAG
Source organism: Elephas maximus indicus (assembly GCF_024166365.1). Lineage (NCBI taxonomy): Eukaryota > Metazoa > Chordata > Mammalia > Proboscidea > Elephantidae > Elephas > Elephas maximus. The sequence continues at coordinate 741,923 of NC_064819.1, read as the reverse complement.
ACCAGACTTAATGGTCTGACTGAGACTAGAAGGACCCTGGTAGTCATGGCCCCCAGACCTTCTGTTGGCCCAGGACAGGAACCATTCCTGAAGCCAACTCTTCAGACATGGATTGAACTGGACAATGGGTTGGAGAGGGATGCTGGTGAGGAGTGAGCTTCTTGGATCAGGTGGACACTTGAGACTATGTTGGCATCTGCTGCCTGGAGGGGAGATGAGAGGGTGGAGGGGGTTAGAAGCTGGAAAAATGGACACGAAAAGAGAGAGTGGAGGGAGGGAGCAGGCTGTCTCATTGAGAGGAGAGTAAATGGGAGTATGTATCAAGGTGTATATAAGTTTTTGTGTGAGAGACTGACTTGATTTGTAAACTTTCACTTAAAGCACAATAAAAATTATATATAAAAAAAAAAGGTCACAGTCTTCAGTATGGATTATACCTCAACATAAAGAAAACAAAAATCCTCACAACTGGACCAATAAGCAGTATCATGATAAATAGAGAAAATATTGAGGTTGTCCAGGATTTCATTTTACTTGGATCCACAATCAGCAACCATAGAAGCAGCAGCCAAGAAATCAAACAATGCATTGCATTGAGCAAATCTGCTACAAAAGCCCTCTTTAAAGTGTTAAAAGGCAAAGATGTCACCTTGAAGACTAAGGTACGCCTGACCCAAGTCATGGTATTTTCAGTTGCCTCATATGCATGTGAAATCTGGACAATGAATAAGGAAGACTGAGGAAGAATTTAACACTTTTGAATTGTAGTGTTGACAAAGAGTATTGAATATACCATGGACTGCCAAAAGAAGGAATATATCTGTCTTGGAAGAAGTACAACCAGGATGTTCCCTAGAAGCAAGGATGATGAGACCATGTCTCACATACTTTGGACATGTTATTAGGAGAGATCAGTCCCTGGAGAAGGACATCATGCTTGATCAGTGAAAAAGAGGAAGACCCTCAACAAGGTGGACTGACACAGTGGCAGCAACAATGGGATGAAGCATAGCAAGGATTGTGAAGATGGTGCAGGACTGGGCAGTGTTTCATTCTGTTGTGCATAGGGAGGGTCACTATGAGTCAGAAATGTATCAATGGCACCCAACAACAAAAACAAACGTTAGCTCAAATAGAACATCTCTGTGCATGGAAAACTATTTTAAAAAAGGTAAACAGAGAATGGACACATTGTGGGGAATGCAACCAATGTCCTGGAACACTTTATGTACAAATTATCGAATGGGAAACCAATTTGTCTGTGAACTTTCACCTAAAGTACAATTAATAAAAAAATAAATACAAGAGAGTAGGAGTGGGAAAGTAGAAGTAGAAGGTAATCCCCCTCCTGTGTTTATGTGATAATAAAATATTCATGTACTCAGTGTAAAAAAAAAAAAAAAAAGGAGCTACAGCTGCTAACCAAAAGGTCAGTATTTCAAATCCACCAGGCACTCCTTGGAAACCCTATGGGGGCTGTTCTACTCTGTTCTATAATGTTGCTATGAGTTGGAATCGACTCGACAGCAATGGGTTTTTTTGTTTTGTTTTGTTTTTTTCATAGATAGTATCGGAGCCCAAAGGTCAGCAGTTAGAATCCACCAGCTACTCTTGGAAACCCTATGGGTCAATTCTACTCTGTCCAATAGGGTCCCTATGGGTCAGAATTGACTTGATGGCAATGGGTTTGGTTTTTTTGTTTTGTTTTTTTTATGGATAGCACCAGCTGAGGCTAAGGGAAGTCAAAAGAGAAACAGCTGACTAAGGAGAAGGAGCAAAGTCTTTGTAGAGAGAGAAGGTGTTTGGAATAGAGGACCCAAGTGACCAAGACGTTCGGGAACAATGGGTAGACCAACCTGGCTGTTGGCTGTTCAAAATGTGTTGCCTCTGGGAAATATTTATGTGTATGTGTGCCTTATGTGACTCTGTGCCTAATGAATCATATCTCTGGGTTAAGAAATAAAAACCATGAAAAAAAAGCAGGTTTGTCTACTTTAAAAAAAGAAAAAGGAAACCCTTGCCTGCCACATGCTATGACAAAGACCACACTTAAGAACTAGATTTAAAGGCTAACAGTACACTATGACGGCAATAGATTTTAATAGATAGTACACAATGAAAAATTTTATGCAAAAATTTATTTGCAATAAGAACAATGTCTTTATCTTGGAAAAATGTTTACAAAATGATAAGGAAGATGCTATGACTCCAATAGACAAAAACATAAACAGCCAATTCAGGAAAAATAGAATTCCTAACTTATGGGAAAAATAATAACCTAAGAAATGCAAAATAAAACAGGAATGAAGTATGCACATTTGCTTATTAGATTTACAAAAATTCTATTCAATGGTAATATCTATCTCCTGTGAGTAGAGTGACATCGGTTTTCTCGTATTGGGTTCATAGATGATGTCTTAGTTAACTAGTGCTGTTCTAATAGAAATACTACAAGAGGGTGTGACTTTAGCAAACAGAAATTTATTTTCTAACAGTTTAGGAGGTTAGAAGTCTGAATTCAGGGTGCCGGCTCTAAGGGAAGGCTTTATTCTCTCTGTTGGCTCTGGAGAAAGGTCCTTGTCTCTTTTCAGTTTCTGTTCCTGGTCAGTCTTCCTGTGACATGGCATTTCTTTCCCATCTCTGCTGGCTGGCTGGCTGGTTTTTAACCTCTTTTATATTTCAAAACAGATTGACTCAAAACACATCCTACACTAATCCTGCCTCCTTAGCATAACAAAGGCAACCCATTACCAAATGGGATTATAACCACAGGCATTATAAACCAAACCAAACCCACTGCTCATCCAGTTGATTCCGACTCATAGCGACCCTATAGGACAGAGTAGAACTGCCCCATAGAGTTTCCAAGGAGCATCTGGTGGATTCAAACTGCCGACCTCTTGGTTAGCAGCCATAGCACTTAGCCTACGCCAGGGTTTCCACCACAGGCATAGAGGTTAGGAATTAACAACACATTTTTAGGGGACAAAATTCAGTTCCCTAAGAGATGAGTAAAAGCAATTTGTCTGTATATAACAAGTCAGAAAAATGCTCATCCAAAGTATTAAAACAAGCACACAGACAAAATGTGGAGTGCGCTACTATGTCTAATGGCAAAATTTTTTAAGAAGTCTGAGTGGCAACGATAAGAAAATATATAGTTTCTCCTCAGAGCATCCGTACGAGGATTTATTATACAAATGAAAAGTTTGTGCAGTCTAATGTAAAATATGAAAGGGGAAGGCAGAGATGTATACATAACATCTTTTAACAAGAAAGAAGGCTAGAAAAAATAAATCCAAGTGCTTAAGTGATGGTGTAATAAGAGATTAGGGGCATTTTTGTTCACCTCTTTTCTTTTATGTGATTCTGTTACTCTTATTGGCATGTCTAGGTGGTGCAAACAGTCAATGCGCTTGGCTGCTAACCCAAAGGTTGGTGGTTCGAGTCCACCCAGAGGCACCTCAGAAGAAAAGCCTGGCAGTCTATTTCAAAAAAAAAACAGCCATGGAAAACTCTGTGGTGCACAGTTGGGTTGCCAGGAGTCAGAACCAACTTGATGGCAATCGATTTTATTACTTTTATAATAAAAAAAGTTATTATTAAACATTATTCAAATATAAATTATTGAAAGTTATTTGCTCTTTTCTACCATTCTTTACATTCAGCAATAATAGTGTTGTAAAAGGGAGTGGTAACAGCCAGTCCCGAAACTCAGGGAGTGATAACGGCTTGAGTCAATGTTTACCACAATGGGAAACCTTCATCCTGGTAATCCCCTACACCTGTCTAGCTCAACAAGCCCCAGTGGCTTATCAGACTCCCAGGTTAGGTAATGCTTCTTCTTCTCTATGACAGGTAATGATTAACACTCACTTGCTCAGCTTCCTGCATTGGCCTCAGCCGTGATGACCAGGAGATGTTTCTTGGACTAATGTCGCTATGAGTCAGAATTGACTCCACAACAACGGCTATGGTTATGGTTGGCACTCAGTTCTGGTTTGTAGGTCAATGTTCATAGATTCTAAAACTCTTTTCTTTTTTTCTTTTACTTTCCACTTCTGTTAGGAGGGATTGACGAGACTACCTTGAAGACTGAATCACATATTGATACTGTTACGAGATGCCTTCTGTTGTTGAAACACCTTTCCCTGTTTCAAGAGGGACTAATTTCAAGCTGGAATCCTTGTGGAGGCCCTTGGAGCCACACGGCAAAGAAGTGTTGACCTTCCATTCAGTTTAAAAGATCTTTTTCAAAATTCCCTTGAAATAAAAAATTTTAGAATAAGTTTTAGTCTTAGGGTAAGATAATAATATTATGCCACCTAGATAGTTTGCATATTGCTCTTGTAGCAACAATGGCTTGACTAGTTTTATGCAAATTAGAACACTATTAAAACAAATTTCAAATGTTGCTCTTGATCCAAGTATTGATTTTTGTCAACCATTATACTTCACTGATCTCGGGGAAGCTTAGAAAGAGAAAATAGTAAAGAATGGAAACTGATTCAGACTGAACCATATAACTCAGTCCTAAACGAAGTTTCCATTATCTGTTTTGCTCACCATTAGTTATACAACAATGAGCACAATGCCTGGGACATTTAACAGTTAAGAGTTATTGTGTGCTTCCTGTACGCCAGGTGCATAACAACTATTGTACAGTTATAAACTCATTACCTTTTCATAACAAACCCTTAATGTAGTCACTATTGTTATTCTCAGTTTACAGATGTGTAAACTGAAGCAAAGGAGCCCTGGTGGCTCAGTGGTTGAGTGCTTGGCTGCTAACCCAGCCTCGAACCCCTATGGGGCAGTTCTACTCTCTTCCCTAGGTCACTATGAGTTAGAATTCAACTCAGTGGCAATGGATTTGGTTTGGTTTGGTCAATGCGAAGCAAAGTGAGTTTTAGTAATTTACCCAAAATCACAAAGGTAGTAAGTGGTGGAGTAGAAATTTGAAAGCAAGTTTGTAATTAGCTATTATTCCATATACCCCTCCAGAATAGTAAGCTCTCAATAAATATCTGAAGAATTAATTTTAAGAAATATTAAAAAAGTAAATATATTTCTGCCAGATCATGCTTCCACCTGGGGGTTAAGAAATCTGAATGCTATCCAAACTCTGTTATTACTATAACTGGTGGTGGTGTTGTTGTTAGGTGCCATCAAGTCACTTCCAACTCCTAGCAACCCTATGTACAACAAAACAAAACACTGCCCAGTCCTATGCCATCCTCGCAATCCTTGCTATGTTTGAGCCCGTTGTTGTAGCCACTGCATCGATCCATCTCATTGAGAGCAAGGACGAATCTTCCCCTTTTTCACTCACCCTCTGCTTTACCAAGCATGATGTCCTTTGTCAGGGACTCGTCCCTCCTAATAACATGTCCAAATTACATAAGACAAAGCATTACCATCCTCACTTCTAAGGAACTTTCTGGTTGTACTTCTTCCAAGACAGGTTTGTTTATTCTTCCGCAAGTCCATGGTATATTCAATACTCTTTGGCAATGACATAATTCAAAGGCATCAGTTCTTTTTCCGTGTTCCATATTGATTGTCCAGCTTTCACATGGGTATCAGGCTATTGAAAAGACCATGGCTTGGGTCAGGTGCACCTTAGTCCTCAAAGTGAAGTCTTTGCTTTTTAACACTTTAAAGAGTTCTTTTGCAGCAGATTTGTCCAATAAAATACATCGTTTGGTTTCTTGGCTGCTGCTTCCATGGGTATTGATTGCAGATCCAAGTAAAATGAAATCCTTGACAAATTCAATGTTTTCTGTGTTTGTCATGATGTTGCTTATTGGACAAGTTGTGAGGATTTTTGTTTTCTTTATGTTGTGGTGTAATCCATACTGAAAGCTGTGGTCTTTGATCTGCATCCATAAGTGCTTGAAGTTCTCTTCGCTTTCAGCAAGCAAAGTTGTATCATCTGCATATAGCAGGTTTTTAATGGGTCTTCCTCCAATCCCAATGCTGCATTCTTCTTCGTACAGTCCAGCTTCTTGGATTATTTGCTCAGCATGTACATTGAATTAGTATGGTGAAAGGATACAATCCTGATGCATACCTTTCCTGATTTTAATCCACACAATATCCCCTGTTCTGTTCAAACAACTGCCTCTTGGTCTATGTACAGGTTCCACATGAGTACAATTAAGTGTTTCGGAGTTCTTATTCTTTGCAATGTTCTCTATAGCTTGTTATGATCCACACAGGTTTTGCATAGTCAATAAAACACAGGTATACATCCTTCTGGTATTCTCTTCTTTCAGCCAGGATCCATCTGACATCAGCAAAGATATCCCTCATTCCACGTCCTCTTCTAAATCTTACTTGAATTTCTGGCAGTTCCCTGTCAATGTACTACTACAACCACTTTTGAGTGATCTTCAGCAAAATTTAGTTTGTGTGTGATATCAATGATCTTATTTGATAATTTCCACATTCTGTTGAATCACCTTTCTTTGGACTGGGCACAAATATGGATCTTGTCCAGTCAGTTGGCCAGGAAGCTGTCTTACAAATTTCTTGGCATAGATGAGTGACCGCTTCCCGCGCTGCATCCGTTTGTTGAAACATCTCAGTTAGTATTCTGTCAATTCCTGGCACCTTGTTTTTCACCAAAGCCTTCAGTGCAGCTTGGACTTCTTTCTTCAGTACCATCAGTTATTGATCCTATGCTACCTCCTTGAATGGCTAATGTTACTCAGTTCTTTTTGGTACGGTGACTGTATTCCTTCCATCTTTCGATGCTTCCTGTGTCATTCAATATTTTGCTCATAGAATCCTTCAATATTGCAACTCAAGGCTTGAATTTTTTCTTCAGCTGTTTCCACTTTAGAAATGCTGAGCATGTTCTTTCCTTTTGGTTTTCTAACTCCAGATCTTTGCACTTTTCATTATAATACTTTGCCTTCTTAAGCCTCCCTTTGAAATCTTCTGTTCAGCTTTTTTACTTCATCATTTCTTCTGTTCGCGTTAGCTACAACTGGTAGTGGGCACATTTTCAGAGGCCAAGACTCCATTCACAAAAGTGTCATTGTGCAGAAAACAATTTGGTTTGTCCCTTTTGGGAAAGTCAAATCTAACTACTTCCAATGCTCTCCAAAACTAAAGTCAACCAATTTTTTTGTTTTCTTTTGTTTTCTGGTGATAATTACACGGCAGCTGTTGAGGTATTTGAGGGAGCCATTAATGAGCAACTGCCCCTCCTGAATTTTGAACCAACTGAAAATCAAGGCAAATGTTTAAAATGCACACATATACACGGTTGTTAGTTGTCGTGCTGACATAAGAGAACATGTTCTCCAGAACTGGCCAGAATGATTACTGTAGGCTTTCATCAATAAGCTCACTGCCTACCTGAGGACAGTAGAAAATAAAAGATTTTCAACAGAAAGTTCACTCCTAGAAAAAATCAGGAAGGAGCTGGGCAAAGAATGCCCAGGTTCTGCTTCCAAGCTCATCAACCAGATAAGCCATTTGTTGTTGTTTTTAGGTTCTGACTTATAGTGACCCTGTGTACAACAAAATGAAACACTGCCCGGTCCTGCACTTTCTTCACAACCATTGATGTGTTTGAGCCCATTTTTGCAGCCACTGTGTCAATCCATCTCGTCAAAGGTCTTCCTCTTTTTTGCTGACCCTTAGCATGGAGTCTCACCATCTTCACATCCAAGGAGCAGTCTGTACTTCTTCCAAGACAAACTTGTTTTTTCTTCTGGCAGTCCATGGTATATTCAATATTCTTCACCAACACCATAATTCAAAAGTATCAATTTTTCTCCCATCTTCCTTATTCATTGTCCAGCTTTCACATGTGCACGAGACAACTAACTGAAAATACCATGGCTTGGGTCAGGCGCACCTTAATCTGCAAAGTGACATCTTTGTTTTTCAACACTTTAAAGAGGTCTTTTGCAGCAGATTTGCCCAATGTAATACATTGTTTGATTTCTTGACTGCTGCTTCGGTGAACACTGATTGTGGACCCAAGTAAAATAAAATCCTTGACGGCTTCAAGATTTTCTCTGTTAGATAAGCCACTGCATCTCAGTAAAACGAATGAGGAGGTAGACAGGCCAGGAGTGTTAAGACAATGGAGAGTTAAGCCCTCAGTCAGGAACAAGGTACCAGGAGGGAAGAAGTACACTCCACCAACAGTAACTTCAACTTAGAGCTTAGTATAAGCATTCGGCATTGTTCTGAGTGTTTTACTTGCATTAGCTCACGGAGTCTTCACACTAACTTTAGGAGGCAGGCACCATCATTACCCCTATTCTACACAGGAGGTAATAATGAATATTAGAGAACTCAAATAAATTAAAATCATACAGCTAGACAAGATGGCCCTAGAAAGTAAATCATTCAAGCACATTTGGTATAAATTACTGTGAAACCTGTCAGAGAAGGGACACTCGAATATTTTCCTAAAAAAGAGCAATAGAAAAGTGGTAAGACTGCATCCTATCAAAAAAGGTAAACTTGCAAAACTCAAAAAAAAAAAAAAAAAAACAGGACAATCACTTCAAGTTCTGGCTCTGACAGGTTTCACCGTACAATACTTTTTAGGTTCTCTGGATTTTATTTTGGAAATTTAATCCATTGGATATTAGTCATTGTCATTGTCAGTGTCTAACTAGGATCCTGTACTGGATTGTAAACATCTCCATATGGGGAAAGAACCCTGCACAAGGCACAGACATATAAAATAATCTCCATCCGTATATGAGACATTCCCACCCTCATCAGCAAAGAATGGATGACTGTGCACCCAGGACTCCACCTTTCCCTCAAAGAAAGTAATCGCAGACTTTAGCCTGAGGGGGTTGCTAAGAGCACTGTCTTTGGAGATCACTTCTATTTGACTTTTAAGAAGATACCTGCTTATTTACTTAAATCCTGGGAACATGGTCTGCTTTGCAAAATCTAAATTAAAGGCTTTTCCTTGGTCCTTCCTCCCTTGGATTTTTATTTCTTTCACAAAATTCTTTACTTTTTATTGTGCTTAAACTTAATTTGTATTTTTTCTCCTGTTTAACTTATCTTCTTTCTGTATTAGTATTGCAAATGGGAAACAGAAACTTTGCATAGGAAGGAACATTGGTCTCAAGGTTCATTCCTGGCCTAAACAATGTGCCATCACCTGCAGGTTCCCTCTATGAGCCCTCTCTGGTTGCCGACCAAGTTCCTACTTTGTTTCCAGAAAGTCTTTAGTATCCCATGGAAAAATCGTTGATCCTGGCAAGTCCGTGGAGCTAGATGCTGAAATCCCTCTGTAACAAAGCCAAACCTGAGGCGGGGCCAAGATGGCGGACTAGGTGGACGCTACCGCAGATCCCTCTTGCAACAAAGACTTGGAAAAACAAGTGAATCGATCACATACATAACAATCTACGAACTCTGAACTACAAGCACAGACTTAGAGATGGAAAACGAACAAATACGGGCAGACAGCGACCGTTTTCAGAACTAGGAGCCAGCATACCAGGCAGGTGACCTTCGGAGCCCGATCTCGGGCAGAGCCCAGGGGGGCAGGTGGCACAGACAAGGGGCCCAGCCCTACCCCCCCGAACCCATCCCGGGAGAGAGTCTAGCTGGTTGGCGTGGGCGGCGTAGTGGCGCAGCCGGAGGGAGAAGCACCCAGGAGGCAGTGACTGATCTTGGAGCGGGGAGAGCAGCGTCCCAGCCGGGGAGCCGTCCCGCTGGGAGTTTGGCGGGAAGCGGGCGGGGCGCGAGGGGGGGGGTGTCAGCTATATTTCCCTAAAGCGACCCCGGGGCGGGGCCCACACGTTCGTGCGGGGGGACGCCCACCCTGTTCACACCTGTGGCGCGACGCACCGGAGGGAGGAGTCCCCGGGAGGAAGTGACTGGTCTTGGAGCGGGGAGAGCAGCGTCCCAGCCGGGGAGCCGTCCCGCTGGGATTTTGGTGAAAGCAGGCGGGGCGTGAGCGCAGGGTCCAATTATATTCCCCTGAATAGACCCTGGGGGTGGGCCCACCCGTTCGTGCAGGAGACGCCCACCCAGTTCGAGCGAGCGGTGCCGCGCACCGGAGGGAGAAGTCCCCGGGAGGAAGTGACTGGTCTCGGAGTGGGGAGAGTAGAGTCCCAACCGGGGAGCCGTCCCGCCTGGATTTTGGCGGACGGGGGCGGAGCCTGAACGCAGTGATCAGCTCTATATTCTGTGGTGCTACACTCCTAGCTCTCTGATCCCTCCCCCACCCTCCCCAGGCAGCTCCATTAACATCCGAATACCCGGAGCCAGAGGGAGAATTCAGATAGGGATCTGACTGCATTTTTTTTAGCTGATTACCTGGAAAATCTAGTTTCCCAGTGATGGCTCGGAGACAGCAGTCCATATCAAACCACATAAAGAAACAGACCATGACAGCTTCTCCAACCCCCCAAACAAAAGAATCAAAATCTTTCCCAAATGAAGATACAATCCTGGAATTATCAGATACAGAATATAAAAAACTAATTTACAGAATGCTTAAAGATATCACAAATGAAATTAGGATAACTGCAGAAAAAGCCAAGGAACACACTGATAAAACTGTTGAAGAACTCAAAAAGATTATTCAAGAACATAGTGGAAAAATTAATAAGTTGCAAGAATCCATAGAGAGACAGCATGTAGAAATCCAAAGATTAACAATAAAATTACAGAATTTGACAATGCATTAGAAAGTCAGAGGAGCAGACTCGAGCTATTAGAATGTAGACTGGGACTTCTGCAGGACCAGGGAATCAACACCAACATAGCTGAAAAAAAATCAGATAAAAGAATTAAAAAAAAATGAAGAAACCCTAAGAATCATGTGGGGCTCTATCAAGAAGGATAACTTGTGAGTGATTGGAGTCCCAGAACAGGAAGAGGGGACAGAAAACACAGAGAAAATAGTTGAAGAACTCCTGACACAAAACTTCCCTGACATCATGAAAGACGAAAGGATATCTATCCAAGATGCTCATCGAACCCCATTTAAGATTGATCCAAAAAGAAAAACACCAAGACATATTATCATCAAACTTGCCAAAACCAAAGACAAACAGAAAATTTTAAAAGCAGCCAGGGAGAAAAGAAAGGTTTCCTTCAAGGGAGAATCAATAAGAATAAGTTCAGACTACTCAGCAGAAACCATGCAGGCAAGAAGGGAATGGGACGATGTATACAGAACACTGAAGGAGAAAAACTGCCAACCAAGGATCATATATCCAGCAAAACTCTCTCTGAAATATGAAGGAGATATTAAGATATTTACAGATAAACACAAGTTTAGAGAATTTGCAAAAACTAAACCAAGACTGCAAGAAATGCTAAAGGAGATTGTTTGGCCTGATGACCAATAATATCAGGTACCAGCACAATACAAGGTCACAAAACAGAACGTCCTGATATGAACGCAACTCAAATAGGGAAAGCACAAAAACAAACAAATTAAGACTAATTCTAAAAAATAAATAAATAAACAAAATAATACACATAACAGGAAATCATGGAAATCAATAGATAAACGATCACAATAATCAAAAAGAGGCACTAAATATAGGAGGCATTGAACTGCCAGGTGGAGAGTGATACAAGGCGATATAGAATGATACAAGTTAGGTTTTTACTTAGAAAAATAGGGGTAAATAATAAGGTAACCACAAAAAGGAATATCAATTCCATAACTCAAGAAAAAAGCCAAGAAAAACGTAACGACTCAACAAACACAAAGTTAAACATTATGAAAAGGGAGATCTCACAAGCTACTAAGAAAAACGTCTCAGCACAAAAAAGCATGTGGAAAAATGAAATGGCCAACAACACACATGAAAAGGCATCAAAATGACAGCACTAAAAACTTATTTATCTATAATTACGCTGAATGTAAATGGACTAAATGCACCAATAAAGAGACAGAGAGTCACGGACTGGATAAAGAAACACGATCCATCTATATGCTGCCTACAAGAGACACACCTTAGACTTAGAGACACAAACAAACTAAAACTCAAAGGATGGAAAAAAGTATATCAAGCAAACAATAAGCAAAAAAGAAGAGGAGTAGCAATATTAATTTCTGACAAAATACACTTTAGACTTAAATCCACCACAAAGGATAAAGAAGGACACTATATAATGATAAAAGGGACAATTGATCAGGAAGAGATAACCATATTAAATATTTATGCACCCAATGACAGGGCTGCAAGATACATAAATCAAATTTTAACAGAATTGAAAAGTGAGATAGACACCTCCACATTTATAGTAGGAGACTTCAACACACCACTTTCGGAGAAGGACAGGACATCCAGTAAGAAGCTCAATAGAGACACGGAAGACCTACTTACAACAATCAACCAACTTGACCTCATTGACTTATACAGAACTCTCCACCCAACTGCTACAAAATATACTTTTTTTTCTAGTGCACATGGAACATTCTCTAGAATAGACCACATATTAGGTCATAAAACAAATCTTTGCAGAATCCAAAACATCGAAATATTACAAAGCATCTTCTCAGACCACAAGGCAATGAAGCTAGAAATCAATAACAGAAAAACTAGGGAAAAGAAATCAAATACTTGGAAAATGAACAATACCCTCCTGAAAAAAGACTGGGTTATAGAAGACATCAAGGAGGGAATAAGGAAATTCTTAGAAAGCAACGAGAATGAAAATTCTTCCTATCAAAACCTCTGGGACACAGCAAAAGCAGTGCTCAGAGGCCAATTTATATCAATAAATGCACACATACAAAAAGAAGAAAGAGCCAAAATCAGAGAACTGTCCCGACAACTTGAACAAATAGAAAGTGAGCAACAAAAGAACCCATCAGGCACCAGAAGAAAACAAATAATAAAAATTAGAGCTGAACTAAATGAATTAGAGAACAGAAAAACAATTGAAAGAATTAACAAAGCCAAAAGCTGGTTCTTTGAAAAAATTAACAAAATTGATAAACCATTGGCTAGACTGACTAAAGAAAAACAGGAAAGGAAACAAATAACCCGAATAAGAAACGAGAAGGACCACATCACAACAGAGCCAAATGAAATTAAAAGAATCATTTCAGATTACTACGAAAAATTGTACTCTAACAAATTTGAAAACCTAGAAGAAATGGATAAATTCTTGGAACAATACTACCTACCTAAACTAACACATTCAGAAGTAGAACAACTAAATAGACCCATAACAAAAAAAGAGATTGAAACGGTAATCAAAAAACTTCCAACAAAAAAAATCCTGGCCCAGACAGCTTCACTGCAGAGTTCTACCAAACCTTCAGAGAAGACTTAACACCATTACTATTGAAGGGATTTCAAACCATAGAAAAAGACGGAATACTACCCAACTCATTCTATGAAGCTACCATCTCCCTGATACCAAAACCAGGTAAAGACATTACAAAAAAAGAAAATTTTACACCTATATCCCTCATGAACATAGATGCAAAAATCCTCAACAAAATTCTAGCCAATAGAATCCAACAACACATCAAAAAAATAATTCACCCTGATCAAGTGGGATTTATGCCAGGTATGCAAGGCTGGTTTAATATCAGAAAAACCATTAATGTAATCCATCACATAAATAAAACAAAAGATAAAAACCACATGATCTTATCAATAGATGCAGAAAAGGCATTTGACAAAGTTCAACACCCATTTATGATAAAAACTCTTACCAAAATAGGAATCGAAGGAAAATTCCTCAACATAATAAAGGGCATCTATGCAATTTTTTTTTTTTATGCAAAGCCAACAGCCAATATCACTCTAAATGGAGAGAACCTGAAAGCATTTCCCTTGAGAAAGGGAACCAGACAAGGATGCCCTTTATCACCGCTCTTATTCAACATCGTACTTGAAGTCCTAGCCAGGGCAATTAGGCTAGACAAAGAAATAAAGGGTATCCAGATTGGTAAGGAGGAAGTAAAGCTATCATTATTTGCAGATGACATGATCGTATACATGGAAAACCCTAAGGAATCCTCCAGAAAACTACTGAAACTAATAGAAGAGTTTGGAAGAGTCTCAGGTTATAAAATAAACATACAAAAATCACTTGGATTCCTCTACATCAACAAAAAGAACACCAAAGAGGAAATAACCAAATCAATACCATTCACAGTAGCCCCCAAGAAGATAAAATCCTTAGGAATAAATCTTACCAAGGATGTAAAAGACCTATACAAAGAAAACTATAAAACTCTGCTACAAGAAATTCAAGAGGACATGCTTAAGTGGAAAAACATACCCTGCTCATGGATAGGAAGACTTAACATAGTAAAAATGTCTATTCTACCAAAAGCCATCTATACATATAACGCACTTCCAATCCAAATACCAATGTCATATTTTAAGGGGATAGAGAAACAAATCACTAATTTCATATGGAAGGGAAAGAAGCCCCGGATAAGCAAAGCATTACTGAAAAAGAAGAAGAAAGTGGGAGGCCTCACTCTACCTGATTTCAGAACCTATTATACAGCTACAGTAGTCAAAACAGCCTGGTACTGATACAACAACAGGCACATAGACCAATGGAACAGAATTGAGAACCCAGATATAAATCCATCCACATATGAGCAGCTGATATTTGACAAAGGACCAGTGTCAGTCAATTGGGGAAATGATAGTCTTTTTAACAAATGGTGCTGGCATAACTGGATATCCATTTGCAAAAGAATGAAACAGGACCCATACCTCACACCATGCACAGAAACTAACTCCAAGTGGATCAAAGACCTAAACATAAAGACTAAAACGATAAAGATCATGGAAGAAAAAATAGGATCAACCCTAGGAGCCCTAATACAGGGCATAAACAGAATACAAAACATTACCAAAAATGATGAAGAGAAACCAGATAACTGGGAGCTCCTAAAAATCAAACACCTATGCTCATCTAAAGACTTCACCAAAAGAGTAAAAAGACCACCTACAGACTGGGAAAGAATATTCAGCTATGACATCTCAGACCAGCGCCTGATCTCTAAAATCTACATGATTCTGTCAAAACTCAACCACAAAAAGACAAACAACCCAATCAAGAAGTGGGCAAAGGATATGAACACACATTTCACTAAAGACGATATTCAGGCAGCCAACAGATACATGAGAAAATGCTCTCGATCATTAGCCATTAGAGAAATGCAAATTAAAACTACGATGAGATTCCATCTCACACCAACTAGACTGGCATTAATCCAAAAAACACAAAATAATAAATGTTGGAGAGGCTGCGGAGAGATTGGAACTCTCATACACTGCTGGTGGGATTGTAAAATGGTACAACCACTTTGGAAATCCATCTGGCGTTATCTTAAACAGTTAGAAATAGAACTACCACACAACCCAGAAATCCCACTCCTCGGAATATACCCTAGAGATACAAGAGCCTTCGCACAAAGAGATATATGCACACCCATGTTTATTGCAGCTCTGTTTACAACAGCAAAAAGCTGGAAGCAACCAAGATGTCCATCAACGGACGAATGGGTAAATAAATTGTGGTATATTCACACAATGGAATACTACGCATCGATAAAGAACAGTGACGAATCTCTGAAACATTTCATAACATGGAGGAATCTGGAAGGCATTATGCTGAGCGAAATGAGTCAGTTGCAAAAGGACAAATATTGTATAAGACCACTATTATAAGATCTTGAGAAATAGAAAAAACGGAGAAGAACACATACTTTTGTGGTTACAAAGGGGGGAAGGAGGGAGGGAGGGAGAGGGCTTTTTATTGATCAATCTGTAGATAAGAACTGCTTTGGGTGAAGGGAAAGACAACACTCAATACAAGGAAGGTCAGCCTAATTGGACTGGACTAAAAGCAAAGAGGTTCCCGGGATAAAATGAAAGCTTCAAAGGTCAGCGGAGCAGGGGCTGGGGTCTGGGAAACTTGGTTTGAGGGGACTTCTAAGTCAATGGGCAAAATAATTCTATTATGAAAACATTCTGCATCCCACTTTGAATTGTGGCGCCTGGGGTCCTAAATGCGAACAAGCGGCCATCTAAGATACATCAATTGGTCTCAACCCACCAGGAGCAAAGGCAAAGGAAGAACACCAAAGTCACACGACAACTAAGAACCCAAGAGACAGAAAGGGCCACATGAACCAGAGACCTACATTATCCTGAGACCAGAAGAACTAGTTGGTGCCCGGCCACAATCGATGTCTGCCCTGTCAGGGAGCACAACAGACAACTCCTGAGGGAGCAGGAGACCAATGGGATACAGACCCCAAATTCTCATGAAAAGACCATACCTAATGGTATGACTGCAACTAGAGGAATCCCAGAGACAATGCTCCCCAGAACTTCTGATGGCACAGGACAGGAACCATCCCCGAAGACAACTCATCAGGCATGAAAAGGACTGGTCAGTGGGGGGGAGAGAGATGCTGATGAAGAGTGAGCTAATTAAATCAGGTGGACACTGGAGAGTGTGTTGGCAACTCTTGACTGGAGGGGGGATGGGAAGATAGAGAGAGAGGGAAGATGGCAAAATTGGCACGAAACGAGAGACTGAAAGGGCTGACTCAATAGGGGGAGAGCAAGTGGGAGAAGGGAGTAAGACGTATGTAAACCTACATGTGACAGACTGATTGGAATGGTAAATGTTCACTTGAAGCTTAATAAAAATTAATTAATTAAAAAAAAAAAAAAGAAAGCCAAACCTTAGCCCCAAAGTCCACCCAGAGAGCTGCTAGAACTCTGTCACTATCTTCTCTTTAAAACCACACACTCCCTGGTAGGGAATATCAGCAATTAATAATCCTAATTTTCAAAAATGTAACTCTCTGACATTAACCAGTACTCATAATCAGCTCATATTCTGCACTAAGAAGGAAATAGGTAGAAGGTTATACTCAGAAAAAAACCCTCAATGTTATCTTACCAGACAGCATTCACTCTTTCTAGAAAACTTTTTGAAGGGAAGCAGAATAGGAAGTCTTAGATATCAGATTCCTGGCTCAACAAGAAATCTTAAATAAACCAGTTCTCCTATCAGAAAATGCTCCAAAAAGATTTTGTGGATAAAACAGCTCTCCCAGCTCTGTTCTCTCATCACGAAAATCAAAAAGGACTGAGCTAGGGTGGAATTTATCCCCATTTAGGCCTTCAAGTATGAAGGAGCTTCTTAGAATCACTCTTATCCAAAAGGACTCTAACTTATCTTGGCAGCTGAGGTCAGCCCACAGTAGGAAAGCCATTCGGAAACTGGGAACCCATAATGTACCCAAAGCACGCAAGTATGCTGCAGCCTCTCCAGACATGCTGAAGAGATGTACTCCATGGTTCAAAGCCAAGTTCATCTTTCAACAAGTACTTATTGAATAGAACCATGAATAGACAGATAAAGTTTATGCCCATTTTGAGCTCATATCTTAGCTCTGACCCTTCCTGTTGGGATGTCCTTGACCTCTATGAGTCTAGATGTCCTGTCTGTAAAATAGAGATAAAGGCGTTTATACCATAGAGCTCTCGCGTGGATGAATGAGGAATTGTATCTAAAGCATTTAACACAGTGCTTGGATTATAGAAGGTGCTCAACAAGTGGTTACTGTGATACATTATCCTACAATCCTAGAAGTACAGCAAACCACTCTTTGCATTGACCACTGTTCCCCTACAGTAATGCCAAAGGATAGGGAAACAAATTTGAAAATCCCAACTCAACCTTCCCTTGATTTCATCACCAACTGCTTAAAAAGTCAAAGCTTTTATTTACAATTCAGTTCATATGGAATTCATATTCTAATAGATATTAGACACTGAGATAAGCACTGAAGAGAATAACGAGTGGGAAGGCTGGCTATGATTCAAACATTTGTGGGGTTTTTTTGTGTGTTGTTTTTGGCTTTTTTATGTGGGTGTGCTGTTATACTTTCATTTGTGGAGTGGGGGTAGATTATTTAGTCTAGAGTTGGGTTTCATTCCAATAAATGTGCATATTATAAGTGTCCTGCTCTTCCTGCTGCCTTATACAAACATAAGACATTGTCATGTCAGTAACTAACATGTCCACAGCTCAGCTTCTCCACCCAGTGGTCTGAGTAAAGCTGCAGCTTGACAGGGAACAATACTCAGCCTTTTCTTAAATTACAATGACAAATTGCTTTCCAGCCATCACCGATACCACGTTGACTCCCTGGACTCAAAGAAACTTTTCGATAATACTGGAACTAATTAAGTCCTGGAAACCCTGGTGGTGTAGTAATTAAGTGCTATGGCTGCTAACCAAAACATTGGCAGTTCAAATCCTCTAGGCGGTCCTTGAAAATTCTGTAGGGCAGTTCTACTCTGTCCTACAGGGTCACTATGAGTGGGAATCAACTCGATGGCAACGGGTTTTTGTTTTTTTTTAATCAAGCCCTCTGTGAGACAGCCCCCAAGATGTCTGCCAAAGCTGCCCCATGCAGGGCTTGTTGTTATTAGGTGCCTTCGAGTCCATTTCTACTCATAGCCACCCCACGTGACAGAGTAGAACTGCCCCATCAAAACCAAAACCAAACCTATTGCTGTTGATTCAATTCTGACTCATAGCGACCTTACAGGTTTTTCTAAACTGTAATCTTTTCAGGATCAGATCGCTAGGTCTTTTCTTCCTGGGAGCGGCTGGTGGGTCCAAACCACTAACCTTTCGATTAGCAGCCAAGTGCTTAATCATTGTGGATCCAGGGCTTGGGGGATTGTAATTCATGCCCCAGCTGCTCCTTGGAAACTCTATGGAGCAGTTCTACTCTGTCCTCTAGTGTGGCTATGAGTCAGAATCGACTCAATGGCAACAGGCATTTTGGTTTTCCTTTCTTTCACAGGCCATTCTCACTCCCGAATCCTTTCTTCTCCCAGGTAGGGAGTGTCCACCTCTGCCAGTATCTGATAAAGTGGTTCTGGAAACCCCCTCACAGAGCCAGGCTAGACTATGGAGATCAGCTGCTGGTGTTGTGGGATAGGTCTGCTGCTGCACAGCTTGCACCCCAATTTCTCTAAAACTGTCTTTTCTAAAGTCCCCTCCCCAGCCTGCTCCCACCTGTTCTGAGGCATGGCCTCTATATTAGTCAAGGACAAGCAATAAAGTATTTGGTAACTTTGTTTGATATCATCTCAAAGAGCTCCATGAGGGCAGGCCTGTATCTGTTTCACTTCCCTAGATTATCCCACATTTGTTATGCACTCAACATATACTTGCTGAAGGAATGAAAGAACAAGGGAAAGTCCAGCCAGATCACCTATTACATATAAGAATAATACAGAAAACATCCATAATTCCTATCCCCAGATTAATGTCTTCCTTTTTCATTTGGGATACACTTTATGTACAGTAAAATGAGCCTTTTTAATATGTAGTTCTATGACTTATGAGAAATGTAAAAAGTCATGTTATCACATTAGAATCAAGACACAGCCCTCCCACTCCCCCCAAAAAATAAAAATTCACCCATTCTGCTTGGAGATCAACACTTCTCCTCCCTCTGCTTCCTGTAGTTTTGCTTTTTTTAGAATGTCACAAAAGGTACATGAGCAGCAAAAGACAAAATAGATAAAAGGGACCTCATCAAAATTTTCTTAAAATTATTTGCAAAAGAGTTTTATCAGGAAAGTAAAAAGACAATCTACAGATTGGGAGAAAATTTTTGAAAACCATTTATTGAATAAGGGTTTAATATCCAGAATATATAAAGAACTCTTACAACTTAACAACAGAAAAAACAAACAAACCAATCAAAAAATGGCAAAGGACTTGAATAGACATTTCACCGAAGTTAATATACAAATGACAAATGACAGCACATGAAAAGAATACTCAATGCCATTAGTCGTTAGAGAAATGCAAATCAAAACCACAATGAGATGTCACTTCACACCAACTAGGGTGGATGTGATTAAAAAACAAAAAGCAATAGGTGTTGATGAGGATATGGAGAAACTGGAACTCTCATTCATTGTTAGTGGGAAAGTAAAATGGCGTTGCTAGAAATTCAAGTCGGGTTCAGAAGAGCACGTGGAGTGAGGGATAACATTACTGATGTCAGATGGATCTTGGTTGAAAGCAGAGAATACCAGAGAGATGCTTACCTGTGTTTTGTTCTCTATGCAAAGACGTTCAACTGTGTGGATCATAACAAATTATGGATAACATTGTGAAGAATGGGAATTCTGGAACACTTAATTGTGCTCATGAGGAACCTGCACATAGATCCAGAGGCGGCCATTCGGACAGAACAAGGGGTTACTGCATAGATTAAAATCAGGAAAGTTATGCATCAGGGGTGTATCCTTTCACCATACTAATTCAATGTGTATGCTGAGCAAGAAATCTGAGAAGCTGAAGAACACAGCATCAGGATTGGAGGAAGACTCATTAACAACCTGCAATATCCAGATGACACAACCTTGTTTGCTGAAAACAAAGAGGACTTGAAGCACTTACTGAAGAAGGTCCAAAACTACAGCCTTCAGTATGAATTACACCTCAACATAAAGGAAGCAAAGGTCCTCACAACTGGACCAATAAACCTCATGATAAATGGAGAAAAGATAGACATTGTCAAGGATTTCATTTTAGTTGGATCTACAATCAGCATCCCTGGAAGCAGCAGTTAAGAAATCAAAGGACATGTTACATTGGGCAAATCTGCTGCAAAAGACCTCTTTAAAGTGTTAAAAAGCAGGCATGTCACTTCAGGGACTAAGGTGCACCTGACCCAAGCCATGGTATTTTCAATTGCCTCATGTGTAAAAAAAAAAAAAAAAATTTTTTTTTTTTTCATGTGTATGTGAAAGAAGGACAATGAATAGGGAAGACTGAAGAAGAATTGATGCTTTTGAATTATGGTGTTGGTGAAGAATATTGAAAATGCATGAACTACCAGAAGAACAAACAAATCTGTCTTGCAAGAAGTACAGCCTCAATACTCCTTAGAAGTGAGGATGGTGAGACTTTGTCTCACATACTTGGTACGTGTTATCAGAAGAGACGAGCGCCTGGAGAAGGACATCATGCTTGGTAGAGGGTCAGCAAAAAAGAGGAAGACCCTCAACAAGATGGATTGACACAGTGGCTGCAACAATGGGCTCAAACATAGCAAAGATTATGAGGACAACACAGAACCCAGCAGTGTTTTGTTCTTTTGTACATAGGGCCAGTATGAGTTGGAACTGACTCAAGGCACCTAACAACAACATTATTGCATTGTGTAACTGTAACAGTTTGTTTAGCTATTTGCCAGTTGAAAATCTTCTGTTTTTTTTTTTCTAGTGTTTTTAGCAGTTATAAACAAAGCAGCTATAAACATTCGCACACAGGTTTTTAGAGGACAAATTTTTTCATTTGACCTGGACAAATGCCTAGGCATAAGATTACTAGGTTTATGGTAAGTCTATGCTAAACTTTCTAAGAAATTCCCATACTGTTTTCCAAAGAGACGGTACCATTTTGCATTACTTTCAGCAATGCATGAGGTTTGCAATTGCTCTGAAGTCTTTGCTAACACTCAGTATTGCTAGCTTTTGTTTTTGTTTTCAATGTTAGCCATTCTAATAGGTGTGTACAAGTATTGCATTGCAGTTTTAATATACATCTTCCTAATGACTAGTGATGTTGAGCATCTTTTCATGTATTTATCTGCCATTTGTATATTTTCTTTGGCCTAGAGTCTATTCAAACTGCCTCCTCTGTCAGGAGATCAGAAGAACTGGATGGTACCTGGCTACCATTACTGGATGGTTTGAACAAAGATTCTATAGGAGAATCCTGATCAAAAGGAAGAAAATGTGGAACAGAGCTTCAAATCCTCATGAATTCCGGACTTTCTGAAGAAACGAAAACAATCCCCTGATGTCATCTGTAAACCAAATAGTACAAAAAAACAAAAACAAACCCACTGCTTTGAGTTGGTTCCAACTCATAGTGACCCTATGGGACAGAGTAGAACTGCCCCCATAGAGTTTCCAAGGAGCATCTGATGGATTCAAACTGCCAACCTCTTGGTTAGCAGCCATAGCACTTAACCACTACACCACCAGGGTTTCCAAACCAAATAAAAGTTTAGCTTAATTAGAAAAGAATGTGTGCCTTGAGCATAGTGTTCTTTAAAGAGTTAGCTATATGAGATCAAATTTACGAGAGCAAATCAAAAGATCAGAAGCTTAGGAGGCAGTGAATTTGTGTTGATGATGGTGAAATAATTTGGGAAAGAATATTGAGAAGTGTCACAACTTGAAGAATGTAACCAGTGTCACTGAATTGTACATGTAGAAATCATTGACTTGGTGTCTGTTTTACTGTAGTATACTGTCTTAGTCACCTAGTGCTGCTATAACAGAAATACCACAAGTGGATGGCTTTAACAAAGAGAAATTTATTCTCTCACAGTCTAGTAGGTTACAAGTCCAAATTCAGGGCATCAGCTCCAGGGGAAGTCTTTCTCTCTCTGTAGATTCTAGAGGGATGTCCTTGTCATCAATCTTCTCCTGGTCGAGGAGTTTCTCAGGAGCAGGGACCAAGTCCAAAGGACGCGCTCTGCTACAGGTGCTGCTTTCGTAATGGTAGGAGGTCCCCCATCTCTGCTCACTTCACTTTACTTTTATCTCTTGTAATATAAAAGGTGGCGCAGGCCATACCCCAGGCAAACTGCCTTTACATTGCATCAGGGATGTGACCTGAGCAAAGGTGTTATATCCCACCCTAATCCTCTTCAACATAATCCAATTTTGCCTCATTAACTGCAGAGATTAGGATTTACAACGTATAAGAAAATTATATCAATCACAAAATGGAAGACAACCACACAATACTGGGAATCATGGCCTAAACAAGTTGACACATATTTTGGGGGGCCATAGATCCATGACATAAGTCTTCACCAAAAAAAAAAAAAAATCGAAAAAGACTGCTCAAATATTTTGCCCATTTTGTTACTGAGTGTTTTCCTTGTATTAAGTTTTAAGAGTTCTTTATGTATTCTGGATACAAGTCTTCTTATCAAATATATGTTTTATGGTATTTTCTACTGCTTTGTGCTTGACTTTTTATTTGTTCTAAGCTTATCATTTTTTTTAAACAAATTTTCCCCCTCTGACTTTCCAAAGAAGACAAAGTGGTTTATGCCCAATAAATTTAGGTATCTGACATGAAAAAAATCCCCAGGTCTGTCAGTAATGGCAGACCTGGGATTCCCCAGAGGCTGAAAGCTCCCACTGACTGACAGCTTCTGGTTAGCCATGCGCTGGTTCTCTCAGGCTCTGGCAGTTAAGGAAGCTGTGCTTCTGTGCACCTCTAACTCTCCTCCCACTGGGTGCTTCCTCCCCTCTGCGGAGAGATACCCTTCTCCTTTCAGCCCCGTCTGCACCAGTGGCCAGAGCTACAAGGCCTTTTCAAAGTCAGAGCACAAGGCAGGCTGAGAAGGCAGTGGAAAGTGGGGCTGAGAAGGCCTTGAGGGGACTGAAAACATGGGGAACTATCTGCTGAGGAAACGCAGGTGAGTGCAGACTCCCTCCAAGGGAGCAGGGGAGATGGGATGGGGCAATGCAGCCAGAAAGAGAAAAAGACGTCTGTTCTTGGGGGTGAAGGGAATTTCACTAAGGCACCTGACAAATCTAAAGTGCCTACTATGTGCCAGGCACCATGTTAAATTCTTCATAGGTTTTACCTTCTCAGAATTGCATTTAGCAGCTGGTAGAGGATAGCTAAAGGACAGAAGGATCTTATTAAGGGAAGTCTACACATTAGGCTAAGGAGTCCTGGTAGTTAAAGTGCTCAGCTGCTAACCGAAAGGTCAGCAATTCAAACCCACCAACTGCTCCGTTGGAGAAAGATGTGGTAGTCTGCTTCTGTAAAGATTTACAGCCTTGGAAACCATATGGGGCAGTTCTAGTCTGTCTTATAGGGTCTCTATAAGTTGGAATCAACTCGACAGCAGTGGGTTTAGTTTTGGGGTACACATTAGGCAGTTCTACTCTGTCCTATAGGGTCGCTATGAGTCAAAATCAACTCGACGGCATTGGGTTTTTTGGTTATTAGGCTACAGTCTAAGAAGAAAAAACTTTCTGAGTGCCTGAGGAGGATATGTTCTCCTGGGCAGATTAGAACTGCCCCATAGAGTTTCCAAGGAGCAGCTGGTGGAATCACACTGCCGACATTTTGGTTAGCAACTGTAGCTCACCATAGCTCTTAACCAATATGCCACCAGGGCTCTGACTGGCATATAATGGGTAATGGGTAGTATTTAATTATTAGTTTCTTTCTCTCCATAACTTCACTCTCTGGAAAAGAAAAGATGATTAAACAGGAACCCAACCCAAATAATAAGTCAATTTGTTTTCTTTTTTAAATTCTTTCTTTCCTTTATTGTACTTTAGATGAAGGTTTACAGAGCAAACAAGTTTCTCATTAAATAATTAATACACATATTGCTTTGAGATATTGGTTACGAAGCCCATGACATATCCACGCTCTCCCCTTTTCGACCTTGGGTTCCCCATTACCAGCTTTCCTCTCCTCTCCTGCCTTCTCATCCTAGCCCCTGGACTGGTATGCCCATTTGGTATAGCTTTGTTTTATGGGCCTGGCTGAAGGGGAACTTCAGGATCTTTTAAAAGTTCTTTTCTTCTCTTTCTTTTTATCCCATGTTCTCTGCCTTGGTGCTTTCTGTTAAAGACAGCAACTTACATGAGACAAGGCCAGTGCCCTCCCCCAGGCACCACGCTGATAATGACAGCTAAAGAGCCCCTGGCCTCTCTCTCTACTGACGTTCTCAGGGTCATGATATGGAGTCTTTCACATTCCCGAGACAAAAGATTTAGGATCAGTCATGCATAGCAGTTGTTGGAGGAGATTGGTGGGTGGGCTGTTGCTATGGCAATGAAGAGAATGGCAGATCAAGGGTGCATTGTGGTCTACGCTTTAGGAGGGCTTTTTAACAGATGTGGGGGCAACAAGGGAGAAAAAAAAAACACATCTAGCTAAGGCTATTCCAGGGTTATGAGTGAATGGCAGAAGTGAGAAAAGTTGAAAAATTATGAAAAGAGATGGGAAACCTGAAGAGGAAATACTTAGCTCATTTCTGACTGTTAAATTTTAGGTGGCAGCAGGACACTCAAGAAATACCTTGGAACCTGAGAATCCAAAACCCCAAAGAGAAAACATCCAGGTGAGGGCAAACTCAACAAAGCTTCCACCAGTCTTGGCCCAGGAAGAAGGAAGTCTCTCAGGTCCTGGACCTCTGATACCCCACAGCAGAAGATACCTGATTAGACCCAACATCAGTTGTAATGGTCGTAAATGTAAAGGCAGAACAAAAGCAAAAACACTTTGAACCTTTAGACAGAAGACTTGCTACTTTGCTACAAGGCTAGTGTAACTCCTAGCAACAGGAAATACTAGTGCCAATATGAATTGCCATCAAATCAAGCTCCATAAGGTTTTCAGTGGCTGGTTTTTCAGAAGTTGGTTGCTAGGGCTTTCTTCTAAGGGGCATCTGGGTGGACTCAAACCACCAACCTTTGGGTTAGCAGCCAAGTGTGTTAACCATTTGCCCCATACAGGAATTCCACAACAGGAAATAAGGCCATTTTTCCTGTGATCTTTTTGTTCACCTCTCAAGGACCTTGCTGCTCAGTCTTCACCCTCATCATTTTATTTCAGGTTCTGGTTTTCTATTTCTGAAGTGACCACATCCCCCAGTCACTACAATCATTGGACGGCTTGTGGAGGGAAACCTTTGTATTCCTTGCTGTTATTAACTTCATCATCAGTCCTTTCTGTCCAGGTCTTTTGCACTCTAGGCCTTAAAAATTTCCCTCTTAACTAAGAAAATCACTCAAATATGGAAGTAGTGTCCCAGGGTCCAAGAATCCCAAAGGGTGGCAAAACCGGTTGTTCTATGGCCTTGAAGCCATCTCCGTTTTTCCTGTGGTTTCAAGAGGAGCTTTTGAAAGAGCAG
Organism: Elephas maximus indicus; assembly: GCF_024166365.1. Taxonomy (NCBI): domain Eukaryota; kingdom Metazoa; phylum Chordata; class Mammalia; order Proboscidea; family Elephantidae; genus Elephas; species Elephas maximus. Next base: position 715,957 of record NC_064819.1, on the reverse strand, counting down.
CAACTATAAAACAACCACTGAGCCAAGGCCTGTGTTAGGGGCTGAGGACCCAGAGATCCATCCAACAGGGTTCGTTTCCTGAGTGCAAGCCAAAAAAAACTGTGTATTTTTGAGGATGTCATTAGGTATCTGTTAAGGGGTAAAGTCCAACTGATGGGCACTATAACAAGAGAGAGACTGGGTTAACTTGGGAGCCAGGGAAGGTTTGGTGTAAAAGACAGGAACCTGGAATTCCTGCCTCACCATCTGGTGTCCTGGGGAGGAAGCAATGGGGAGTCACCAGCATCTAAAATACCTGGCCTGCTCCACAGAGAGTGCCTGAGCCCATTTCAAACCAAAATGCTCAGAATATGTTGCAAAGAACTTGAGTGGAGGAAATAGCCGGCTTGCAAATAGCTCTTGACTCTTACAACTTCATGAGGCAAACTTTGTAAGAATCCTCAAGGAACTGAGGCTCAAGGGGTTCAGAAATACTATTCCTGTTACTCAAAATCAATCATCTCCTTTCTTGTCACCCCTCCCCCATATCTTCTCACTGAGCCTGGTGTCTGAGCATCGACATAATCCAATACTTTCCTTCTGAAGTTCTTCCTCAACAGAAACAGGATATATAAGCAAATGGCTAAAGAACCCTGACTGTAGCCTGAAGAAGAGGAGGGGTCACTGTGGTGCCTCTCAGCCCCAAAATCTCTGATGTTGCAAAGATCCTAGAGGCTGTCAGGACACTTGGCCAAGCTGGCACCCATGGCCAAGGTCACAGTGCGGTCAACCGTTTTCTAGTCCAGGGGAAATCTCGTTCAAGCAGATAATTTTGGATGGTCTTTTCTGAATGTGTTTAGACAGTAATGTTGATGTATATGCCAATTGCTGTGGAACCAGTTTTGACTCATGGCAACTTCATGTGTATCAGAATAGGACTGCACTCTACAGGGTTTTCAATGGTTGATTTTTTTGGAAGTAGATCTCCAGACCCTTCTTCCTAGGTGCCTCTGAGGGGACCCGAACCTCCATCCTTTCTGTGAGCAGTTGAGTGTGTTAACCATTTGCACCAACCAGAACTCACTACTGATATATGTAGTGCTTTATAAATGGTTTTCATATCCAACCATGTAGATAGTTGAATGTGCTTCAAATTCAGAAGAATACCAGGAATGATACTTCAACTTGGATGCCTGACTGGAGAGAGATCCCAAGGCTTTCTGCCAGAAGAGAGGAAGCAAATCCTGCTTATTTAGTTATAGCATCAGGGCCAATGTGGCAGATTTGATGACCTCTTGAACCAGTTTCAGTTGCTCTGTTCTTGACCACTCCTTTATTTATTCATCTAATATTTATCAGAAACACATTTACTATCGGCAGATGCTTTGTCAAATGCTGATGATATGTTATATGATGCATAAATACATATGGTCCCAACCTCACAAAGCTTATGTTCTAGTGTAGGATATAGGCAAATGAACAGACAGTTATAACGCAGTATAAAACCAAAAAAAAAAAAAAAAAAAAAAACCCATTACCATTGAGTCGATTCCACGATTCCGACTCATAGAGATCCTATAGGACAGAGTAGAACTGCCTCATATGGTTTCCAAGAAGCAACTGATGGATTCGAACTGCCTACCTTTTGGTTAGCAGCCAAGTTCTTAACCACTGTGTAGGAGGAGACATTCAAAGTGTAGTGGAATCCTGAATAAACATTTCCTGGAAGAAATAATTTCTATAAGGTCCACACACTTTTACAGTGATTTCCTAGAGATAATTTTTGTTGTGTGTCCTTCATCACAAGGTGACCAAGTAAATCATTGGAACTGGAGATTATTTAACCCTTTTCCCTTGCTGGGAATATAGCAGAAAATTCCTTCCCTGATTAGGACTCAACAGTGTCATCTTCATCTTTCCAAAGGGCCAGTTAATGTCCTAGGAGGATAAACCTATTCACAGGATAGATGTGTCCAAGTTACGTAGGATGAAGGCCCTCTTGTGGATAAGAAAAATTTTCCAGAGAAATGGCAAAGTGTTGGGCGTCAACTTAAAGCTGCCGAGATAAACCTTGTGATTTGCATCATTTCCTTGGCATTTTAGATGCTGGTGTCTCCAAGTTGCTGAAGGGTGTTTCTGCCTTCCATGGTGAGTTGGTTTCAGGTGTTATTTCCCTAAGTGTGGTTTGAATGTGGTATTTGTGGTAAGATACCTTGCAGCCCGTGGCCATCACAAAGCCTGTTGCTAGCCCAGACACAATCACCTGAATATCACTCAGGGAAGTGACCCTTCAGTTTGGTGGGAAGCGGGAACAACGGTTGAATGGGTGGTGCACTCTCTCCAAAGAGGAAAGTCCAGAAACACAGGTGAAACTGGCCACTAACAGAGAGAAGGACCCATAATCACATCGCGAATTCCAGAGTCTCCGCGTACAGAACCACACAGAGGATTTACAGCCAGGGTGATCATACAATGTAGCATCCAAACTGCAACACCTTTGAAAGTGAAACTGGTGTCTTAGTCATCTAGTGCTGCCATAACAGAAATATCACAAATGCATGGCTTTAACAAAGAGAAATTTATTTTCTCACAGTCTATTAGGTTACTAGTCCAAATTCACGGCGTCAGCTCCAGGGGAAGACCTTCTCTCCTTGTCGACTCTGGAGGGAGGTCCTTGTCCTCAATCTTCCCCTGGTCGAGGAGCCTCTCAGGGTAGGGACCCAGGGTCCAAAGGATGTGCTCTGCTCCTGGTGCTGCTTTCATGGTGATATGAGGTCCCCAACTCCCTGCTTGCTTCCCTTTCTATCTCTTGAGAGATAAAAGGTGGTGCAGGGCACGCCCCAGGGAAACTCCCTTTACCTTGGATCAGGGAGGTGACCTGAGTAAGGGTGGTGTTACAATCACAAAATGGAGGACAACCGCACAACACCGGGAATCTTTGCATAGACAAATTGATACATATTTTGGGGGGACACAATTCAATCCATTACACATACATACATACTTCTATGTATCTCATAGAAGTAGAGAGAGAGACAGAAACAAACAGCGAGAAAGGACAGGAACACAAAAGTGTAGATGTCTACTTGGTTCCATCCTTCATTGTCCTTTTTCTCTACCCTCTAATTTTTCTATGCTGAAGGAGGGATGATAAAAGGCCTATAAAAAAAAAAATAGCTCGAACAAATTAAAGGTTTAAAAATAAGTTTTAATCGGGTAGCATAATGCCCTTTGAGGGTTTCTGAATATCAAAGCAACCAATTTATTTTCCTTTTCTTTTACAGGAAAAAAATACGGACTTTTAAAGCAAGACGAGATTCCCAAAAGGAAAGTAAGTCATGGATTTCCCACCATTTTCTCTTCTGATAGACTTACATTTCCAAACTGCCCCTTCTCCGTGCTCCTAGAGTCCCTTGGGCATATTTCTAGTCTAATACTTATGCTCTTTGCACAGAATTTATCCAATCACATGACTTTTTTTCTCCACTAGGCTGTGAGCTCATTGAAGCAGCAACTGGCTTGTTATCTCCATACTTTCTGTTAGCTCCTGAAGTCTGATGGCTGAAGGGGTTAACTGGGAACAATAAATGCCAAGAGTGGGAGGGCACAAGGCCAGTAGCTGGAACTTCCAGGGAGGCCAGTGCACTTGGATCTCAGGGAGCAGAGGGGAAGGAGGGGTGGGGCCCTGTGGTCAAGTTAAGGATTTGGGCCTTTGACTTGAGAGCTACAGGAAGGACTGAAGGGGCAGGTATGATCAGATTTGCATTAAAGAGACCTTCCATTGCAGCCTGGAGAACAAATTGCAGCAGGGAATGGCAAGAGCAGATGCCAGAAGAATATTCAGGAGTCTAATGACAGACAGTGTTGAGGTTAAGGAGAGAGAAGTACTGGAGGAGGAAAGGGTGCTAAACAGAGAGAGACAATAAGAAAGTACAAGCCTGAAGGCAGAGTTTTGTTTTTGCCTTCCTGAGTTTAAAGCTGAAAGCTTAGTTTCTTCAACTCTGAATCTTAAGTGCTAACTCAGTAAAAAAAGGTATGTAAATTAGCAACACAGCACCCACCACCACCATTTCACACAAGGGAACTGTGAGTCCCAGGAAACCCCAATCTCCAACAGAGTGAAACATGGTAGAAATAAGACCCCTGATGCTGAAACTTCGCAGACCCTTTTCTTGGCAGTGATAATCTGGAAGTCCTGGGAGCTTGTGGAGACTAAGAACCTGGGGTGTCAGCACTGAGAGAACGCAAAACCTGGGGTGTCGGCACCAAGAGAACACAATACAGTGGGCTGCAGTGACATCCCTGACCCCTGTATAGAGCCATGTCATGAGGCTTCCACGTTTGAGCACAGACCTGTCCCATGAGCTAGTGTGTTTGCTGGGGCTAAAGAGTGTGTCCGTGTGTCTCTTAGCTGAGTGGCCAGGGTCAGCTGGTTTTAAGTAAATCAACTTTCGGAAAATTGGTCTGCTTTTGTTTGTGTCCGCTGGGACTGTTCAGCTCAGCTCAAGAGTTTCTTTCTCTGAAAAGCGTTCCTTGAGTACCAGTTCCCACACCACCACCGTCCCTTGCCACCTGTAGCAGTATGACGCCCTCCTGTCTGCACAGCCAACCTCTCAGAGCCACTTATCTGCCTCTATGCTAGCCTGGGAGTCCTGGAGGACAGGGACTGCTTCTGATCCATCTTTGTCTCCCCAGCACTGGTACAGAGCAGGCATGCAGTAAATTCTGGAGAAGGAAGGAAGGGAGAGACGAGAGGAATGGAGAAAGGAAGGGAAAGAAGGAGGGAAGAAGGGAAGTGTGATTTCCTATCAAAGACCCATAAGCGTGTCTCCCTCTCAGCTGCAGCACAGCTCTTGTCCAGACTGGCCCATCACTCCCGAGGGATGCGCTATAGAGCAGCATAGCCCTGGGAGGGTAACCCCAACTTTCCTTGGCTCTCCAGTAGCTTAAATTCTAGTTTCCCCTCCTCCCATGCTCAAACCTTCCCATGACCTTAAATTCACAGAGTGGCTTTTTGTTTGTTTTGTTTTTCCTTTCTCCAGATGAAGGAATTCCGGCTGTTCCCCCGCAGGTAAGGAGAACAGCTCTGAGCCTTTTTCTGAGATGACAGTAGCAACACAGACACCAGACGCCAGGGGGAGTTGGCCTCTAAGACCCCTTCTGACCCTAACATAGAAGAAAGAAACTCAGATGCCAGGACTTGTGACCCTGAAGGGCCGTGTACAGGGCCTGGTGACAGAAGTAGCAGCCACATCTGCTGCGTAACTTATTAAAAGGAACTAACATTTACTATTTAGTCTATTCCAGAAACCCTGGTTGCATAGTAGTTAAGACTACAGTTGTTAACCAAAGGGTTGGCAGTTCAAATCCACCAGGCACTCCTTGAAAACTCTAAGGGGCAGTTCTACTCTGTTCTATAGGGTCGATATGAGTCAGAATCCACTCAACAGCAATGGGTTAGTCTATTCTAGGCAGTGGGCTGAGCACTTTACAGGCAGTGTCTCATTTAACTGCCCCCAAAATCCTTTAAGATGGTACTATGAGTTTCCCCCAATTTACAGATAGAAAACTGAGTGGTTAAGTGCATTTTCCAAGGTCAGACAGCTGACAAGATGGCAGAGCCAAGATTCAAAACCAAGTCTTACCTCAAAATCCATGCCCTTTCCCTTACACTTTCCAGCTGTTTTTTTTTTTTTTTTTTTAATCTCCTGAGATTACAGCTGGGATGAGATCTTCCCTTAGGTTTTCTCTTTTTGAAAACAAAAATATCTTTAAAATGGGTAGTTAAATATCATACCCTAGTCACATTAAGGTGTCATCAGATTGTTCGCTTTTGTAAGAATGGACTTCCCACGGGGCCCTGAGACATTGGGGACCATACAGGTGGTCAGGGTAACCCTAGAACATGGGGCAAAGAGCTCACGCCTGGGAAGGCTGTATGCTGTGCACAGCCCCGGAGCTCTGTCTGCCCGGGGTAGTGTTGGGGTGGGGGCAACCAGTTAGGAAAAATGACCAAGAGAAGGTGAGGGGGTGGCCGTGGAAGAGAGACTTTACCCCAGGGCTGCCCTGTGTTGAGACTGAAGTGTAAGGGGAATGGCAAGAGGCCAGGTCTTGAGATGGGTTCTCCTTTGGACCACCAGGGACATGGTGACGAGACCTCTGCAGAGGAGCTATGCTACACCCTCATTAACCACAGGGTTGTCGAGAGAAGGCCATCGGTGAACTCTGCTGAGGCGTACTATGAAAATATTTTCCTCCAGGCTGAGAGGCCCAGAGAGTCCTCGAGAGGAACTGAAACGACTTACGCGCTTATCCAGGTCCCTCCCACCCCTAGGCATCTACCTTCCCCAGAAGGCGAATATGAACTTCTCATGCCTCATAGAATCTACTCTCACTTCCAGCAACAGCCAGGTCCACTTATGTCCACTTCTGAGACTCAGTTTTCCCATTTATAACAATGTAGTTGGGCCAGAATTTGTTTAGCGGTAGCCATCCAATCTGTGAAACAAATACAAGCGGGGAAAGAGGGTGTGGTTGAAGCAGGCATGGGCAGAGAACTCTTACAGCTTACCTCACCCCCCAAACCCTTCTGTAAGGGTCACTGCACAGCGTGGTTTGCAAACCACAGGGCCTCTCAGATCCTGCTGGACCACCAATATGCAAAGATAACTAAGTACCCTGAACACCACTCACTGAGAATATGGCGACCATCCTTGGTTCTATTTGGTTCAGGAGATGGACAGCTCTACTCAGTGATGGAGAAACCCAGGTAGCATGGTGGTTAAGAGCTATGGCTGTTAACCAAAAGGTCAGCAGTTTGAATCTACCAGGCGCTCCTTGGAAACCATGTGGGGCAGTTCTACTCTGTCCTGTAGGGTCTCTATGAGTCGGAAACGACTGGACAGCGATGGGTTTGGTGTTTTGGTTTTTATTCAGTGATGGGAGGGGCTTTCTGGTGCTCTACAGGTTGTGTGCATCACAGAAGGTTCTGCTCCTTGGTGCTGGTTCTCCTTAGAAACAGTCCACAAGGTTGTCTTGTAAAGTCATTGGAAGATTTCCTCAAGATACCAAGTGAACCCAATTGGGAGTCTGTTCACTGCACACATGTCTGTAGACGCAGGCTCCTCACTGTGACCTTCCAGCTCAGCCCCAAGGTGGCAGCCTGGGGTGTAACTCACACTCCACACCTCTGTGCAATGACCTCTTGCATGTCTCTCCTACAACTTGTTGGTCCCAGTGGTTTGCTTGATCATGTGGACTAAATCAAGAGGTTCCAGGACAGCTTGTCAGAATTTAAACCCATGTCTTTAATTTTTTTTAAAACTTTCTATCTCTTCCTAGAAATCTCAGAAAGAAAATCATAGCATCAGAGACTGATAGAGTAGGAGAGCCTTTGGAGGTTCTCCAATCTCCCCCTCCCCCCCGCCACCGCCTTTCTTTTTACTCAGAGAGGGTAAGTTTGCCCAATGTTACCTGGCAAGGTAATGACCAAACTTGGACTACAGCTTGGATCTCCTGGCTTCCAATTCGGTGCTTTTCCAATATACTACCGAGAATAGCCTCTACTATATGGTAAATGTATACATTAAATAATATGCTATATATAAAGAGACCTGGTGGCACAGTGGTTAAGAGCTATGGCTGCTAACCAAAAGGTCCACTCTGTCCTATAGGGTCACTATGAGTCGGAATCCACTCGACAGCAATGGGTTTGTTTGGTTTGTATGGCGCTATGTAGAAAATATGAATAAAATATCCACATGGAAAAATAAAACATACAGATACATACACACCTTCTCTAATGAGCACTCCTGTACATGCAATTAAGGCACCTCGTCTTTTCTTCAGCTCTTAAAATCACATCTATTCTCTAAACCAGGGGTCGGCAAACTGTGGCCCACAAGGCAAATGTGGCCCACTGCTCATTTTTGTAAGTTTTATTGGAGCACAGGCATCCTCATTTGTTAGATATTGTCTGCGGCTGCTGAACCACAGGAGAGCTGAGTAGTTGTGACAGAAACCAAGCTGTTGTTGTATGCTGTTGAGTCAATCCCAACTCATAGCGACCCCATGTGACAGAGCAGAATTGCCCCACAGGGTTTTCTTGGTTGTAATCTTTACAGAAGCAGATTGCCAGGTCTTTCTCCCATGGAGGTTCTTGGTGAGATTGAACTGCCAACCTTTCAGTTAACAACCAAACAACTGTTGCACCACTCTTCGGCCCTTTGCAAAAAAAATTTTATAGACCCCTGCCCTAACTGAGCAAACTTTGAGTTAAACTTTAGAAAATAAAAATTTGTTTTGGTCATTGATGTGAATTCCTAAGAGCTGGTAGCAATAAAGAGCTATGAAAACATTAGACCACAAATTCGCTGAGTGAGGCGAAAAACAATTAGTAAATTAGAATGTTCCTGTGTTCACATCTCTCTTCTCAACTGGCTGTTTTACTTAACAACCAGTCCTAATTTATACCAGTTGCCGTCGAGTTTTTGATTCTGACTTGTGGTGACCCCATGTGTGTCAGAGTAGAACTGTATTCCACAAGGATTTCAATGCTTGTGATATTTTAGAAGCAGATCTCCAGGTCTTTCGTCTGAGATGCCTCCGGATGGATTCGAACTGCCAACCTTTTGTCTTCTAGCTGAGAGCTTAACTATTTTAGCCACCCAAAAACCTGTTTTCGTTTGGTTAGTTCTGACTGATAACCCTAAAGGACAGTGTAGAATTGCCCCATAGGGTTTCCAAGTAGTGGCTCGTGGATTGGAACTGCTGACCTTTTCAGTCAGCAGCTGAGTTCTTAATCACTGCATCACCAGGGCTCCTTTAGCCACCCAAGGACCCCAATTTAAGGACAATAAAATAGCCAGAAGTTTGCTGAGACAAGGAACAGATGGCTTATGTGTTTAATTACTGTTCTGTCCCCAAAGATAACCAAAACTAAATAACTTTGTGATTTGAAATGTGCCAGGTGCCTAAAGAGGATCAATCTAGTAGCTTCAGATTGGATGTGTCAACCTAGGTTTGCTGAGATTTTAACCAGTTGATGGTTTTCAGCTAAGGAGCCAATCATATCTTGGTATCGTACCCTCTGCTAATTTCTATTTTTAGCAAAATTCCTATACATGGAACCTTAGCTTTGACCTTTGGGCAACATTCACTCATGTTCAGAAGGAGGTATGTGTAGTAGCAGTCAATGCCGTTCAAGAAACAACATGGCTTAGAGGAAAGAATTCCACCACCGGTGTCAGATAATCAGCGGATTCAAAACCTGGTTTGCCCCTCCTTGCTCTGTGACCCTGAGCATGTCACTTGGATGCTTAGCTTTCTCACCCAGAAATGAGTGGATTACATCCAATGTACATAAATCATCTACCACAAAACTCAAGTAAATCATACCAAAAAAGCAAAGACAAGCAAACCTTTTTATGATGTATGGGGAAAAATATGATGTGTCTGGTTATCCGGTCTACAAAAGTAGCCTGCAGTGATCAGGCATTGCTGAGCCATTCAGCTGTCTTCCCAGTGAACTAGGAATATTGAACCGTTGGGTTTTTATGCTGGGATTTTTCACATTGCCATTGGACCACTGTAGAAGCTGATTGGGATGAATATTCTTAGCACACTATGATGTTATATTTGTTCGAGTTTTATCTTGTGAAAGTATTACCTGATCCAAACAGTATACACATTTTGACCAAGAATATACTGGGCATAAAGGCTTACCCAAAGAAAGTTGTTCTTTTAATGAAATGTAGACAGATGATGAAAAGGGATTATTTTTGAGTGGGAGAGCCATGTGGCTTCAAAATGCCTACTATGTCTGTATATAATGCTGACCTTGTTCCCCATAGATTTCAGGATTTCTTACGAAAGCTATAGACCTTCTTCCCGGAAAATGCACATTCGTGTACACACATACACACACACCATTTGTATACAATTTCAAGGGTTTTTGGATGCAACCTCTCAGTTAAGAATCTCTGTTCTTGGTGAAGAAACCAAGGCTGAGGATATAAATTATTCTCTAAAGTCATAAATGTCACCAGGAAACTCCCCATCTGCGCACCCAGAACTGCACGTAGCCAAAGTTCACAGCAGTATGTGTAAGTTCTATGCAACAACTGCAGCCTCTGTGGTTTCTGATTTACATCCGTACTAGCACCTATAAATAATCTCTTATTCTGTGAATAAATTCGTGTTTAGAAGAAATAAATACAAGAAGAGGGTAAATATAAGTCAGGAGAATCTACCGTTGACTATGAATAAGTTCGAATGCTGACTTTTCAAAACAAAGTTGCATGACATATGCTTCAAATAGTCTCAGGGACAGAAGGGCATAGGCAGAAGAGAGCCAGTGAGTTTTTGGGACTCCACAGGAATCTTCAGAAGAAAATGAGATTTTATTTAAGTTTATCTGACTCTGTTCTTTTACAAGCTCGGCCTCTTTAGTTCAGAAAGCTACTCGATTTGAGTGTTCCTTGGTTCTGCCAGCTATTAAATTGGTTAGTGCAGAATGCAATTAATTCCCAATTTCCAACAGAGGGTTCTTTTGCAAGGCACTTAGTGAAACACTGAGTGGCCATTATCATCTCAGAGAGTCTTCTAGAGTCTGCTGGTAAAACCTCACAACTCATCCCTCCCTCCTGGTCACTTGTGCTCCATGTGGACAGTCAGAAGTCAGCCAAGTCTGAACTGAGCATGACCTTGAGGGGCACAGGGTGCCTGCTGGGCAACCATGGTCCATGGTGGCCCAGTGGGCTGGGCTTTGACACGAACAAACTGTAGGACTTTCGGCTGGTCGCTTTACCTCTCCAGGCCTTGGTTTTCCAACTATAAGTTGGGGGCTACCTGCTGAAGCTGAGTCAATGGAGGGAAAGAATAAAGGATGTCTGTGGATAAAGTTGCTATCAGTGCAGTAATATTGTGAGTTAACTTATTTTAAAGCCATGAAACAGCAATAAAAGCAGAAAAGAGAATCTTTGAGAGATTTATCCCATTTTTCTCAGCACTGACCAACTCTGAATAGGACAGAGATCCATATCCCAAGTCCACATATAGAAGGAAAAGTAGAGAACTTGCAGCACACCTAAAGAACAGAAACGTGTAAAGGAAGACAGATTTGCTTATCCAAATCCCCAAGTGTTAGAGGGTTCAGATTGAGTCCTACTTTCTATGTGAAGCCGTCCCCAGTTAAACCATACCAACCAACCATGCTTTTCTGTGACCACCCACAACCCTATAATTTGGCTTTGTTTACTTTTAACACCATTGAGTTTTCTGTTTTGTTTTGCTGTTTCTTGTTTCATCTTTGCAGGATCTGGCTCCTAATAAAACCAGGAACTTCTTTTATTGTTGTCTTATTTTTCTTTGGTATCTCCTAAAGCCCTCAGCAGAACACAGCATTAAAGATATACAGGGAAAAGAATTAAATCGAAATAAAAAAAAATTGGTCTCGTGGATAGAATTTGTGTTTTGGGGAGGGGGATGGTGCGTTGATCCACCAGTGTCTGTGTTTAAGTAACTTAGAGAAAAAAGCAGTTTTTCTTCTCAAATCCTTTGACTATTTCAGATATTTGTTGAAATCTTTCTGTGCACCAGGCATTTTGCTCATCACTATGATGTGTGGTGGCCAATAACTTCATCTCCAGTAGAAGTACACACGTAAGAGCCATTTGCCCAAACACTTCAGAATGGTTTAGTCACAGAGGTCAGTTCTGTCCACACCACAAAGGAAGAGGGGTCACGATGGGAAGTCTTCTATGACTTGCAAAGTGGTCAAATGCTGAGACAAAGCCCTTGCATTGAGACAGTTGTTATGTTTGTTATGTTGCTGTGATGTGCCACTGAGTCAATTCAGACTCCTAATGATCCCATGTGACAGAGAAGAGCTGTTTGCCAGGTCTTTCTATGGAGCCAGTGGTGGGTTCGAACCGCCAACCTCTTGGTTAGCAGCTGAGTGCTTAGTTGTTGTGTTTCCAGGGCTCCTTGCATTAAGACAAAGTACTTGCATCTTGATGTTTTCCAGGGGAGAAAGGAAGAACAGAACAAAGTTTTATCTCCGGATCTGCGCAGGTCCTTCCTTCCAGCTACAGGCCCTTTCAGATACCTGGTCCTGCCAGGAAGGGGGCTTGGAGGCAATGCAAGGGGTGGAGAGTCTCTCCCTGCTCTCACTGGAGCACTGAGAACCCAGCTCTATCTTGTTCACTCAGAAGAGAAAGCTGCCCTCAGGGAAGGGAAAAGGTCACTTCCAACCTCATTTACTGTAAAAGCATGCTGGCACACCACATGCCCCCAAGAGTCAACACCTGTAAAGCAAACATGAACAAGACAATGCAGAAGCAAAACTAATTCATTGCAAATATCTTAAAACCGTTCTTTAAAGTTCTTCATTCTCTTCTAAGAAGTACAAACACACTACAGTTCACATTTAACAAGTAAAAAATAAAGAGGAAGGAGAAAAATGCACCGGTTTCACTAGTTTAGGGAACTACCCTTCAAAATGAGACACCGAGTTACAGTAAGCCTGTCTTTTAGTTAAATAAGAAAGCCAAGTCATATTGTCCATCATATTGTCCACAGTCCTGTACCACAAAGATCTCAGGACAAATCTGAGTCATCTACCTGGGACATGCCCGCACGCAGCTGTCCCTCCCGCTGCCTTCCACCCAAGGCTAATTCAATGAAGATACCTGGCCTAGCAATCTTGCATTATATGACCACAAAATTCTTCTCCTGGAAAAAAATAGCAAAGAAATTTCCTCAACAAAAAAATAAGTGCTCTGTTCCCCCATGACAAACAACTCTCTATCTGTAGATGACCACTAAGCAGCCCTGGTGGCCTAATGATTAAGCGCTCGGCTGGTAACTGAAAGATCAGTGGTTCGAAGACACCCAGCTGCTCCTCCGGAGAAAAGACTTGGCGATCTGCTCCCCTAAAGATTACAGCCTAGGAGACCAATAAACCTGCTGCCATCAAGGCAGTTCCAACTCACAGTGACCTTACAGGACAGACTAGAATTGCCCCATAGGGTTTCCTAGGAGCAGCTGGTGGATTCAAACTGCCTACCTTTCGGTTGGCAACCGAGCTCTTAACCACTGCACCAACAGTTCAGGAAACCAATACAGTCACTAATATTCCACTGACCCCGAAATGGTCTGGCATGAAGCTTCCAACAGTTTATTTCAAAAGAAGAGTAGTTTTCCCCTTGTTTCACAACTACCTTTAATAAGATAGGTAATATCTGAAGACATTGGGTCCTACAGGAAGGCTGTCAACACTAAGCAATAAAAAGAATGTGTGATAGCTCTAGCCAATGTTTAGCAGCTTTAGTGATTCTCCAATGGAAGTTTATGAAAATGAAAATGGCAGACTCTCCAAAATGATAGTAATATGTTCAAAACTCACAGGAAACCAATTTCCAAAATAGGTGCTCAGGGGTCACAGGAACATTGTGGAAATACAAAATAATTAAGAAACATGTCTTATTCTGTAGCAATATATACATATATCTACAACACGGTAACATAGGTTGATGCGTGTGAGGCTCATTTGCTGGGATGTCTTCCCTTTCAGCACCGCCTGATTAGACGTGACTGGATGGGGGCAGATTTCAGTGAGCTCAATTCTCCTGCTCCTAGGGATTGATGTTACTCCTGACCCCGCCTCTCCTCAGCAACGGATTAGCAGGTGCCCCCGGCAGTGTACCACCCGGCACTAACGAGAAAGTGTCCACATGTGGGTGGAGGCAGCCAGTGCTTCAAGGAAAGCAGTGACCCCCATCCACTCTGGCCCCGGACCCCATCTGGTTTTGCACCCAAGAGGGGCAGTTTTCAGGTGCCTTTTTGCTGAACATGGAACTAGACCAGGTCTTGTGCAGAATCAGGAGAGAAAGGTCCGCCCCTACTCCTCCAGTCATTGCCAGGACCTTCTACATTAATTCACAGAATCTTTTCTGTAAAATGAAATGAATTCTCTTCATCTCCAAAACTCAGTGGAGCACTGCTTTCGGACATAGATCAACCTCCACCACTTCATTCTGAAAAGAAAATACAAACAAAAGTCACTAATTTTTAAAAGCATGCTAGTTTTACACATTTAATGTTTTTATTGTTTCACTGGATTTGAACATAAAGCCTTATGTAATATTTGGCATGTTTGTAAATTTCTACCAGAGGAAATTTACGCTTCAGTCAGCACACACACGCACAATTCTGAACACTTTTCAAAAGGCAGATAACGTTTATCACTTGTGTATTTTTGGTACTAAAAAAAAACTAAGTTGGTGATAAATAAGGGCCATCATCATCAACACCCATTCTGTCGCTATGTGGTGACACATTTGCACTTTATGATCTTTCTGCACTGTTCTTCTAGGCTGCAGGTACTGTGCCTGCTGCTGACCACATCTCCTTCTAACGTGTTTCTTTCATTCATTCAACTAGTATTTACTGGGCACCTGCTAATGTACCAGAGAATGTTTCTGACGTATTGTGGATGAGAATGTAGAATATCCAAGATGGCTGCCATCATGGACTAAGTCAGAGCTGATCTGACTCCAAGTGAGGAATCAGAAGTGAAAAATGAGGAGAGATGATACATAAAGGACAAAGCTTCAGTACAAACGCAATGGAAGGACATTTCAAAGGCTTGAAGTCACTTCACCTCCCCACCCTCCTTTTTCCCCAGCTTTGTGCCAGTGTTAAATTTCTCAGAATCTGACAAGCACAGTGTTTGCCACATTTATTAAACAAAATACAAATTTCTTTGTTCTGTTCTGAATGTTAAAAGTAGATGAGTAAACTATTTTTATAGCTTTTAAGGAGACAAATTAATTTGCCTTTTTATGCCCCTCTCTGGTTAAGCACTCAGCTACTAACTGAAAGATTGGCAGTTTGAACCCCCCCAGTGGCTCAGTGGGAGAAAGGCCTGTTGATCTGTTCCTTATGGGATGGCAGCTTAGAAAACTCTATGCGGCAGTTCTACTCTGTCACATGGGGTTGACATGAGTTGTAATCAACTGGACAGCACCCAAAACAAAATTAATGTCTTCACGGACTCAGCGGCCTTCAACAGGAAAAAAAAAATACGTTCTTCATCTTGGGATATTTTTTCAACAATTTAGCTATACTCTTCATTTCAAATTCTTCAACACTTACTTCTTTTGTGAAACTACAGTGTTTCTGTGACGGTTGCTAGTGATATTGTGGGTAAGTATTAAAATTTGGGTAACTGCGACAAGGAAAGGCTTAGCAATCCTCACCTTTATACTTTTATTATTTCTTCTAGATTTATTCTCCAACTGCTCAGACTGGTTATAGGGGGCAGGGGCTGTGTAGCATCTGCAGAGCCTGGAACATCACCTTCTCACAAAACACCCAGGCCAGTGAATGAATTAGTGAGTGGTCTGACACAGCACCACGTCATCGAAGTTGCCAAACCAAACTGTAGGTCCCCATTCTGATCACTTGCTTATCATCACAACTTGGTCTTCTTTACTTGCTGTACTTACCAAAGAGTGAGAAGGATGATGGATCAAGCCCCAGATTTTCACAACCAGAAATGCTCTGATCATGGAAGTCCTGTAGCAAAAGGCCCAGCACCAACTCTTCACTCATCATATACTTCATAAAACTGGCATCTTCCGACGGAACCCCAAATTGCAGGTGGTAAGTTATTGTGGCATTGTCACCACTGAAAGGCAACCCAAACAGGCAGTGAAACACACATAGCAACATGGGAAATCAGCGTGAGCAGTCAGGTTTCTTACATTTCTAAGATTTCTTAGTACAGCAGATCCTTCAAGCACAACATAGTAGGGAGCGCTGTCCTAAAAGAATCCTCTTCCATAGTCTCATCACAAAACCGGAGGTGACTCTAGTCTCCTCCTTCCACCCAGTACCCCTCAGGAGCCCACTGGGAGAGGTACCCAAGGGAGAGAAGGAGCCCAGCTATTGCCCAAGGAAGACCCAAGGTTTGGCACACACGTCGTCTACCAGCCTTTACCTTAGATCCCCTAGGACAAGCCAGGTAAACCTGCCCTTTTCTCCTCAGAACTTTCCTCCTCCACATTGTTACCCTGCCCCTTCTCCCTGCCTCCCAACTGTGTCAGAGCTATTCAGTTTCACCAGGCCTTTATTTCACCTATAAACACGTTTAAGGTAAAATCCCAAGGCGCCCTTCACTGGGTCCAGAGCTCCTTCCTCAACTCGAAGTTCCACAGACTGCTGTGTGCATCAGCCACAAATGATACCTCCCTGGCTGGTCCCCAAAGTGAAGAACTTTTTCTGTCCCATGTCCAGCTCCGGAAGTCCCTAAGGCAGGAAGACCAAACTTTGTAACTCGCAGTAATGGGACCTAAGAGAGTGGAGTTTTCATCTTCCTAGAACTTATCTTTCCCATATCCAAAATAAAAATAACCATGTGGCTCCCCTCAGTTAACTCATAGCTTATACCACTAGCTAAATGCCACCTCAACATCAAGATTTTCACAATTACCCTATTACTTTGGTTCAAGATGGCCCAGATTAAGAACTAGCAATAAAATAATTAACAAGGGGCCACATCTGGGACTGTCACCCTATGGCAGGTTTTACATAACTTTGCTCCTGTGGTGGACAGGCAAGTAGTTCCCCTTGTGGCCAGAAGTCCCCTAGGCCAATACTCACAGATTGAGGTGGCTGTCAGTTCAGTTAATAAACCCTAGCAGGGCCAAGAGGAATCCCTGGGCAGTGCAAGTAGTTAATGCGCTCAGCAGCTAACCAAAAAGTTTGACGTTCAGGTCCACTCAGAGGTACCTTGGAAGAAAAGCCTGGCGGTCCACTTCTGAAAAATCAGCCATCGAAAACCCTGTGACGCACAGTTCTGCCCTGACACACGCTGGGTGGTCATGAGTTGGAATCAACTTTGCAGCAACTGTTTCTTCTTTGTTTTTATTCATTAACAACCAAGAAGTATGCCAAACGCTGTGATTCAAATGAATGCCCAGTCTGGACTCTGGAGAAACTCACGGTTTCAAGGACGCCAGTTGTAAGTACCGCAGACAGGCTGAAAACTGCACTTTCAGATTCTAATCTGGTTACCCGAGTTAGCAGGTGACCTTACACGTTCCCTCTGCTCCACCCTCTAATTAACACTAATGATGGCCAACACCTTTATGGGCAGCCACCTGCACGCCCACGGGCCAGGACCCGGGACGAGGCTTATGAAGAGGCCCAGAAGCTGTCTTTCAGGAGACAGGCCAGAAGCCGAATGGGAGAAGAGTGTGTAATCACCTGGCTAGCCCAACCTCTTCCAGTCCTGTCAGGTCACAGGAGGATTTACATAAGGCTGAATTTCCAGGAGAGGAGTGGGATTTTCAGGGAGCAGTGAACCCGTGGGCTGCACCTCAGCTGCCCACAACCAAGCAGGTCTAGGAGCTTATGAGCCAAAGGGGATTTTTCCCAGGCTTCTGCTGGGCCAGTCAGGCCCAAGGCCAGATGCCACACTTACATGCCAGAGACTTCTCCATCTCTGGCCCACAAGTGGGAGCAGATGTACCTTTCCAAGGCGATGGCTTTCATTTCTCAATTCAACATTTTAGAAACTGTGCCTAGACTTTTTCAACTGAAACAAAAATGTTTTCCGGATAGAATTTCTTTCTCCAAAATACTAAAACCTAAGTTTTCTTTCAAATAACTTTGAAAAAGCAGTGTCTCTAACATTACGTCTAGGCTAGATTCTAACCACAATTTACTCAGTTTTCTGAGTTTTCCCAATGCCGTGCAATCCCGCCTCCTCTAGGTTCACAACATGGCGCCAGATGCTTGGATAGGCCCTTAAAGCTTTGAGGGTCTTTCCTGTCTCAACTCTGCCTGGGTCTTTGAATTATAAGATGGAAAAGGAACGAATGTTCATCTGATCAGTTAATCATTTTATGCACTTCTCACTTCTCTATTCTCAGCTTAATACCAGTGCTGTATGATTAAGGAAACCCTGGTGGCACAGTGGTTAAGAGCTACGGCTGCTAACCAAAAGGTCGGCAGTTCAAATCCACCAGGAGCTCCTTGGAAACCCTATGGGGGCAGTTCTACTCTGTCCTGTAGGGTCGCTATGAGTCAGAATCAACTTGACTGCAGTGGATTTTATATGATTAAAATCAGCAATGCCAAAAGATGTCACCAGGAAGCAACATGAACCTTGGGGGTCTATAAAAAAGGACATAGTATTATTGCCAAGGCAACCTGTTTTGGTCCTACCTCATGGTGCTACCACCTATTTTATGTGCTTCCCTGCCCAGGTCTACCAACATTATGGTTTGTAAAATTTATAATCTGGGAGGGGGATTCCAATATAATATAGCCATTGGTCTATTTGGTCACATCACAGAGATATGTAGGACCAGTGGATAATAAAGAGTTGTCGTGTAAATCTTGTCTAAATCACCTACTATAGTCCTAATAAGTCCTAATAATACAAAACGGTAATAAAATGACTTTTCTTCACACATACACCCTTCTGTTTACATCCCAAGAATATTAAAGATTAAAAAAAATATATTAAAGATTAGGGGGGTATTAAAAAAGAAAAAATATATGTGTGCGTTTATCTGCCATATGTATAAAATAAAACAAAAAAACAATTGTCATCGAGATAATTCTGGCTGATAGCAACCCTACAGGGCAGAGTTGAAGAGCCCCGTAGGGTTTCCAAGGTTGCCATCTTTACAGAAGAAGACTGCTCCTTGCCCAAGGAGCTACTGGTGGGTTCAAACCGCTGACCTTTCAGTTAGCAGCCAAGCGCTTAACCACTGCACCACCAGGGCTCCTTATTTTATATAAAATACATAGTAAATACATGTTTAGAAGAAATCATTCCCAACTGTTGATGGCTGTTAACTTTGTAGAAGGGAACGGAATAGATTATGTTGTAGAACTGACTGGCACAAACACTGCGGAGTAGGGAAGGCAGGCTTTTCCTGTAGTCTATATGGAAACCCTGGCGACATAGTGGTTAAGAGCTATGGCTGCCAACCAAAAGGCTGGCAGTTCAAACCCACGACGTGCTCCTTTGAAACTCTGTGGGGCAGTTCTAATCTTTCCTATAGGGTTGCTACGAGTCTGAATTGACCCGACGGCAACGGGTTATGGTTTTTACGGTTATCTTTATATCTTCAATAATAGACGAGAAGAATGTATTACTGTATTGCTTGTGCCCCTCCAGAGCTAAAGCCGGTGAACGGATTATATAATTTACATCACATCATTTTCTGAGCTTTATTTCTATTTCTCCCCTTAACTTATTCGAGCACCCACTTTCAAAAGGGATGGTTTGCCAAAACTGGCTTTTCCTTTCTTCCATGTGACCTTGGCTGAATCGTATAATTAATCTGGGGCTCATTTTTCTCATTCATAAAACAAGGGAGTTGAGCAAATTGGTCTCCAAAGACTGTCCTAGCACCGACACTCTGATTCTATTACTGGTGCCTGTTATGGATTGAATTGTGTCCCCTTGAAACACGTGTCATAAATCCTAACCCCTATACCTGTGGTTGGAAACCCTGGTGGCATAGTGGTTAAGAGCTACGGCTGCTAACCAAAAGGTCGGCAGTTCAAATCCACCAGGCACTCCTTGGAAATCCTACGGGACAGTTCTACTCTGTCCTATAGGGTCGCTATGAGTCGGAATCAACTCGACGGCAATGGGTTTTATACCTGTGGTTATAATCCCACTTGGGAATGGGTTTTCTCTGTTATGTTAAGAAGCCATATCAGCGTAGGGTATATTTTAAGCCTATCACCTATGAGATATAAAAAGAGCAGATGAGGACAGAGAAACAAGCAGAGTTGGGGGAAGATAGACGTCACACCACATGAAGATGGCCAAGGAGCCCAGAAACAAGGACCTTCCCCCACACCCGACAGAGAGAGAGCATTCCCCTAGAGCCAGTGCCCTGAATTCAGACTTTCAGCCTCCTAACTATGAGAAAATAAATTTCTGTTTGTTACAGCCACCCATGTGTGGTACTTCTGTTACAGCAGCGCTAGATGCCTGAGACATTACCCTCAGTGCCCTGAGATGCAGGAAGTCGTCCGGTGTAAATGGTGACGGTATCTCTTATCAGAGAAAGAGACCTAAAGGTAACGTTCCACTTTCTTACCTGAAATCCGCTATTTCAACTGAAGTAAAATAGCGACTCAGAGATGGCGATGAACTGTACACAGCTGTGAGCTAAAACAAAGAGCAGCAAACCAAAGAAACACACGCATTACTGATGGATCACATTGCATATAACCTGTAAAAGCAAAACGACTCCTAGACACAGAGATTCCACTCCAGCCAGGAATTAACTTATCCAGAGGCTCTGTAGCACCCACCATAAACCACAACTCAAGTTAGCACCCATATAAAAGAATCCAATAGGGACCTGACACTGGGTTTTGTTTTGTTTTGTTTTTTAATAGGGACCAAGCAACAAGGCTGGGGTTTTTCAACATCTTATACATTGTATGGACACTTTGTGGCCTTAACAGTGAGACCGGTCAGCAGCTGGAGACCACACAGACCTCAAGGTCCACAGGAAGGAGAGAATACTCCAAAGTGGCTGTGGGGGACTGGCAGCACAGGCCACTGATTACCCAGTGGGTCACTGCCGAAGGTGCACTTCTCTCCTTTCTCCGGAGCCTCCTGATATCAGGAGAAACAGCCAGGCTAAGTTAAGAAGTATAGTACTTTCCCCTGGACCAGGGGACAAAGTGGAGCTGGCCTACCATTGCAAAGATATGGAGGTTTTATTTTATGCATGAAATATGCCAACATTAACATCATACCAACATCCGTGTTTCCATGCCTAGATGTCATACCTTCAGATTTGGCCATAGTTAGTTCAGTTCTTTAAGAAAGGGAATAAAGCTAAAGCTAGTGCTACACAGTAATTCCACTTTCCTTCCCTCCCTTCCCTACAAGTAATCACTATTCTGAAGTCAGTACATATACTTTCCATGCATACTTTTGTAAATCTACTGCTTATGCAAAAATAGCAACCTATATTTTTATTCAAATAAAAGATCCCATATTGGACACAATCTTCTATACTTTGCTTTTTTTATCATTCAAAATTACAGTTGAGATGTATCCATATTGGTACATACAGGTGGAATTCATTCAATCTAACTCCTGTAGAGATTTCAGTACCTGATTGCATTAGCTTACCCGTTTCCCTACTGAGGAACATGTAACTTGTTTCCAGTTTTTCTCTATCACAAATTATGCTGAAGGAATTGTTCATGGGAATTTCTGTGCGTCTCTTCTCGCACCAAGAAATGGAATTGCTGGGTCCAAGGGTTATGTAGGTACATCTTCAACTTAACTATCAGTACCAGTTGACATCTATTCGACTACAATTTAACTAAATATTGCTAAATTGCTCTCCATTTTACCCTCCTATGAGCAATGAGGAGGCCTGGTAGCACAGTGGTTAAAAGTTAGGCTGCTATCCAAAAGGTTGGCAGTTCGAATCCACCAGCCACTTCTTGGAAACCCTATGGGGCAGTTCTACTCCATCCTGTAGGGTCGCTATGAGTCGGAATCAACTCGACAGCAATGGGTTTGGTTTGGTTGGTTTTTATCAGCACTGTAACTAACTAACCAGTTGCCAAGGAGTTGATTCCAACTCATGGCAACCCCACGTGTGTCAGAACAGACCTGTGTACCACAAGGTTTTCAATGGCTGGTTTTTCCGAAGGAGATCATCTGGACTTTCTTCCAAGGCACTTATGTGGATTTGAACCTGCCACCTTTCCGTTAGCAACTGAAGAGAATCATTTGCACCACCCAGGGACTCCATCAGCAATGTATAAGTATTCTCTTTCCTATATCCTTGTCAGCACTATTATCAGATTTAAAAAATTTTGCCAATCTGATAGGTAGAAAATGGTGTTTTGAGTCATTCTAATTTGCACTGTCTTATGCACTAGTGAGGCTGAGCATGTTTTCATGTGTTTATTAATTCTTTGGGATTTCTCACCTCTGAATTTGCGTACTAGTTTCCTTTCTTTCCCTTGGGCTGTCTGTCTTTTTCTTATTTTTCTGAGATGGTTTTATACTCTGGGTACTAGCCATCAGTTTTATGTCACAAATATCTTCTCTCAGGTTTGATTAATCTTTTCATCGTGTTTCAGAGATGTGAACCCTCACCTAGGAGCACCCCAGAAACTCATTTACATTGTTTTTTTTTAATTTACATTTGAAGGTTACATGCCTTGTCCACAGATGGGCTGTAGCATTATTCAGGAGAACTGTGCAACAATGTGGTTGCATCGGCAGGGGCCCAGCTCTGGGGCTGAGGGGGTCGTGGCCAGACCCATTCCCACCCCAGCCTGAAGCCTCATCCCTGACGTTGTTCTGAAAATCTCTCTGGCATCCACAGGCACCCTTGTGTTGAGACAGTTGTGCCCAGCAGCAGCCATTGCTGCTTAGCGCTGCATTACTGTATACCAATAGCAAGCGGCAAGACATGCCAAAAAAAGAAGGGCCCTGAGAGGAATTCTGCCCATCTTGGGAGCAGCCAATTTCAAAGGAGGCTGCAATTCTAGAAATAAATCCCCACTTAATGCACCTGGCCAACATTTCAATCTCTCAAAGGCGAGCAGAGAGACTTAGAGCACTTACTGTCTGTCCTCCTGTAACTGTGTCTTTACTGCTATAGTCTTTACAAGAACCTGACAGAACAGGCACTGATACGTTTCCCCCTTTTTACTGATAAAGAAAATGAGGCTCAGAGAGGTTAAAGAGTCTGCCCAAGGTCTCTCGGCTAGCAAGTGCTGAAGACAAAATTCAATATCCGGTCTTGTTGTTCTTGTTAGCTGCTGTCAAGTCAGCCCCCAATTCATGGCAACTCCCCACACAATGAAAATCCTGGTGGTGTAGTGGTTAAGAGCTATGGCTGCTAACCAAAAGGTCAGCAGTTCGAATCCACCAGCCACCCCTCGGAAACCCTATAGGACAGTTCTACTCTGTCCTACAGGGTTGCTATGAGTCAGAATTGACTCGATGGCCATGGGTACAGTACGGGCCACACACAATGGGACAAGATGCCCAGTCCTGCACTATCCCCATGCATGGTTGTGAAGTGGACCTTTGTGATCCACAGAGTTTTCATTAGCTGACGTTTGGAAGTAGATCACTAGGCCTTTCTTCCTAGTCTGTCTAGTCTGAAAGCTCCAGTGAATCCCGTTCAGCACCAAAACAACACACAAGCCTCCCTGACAGACAGGTGGTAGCTGCACATGAGATGCACCAGGCAGAAACTGAACATGGGTCTCCCACATGCAAGGCAAGAATTCTACCACTGAACCACCGTTGCCCCCCAACCCCAGGTCTTACAGACACCAAAACCTAGCTTCCTCACATTTTACCACACTGTCCCATGAGGATGAAGCAATGAAAGAAAGTGTCTCTTTCTGAAGATCAAAGAGGAAAGAAATATGAAATGATAAGAACTTTGTAAAAAAAAAAAATTACCCAGTTATAGTTCTTGAGCCCCAGAGAAAAGAACGTTGCCAACAGGCCAAGAGTCACATAGAAAACTCCAGGGCTAAGAAAGCAGCTTTCATAGGCTTCTCTGAATGGCAGGGAGGAGAATGAGGATGCTAGAGAGGGGAACTTTTTAAAGCACTAGCTAATAATAATAACAATAATAATAATGGCTCTTTCTTTTAGATTGAGTTTATTATGGCAGGAATCATGTCTGTCCTTCTTCCCTCCCTCCTTTCCTTCCTTTATTTATTTTAAGGGCCCAGTACTGTGTTTTGCACACAGTAGACTCTTATGAAAATTTTAAACTTAGCTGATTAATTAAAGCCATGATGGAGCCCCTAAAAAAAAAATACTTAGGAATAAATCTAACCAGGGATGTAAAAGACCTATACAAAGAAAACAACAAAACACTACTGCAAGAAACCAAAAGAGATCTACATGAATGGAAAAACATACCTTGCTCATGGATAGGTAGACTCAACAGTGTGAAAATGTCAATTATACTCAAAACAATCTACAATTATAATGCAATCCCCATCCAAATACAAACAGCATTCTTCAAAGAGAAGGAAAAGCTAATCATTAACTTTATATGAAAAAGGAAGAGGCCCTGGAGAAGGAAAGCATTACTGAAGAAGAACAAAGTAGGGGGCCTCACACTACCTGACCTTAAAAAAAAAAAAAAAAAAAAAATTACCTGACCTTAGAACCTACTAAACAGACACAGTAGTTAAAACAGCCTGTGTTGTTACAAGGACAGACTCATTGACCAATGGAACAGAATCAAGAATCCAGATGTAAATCCATCTACCTACAGCCATCTGATCTTTGGCAATGGCCCAAAAACCCATCAAATGGGGAAAAGACAATCTTTTCAACAAATGGTGCTGGCAAAAATGGATGTCCATCTTTAAACAAAATGAAACAGGATCCATACCTCACACCATACACAAAAATTAATTCAAAATGGATCAAAGGCCTAAATATAAAACCAAAAACTATAAAGATCATGGAATAAAAAATAGGGTCAACAGTAAAGGCCCTAATATATAGCATAAACAGATACAAAGCATAATTAATGATACACAAACATTAGAAGATAGGTTAGATTATTGGAAACTTATAAAAATTAAACACTTAAGCTCATCAAAAGAATTCACCAAAAGAGTAAAAAGAGAACCTACAGACTGGGAAAAAAATTTTGGCTATGACAAATCTGACAAAGGTCTAATCTCTCAAATCTACAGGAAAATCCAACACCTCTACAACAAAAAGACAAATAATCCAAATAAAAAATGGGAAAAGAATATGAACAGACACTTGACCAAAGAAGACATTCTGGTGGCTAACAGACACATGAGGAAATGCTTATGATCGCTAGCTATTAGAGAAATGCAAATGAAAATACAATGAAATACCATCTCACCCTGACATTAGTGACATGAATAAAAAGAAAAACAAAAAATAACAAATGTTGGAGAAGTTATGGGGATATTGGAACTCTTATGCACTGCTGGTGGAAATGCAAAATAATACAGCTATTTTGGAAAATGATATGGCTGTGATAGTTAAGAGTGTGTGTCAATTTGGCTGGGCCATGATTCTCAGTGTTTATATGTGATCACTCCAATGATGGGATCTGCTGTGAGTAGCCAATCAGTTGAAAGGGAGTTTCCTTGGGGGTATGGCCTGCATCTGAATATAAGCAGACATTCTGGCTTTTTGCTCACTCTGGGTCCTGTGGCTGCCTCCTGTTCATCTGACCTCTGGTTCTTGGGACTTGAGCTATCAGCCTATCTGCCAATCTTGGGATCTGTCAATCTTTACAGCCTGTGAGAGGAGCCCCACTCTCCAACCTGCCAATCTTGGGTTCAAAAGCCCCTGCAGCTATGTGAATCAGGAGAAGCCTTGTGGCCTTGCCTCCCAATCTTGGGATTCGTTGATATTCACAGCCTGTGAGCAAGAGCCCTGCTTTCTGACCTACTGATCTTGGGTTTGCCAGCTCCTGCGATTACATGAATCAGGAGAAGCTTCTATCCTAATCCACAGACTTGAGACTTCCAGCGTCTACAATCGCATGAGCCATTTCTCTGATATAAATATCTCTGTATATATATTTATACACTTTACTGGTTTTAATTCTCTAGATGACCCAGCCTAAAACAATGGTGCTTTCTAAAAAAGCTAGAAATAGAAATACCATACGATCCAGCTATCCCACTCCTAGGAATATATCCTAGAGAAATAGGAGCCATCACACGAATAGACATATGCACACTCACGTTAACTGCACCATTATTCACAACAGCAAAAAGATGGAAACAATCTAAGTGTCCATCGACAGATGAATGGATAAACAAACTATGGTACATACACACAATGGAATACTATGCAACCATAAAGAACAATGATGAATCTCAAAACATCTCACAACATGGATGAATCTGGAGGGCATTATGCTGAGTGAAATAAGTCAATCACAACAAACGATAAATACTGTATGAGGCCACTATTATAAAAACACATGAGAATGTTCCCACACAGAAAGAAACAATCTTTGATGGTTACAAGAGAGGGGAGGGGTAGGGAAGGAAAAACACTAACTAGATAGTAGATAAGTGATAACTTTGGTGAAGGGTAAGACAGTATACAATACCAGGGAAGTCAGCACAACCTGACCAGGGTAAAGTCATAGAAGCTTCACAGACACATCCAAATGCCCTGAGGGACAGAGTTACTGGGCTGAGGGTTGAGGGTTGAGGGTTTCAGGGGACATCTAGCTTAACTGACATAACGTAGCCTGTAAAGAAAATGTTCTACATCCGACTGTGGTGAGTAGTGTCTGGGGTCTTAAAAGCCTGCGATCAGCCACCTAAGATACTTCTACTGGTCACATCCCTGCTGAAGCAAAGGAGAATGAAGAAAAACAAAGGAAAGATTAGTCTGAAGGACTAAGGGACCACAATACCACAAACTCCACCAGACTGCGTTCAGAACAACTAGATGGTGACTGGTTAACACAGCCAACTACTCTGGCAAGGATCACAATAGAAGGTCCTGGACAGAGTAGGAGAAGAATGTAGAACAAAATTTGAATTCACACACACAAAAAAAGGCTTGCTGGTCTGCCAGAGACTGGAGAAATCCCGAGAATATGCCCCCTGGACACCCTTTTAACTCAGTACTGAAGTTACTCCTGAGGTTCACCCTTCAGCCAAAGATTAGACAGGCCTATATGGCCAACAATGACACACGTGAGGAATGTGCTTCATAGTTCAGTTATGTATACAAGACTAATGGGCTCACCAGCCCAAAAGCAAAGAGAAGGCAAGAAGGGACAGGAAAACTGGAAAAATGGAAACAGGGAACCAGGGGTGGAGAAGGAGAGAATGTTGGCACATCGCGGGGTTGGTAACCAATATCAGTAAACAATTTGTGTATTAGCTGTTTAATGAGAAATTAATTTGCTTTGTAAACTTTCACCTAAAGCACAATTTAAAAAAAAAAAAAAAGGACTATATATGGAATAGCTGGTCCTGAGAGCTTCTCCCACTCCATTCCTATACCCTTAAAAAAAAAAAAATACCCTTACATCAAAGCAATTACAGGTGCTAAATTGGAGCTCAGGCAAAAGCTGCAGAACTGCTGCCTTCCTACCCACAACCACATGCCCTTCTGCAAAGCCCTACAGTCAGCATGTTCCAGCACATTCACAGAGCTCAGTGTCAGCCCCTCTCAGCCCTGATACTCGCTAGAGAAAGAGATCCACCAACGGCAGGAAAAACCCACAATGGTCACCTATGGGGTTGATCACTAAACACTAGAAGAAATCCAAAAGTCAAGAGGAAAGATTTGAGAAGGGTCACAAGGGAATTTTCTGGAGTGAGGAAACTATTCTATAGCTTAACTGTGGTAGTAGTTATATAATTATACTATTCTCAAAACTCACCGAACTACATCCAAGTAGGGTGAATTTTACTGTATATAAATTATGCCTCAATAAGCCTGAATTAGGAAAAAAAAAAAAAAAAAAGCACAAACCATGAAAGGGATGAAGTGAAGAAGGCTACAGCTGTTGACATGACTTGGCTTGCAGTAGTCTTGTACAGTTTGCTCATTTTTCTAATGGCACAGAGTAGTGACAAATGAAAAGGCTGGCTCCATCACAGCAAAGGCATTAAGCTAAGTTAACCCGCTGATAAACAGGAGGAAGAGAACATCCCAAAGTAAACCAAGTATATACCAGGTACCAGGCATTGCAAGGGACCTTATTTATTTAACTGCCAACACAGCAGATATCTCTACCTAGGGGATGCCCCTCATCTCCCTAGGTAGAACCGGCCAGGGGTGTCTTACTCACATCAACCTGGGATGCAACCCTGGTGTCCCATAAATGTAAACGAGCCATCATCAAAACAGAAACAAAAGAGGCTTCTATAGAAAAAGGAAAAATCAGAAAACAAGAAAGGGTTACAGGAAATTAAAAATAACAGTTGCTAAAAAGTTTTTACGTGTAGGAAAAGGGCTGGAAAATAAAATCAAGGGAATCTGTCAGAATGTTGAACAAAACAAAGGAAATAAAAAAATATGAAAGATAAGTTAAAATCACACTGGATCAGTATAAGAAATCCTACACCCACCTAACAGAAGTACCACAAGGAGGAAAAGAAAAAAGGCACAAAATAAAATTAAAAAAAGTATATTAATGCTGTGACGGAAGGGTGCACTAGATGACCTGTGGGGTCTGTTCTAAGGTTCTTCTGGGTGGTATGGTTCCCTGATGTAATTAGGATGTATTTACACATTTGGGAGCTGTTCTTTTTACTGTCCACTTTGTGCCCAAGGAAGATGAGATGGATTGGGTGGTGGGGTGGGGGGGTGGGTACTCCTCACCCGTTGCCACACTGCCTAGGGGGCTGGGCTGAGTGCAAACTGAGCTAGGACCCCAGGGAACTGACTACCGGAGTCTGACACAGCAGCAAATTAGAAACCAGATCCCAGAGTAACAGAGACGTCTTTACTAGATGATCAGCGATGTCATCATGAACTCCTGAATCAAGGAAGGGATGAGGTATTACACCACATAGCTAATGGATTGGCTTAAGCAGAGTAATGCTTCCAAGCATTACTCGGAAGAAAAATCTGGCAGTGAGATATGAAAGGGGTTAGGGAAAACTGTGTTTAAGACAGCAAGACAAAAAAGCAAGGAAAAGGGCATAATTTTCCAGTTGTTGTTGTTGTTAAGTGCCATCATGTCAGTTCCAACTCATAACGACCCTTTTGACAACAGAGCGAAACCCTGCCTGGTTCTATGCCATCCTCACAATTGTTGTTACATTTGAGTCCATTGTTGCAACCACTGTGTCAATCCACCTCGTCGAGGATCTTTCTCTTTTCACTGACCCTCTACTTTACCAAGGATGGTGTCCTTCTCCAGGGACTCGTCCCTCCTAATAACATTTCCAAAGCACGTGAGATGAAGTCTTGCCATCCTCGCTTCTAAGGAGCATTCTAGCTGTGCTTCTTCCAAGACAGAATTGTTTGTTCTTCTGGCAGTCCACAGTATATTCAATATTCTTCACCAACATCATAAATTCAAAGGCATGAATTCTTCTTCAGTCTTCCTTATTCACTGTCCAGCTCTTGCATACATATGAGGGGATTGAAAATATCCTGGTTTGGGTCAGGAGCACCTCAGTCCTCAAAGGGACATCTTTGCTTTTGAACACTTTAAAGATGTCTTTTGCAGCAGATTTGCCCAATGCAATACGTTGTTTGATTTCTTGACTGCTGCTTCCATGGGTGTTGATTGTGGATCCAAGTAAAACAAAATCCTTGACAACTTCAACCTTTTCCCTGTTTATCATGATGTTGCTTATTGGTCCAGTTGTGAGGATTTTTGTTTTCTTTATGTTGAGGTGTAATCCATACTGAAGGCTGTAGTCTTTGGTCTTCATCAGTAAGTGCTTCAACTCCTCTTCATTTTCACTAAGCAAGGTTATGTCATCTGCATCTGGTAGTTGTTAGTGAGTCTTCTTCCAATCCTGATGCCACATCCTTCATATAGTCTCTCTTGGTCTACATACAGGTTCCTCATGAGCACAATTAAGTGTTCTGGAATTCCCTTTCTTTGCAATGTTATTCATAATTTGTTATGTTCCATACAGTCAAATGTCTTTGCATAGTCAATAAAACACAAGTAAACATGTTTCTGGTATTCTCTGCTTTCAGCCAAGATCCGTCTGACATCAGCAATAATATTACCCATTCCACGTTCTCTTTTGAATCTGGCTTGAATTTCTGGCAGTTCCCTGTTGATGTACTGCTTCAACCATTTTTGAATGATCTTCAGCAAAATTTTACTTGTGTGTGATATTAGTGATATTGTTTGATAATTTCTACATTCCGTTGGATCACCTTTCTTTGGAATGGCCACAAATATGGACCTCTTCCAGTTAATTGACCAGGTAGCTGTCCTCCAAATTTCTTGGCATAGATAAGTGAGCACCTCCAGAGCTGCATCCCTTTGTTGGGCCTTCCATCAATTCCTGGAGACTTGTTTTTCACCAATGCCTCCAGTGCAGCTTGGACTTCTTCCTTCTGTACCATCAGTTCCTGATCATATGCTACCTCCTGAAATGATTGAATTTTCAGTACCCCTTCCCATTTACCTTGAACATTCAGAAACTTCTGGAAATTAGTCTAAGTGAAAGAAAGGGGCTCTTGACTGGACAATCAAAACAGTAATATTGCTACATTCTTCATTTTTGCTCCTGAACATATTTGGCTAGAGAGCAGGGGCAGGGATCTTGGCACCTCATTGTGCCTTTTAACATCTGTAAATCATATCATTTTTTAAAACTTTTTCAAAGTTCTTTATCTGCAACCTCATTTGCATCTGTGAGGTATACAGGGAATATACAGCTATTCCCATTTTGCAGAGAAGGAACCAGTTCAAGGAGGCAGAGTATTCACCCCGGGTTTCACTGCCAGCCCCTGTTCCCTTGCCAATGCACAGTGACAAAATAAAAATACCTGGATACCCTGTTCATGTCTGGCTTTTTGCAAGAGACACAGCTCTAAGGTGAATAGTTAACAGCCTCTTTCCTTTTGACATAGAGAGTCCAGTTTGTAACAGATAACACATGTGGATGCTGACTCAGCAAATGGAAAAGCAAGCCCAAGTAAAGTAGCAAGGGGCTATTCACTGAGCAACCTGCGCTGAGAAGCAGGTGGGAGGACAGGAGGAAAAGGGAACTGCAGATAAGATATCAGCAAGGAAGAGAAGAAGGAAGAGGATTCAGAGCAGTCATCCAGGGTACCAAGCCCTGTGTTAAAAGCAGCGATCAAATGTCCTGAACTTGGGTACCCAGAAACTGACTCTGGGGTGACCTAGACAGAATTACCTCCTTCAGAAGCTTTCAAAGGAACCAAACAAAATAAATCAATAAGACCAAACTGGTTGCCTTTGAGGTGATTCCAACCTGTGGTGACCCCATGTGTGCAGAGTAGAACTCTGTTCCATAGGGTTTTCAAAGTTGTGATCTTTCTGAAGCAGACTGCCAGGCCATTCTTCTGAGGTGCTGCTGGGTGGGTTCAAACTGCCAACCTAACTGAGTGCTTAACCATTTTCACCACCCAGGAGCCCAGGAGGAACCAAGCAGAAGCCAAATAACAATGACAATGACTCGCTGCATTCAACCTACTAATGCAGAGAAGAGTCTCTAGTGGGTGGCAGGCTGGTCTTGCTCAGATTTTCTTATCATATATTTTTCTGGGTCTGGCTGTGAACCCCCTTCTTTAACAAGATAACCAGGACCGCCCCAACAAACCCTTGTGGTCTGGCTGCAGAGCTCCCATACTTCCCAGGCGGCTCATTCTCCCACATTCCCCATCCCATGAGTGATACCACCAACGTCTCAACCAGAAGCCTGGATTCATGTTCTCCCTCAGCCCCAAATAACCAATCAGTCATTGAGTTGAAAGTAACTCTTAAATCTCACTTGAATCTTCCTTATGCCCCTTTTCACTGCCCTAGTTCAAGTCCTTATTTCTTACCTGGACTCGCGGTAGCCTTCTAACTATGCTCTCTGCCTCCAGTCTTGCTCTACCAGCTAAAATGCCCATCTGACCATGTCAATGCCCTGATTAAAATCTTTCAATGTCTTTCCAAAGAGTAGGAAAATCTTAATGATCTGACTCCTGCCTCCAGTCTTACTTCTGCAAATCCCAATCGTACCCTATGCAGATCCTCTAATGTTCCATGCGTTTTTATCTACAACATTCCTACCTCATCTTTCAAGACTTGTTCAGAGTATCACCTCCTCCAGGAGGCTCTCCAAGCCTCCATCTCCACCTCAAATGGTTTCGACGCCCCTCCTTTGTACTTGAATAACACATTGGGTGAACGTCATGGCAGAACATACCATACTTTTTTTAAACTATCCATTTAATATCCTGTACTTGGACTGGAGCCCTGGAGGTACAATGGTTAAGAGTGCAGCTATTAATCAAAAGGTCAGCAGCTTGAATCCACCAGCTGCTCCTTGGAAACCCTATGGGGCAGTTCTACTGTGTCCTGTAGAGTGGCTATAAGTCACAATCAACTAGACGGCAACAGGTTCAACAGGTTTATACTTGGACTATGATCCACTGAGGACACAAATTAAATGTCTCTTGCACTAGGCATGTTATTTTTCACGTCAAAGACCCTCAGTGAACCACAGGATGAAGCAAATATAAGATCAAAGTAAGTAAACAGAACACTGTCTACCAAGATGCCTTTACCCAAGGCCAGGGCTCTTGCCTCCAGCTTTGCACTAGAGGCAACTGTCTAAGCATCAGTGCTTGCCAAAATCCAGATGAAAAGTCCAGACTGAAGCTATTTACTGCATAGTTCTAGGCCAAGGGTTCTACTAGAACTTACATACTTTGATGTTAAAAGCTCAGTAAACAATCGTAAGACATAATTACCCTTTTAAGGAGCAAGCCAGGCAATTCCTCTTCAGTAACACACTCCTCTGGAACCTTCAGCATGACGAAGAATGTTTTGTTTGATGATAATTCAAGTATTTCATTTTCATCTTCATCGATGTAAGTAGCTAAAGAGCATGGGGGTGGAAATAGAAATTAAGGTTATGTAAACACACACATAAAATAAGAAACTCATTTATTCTGATGACTGCTACACTTAAACAGAGAGAGACACATGTGTGACAAATACATCCTGGACACCGTAACAAGCATAAACAGAAATGCTTTCTCCTTTCAGGAAAACTGGGCACAGACAGCGGTTTGCCTCCACCAGGATGAAAGTTGTGTTTGTTTGGTTTATGCTTTAAAAAATCTCAGATTCCAATACATACAGGATAGGGCAGGAAGGACATGAACTTCCTTGTTAAACTGAGCCTGCAGTTAGTAATATACACACAGGTGTCGAAAGCAGGTGCTGGGAGACAGTATGGAGGTGAACAATGGGTGGTGGGGGGCAAATACGGGACCCAGTAACCTCACTGCATCACCTTCCAGTTCTGTGCCATCAAAGACCCATGAGGAGGCAGTGGCATTGTGGAACTTACAGAGGTAAGACTGTGAACCCAGGTTCCTGAAATCTCCCGGGGAGACCTGGCAGGGATGTGAACTCATTCCTCAGGAGTGTGTCCCAATGGGGAGGGATGTTGACACACTCTGTTTGCAGAAGGGAAACCAGAGACTCAGAGCCCCAGGGGGTGCAGGAATTAAATTCTCGGAAAGAGGGTTCTCTGTTGCTGCTTGTGTTGTAATGACTGCCAGCTCATTGATTTCTAAGAAGGCAGAGTGAAGGAGAAAAAACACACAAAGCTGGGAGCCAGGAGGTAGAAGCTGGCACCAGTGGTATAAGGAATGGAGCCCAGGCCCCACACCAGCTTCACTGGCTGGGCCACACAGGGCACCTCACTGGCCCTGAGAAAGGCGTGGGTGGGCAGAGCCAGGTGCTCGCATGGCACAGACCTTTCTTTCAAATCCCATGCTCCAAACATCACAGCAATCAGCCTCTTTTACTGGACTTTGAAAAGGTCATACAAGAATAAATTTAGTGTTTATGGTGAAAGGCAGGTGAAAACAAGTAAGACTCCTAGTGCTAATTCCATGAGAAATCTGGAAATGTGAGGCATTAGAAGAAAGGGATGTGCAGAAAAGAGTGAATATAGAGACCTGAGACCGCTAGCCTTAGAAAGACCTGCTTGCAAGGGCCGCCTGGTGTTTGGGAACCTGGATTTCCAGAGGCTTCCCACCACCCCCTCGTAAAAATGTACCTCAGATGTTTGTACGAACCAAGTGGTTTATGGTAGCCACCTGCCTTCCTTCTAGGAGTCTGTAGTATTGGTACATGCTAGGCAGATGCTGCCTCTGTGACTAGCTCCGGTAAAAACCCTGGGCACTGAGTCTCTAACGAACTTCCCTAGTAGACAACATTTCACGCGTGTTGTCACAGCTGGCTGCCAGAGGAATTAAATGCATCCCTGTGAGAGGACTCTTGGAAGCTTGCACCTGGTCTCCTCTGGACTTCACCCCACGGCCTTTTCCCTTTGCTGGTCTTGCTTTGTATCTTTTCACTGTAGTTAATCATAGCTGTGAGTATGACAATATGCTGAGTCCTCTGAGTTCTCCTAGGGAATCATTAAACTGGGGGTGGCCTTGGGGACCTCCAGCACAGAGAATTTTCCTGCATCCTCATTTGGTGTAAGTCCTCACATCATTCTGTCTGATCATAAGAGTTTTACCCTCATTACAGAAAACTTGCAAAGTATAGGAAATTGTTGCCAAGCAAAAAAGAAAAAAAATGAACAATTCTTCAATCAAGAGGACCCCCTGTTGCCACATATACACATTTATATGATATATTCGAGGTCTTCATAATTAGGTAATTTGCGCCCTGCTTTTTGTCATGGCTGCTGTTTATTTCTCTTGAGTATTTTGCTGCTGTTCTTTAAAATATCAAAAACCAATCCCCAAGTACTTGAAATGCCTTGCCAAGATTATGTTAACGGCTGCATAACGCTCATAATAGGCTCACCCATTTTCCCACACCCAACACTCAGTCTTGTCAGTTTTCAACGGTTTTGACTGAAGTGGCAACGTATACCTCTGTGCCCTGCACCCCCCAGCACAGATTACCACAGCAGGCATCCAGGCCTCAGAAAGGAACAGAGATGCCAGAAGGTGCATATGGGATTCAAATAACTGCTAACGTCCAGGGCACCAAGAAGAGATGCCAAGTTTGAAAAGCAACCGACCTGTACTTAGTGTGTATTTTCCAAATAACAAATGTGTGCAAAGATATAGCAACTAGTTGTGTTTACTAAAATAATAACAACAACAACAATAATAGGCTTAGTCAGTCAGGAGCGTTTTCATTCCACTAATGAGAATTAATCTGGGCACACTTTCCATGTAGCTAAATTATGTTTTTTAAAAAAATACAAGGTCCACTGGAGGAAAATGAGAACAGCTCTTCAACTGAAGTATAAGGAATGAGGCTGGAGGGGGAGGCCTTAAATACCAGCTGTCATTCAGCAGGTGACAGAGAGTGGCACTGATGCAAGGTTAATGTAGTGGTGATGCATGGGATGAAATGGAACGGGGAGAGACTGGAGGCAGAGAGGCCATTGGGCGTAAGACTACGAAAGACCAATTTTTGCTGACAGCAGTAGGAACAGGCAGGAAGGGGTGAACAAGAAAGCCTAGGAAAGTGGCAACAAAGCTGGCTTTAAAGTTAGCCAGAACTAGTTGGAACCCAAGCTCCACTATTTATTAGCCATGTGAACTTGAACAAGTCATGTAAGTCTCTGAGGCTATTTCTTGAAAAGAAATATTAACATCTACGTTGTAGGTAATGGTAAAGATGAGAAACAACACACGTAACACACCCAACATATGCCTTGACCAATGTAGGTACTCGATGAGGAAAGTTGCTATTAAGACGCTACCAAAGAATGATTAACAAGACTTGGTAATTAGATAGGGGAGAGAAGAAGAAATCAAAAGCAGTTTCAAGATATCAAGCCTGGGTAACAGGAAGAATAAAAGTGATTTATGAAGTATGATGTAAGGCACTCCTCTAAGCACTGTGTAGACATTATCTCATATAATCCTCAAATCAGCCTTATAAGTTAAATATTACTTTAAAAATAAAGACACTTAAATGCTAACAAGCGGCCATCTAAGATGCATCAATTGGTCTCAACCCACCTGGAGCAAAGGAGAATGAAGAACACCAAGGTCACATGACAACTAAGAGCCCAAGAGACAGAAAGGGCCACATGAACTAGAGACCTACATCATCCTGAGACCAGAAGAACTAGTTGGTGCCCGGCCACAATCGATGACTGCCCTGACAGGGAGCACAATAGAGAACCCCTGAGGGAGCAGGAGATCAGTGGGATGCAGACCCCAAATTCTTATAAAAAGACCATACGTAATGGTCTGACCGAGACTAGAGGAATCCCTGCGCCATGGTCCCCAGACCTTCTGTTGGCACAGGACAGAAACCATCCCCGAAGACAACTCATCAGACATGAAAGGAACTGGACAGTGGGTGGGAGAGAGATGCTGATGAAGAGCGAGCTACTTATATCAGGTGGACACTTGAGATTGTGTTGGCATCTCATGTCTGGAGGGGGGATGGGAGGATAGAGAGAGTGGGAAACTGGCAAAATTGTCACAAAAGGAGAGACTGGAAGGGCTGACTCATTAGGGGGAGAGCAAGTGGGAGTACGGAGTAAGATGTATGTAAACTTATATGTGACAGACTGACTTGATTTGTAAACGTTCACTTGAAGCTCAATAAAAGTTAATAAAAAAAAAAATGAAGACACCTGAGACTTAGAGAAAATTCAGATCTACAAGCTAATAAGCTCCTACGTTTACAGACTGAGACTCAGGAATCATTTACATTTTACAAGCCTGGAAACTGAGGCCCAGAGGGCAGGGAGCTCGCCTACAGTTATACAACTGGATGGTAGCAGAGCTGAAAGGAACCTCCGCAGTCTCAATATTCACGTGAAACTCTAAAGGGTGAGATAATTGGCGAAGGGGGTATAAATGAATAGTAATTCTAGATGGATGATATTTGAGGTAATGATATTTACTTCCAGATAGAAATCTCTTGGAAAGAGCATGACTAGACCTGGAGACAAGCATCCAGCTGCAGATCTAGGAGTTAACCTCCTCAAGGAGACAGTCTCTGCCTGGGAGGGAATGAGCTCTCCAAGAGAAAGAATGAAGAATGAGAAAAGGAAGAGGGCTGAGGACAAGCTCAGGCACCCACATTGTGAAGGAGAAGGCAGAAACAGCAAAAGAGACCAAAGCTATAGGAGTTGCCTTAGACCCAGAAAAGTACAGTGCAGGTGAAGTGAAGGGTGCAAATAAGACGGGATGGGAGAAAAGCCATTGGATTTCATGATAAGGAAATTGCTGGTGAATTTGGGAAGAACAGTTGATGCGCTCGGCTGATAACCAAAAGGTCTGCAGTTCAAATCCGCCTAGAGGTGCCTTGGAAGAAAAGACCTGGTAGCCTAATTCTGAAAAATCAGCCATTGAAAACCCTACAGAGCACAGTTCTATTCTGACACACGTGGATTCTCCATGAGTTGGAATCACCGGATGGCAACTGCTTTTTAAAGGAAGGGGAAGAACAATTTGGGACCAAAAGATATAAGTGGTTTAGGAATGAGCAGGAGGCATGGTCCAAATGTAGACCTTTCTTTCAAGTAATTTGCTAATGAAGGAAGAAAGAGAAAAATATCTAAGTGAAGTAGCAAGTAATTCTGATGAAAGACTGTCTTAAAAGAGAAGAGGTGAGCAATTTAAAGAAGCCTCAGTTGAGAAGAAGCTGAGGATGCTTGGAGAGAGATGGGGACAACTGAGGGTCCACAGAAGAAGCAGGAGGGGATCCTATGGAGAGCACAGGTGAAGAGGCCAGCCATGATAAGTTGGACAAATATCTGAGACTTGAAGGAGAGAAAAACAGAAAAGGGAATATGCAAAGAATGTCCAGGTACTGGGACTAAAGAAGATCCCTGAGTGGCAGAAATGGTTTGCACTTGACTATTAACCTAAAAGGAACCCTGGCGGCTTACTGGTTAAGAGCTACAGCTGCTAACCAATAGGTCAGCAGTTCGAATCCACCAGTCACTCTTTGGAAACCCCATGGGGCAGTTCTGCTGTCGTATGGGGTCGCTATGAGTCTGAATTGACTTGACTGCAACAGTTTTTTGTTTGTTTGCTTTGTTTTGTTTTTAATTAACCTAAGGGTTGGCAGTTCAAACCCACCCAGTCACATCATAGAAGAAAGGCCTGGTGATATGATCCACAAGACTATTGCCCTGAGATACTTTTCAAACTTTGAACCGAAACCAACCCCTGAGGTTATCTTGTAGCTAAATAACAAATTGGCTTCAAAAATCATGAATATCACCCAAAAGCACTGTGATTCTTTTTTAAAAATCACCTATATGAGATCCTGGTGGCTCAGTGGTTAAGCGTTGGGCTGCTAACCAAAATGTCAGCAGTTCGAACCCACCAGCCCATCCTTGGAAATTCTATGGGGCAGTTCTACTCTGTCCTATAGGGTCACAGTGAGTAGGAATTGACTAGAGAGCAACCGGCTTTTCTCTTTTATTATATGAGACCAAATGGTCCACAATTACTTTTAAATAAAGATAAGAATGTAACGGAACAGAGAAACTAGATAAATGGAAACAGAACAACCAGAATGGAAACAGAATGTTCCTGAATTGTGAAGAATGTAACCAAGGTCACTGAACAACTTGCTTAGAGATTGTTGAATGGGAGCCTAAACTGCTGTGTAAACCTTCACCAAAAACAAAATAAAATATTATTTTAAAAAAAGAAAGCCCTAAGGAGTAATTTTACTCTGTAGTACATGAGTCGCCATGAGTCAGAACCAACTCGATGGCATCAGATTCTTTGGTTTGGGACTACAGAGTTGCTATTATGTTTCCGCACCCAAGGACCGTGGTAGCTTAGAGCTTCTGAATGCTGTTTGCCTTGGATTTTCCCATGAGTCACTCTATACCAGGCAGCACTGCCCTGTGAAACCCGTCTGTCTGCCGGGACCATGTGATATCATAAGACATGGTCCTTTTTCTCCACTCAAGGGCAAACCAAATCCACAGAGTCACTTCTCAGCCCCAGGGCTCATATCTCCTCGCAGAAGGGCCACCTATGCAGACAGTAACAGGGTCAGGCAGGAGTCTGCAATGCTGGACTTATCAGATGAGTATCCCCAGAAGGTCTTAAGTGGTCACCTTTAAATCCCATTTCTAAGCATCCACCTACTTGTCACAGTTAGGTTTTTGCAGCATTTAAATTTTTTGCCCAAACCAAGGAAGGGTTTCTTTGTAAGGTGTTACTCAGGCCTCTCCACTCCCTGCTGGAGGAAATCAGCACAGAAAGCAGAACCCTGGAGCATGCTTAACTGATTCTCCATATCCAGAAAGAAAAAGACTTCAAGAAAGACAGAGAAGGTGTTCTTGTTTTGTTTTGTTTCGTTTTTCCCTTTACCTTTCCACCAAAGAACGTATAATTCCTTAGGGAGAAGGACAGGATCGATTAAGACCTTGCTCTTAAAGTGCTGGGACAAAACTAGGCCTCCATGCTCAACAGGATTCCCCAAGCTCTGCACATCAAAGTGGCCATTTCAAAAGACTTTTGATGTTTGCTGTGAGCCAGGTGGAATGCTGGCCTAGCCTCCATATCCTGTCTGCAAGCCCCTACTCAACGCCCTAAGCTGAGCCCGAGGTCCTGAACTTGACATCCTTTCAAAGGCTAGCAAGCGCAGAGTGGTGAGGCAGCCCATTCCAGGCACAGGCAATAAGGGGCTGCGGAGTCAGCAGAGTACTAACAACAGTAATAAAACCAACCAAAGGTTGGTCTGCTTCTTATCATCACCACGTGCCGCAATTCTTACTGATGTCAATGACAAAATGCTCCTCTCCACCAGGCACCACACCCTTAGTACCCCACTGTCCCCTCCCCAACTAGCTCCTTTTTCCTTTCTGGCATGTGTTTATTGTCCTCTTCTGAGTCCATCCAATCCCACAACTGTAACGCCTCCACCTCTGAGCCTCAGTCTGGGAACTCTAGACCCTTCGGACCGGAGATGAAGGGGTGGGGAGGAGGGGAAGTGAAGACAAATGATAAATATAGCTCCTGAGGAACTTGAGCTTCTCAATGAATCCAGAGAGTGATGGGTCAGCCCAGCTCTCCCAAAGGTGCCTTTCCCCCAGGCAGCAGTGTTTTCCACACAGTTTCCAGAAGGTACTCAGAATTTCTGAAACTATATGGTTCCTATCAATGGGCTCGGTAATTAGGCAGCGGCTGGTTATTGTAGATCGTCATCCCAGAAGTGCCATCAGAGCTGCTCCTGGTGAGGCTGAGATGGGGGAGCGGGGGCTCTCCCACCATTTTTTGTCTTTGGCACACCCCACTGCCTACCATGACTTGCCCTGTGGGCATTTCCTCCCACCTCTGCTGAGATGCAGAGTAAAATAAAAGTACTTCTCTGATTTAGGAAAAAAAAAAAAGTTTGAAAAATCTCCCTTGCAGCGTTAAAACACAAATTGACAATCCAGTTGAAAAAGAGCTTTGCACACAAATGTGAGAAAAGTCTTCCCTGAATTTTGTTCTGTGAACTTTCACGTCTTCTGAAAAACTGTTGAGGAAGAGACGGAAGGCCTTCCTCTACAGATTGTTCCTCGTGAGTTGAAGAGGTCAGATGACTGTATGAGAATGGAAGACTGCTCTTGGGTCTTGTGCTTTAGAATCCTGAATATTAAACCAAGGAAATCTGATGCATCATCCTTTGTTACAGATGTTGAGAGACAAATCAGTCAACTTTCAGGGTAGCACCGAGTAGCTGTGATAAGATACAGTATCACTCAACCTCAGTTTCAACATCCACAAGTGGGAGGCGATATGAAGCGGGAATATCAGTGCTGGCACCACTGCTGTCCTAGAGTGACGGAGGCGGTGCAGTATTCTTAGCAACTTCTCCCTACCTTAAAACTATGGACTGCCAAAAGAACAAATTAGTCTTAGAAGAAATACAACTAGAATGTTTCTTAGAAGCAAGGCTGACAAAACTTCGACTTCTTTACTTTGGACATGTCGTCAGGAAAGACCAATTGCTAGAAAAGGACATGATGTTCGGTAAAGTAGGGGGTCAGTGAAAATGAGAGAAACCCTCAAAGAGATGGATTGACACAACAGCCACAACAGACTCAAACGTACAAATGATCATGCACATGGCGCAGAGCTGGGCAACACTTCCTCTTCTACACGTGAAGTCACCATGGGCTGGGGTCAACTCAAGGGCAACCAACAATGACTACTACCTTAAAACCAGCCTACAGCCTCAAAAAATCCTCCATCCCACCTAAACTATGCCCTAAATAACCAAGTAAACATGGTGCCTACTCAAGAAACTCACATGTTGGAGGCTAGCGCACATCATAAACGTTTCCTTCAGGGACTATAGAGTCTTGAGTCAATAGGGCGAATAGGAGGCGAACGGCAAATGCAGCTCCTGAAGAAAATTCCCGGGACCCCCCTGCAGAGGCTCAGGCATGCCCCGTTCTTACTCTCACTCTGTGACTGAGTGTGTTACTGAGCCCAGTTCAACTGAAATCTTCGTGGAGGCTGGTTCACCCTCAAGAGTACGCCAGCTCAGAGAGTTCTCCTCTACCATCGCTACCACATACAACCACAAGCAACTTCCTTTTTTCTTATTTTGAAATTCAAATGATTGCCCACTGAAGAATGGTGTATTTATACATTGCAAAAACCCAAACCAAACCCATTGTTGTGGAGTCAATTGTGACTCGTAGTGACCCCACAGGACAGAGTAGAACAGCCCCATAAGGTTTCCAGGGCTGTAAATCTTATTTGCTTTCCTCTGGCTCCCGAGGGCTTCTTTTGCTGTTCTTTTTCTATTCTTTCGAGTTGTAGGGTTAATGTTTTCATTCTGGATCTTTTTTTCTTTTTGGACGTGTGCATTTATTGCTATAAGTTGACCTCCGAGCGCTGCTTTTGCTGTGTCCCAAAGGTTCTGGTAGGAAATGTTTTAATTCTCATCTGATTCTGTGAATTTCTTTATTCCATCCTTAATATCTTCAATAACCCAGTAGTTTTGGAGCAAGGTTTGTTCAGTTTCCATGAGTGTGATTATTTTTCCTTGCTTTTTCTGTTATTGATTTCTACTTTTATGGCTTTCTGGTCAGAAAAGATGCTTTGTAATATTTTGATGCTTTGGATCCTGTTAAGGCTTGCTCTATGACCTAATATGTGGTATATTCTAGAAAATGTTCCCTGCTCATTGCAAAAGAAAGTATACTTGGCTGCTTTTGGGTGCAGTGTTCTATATATATCTATGAATTCAAGTTGGTTGATTGTGGCATTTAGATCTTCCGTATCTTCACTGAGCTTCTTTCTGGATGTTCTGACTTTTACCGAAAGTGGCGTGCTGAAGTCTCCTACTATTATTATGGCGCTCTCTTTTCAGTCCTGTTGGAGTTTGTTTTATGTATTTTGGTGCCCTGTCTTTGGGTCCATACATGTTTATTACAGTTATGTCTTCTTGGTGTATTGCCCTTTAATCATTATATACTGTCCTTCCTTATCCTTTGTGGTGGATTTTACTTTAAAGTCTGTTTTATCAGAAATTAGTATTGCCACCCCTGCTCTTTTTTGATTGTTCTTTGCTTGATATATTTTTTTTCCACCCTTTGAGTTTTAGCTTGTTTGTGTCTTTAAGTCCAAGGTGTGCCTCTTATAGGCAAGCACATAGATGGATCGTATTTTTTTATCCATTCTGCCACCCTCTGTCTCTTTATTGGTGCATTCAGTCCATTTACATTCAGCGTAATTATTGATAAGTATGAGTTTAGTGGTGTCATTTTGATGTCTTGTGTGTGTGTGTTGTTGACAGTTTTTGTTCCACTTAATTTTCTGTGCTGAGTTATTTTTCATTACATATTTTCATTTCATCCTTTTCACTTTTGTTGAGTATTTGCTGAGTCTTTATGTTTTTCTTGTTTTTTACCTTGATGTGTAGGATTGTTAGTTTCCCTTGTGGTTACCTTAATATTTACTTCTGTTTTTCTAAGTTTAAACCAATCTTTTATTTCTCAATATCACTTTGACTTTCTCTCCATATGAAAGATCTATGACTACATTACTTAGTCCCTGTTTTTTGTTGTTGTTGTTGTTGTCATCTTTTACATATTGACATCTGTTTCCCTATTTTCAGTGTTTTAGCTTTGATTTATTTGTGACTTCACTATCCCGATTCATATCTGGTTGTTCTGTCCTGTGTTCTGGTCTTGGGTTGTTATCTGATGTTATTGATTTTCTAACCAGGGAACTCCCTTTAGAATTTCTTGTAATTCTGGTTTGGGTTTTGCAAATTCCCTAAACTTCTATTTATCTGGAAATGCCCTAATTTTGCCATCATATCTGAGAGACAGTTTTCCTGGATGTATAATTCTTGGCTGGCAATTTTTTTCCTTCAAGGTTTCATACATAGCATCCTATTGCCTTCTTGCCTGCATGGCTTCTGCTGAGTAGTCAGGGTTCAGTCTTTTTGACTCTCTTTTGCAGATGACTTTTCATTTATCCCTAGCTGCTCTTAAAATTCTCTCTTTATCTTTGGTTTTGGCAAGTTTGGGATCTACTTTGTGTGGGGTTCAATAAGCTTCTTGGATAGATATCTTCTCATCTTTCACAATATCAGCGAAGATTTCTGCCAACAAACCTTCAACAATTCTCTTTGTAATTTCTGTTATCTCCCCTTCTGGGACTCTAATCACTTATAGGTTATTCCTCTTGATAGTGTCCCACATAATTCTTAGGGTTTCTTCACTTTTTTTTTAAATTCTATCTGATTTTTCCTCAAATAATTTGGTGTCAAGTGCTTTATCTTCAATCTCACTAGTTCTGACTTCCATTTCTTCAATTCTACTCTGACTTCCTATTGAGTTGTCTAATTCTGAAATTTTATTGTCAGTCTTCTGGATTTCCGTGTGCTGTCTCTCTAAGGATTCTTGCAGCCTGTTAAATTTGCCACTATGCTTTTGAATAACCTTCTTAAGTTCCTCTGTTGCTTTGTCTCTGTGTTCCTTGGCTTGTTCTGCATTTTGCCTGATCTCCTTCTTGATCTCTTGAAGAGCTCTGTATGTTAAACTTTTGAATTCTACCTCTGGTAATTCCAAGAAGTTACCTTCCTCTGGAAAGTTTCTTTATTCTTTGTTTTGGAAGCTTGCTGAAGCAATCATGGTCTGCCTCTTTATGTGATTTGATATTGACTGTTGTCTCTGAGCTAACAATAACTTTTTATATTTATATATTTTATGTTTGCTTACTGTGTCCTAACTTCTTGCTTTGTTTTGTTTTTTTTTTTATATGCCCAAATAGGCTGGTTGTGTAAGCTAGTTTTATTATTGTTGTCTTTGAAGCTCTCAGGTCTTGTCACCAGGTAGTGATAGCTGTTACTA
The DNA here is from genome assembly GCF_024166365.1 of Elephas maximus indicus. Classification (NCBI taxonomy): domain Eukaryota; kingdom Metazoa; phylum Chordata; class Mammalia; order Proboscidea; family Elephantidae; genus Elephas; species Elephas maximus. The sequence goes on along the minus strand of NC_064819.1, from coordinate 671,911 downwards.
GGTATGCAATCCCAAGAATCCATTTACTTTTCTTGTGTGGATTCAGTTCAGGTGTCCAGGTCATTGGTCACTGAATGTGTGATGCAGGCTCTCACCACAATCCTAGATGGGCAGGGGTGATTGGAGTAGGCACAGGTAACTGACTGGAGTAAGGGGTCATGTGCTGAGCAAGTCAGGGGGCTAACAGCTGCCCCTGAGTATCTGGGTGGAAGGTATAACCCTGTTCCCTAGAGTGCGTGGGTGGGTGGGTTTTGCAGCCAGACTTGGGGCACCCAATGTTGTTGACTGTAAGGACTGGGAGGCACCACTTATTCTTGGACCCCTGTAGCAGGTGGCTAGGTACAGGGGGTGGAGCCACCAGTCCTCAGGCCCATGATGTGGGTAGGTGAGGACTCAGCTAATGGGCAGGGCAGTGTCGAATGTCACAAATCTGCCACTCTCCCCATAGCTATTGCAGTTGAAATTAGGCTTCAGGTGTATATCCTGTCATACTGTGCTAATGAGGGCCTACAGTGTTGAAATGGGCCCACACAGGTCTATGCAGGGGTGAAAGGCAAAGTCCATGAACCCCTTATGCCTGTGCCTAGGCAAAGGAGCTGTTTGTGCCCTGAGTTCCCAGCTTAGGAGAGCTGGCAGATTATTTTTTCCTGTTTGTTAATTTGTTCTCTCTCCAAAGCCAGGAGAATGGTTCAGGATGCATGATAGGTCCTACTACCAGCCAAGGGGATGCAGTAATCACTGAAGCCAGACCAGGACCCAGAGCAGAGCAGGGAGGGGGCAGGTAAATGGGAGAGAGGCACTTCCCAGAGGCGGGGAAGGGTTTTTTGATTCACGTGGTAGGTTAGACACTTGTACTTATCTTCTGCCGATGGAGTGTCGCTTCTCCCTGGTTCCAGAGGCTTGAGGCAATTCTCTACTGCACAGTTTCTCCCATTATGGAAAATGCATCCCAAGCACTACTGCTTGCCTCAGCCCATGCACACTGGCCAATCCAGCCTGCAGGGTGCTGGACAGTTCAGGTCTGGCAAATCCTTGCCACTTCTGAACTGTCTCTCCATCCCCCTGCTGCTCAGTCTGACTCCTCAACTTTATCTTTAATGTTCAGGGCTCCTAGATTGTCATATATAATTGATTTGCTTCGTTTTTTTTGGCTCTTTGTTGTAAAAAGGACCACAGGAAGCATCTGACTACTCTGCCATCTTGGCTCCACCTCTAATTTTAAAACTTTTTAAAGAAAAAAATCTCAAGCAAGCAGGCGTAGAAATATAAATAAAATACAAACTAGTGAAGTACATTAAAATTTTAAGAAACTTCTTCAAGATCCAGCTCTACTCCGAAGACCAGTGGGAGAGTTAGGAGTTACAAACCTGGTCTCAAGCCTTCTTCCAGAGATTATCAAAGAAACAAAATAAAAGAAAGAATCATTTCTATCTCCCACACATACAATATATTTCAAGACAATTTCAAATTGATGCTGTAAATAATGACACAGCAGTAAGTCCACCCTCCATTTCAGTGTAAATCATAAGCACTAAAGTTCTCAAAATATGTCAACTTACTCGTGTTTAAATCCTCTTACCTCCAATAAGACATAAGCTTATGATGATGATTATAATGAGACTGATGAAAATGGAGGCAATGACCATCCACAGTTTACACTTTCCCACCAAAGTCTTATTGCAGGAGCTCCAGGGGCTTTGTTTGATAGCCTAAAAAACAGGAAGTTCGTGAGACAGTCACTTGATTTCAACAAACATGTTTTAGTAACTGCTAGGAATCTCTGAGTGGCACAAATGGTTAACAGGCCCAGCTGCTAACCAAAAGCTTGGAGATTCAAGTCAACCCAGAAGCACCTCAGAAGAAAAGCCTACCAATCTACTTCTGAAAAATCGGCCATTGAAAACCCTATGGAGCACAGTTCTAGCCTGATACCTGTGGGGTTGCCATGATTCGGAGTTGATTCAACAGCAACTGTTTTTTTTTTTTTTTAAGATGGGTCAGGAATACATAAATGAAAGCAGCAGAAACCTGACCTCAGGGGGTTTATACTCTACTGGGGTCAAGTTTACAAATACATAGAAAGGGTAGAAGGCAATTTCACAAGGCCATTAGCAAGAAAATGTTCTGGGGGCTCTGAGCTGGGGAGGTGAAGAAAGCTTTCAAGGAGGACAGGCAGGATTTTGAAGGATGGATGGAGAAAGGCATTCCAAATGAGGGAAAGAACACTCACAGTGTGACCCATAACAGGACGAGCAGGCAGTCTAGTCTGAATGAAATGTGGGTTTCAGAGGGGGGTGACAAGAGCAAAGATTAGAGACAGTGAACACTTGGAGCATATCTGAGTGGGTTTTGAGCTCTGCCTAAGGAATTTGGACTTAATTTGGTATGTACTGAGGAGCTGTTGAAGGGTTTGGATCACAAAAGTTGAGTTTAAGATTAGTAAGAAAAATGATGTGTAGTTTAGATTGGACACACCAACAGAAGGCTAAGAGACTCCTGTGGTGGCCCAGACTCTGTCTACAAAGTCCTGGAAGGGAAAGGAGGCATTAGGACATCAGCTGCAGCGGGTGTGGTGAGGCAGAATGCAATGTCAAAGAAAATGATTAAAATCTGCTATGGTTTACTGAGCACCAACACCATTTTACTTAATCCTAACAGCCCTTCAAGTCAGGTATCCCCTCATTTCAGACAGGTGGTTCAGATTGATCAGGCAGGACTGATCCCTGCAGTATGACTCCCTGTGTCTCAGGCTCCCAGCATCACAGTGTAGACTCCAGGGTATGAGCATGCCTGGCTGTCATGGGGGCACCCACTCTCAGCCTCCATGGGCCCCTAAAAGGCCCATGATGCTCCTCCTACCTCCCACTGCAGCATTAGATAATCCCTGCCTGGAGACCAGGATGGGGAGACGTTTGCTTGTTCACCTCAGATATGTCGTGAGTAAAGAACAATTGCTAGAAAAGGACACCCTGTTTGGCAGAGGGTCAGGGAAAATGAGGGAAACCCTCAATGAGATGGCTTAACACAATAGCCACAACAATGGACTCAAACATACCAAAGACCATGAAAATGGCACAGGACCAGGTAACGTTTTGCTCTGTTTTACATAACGTCACCATGAGCTAGAGCCGATTTGACAGCAACCAACAACGAGATGGTGACCACAGGAAATGGTGTGACATGTGTTTCTGCATCTGACACACTGGGATTCCAATCCTAGATACACCACTTACAGGCCCTGTGACTTTAAGCAACTACTGAAACTTGGCGGCCACAATGTCCTCAACTATCACACATATAAATAACCAGTCTAGCTCACAGGGCGGCTGCTAAAACTAACGTCCACGAAGCAGCTGCTGAACAAATACTAGGAACTCAACAGGCCACAAATGGGAGCAACCAATACTCAGTTATTACTTCATGGTTCCCCTTCCCCGCAGAGCAACAGCCCTCACTTAGTGAGGCTCGCTTCTAGATCAACACCAGTTTTCCCTGCCAACTTTATTTTGGTGGCTGCCATCAGAAAAGGAGACCATTAGCCCACATTAGGACAACACTTAAAACTTTCTAAGTTAGAGGCTCCCAAGCTTAGCTGCAAGAGACATTGGTGGTTCAGTGGTAGACTTCTCGCCTTCCATGATGGAAACCTGGGTCCAAAAGCACCTCACACATAGTCTTCGTTGTCTGTCAATGAAGGCTTGCATGTTGCTATGATTCTGATCAGGTTTCAGAGGAGCTTCCAGACTAAAGCAGACTAGGGAGAAAGGCCTGGCAATCTACTGAAAATCAGCCCTTAAAAACCCTCTGGTTCACAACGGTCCTATCTGCAACATGATCATGGGGGTGGCACAGGACAGGGCAGCATCTTCATTCTGTTGCACATAGGGTCACTATGAGTCGGGGGGCCGACTCGAGGCAGCTTACAACGAGAATGCTGGCTGCATATCAGAATCACCTGGGAAGGATTTTAAACTACAGATGCCTAGGCCCCACTGGGACCTAGTGGACCAGATCATAGGGGACTTAGGGAGAGGCCCTGGTTCGTATTTTCGAACTCCCAAAAGGAAATCAATTGCTTCACCAGGGTTGAGGTCTCTGGTCTGAAGCCTACGCATCCTTCAGGAACCAGATCAAATCTCACTGTTTTCAAGGCTTCCCCTACCACCTTGGCCACAGAGAGATCTCGCAGTACGTGAATTACCCACACAGCTCATACGCCGCTGCCACTGACTGCCTTGTCTAGTTTCAGGTTCAAGTATAGATACTGACCTTATCTTCCCAGGTAAACTGAAACCACATAGAGGGAGGGTTGAGTTCTCAGACTTCCCTGTTACACCCCTCAGTTGTGCCTCATATAGGCCAGTGGCATGTAATAAATGTGTGTTCCTTAGTTATAAAGGGCTCTACAAGTTTTAAGACTGTGTTTTGAGAACTTCTAGAGTGAAGGTCAAATCTTGGAGCCCCTGAGTACACTACACTCTGACTCTTGGTCCCAGCCTGTCACAGGTGTGAGGGGACCAGCAAAGGCCTGGGGATATCTGGACAGAGGAAAGCCTTCTTGAGGTTAGTGTGTTTCCGGATTCCAGGGATAGAGCCACTTCTCAGCCCCACCTGAAGACTACAGAACTGGCCTAAAGCCAAGGGCTTAAAAGTCACAAGACAGAAAAAAAAAAGTCCTAGTACAAAGAACCTTTAGCTTTTCAGGAGGCAAAAACATATCTCTACCTTACCCCTACCTACCCATTTACAGAGCGCCTGAGATCCAAATGACTCAGTGTCATTTTCAGTCTTTATACAAGTGACAAGTGGAACCATAAAGATTAGTACAAAGAGAAACAATCTGGAATCTCAAATGAACCACTGAGTGAGTCTCAATGCACCCCTCAGCCCCCTGTGCCTTCACCTACATTGTCCCTTAGAGAGTCTAAACCAGGACTCTTGTTGTTGGAGACGACCATTACTCCACAGCTTCCTGGAGAAACTGCTCAGAATTACATAGCCTTCATCCTTAGGACTACCAACCATCTGTCAGTTTGTAGCACTACGGTGGTTTGTCATGCTGAAAGCCATGCCACCAGGATTTCAAATGCTAGTGAGGTCACCCATGGTGGACAGGTTTCAGTGGAGCTTCTAGATCCAAACTAGGAAAAAAGGTCCGGTGATCTACTTCCAAAAATTAGTCAATGAAAACCCTATGGATCACAACGGAATATTGTCCATGATAGTGCTGGAAGATGAGCCCCCTAGGTTGGAAGGCACTCAAAATACACAGTGGCCACAACAATAGATTCCAGCATATACCAACGATTGTCAAAATGGCGCAGGGCCAGGCAACATTTCATTCTGTTGTACTTGGGGTTGCCATGAGTCGGAGCAGACTCGATGGCACCTAACAACAACATCTGTAGGAAATCCCTCTTCTTATTCTGCCCAAAGCTGCCATTCTACAGCCTGGTCCCCTTGATTGTACTATCCTCAGCCAAGATAGAGACCATCGACCATTATCCTTTGAATAAGTAATCTTCACAGACTTTAAGGTATTACAAAATGGCCTTCGGCCACTCTCAACCAAACAATAGAGTATTGGGCTTCTCAGCTGTCTGCACATCAGGTTCAACTGATGAATTCCTATTTTTTAGAAATTCCCTGAAGGTCCCAATATGCTCTGAGTGGAGAGCCTCTGATACACTGTAGTAGGTTTGTGCTCAGCCTTCCTCAAAACTGCATCACATACAGGAGAGGTCAGCACAACTGGACTAAACCAAAAGCAAAGAAGTTTCCTGAATAAACTGAATGATTCGAAGGCCAGTGGACATCTAAGTCAATTCACATAATAAAATCTACTAAGAAAACATTCTGCATCCCACTTTGGAGAGTGGCATCTGGGGTCTTAAACACTAGCAAGCGGCCATCTAAGATGCATCAGTTGGTCTCAATCCACCTGGAGCAAAGGAGAATGAAGAACACCAAGGACACAGGTAATTAGGAGCCCAAGAGACAGAAAGGGCCACATAAACCAGAGGCTCCATCAGCCTGAGACCAGAAGAACTAGATGGTGCCTGGCTACAACCGACGACTGCGCAGACAGGGAACACAACAGAGAACCCCTGAAGGAACAGGAGAGCAGTGAGATGCAGACCCTAAATTCTTGTAAAAAGACCAGATTTAATGATCTGACTGAGACTAGAAGGATCCCAGAGTTCATGGTCCCCAGACCTTCAGTTAGCCCAAAACAGGAACCATTCCCAAAGCCAACTCTTCAGACAGGGATTGGACTAGATGATAGGATAGAAAATGATACTGGTGAGGAGTGTGCTTCTTGGCTCAAGTAGACACATGAGACTATGTGGGCAGCTCCTGTCTGGAGGGAAGATGAGAGGGCAGAGGGGGTCAGAAGCTGGTTGAATGGACATGAAAATAGAGAATGGAGAAGAGTGTGCTGTCTTATTAGGGGGAGAGCAACTGGGAGTATATAACAAGGTATATATAAATTTTTGTATGAGAGACTGACTTGATTTGTAAACTTTCACTTAAAGCACAATAAAAATTAAAAAAAAAAAAAAAACTGCATCACAAAGTCACACTGCTTCCATCAGTGCTTCTTCATTCGCTTGCCCAAATTCCAGTTCAGGAGGGGAGGCCACTGGGAGATTCTTCTGTCAGGTGCCTTTCAGAGATTTCTGCAAACTGTCTCTGACAGTCTATGATTGCATTACATGCTCAAGAGTTTTTATGGCTTTCCTTTGGACATCCACCTGTTAAGGATCTAAATCCATGACACGGGATCCTGCAAGAATGGTAAGACTGCCTCTTGGATCCAAAAAATTATTCCTCTTTTTGGCTCAATAAGGAGCAGATATTATATGTTGTTGTTAGCTGCCATCAAGTCAGACCCCGACTCATAGCGAACTCCTGGACAGTAGAACAAAAACGCTGCCCAGTCCTCCACCAGCCCCTTGATCAGTTGCAGACTGGACTATTGTGATTCGTAGAGTTTTCATTGACTGATTTTCAGAAATTGATCACCAGGCCTTTCTTCCTCATCTGTCTTATCCTGGAAGTTCTGCCGAAATCAGTTCAGTGTTATAGCAACACACAAGCCACCACTGACAGACAGGTAGTATAGATCAGGGGAAAGTTTCTAAGCATTTAGGAAAATCTGTATTTTATAATCTTCACTGTGGGATTTAATGTACTTCTTGTTTGATCCAAACATAAACCAAACCAAACCCATTGCCATCAAGTTGATTCCGACTCATAGCAACCCTATAGGTCAGAGTAGAACTGCCCCATAGAGTTTCCAAGGAGCACCTGGCAGACTTGAACTGCTGACCTTTTGGTTAGCAGCTGTAGCATTTAGCCACTACACCACCAAGGTTTCCCCAAACACAGAAGAATCAGTTTATTCTCATCCTAAAGCCTACCATCTGTCCAAAGTATAGCAGTGTGGCTAGTTTTTACCTAACCCATTCATTCCAATAACGCTTATCTGCCTCAAAACTATCACTTTACTGATTTATTATTACTCCAATTATGCTGCCATCACTTAAAATACTTTTTCAATTTCAATTAGGAAGCTGAGGTCAAATCCTGTGTAATAAGCTGTAAAGAAAAAACCAGTCTTACTCTGCTCCCTATCATTTTTCACTTCTGACCCAATGATACGGCCATGTTTACCAAAATGGCAGGCAAACTGGGGTTAAGCGGCTTACTATATATTCCTTTTCCCCAACCCCCGAACCCAGATCAAGAAAGGATAGATATTCTTTCCACTGCCTCTGTATAATCCTCCCAGCCCAGCCTTCCAAAGAGAAAGGTACACACAATAAAGGATGTTCCCTTCCCAGTGAGGCCACAAGTCTTCCCCATCCCTCATCCATCTACCCGTCCGCCAATCCACCTGCAGCCCCCTCATCATTACAGATGTGCTGCCTGACCCTTCATATTTCACTTAAATTACCTAATTATAAATTACTTAGCTTTTGCCGTCCAGTTGGTTCTGACTCATAGCGACCCTATGTACAAAAGGATGAAACACCGCCTGGTCCTACACCATCCTCACAATCTTTGCTATGTCTGAGCCCATTGTTGAAGCCACTGTGTCAATCCATTTCGTTGAGGTTCTTCCTCTTTTTTGCTAACCCTCTACTTTATCAAGCATGATGTCCTTCTCCAAGGACTGGTCCCTCCTGATAACATGTCCAAAGTATGTGAGATGAAGTCTCACCATTCCCCATTCTAAAGAGCATTCTGGCCCTACTTCTTCCAAGACCGATTGTTTGTTTGCCTGGCAGTCTATGGTATATTCAATATTCTTCACCAATACCAACACATTAGTAATATATAATTTCAGTAGTTATAAGTATAAATTATACATAAATTATATTTCTATGTCTAAATATTACATATATTTTATATATTTAGATATACATATATAATAAATCAACATAAATATCATAAATTGAGGTCTAAAAAAAATCTAGGTTCAAACCACAGATCCACTACTATATAAACTTGAGTATGTTAGGCAGCCCGTCTGAGTCTCAGTTTCTTCATCTCTCAATTCAGAACACCGACACATTCCTCTTAAGTTTGTTGTAATAATTAAATGAATTTATGTATCATAGTGTTTGGCACAAGATAAGTTCAAAACACACGATTAATAAAAACACATGTACTTAAGCTACATTTCAAAATCAGAAATCTTCATACAGACTTTAAGGAGACCTACACACAAAACTCTTAAGTATCTAAGCCCTGTGCTTTTCCAGCCAACACTTCCAGTGGCCCTACACTAACTGACTTTTCAAGTTGACGTACACTTCAACTTATTCTATATAACCAGAGAATGACTAGAATATTTGGTAAAGGTGGTTTTTTGTTTGTTTGTTTCTCTTTCTCTCTTTCTTAGGTTTTTCCTGTTAAAGCATTTCTGGAATGTTCTGCATGAGCTCATGTAGCCCCTGACCTTCACTGTGTTCCAGTCGCTCACCACAGCTTTCCTATTCAGTGACCTACAATGCTAACTCACAAGGAAGTCAAGGCTACCTGTGTATACATGACTGACGAGGAAGTAATTAGATCATGAAGGAGCAACTGCCACTGGGTAGGTGCCAAACTATTATAACACCTGGTATGATTAGCGCTTTCTACTCTGAACCCATTTTCACAACGGCATTCCCAGTCCTCAGAGAATCCAAGTGGCCACATTACATTAGCATTTGACAGCTGGGAAAATACAGAAGTTTGACCCTTGTTCTCAGGCACACACCTTTTAATAGTGAAGCTTTCACTGTTATTGTTGTTGTTAGGTCCCTTGAGTCTCTTCTGACTCATAGCAACCGTGTGTACAACAGACCAAAACACTGCCCAGTCCTGTGCCATCCTCACGATCATTGCTGTTTGAGCCCATTCTTGCAGCCATTGTGTCAATCCATCTCATTGAGAGTCTTCCTCTTTTTCACTGACCCTCTACTTTACCAAACCTGATGTCTTTCTCCAAGGACTAGTCCCTCCTGATAATATGTCCAAAGTACCTAAGACGAGGTCTCACCATCCTCTGTTCTAAGGAGCATTATGGCTGCACTTCTTCTAAGACAGACTTGTCCATTCTTCTGGCAGTCCATGGTATATTCCATATTCTTCACCAGCATCATAATTCAAAGACATCAATTCTTTGATCTTCTTTATTCATTGCCCAATTTTTGCATGCATATGAGGCTACTGAAATACCATGGCTTAGGTCAAGTGAACCTTAGTCCCCAAGGTAATATTCCTGCTTTTAACACTCTAAAGAGGTCTTTTGCACCAGATTTGCCCAACTCAATGCATTTGATTTATTGGTTATTGCTTCCATAGGCATTGATTATGGATTCAAGTAATATGAAATCCTTGCCAACTTCAATCTTTTCTCCGTTTACCATGATGTTGCTTGCTGGTCCATTTGTGAGGATTTTTGTTTTCTTTATGTTGAGGTATAATCCATACTGAAGGCTGTAGTCTTTGATCTTCATCAGTAAGTACTTCAAGTCCTCTTCACTTTCAGCAAGCAAGGTTGTGTCCTCTGCATAACGTGCATTGTTAACAAGTTTTCTTCCAATCCTGATGCCACATCCTTCTTCATACAGTTTGCCTTCTTGGATTATTTGTTCAGTACACAGGCTGAATAAGTATGGTGAAAGGATACAAACCTGACACACACCTTTTCTGATTTTAAACCAAACAGTAACCTCTTGTTCTGTTCGAACAGCTGCCTCTTGGTCTATGTATAGGTTCCTCTTGAGCACAATTTAGTGTTCTGGGATTCCCATTCTTTGCAATGTTATGCATAATTTGTTATGATCCACACAGTCAAATGCCTTTCATAGTCAAGAAAACACAGGTAAACATCTTTCTGGTATTCTCCACTTTCAGCCAAGATCCATCTGACATCAGCAATGATATCCCTCGTTCCACGCCCTCCACGTCCTCCTCTGAATCCAGCTTGGATCTCTGGCAGCTCCCTGTGGATGTACTGCTGTAACTGTCCTTGAACTATCTAACCTCAGGAAAATTTTACTTGTGTGTGACATCAACAGAACTCAGATATCTGGATTCAGATCCGAACCATAGAGTCTTTAGGGTGTTCTGGTTCTTCCTACCATGTGTTCCCATAGTCCCATTCTTAGACACTGCACTTGAGTATCAATGCCACAGTTGTAACCACTTGCAACTTTCATTCTTTTTTTGTATTCATATTTCATTCAAATATCAAGGTACCAGATTGCTCGCAGGGTACCTATAAAAAAGATTTATACTATTTCCGGGAATCAGTGCTTAGCAAAAGCAATGCTTCCAATTTTTGAACATCCCACTTATCTCTGAAATCAACACTTGAGCAACCAAAGGGGTGGACCTAGAAAGATCAGGTTGGTACCACATATGTGGTTCCCTGTACACAGTCTGAGGGGAACCCTGGTGGTGCAGTGGTTAAGCAATTGGCTGCTAAATCGAAATGTCAGTAGCTCAAACCTAGATGTGACAGTCTGCTTCTGTAAAGATTACAGCCTTGGAAATCCTATGGGACAGTTCTACTCTGCCCTACAGGGTCACTATGAGTCAGAATCAACTCGATGGCAATGAGTTGGTTTTGGTTTGGTACACAGTCCACCTCAAGCCAATTTTAGGGGTTAACGAGAAGGTGAATGGAATAAAATTCAAAGTTCCCACTGCTTTACAAGCATTTGGTGAGATGAATAACATTCCTGTCACTGCTAGGGTTGAATCAGAGAAAGAGCTCACCAGGGACTCCCTTAGGCTTTGAGAAGAGGCGAAAGCACATGAGTCTTGTTCTTTGGGACAAATATTTTGAAATCACTTCCCTTCAACTAAAGTTCAGCTCAAGTTCACCATCACAGGTCCTCCACTGCCAGCCCTAGATGGTCTTGTTCTTGCTGACTCCATCCACTCTGCCCTCCTGTGAAGTCAAGAAGCTGGGCTGGGAGAAGGTAGGAAGTGTGGCATAGGTGGAGGATGGGGCGGGGAAGAAGCAGAGTGGGTGAAAGTGCAAGGCAGTAAGGGAAGAAGGAGACAGAAGGGATTCCCAAGAAGAGGGGAAGATTCAACCTGTCACCTAGTTCTCCCTGCTTGAAAAACCAAATTAAGTTAAAAGTTACATAACCTTTTAAAAGTCACCGCTGCCTCTGGGAACTCAAGAAAAGAGCAGCCACAGGTCACATCGGATTCCTGAAGTGCCCCAGGGATCAGAGGGGTCTTCAGCGAGCTCCGGAGAGACGCACTCCTTCCCTGCGCCCCATTTAGAAGGTGCCAACGGGCACCACCCTCTCGGGGTTTCTTGTGCCCGCAGAGCTGGCTGGAAACCCGAAACTGTCAATGCCAAGCCGGGCACCTGGCCGGGATCCTGAGAGCGCGCTCGAATAACGCCGCCTGAGCGTTAAAGCCAGCGCCACCGAGGAGACCTTACCTGAGCCCCGCTGAGCTCCTTGGCAGAAGCAGGGATGACCTGGATATCTCCATTTAGAGGCGCCTGCTCGTCCGGCTGCTCCTCCAGCACCGAGAGCTCCAGCTGACCTCCTGACGATGGGGACGTGGCCCCTTCCATGGACGGGCCGAGGAGAGCCCAGAGACCGCGCCGGGAGGCAGGACCCACACACCTGAGGGTGCGGAGTCCAGGGTGCCTCCGTGGCTCACACTCCACCCACCGGGCGTGGCTGCGCTGCTGGGAAGACCTCCGCGGGCGGGCGGGAGGGCGCCCAGGCCTCGGGAGGCGCCCCTCCCTCGTGCAAGCCGGGTAGAGCAGCTGTGGCCGCCCCGCCGTGGGCTCCGCAGCAGAGGCAGGTGGTTTTTCTGGTTTGTTCAGGGCTCTGCCTGCTATGCCTTTCCCTGTTGGTGCAGGTGCATGCAAACCAGGAGCTCAGCTTAGGGCCTGGTCGGGTGTTGGCATGCGATAAGGACAGGCCTCCGGCAGCACCGTCCCACGGAAGAAAGTTTGCATTCCACCCGGGAGCTATCTGTTGCCAGATCTTGCCCCAGCGCTCCCTACCTAGCAAAAGTCCATTCATTTAATCAACAAAATAGCTATGAAGCCTCTGCTATGTGCCAGGCCCTGTGCTAAATTAAGAACATATGAAGATGAATAACACACACGAAGGTACTGCCTCCTCTTAGTAATTACAGAGTCAGGCACCCCAGCCCCAGTTGCCCTCCAGTCTGCTCTTACTCGTGGCCACCAGAGCCGTGTTCCATAGTGTTCTCAAAGACTGGTTTTTCCAAAGTCACCAATCTTTCTCCCAAGATACCTCTGGGTAGACTCCAACCTCCACCCTTCCAGTCCCTCTCTTTAGTGAGCAGCAGAGCTGGTTAACTATTTGTACCACCCAGGGACTCAGCTCAAGCATAGCCACTGTATCAAGTATTATGAGAACAGCAGGCTCTGGCTACAGGCTGCCTGGGCTAACCCCACTCAGCAGGTTTCTAACTGTGAGATCTGTGTCTCCCTGGTCTGTGCCAGATTTCTCTTCGGGCAAGCTGGCACAATGGTAGTACCCACCTCCTGGGGTTGTTGCTAGGAGTAAGAGCTGATGTAAGTAAAGCACTGAGAATAGTGAATGCCTGTCTGGCTATTATTATTTACCTTTGAATGGTCACAGGCCTCACCCATCTTATTAAAAAAAAAAAAAAAAAAGCACACACACACACAATCTCCTTGACACTCCATGCATAGATCAGAACTTCTGGTTTAGTGGGCCTAGAATTATTATGTTTGCTAAGCACAATATATGCTAACCCAAAAGCCCCACCTCTGAAGCTCCTGTTCAGAGCAAACTTGCTCCCTCCTTACCACCCTCCAGGTGCTTGAGCACATCACCCCCTATAAACAGACGCACGCACACACACACAGCAGATTCTGAGTCTAGTCTGGGGCATGGACAGGAAACATACAAAGAAGCTCTACTTTGAAAGATGTTGACTTGGGTCCAAAAGTCTGGCACCTTCTATGCCTATCATTCAGACACTTTGCTTAGATTCCTTACATCGTTCATCCTTCTCTAGTCTCGTGTCTGAGGAGCCCTGGTGATGCAGTGGTTAAGCACTTGGCTGCTAATGGAGAGACTGGCCCTTTGAACCCACCCAGCAGCCCTGCAGGAGAAAGACCTGGCAACCTGCTCCCATAAAGATTGCAGCCAAGAAAATTCTATGGGGCAGTTTTACCCTGTCACATGGGCTTACTCACTACGAGTTGGAATCAACCTGGTGGCATCCAACACCAGTCTCATGTCTGCATTTGGACTCCAACTACCTGCTGAATGGGGTTGTAGTAACTGCGGCTGTTCGGCTGCTGGCCTGCACTGGCCGGCTCTGCCTGCGCTGCTCTGACCGCTGGTCTAACGGCAGGGTGCATTCTCAGCTGGGATATTTGAAGAGGCTTTTTACTGAAGGAGCCAAGGTTACGGGAACCAACAAGGGGTGCTGAGACACCCAGGGACCAGCAACGGCAAGAAGCCATCAGCACCCCTAGGCTTGAAAGGGACTGGAGCCTGGTTAAGAGCCTCCAGACAGGATCTGTCATCACAGAAGGATGACGCCATGGAACCGTGGCCACGCAGGGAGAGAGCGCCGTGCCCTGACCTCCCTCCTCCCACCTGCCATGCCAGTCTCCTGCCAGTGACTCCCATGGGCTCTGATGATGTAGGACAGGAGGTTGTCTCAGTCACCTAGTGATGCTATAACAGAAATACCACAGGTGGACAGCTTTAACCAAGGGAAGTTTATTCTCTCACAGTCTAGTAGGCTACAGGTCCAAATTCAGGGAGTCAGCTCCAGGGAAAGGCTTTCTCTCTCTGTCAGCTCTGGAAGAAGGTCCTTCTCGTCAGTCTCCCCTTGGTCTGGGAGCATCTCAGCACAGGAACCTCAGGTCCAAAGGACGTGCTCTGCTCCCGGCACTGCTTCTTGGTGGTTTGAGGTCCCCAACTTTCTGCTTGCTTCCCTTTCCTTTTATCTCTTATAAAAGGGACCTTTTAAGAGATAAAAGGTGGTACAGGCCACACCCCAGGGAAACTCCCTTTACCTTGGATCAGGGAGGTGACCTGAGTAAGGGTGGTGTTACAATCCCACCCTGATCCTCTCAACACAAAATCACCATCATAAAATGGAGGACAACCACACAATACTAGGAATCATGGGCTAACCAAGTTGATACACATATTTTTGGGGGGGACATAATTCAATCCATGACAGAGGTCATGCTCCCAGGGCTCAGAGCAGAGACTGAAAGTGGGGTGCAAAGAGAGAGGAATCTGTACACATAACTTCCCCTGTAATCACTAGTATAGTCATCCCTCCTTCCTTTCTCAGAGCTTCGATGTTAACAGACCCCTCTGGTCTGACCAGGCTCCTGTCCTGGCTTGCTCTGACCTATCCCATTCCAGTGCCACTCCTAATTTTTTGTATATAATGTTTCCTCTACTTGGAGTGTTTTTCCTCCCATAAGTAGGATTCAACTCGAAGACAAATTGTTTGGTTAGTTTTTGGTAGCCATTTTCCTGAATTCTTAGGGACCTATTCAGAAGAAAACCAACCAAACCAAGCCTGTTGTGGTCGAGTCGATTCCAACTTATAGCAGCCCTATAGGACAGAGTAGAACTGCCCCATAAGGTTTCCAAGCAGTGCCTCGTAGATCTGAACTGCTGACATTTTGGTTAGCAGCCACTATACCACCAAGATTTCCTATTCAGAGAAGTATCAATATATTTTATCTTTAATCTAAGATATTTAATATAAGATATTTTATCTTTAAAAGAAAACAGTCTTTTAGCAAATTAAAATATGTTCTATGAACTGGAAAATATTCACTCTCTCTGAGAAATCATATCCAGATTTCAGTCCTTCTATCTGATCGTAGGGATGATGCCTCTTCCTCTCTCCTTTTGCTTTGCGTTAAGATTTTCTGAGGTCCTTTTTTATGAAAACCATTTTTATTATTCTGGACCCTACTTAAAAGAGAGTATTGCTGTCCCTCCTTTGACTTTGTCCCAGGGACAACAAAAAGTATCATTCTTCTCTATTCTGCTGTTTTTACCTATTAGATGGTATTAATAAATCTGCCCTCTGTTAATGAAGATAAATGATAACTCTGAGATCAAGTGTGAAATGAAACCCTCTAAATCAAGATAAACTAAACCAAAAACTATGTACTGAGTATGTACTATAGGTTTAAAACTAGGCTAAGTATTACAAAGCCTTTAGAATAAAAGAAAGTCTTAGCCACTGGGAGTTTTATAAAAGAACCAATAGCTAAGAGAAAATATTTCCAAAAAATTCACTTTCATAGCTGTGATGCTTAGTGTGATGTGTCAACTTGGCTAGGCCATGTTTCTCAGTAATTGGCAGACACTGTGTAATCATCCTCCATTTTGTGATCTGATGTGAGCAGCCAATCAGCTAGAAGTGGAGTTGCCTTGGGGGTGTGGCCTGCATCCAGTATATAAATGGATGTTCTGGCAATGTTTGCTCTCTCAGCCCTGCAATCTTCTCAGCATTTGACCTTCGGTTCTTGGGACATAAGTCTACAGAGGCCTCAAGCCTGTCACCTGACCTGCAGGTTTTGAGTTCATCAGCCCCTGCAGCCCTGTGAACCAGCAGAGGTCATCAGACTGGTGTCTTCTGAACCACGGATTTGAGACTTGCCAGCCCCAACAACTGCATGAGCCATTTCCTTTAAATAAATTGCTCTCTCTCTATATATACATATGCTTCACTGGTTTTGCTCCTCTTAGAGAACCCAGACTAGGACAATAACTATAATGAAAAATTCCCTTGCTTTTCAACTGCTGGCCAGTATTACCACAATTTCCTTGAATCCCATACTCATACTTTCAGTCCAAACTACCAAGATGCTTCATTCTATAATCTGAGTGAAGGTTGTTAACCAATGGTTTTGTTTGTTGGTAAATTGGTTTCCCTGTATACAAGACTACCACATGCCAAGCTGAAGATATTACATAACCTAATAAGGTTAGGGATCCAATCTGCAACCGGCCACGGGGATGGCACAAGACCGGGCAGCATTCTGTTCTGTTGTACATGAGGTCACCATGAGTCTGGAGCCGAGTGGAAGGCAACCAACAACAACAACAACATGATTAGGTAAACTTGGATTTAAAAGCAGGAATATAGGTACTTCCTCTAGCAGCGACTGAGTTTTATTTGCATTTGTAAAGGGAATATTTTTGCACACTTAACTTCAAGAGAAAGCTAGAGATCAGGGCTTTTTTTTCTAACAGAATTTTTTATTTCAGTAAATCAAATTTGCTTAAATCCTTACCAATATCTGTACCTTGTACCTTGTATGGGCACCTAAAATAAAGTAAGCGTTTCATTCATTTCCCATCTTATTTTAGAAGCTCGGTTCATGATGGTGCTTTAGGTTTCTTCCATCCCTGACCCTATAGCTTTTTGATACTTAAGAATGAAGATACTGATATCCCAAGACAATTTTTAATGGAATAAAATACATATTAATCTGCGTATATTTCAATAAATACAGAATGTGGGCAACCTGACATTTCCAGAATTAAGTGACTCATTTTATTTGATAATTATTGCATTCTTATTCAAGAATCTGTCACATGAACCATAGCCAAAAATCCAATTACAAAAGAGAAGGGACATATTTATGAATCCAAGGAACAAAGTTTGACACCTTTGTGTAAACACCAGGAAAGTTTGGTCTTCCACATCCATATCCCCAGCTAACAATACCAGTCAAAATCCATTTTCCATCACTTTTTCTTCGACAAGATAAAGGTCCACCCGAATCTCCCTACACAAGAAGATAACATAAGTATAAGGTACACCTGTCCTGTGATAATCATTTTGTTCATTAATGTATCTAATGCATTATATTCAAAGCTCCCTTTCTTATAGGCTTTTACTTGGATAACCCCTATCCAGTTTGAGGAAATGGCAAAAAATAATGTGAAACTTCTAATGCCATTGTAGAATTATTCCTCGTACAATCAAAAAGCTGTATTCATCTCAACAAACTTGAGTCTTTAGGCTCAGAGTAACACTGAAAGATTCTTGCAGGAGAAAACAATTGCCACATATTTTCAAAGAAAGAACAAACAATAATTATTGTTATTATTATAACAGCTAACGTTTAGGTGCTAACTATGATCTAAGTTCTATTTTGGATCATTTAATTCACACAACGACCTTATGAGGTAGGGTTATCTTGGTGGGTTGACCTCTATCTCTCCATGCAACTTCAGAGGTTGCCTCATGGTCCACGGAGGGAAAAAGAGACCCTGCTTAATCGGGCCCAGTGAAGCAACCCTAAAGATCACAGGCAGTTGTCACAGACAGACACCCTCACTTGAGAGTCCCTTCTGATATTAGCTCCACAAAACAAACACTCAAGTAATTCAAAGTTTAAACATAATCTCTACAGTACCACTCCTTTAAATTATAATGTCTGGTTTTTTATTTTCCTAATTTGTAAGAGAGTAAAACTACAACTTTATGGGACTCTAAGAGGCAAGAGTAAGAAAGTACTCCGAATTTGCCCCTGTATTCTATACACAAAATGTTATACCTCATTAGATAAATTTTCACTAGTAGGGAAATTGGTCACTTCATTTCATCAACTCTACTCAGGCAATTTGACTCGTAAACCCTGGTGGCTGTGTATGTAGCACAGAGCTCTGACACTGACCAGCTGTGGAAAACACCTACAACATCATAGCGTTGGCACCAGAGAGGCAAGGTTCAAATTCCAGCTCAGGCACTCGTTTATTAGCTGTGTGACCTTGAGCCATTTATTTGACCTCTCTGTGCTTATTTCTTCTTTTTTGTGCCTCAGTTTTCTATTCTGTAAAATGGAGATGAAAGAAGGATTTGAATGAGTTCATGTGAAGGACCTGTGCACAGTACCTCAAAAAGGAGCCCAGAAGAGAGACACCATTGTCACGAGCCTTTATGGCTTGGTGGCTAAGGTTGTGGAAAGCAGCGGGAAAAACTCCCACTGCCCACGTCATCCTCTAAACAATCTGTTCACTTTTTGGCTATCATGTAGATATCTGCATAAATTTGAATCTGAGGCTCTGAGAAATGTCCCCCCAAAGGTGATCTCCAACTTTACCACTGTCAGGGGGCCCACCAGAGGTCTACATGTGAGCATCCTATCACCTCTCCCACTCTTTTTTTGTTTCCCTCAGCCTCTGTCTCAAAGGAGTGAGTTGTTAAAACTCCTGATAAGGTAATAAGTAGCCATTCTTAAAGTGTGGTGTATTGTTGCTGTTTCTGGTTATGAGAAAATCAGGACACAATGATGAATGCTGACCCCCAATCTTTTATGTTGGAGGAGATATATGGTGCTAGAAAACTGAGTTCCATAGACCCAATTCTTTCACTACTTTTCTTTGATCTCAGGCAACCAGATTACAGACAGTCCCCAGGTTATGAACGTCCAATTTACGGAGAACTCATACTTGCACTTGAATGTCATGTAAATTGGCCCTCACTTTGAAACGACTGAACCAACCCCTAATGCCATCAAATTCTTCATCACTGTCACCTTCACTTGCTACACGTGCAGCATTTCCAGCCTTTTCTCACACGAAACAAGGCTAAATAAGAACCATATGCACCTGTTCCAACTCACCTAAAAATTCAACTTAAACACACAGTCAGAAACAGATCTCATTCATAACCCAGGGACTGCTTTATATTTAATTTCTGGACGACTCAGGTGAACTCAGAGACACATGTGCATTGGTTGTTTCTCAGTGCCCATGAAACATGAAAGCATTACAGAAACTACATCATGCTAGGTGAGAGGAAGGTCACCTGACTTACTTTGCAAGCATCTCTCTGGCCTGACATGACCCCGGCACACAGCATCCGTGACGTGATGATCCCATAGGTGGAGACACAGAGGGTTTGGTCCATGATCTCTACCTCCGCTTGCTGCAAAACAGCAGAGCCTTTACTGTCTGGGAAACAGATTGGAAGTAGAAATCATGGAAAATGATAATAACTACACTTATTGAGGACTTCATTAAACAATTCACTCACATTATGTCCCTTTATCTTCATAACAATTCTTTGAGGTAAACTCTATTATTGCCCCCACTTTGCTGATGAAGAGATGGAAGCTTAGGAAGTTAAAACATTTGCCCAGTGACACAAGGCCAGCAAGTAACAGAGTAGGATTCAGGCCCTGACACCGTCACCTGAGCCGCTGTGCCAACTCTGCCACCATGCACCCCTGCTTCCACTGGGACTGTGAATAGCAACAGCTACGACTAATATTTACTGTCTAGAGGGCTCCTTCAATGGGGTGGCAAAGCTGATCTATGGCAGTTTCCTACCAACCATAAAACATTACAGTTTGGTTATGGCCCTTCCCCTTCCTTTTTATGCAGGCTAATGAGTTAAAAATAAATAAATACATACATACGCATACATATACACATGCTTATAAAGAAAACATATGGTGATAAGTTGGCTGAGTAGATGTTTTCCTCTTGGATATCTGATTATATAATTCAAGCACTGAGCACAGGGCAGCCCTGATGGGCTACAGGTGTTCAAACTGTTAGCTGCCTTCCCTTCTTGGGACTCGGAGATCTCAGCAGGTCTGAACTGGTGGTGAATATCGTTACGTGAATAAACGAAGACAGTGAACACTTGAGAAGCTGCCCACAATGGATCTTTAGAGTGCCAAAGAGAGGCCGCAAGATAAGGCTCAAGAGTTACAGAAAATGTGTCTGCCCCAAAACCCTTTGAAAAGGGACTGCTGGCCTTTTGGTTAGCAGCCATAGCACCTAACCACTATGCACAGGTCCCCTATAGCAGGTGCTCTGAATTCGAACTTCTAGACTCCTAACTGTGATCAAATAAATTTCTGTTTGTTAAAGCCACCCACTTATGGTATTTCTGTTACAGCAGCAGGAGGTAACTAAGACACCCTGCTGTTTGCATATTGAAAATGATGACCCCTCTGGGCAGAGGAATTGCAAATGGGTGCTCCCTCTAGGTGGACCAATTAGAAAAAAGTGCTTTTCTTCTAGACTGATATGAGCCCCAGGCCTGAATATGCAACTTGGGGAGCCAAGGACAGGCTGAGTGTCAGCCTTCTCTCTCATTCCCTTGGCCCTTGGCCTTCATGCAGGACACACCTGCACAACCCTCCAGGCAGTTATCTATAAGTCGATACAACAAGATTTGTGTTTGTATGTGTGCATGTGTCCTCTTCTCCCTTATAAAAGGAAATCACTTCACCTCCTGGGATGAAAAGTGAACCTCGCAGTAGCTAAGAATGAGTTGCTCTTCTATAATGGAAAATCTAGCAAAACCTTCCAAGGTTGAAAAGGGCCAATGTTACCTAGAATCCCCCTTATGAGGTGCTTTCTTTCTTTTGGGGAAGATGGAGAGCATCATAAAACAGATATAATAATAACCCCTTCCATTCTACCCCACAGAGTAGTTGGGAGGCTCAAATGAGACCACATACACAAACCTCCTCTATGAACCCCAAAGCACTGCATCAACATGAGTTATGATTATTATTATATGGAGGGAAAAGTTTGGCCATCCAAGCACACACACACCTGCTTCATGCCTTCGCCCCCAACCGGTTACCCAGCACTTCTCCCCAGGGCGCACTTTCTGGCCAGAGGGAGGAATGCATATGGGCTGAATGAGCTGTTTCAGGGTCTCAGGCCAGGCGACACTGAGCTGTAGCAGAGCAATATCATAGTCAAAAGTCTGGCTGTTATAGTATTCGTGGACCACAATTCTTCTCACCGGGGAGACAAACTTGGCGGTCCCCTGCACATACAACCCCAGGTGAGCGGTCCATGGCATGGGGTCAGACAGCCTGGTAGAAAAGGAACAAAACAACAAGTCAGGGGCTCGAAGGGCCAGACACGGTTCTGAAACAAGAATCTGATGAGAACTTAGAAAAGAGGGGCCTGGCTTTGCATCCCTGTTGTAGCCACTGGCTCTGTCCAGGGACCTGGCAAGAAGCACAGCTTCCATGGGTCTCACTTGACTCCTCAGTAAAACCAGAAATATTCCAGAATATTCACTCAACAATACCCTAAGGAAATGCCTGGAAAGTTTCTTGCCATTGGTATCACATGAACCACATGCAAGTAAAATTTGCTGAAGATAATTCAAAAACTGTTGCAGCTGTACATCAGCGGGCAACTGCTAGAAATTCAAGCCAGATTCAGAAGAGGATGTGGAGGAAGGGATATCACTGTTGATGTGAGATGGATCTTGGCTGAAAGCAGAGACTACCAGAAAGATGTTTACCTGTGTTTTATTGATTATGCAAAGACATTCGACTATGTGGATCACAACAAATTATGGATAACATTGTGAAGAATGGAAATTCCGGAACACTTAACTGTGCTCATGAGAAGCCTGTATGTAGACCAAGAGGCAGTCATTTGAACAGAACGAGGGGATACTTCACAGTTTAAAATCAGGAAAGGTGTATATCAGGGTTACAGTCTTTCACCATATTCAACCTGTACACTAAGCACATAATCTGAGAAGCTGGACTATATGAAGAAGCATTCGGCATCAGGATTGGAGGAAGACTCATAAACAACCTGCTATATGCAGATGACACAACCTCGTTACTGAAAATGAAGAGAACTTGAGGCACTTACTGATGAAGATCAAAGACTACGGCCTTCAGTGTGGATTGTGGATCCAAGTAAAATGAAATTCTTGACAATTTCTATCTTTTCTCCCTGTACCATGATGTTCGTTATCGGTTCAGTTGTGAGGATTTTTGTTTTCTGTTCCTGGAACCAGCAGTCAAGAAATCAATGTTTTGCATTGGGCAAACCTGCTTCAGAAGATCTTTTAAAGTGTTAGAAAGCAAACATGTCACTTTGAGGACTAAGGTTCACCTGACGCAAGCTATCGTGTTTTCAGTTACCTCATATGTATGCAAAAGTTGGACAATAAATAAGGAAGACCAAAAAAGAATTGATGCCTTTGAATTAAGGTGTTGATGAAGAATATTCAATACACCATGGACTGCCAGAAGAACAAACAAATCTGTCTCAGAAGAATTACAGCCAGAATCCTTCTTGGAAGCAAGCATGGTGAGACTCCAGTCCCTGGAGAATGACGTCATGCTTGGTAGAGGGTCAGTGAAAAATAGGAAGACTCTCAATGAGATAGGGACATTAGGATTAGAGGAAGACTCATTAACAACCTGTGTTATACAGATGACACAACTTTACTTGCTGAAAGTGAAGAGGACTTGAAGCACTTACTAATGAAGATCAAAGACCACAGCCTTCAGTATGGATTGCACCTCAACATAAAGAAAACAAAAACCCTCACAACTGGGCCGATGAGCAACATGATAAATGGAGAAAAGATTGAAGTTTTCAAGGATTTCATTTCACTTGGATCCACAATCAACACCCATGGAAGCAGCAGTCAAAAATGAAAAGACGCGTTGCATTGGGCAAATCTGCTGCAAAGGGCCTCTTTAAAGTGTTGAAAAACAAAGATGTCACCTTGAAGACTAAGGTGCCCTGACCCAAGCCATGGTGTTTTCAAAATCGCATCATATGCATGTGAAAGTTGGACAATGAATAAGGAAGGCCGAAGAATTGACACGTTTAAATTGTGGTGTTGGTGAAGAATATTGAATATACCATGGACTGCCAAAAGAACGAACAAATCTGTCTTGGAAGAAGTACAGCCAGAATGCTTCTTAGACGCAATGATGACAAGACTGTGTCTTACATACTTTGGACGTGTTGTCAGGAGGGATCAGTCCCTGGAGAAGGACATCGTGCATGGTAAAGTACAGGGTCAGTGGAAAAGAGAAAGACCCTTAATGAGGTGGATTGACACAGTGGCTGCAACGGTGGGCTCAAACGTGGCAAAGGTTGTGAGGATGGGGCAGGACCGGGAAGTGTTTTGTTGGGTTGTATATACAGTCACTATGAGTTGGAACTGACTCAGTACACCTAACAACAACAATAAGATTCAGTACATTCCAAAAAAGTTCAAATTTTAAGTGAGGTTATTTTCTAAGGTTTCCTTTCACCCTTAGCTGGAAGATCAACTGTCCCATAATAATACCATTGGTAAAGACAGACAGAGCCCCTCCAATGCTACCCTAGTGGCCTTTCCAGAGTCTGCCTCCCATTCTATACATGGATGCCAACGCTCCAGCCATCCTCAGTGCTCACTCTTCTCCACATTCTCTGTGCCTTCCAAGAGGGTTAGCTCCCTCTGACTAGAAATCACGATCCTATTTTTTCAGTCTAGCAAAGGCCTGTTTTTTTATGTTTCCTTTGTGTTTTTCTTTTTTCTTTAATCAATAATACCTTTAAAAAAAAATGTGTTTGGCACATATTAGGTATCAAGAGAAAAAAAAGGAGACAACTGGATTGATCAGATTTCTTCAACAGGGAGCTTCTCCTTATTCTTGAGAGCAGACGTACATCTGTAGTCACAGAGGGCACCACTTTATAGTAAAGATTATATGCCCTACCTGTTCCCATGGAAACAGTGGGCCGCTGAGAGAAGCCACTCCCTGGAGATGACTGATGCGCCACAGTAGGCAGACCCGACAAAGTGAAGGCTGACCTGCCATGGCCAGCCCCCTTCCAGTGTGTCTGTGCCCCCGATGATGCGGTAGGGGGCAGAAGAGCTCCTGGGGCAGCCTGCAGCAGAGAGACAGTCACAGGGTTTAAATGCAGCCTTGGAAGAAAAACTAGAAATTAAGTCGGGCTTAGTTCTAGGTTGGGAACTGACAAACCAGGCAAACAACGTGAGATCTGCCTATTTAGAGGAGAAGGAACATGTAGGTCTCTCTGTAACCAACACTCACAAATGGCCCCCCCTCCTGAAAACATACTATGATACAGGGTCTTTCTGTCCAATGATCCATGTGAGGGGAGGAGGGAGACCTCATAGTAACAGCTGGACGGCTACAAACAGCAGCCTGTGGAGTTTAGGTTGTTAGATAGAGAGGGAAAGATAAGCTCCAGATATGACATAACTTATAGCGTCTTTGCAGTTCTGCTAATTTGAGAGAAAACATTTGGGAGGGAATTTGTAGGTGAAAGACAAAACAAATGAAAACCTAGCAAGAAAAACTAGTTATCAGGGCAATTCCTTTTCAGAGTAAATAGCATTGGTAAGGTTGTATAATTAAGATGTTGCCACATGATCAATTAGAAGCCACATGACTGAGAAGAACATATGGCAGGTTGTCAGTATTGGGGCAGAGCTAAAGAAAGAACCAGCACTAGATATGGCTCCTAAGGTAAGGCATAATTAACAAAGTCATCACCATGTAACAGTTTCTGTTTCTTTCCTCATAGGTTTTTTTTTTTTTTAAGATCTTCTCTTGATTAGAGTTAGTAGAATGTGAACATTCTCATTATGAACACCAATTTTCATTATCAAGAAAGAAGACAGGATCTGTTCTAGAGCTTTCAGTTCTGAGAAACAGCTTCAGACTCAGTGTTATGGGCTGAACTGTATTCCTCCAAAATATGAGTTGGAATCTTAACCCCTATACCTGTGAATGTATTCCCATTTGGGAATAGCGTCTCTTTGTTATGGCAACAAGGCTGTATCAGCGTAAGGCGTGTCCTAAACCTAATCACTTCTGACTTAACCAATATTTCCTATTCTTCCCTAGGTCTTTGGCAATCTAGGCTACACCAAGAAAGAACCGAAAATGAAAAACAAG
Source organism: Elephas maximus indicus (assembly GCF_024166365.1). Classification (NCBI taxonomy): domain Eukaryota; kingdom Metazoa; phylum Chordata; class Mammalia; order Proboscidea; family Elephantidae; genus Elephas; species Elephas maximus. The sequence continues at coordinate 646,662 of NC_064819.1, read as the reverse complement.
TAAACCAAAGTGGGGATTCAGGAACTAGAAAGAACATCGTTCTACTCACTACAGCCTTCTTCATCGCTGCCATCAGGACAATCCACTGTCCCGTCACATTTCGCATTCTGCTTCCTAAAACAAACATCATTACCACACTTAAAAGTTCCAAGACTGCACGGGATGCCTAAAAGTAAACAAAAAGAGCATGAGTTTTTCCCAGCCAGAAACAGATTTGAGAGAATGACACCAAGCTCCTCAGAGGATGGTGAACCACAGAAATGGTATCTGCTGCTCTGGGAGAAATGGTAGAGAGAAGAGAAACAACCCCACAGTGACCCATTCCTCCACCGAAGCAGAGCCAGGGGAAGGCAGGCAGGCAGGCAGGTGCACCTGCTAAGAATCAGGCCTACAGCCACTGCTCTCTTTCTGCTATTGCTGACATGCAAGGGAGTTGACCAGATCAGTGACTTTAGGCCACAGCCTTTGTTGTTACCTTGTGTTGTTCACAGAGAAAAATTTTAAGCAAAATTTCCACCACACTCGGTTCTTTTACACCATTAAGGAGAACAAATGTGAATTACAGCACGTTTGCTCACGACCCTGAAGGAGTGTGCTTCTGCAGGGGCTAGATTAGAATATGTCTCGTCATGGTATCTGGCAAATTCCTCTGTCAGGTCTATCAGGTCCTCAGTATCCACAGCCGTGAGCAGCATTAAAAGCAAGTAAGCAACGAACATCTGTCTGTATTCACACATGAACACACACACATACACATACACTCCACCTTGGTTAGGATGACACACATACATGTACACTCCTCCTTGGTTAGGGCTATCTACTGTTCTGGTTTGCCTGGGTTTGGTGGAATTCTCAGAGCATGAGACTTTTCCGGTGCTAAAACTGGGAAGTCCAAGGAAAAACGAACCAAGTTGATTAGCCTAACCCAGCAAACACGTTTCACTCTGATTCAGGGAAGATTTATAGGTGGAAACGTAAAGCACAGAGGACCCCTCCTCACTCTGGGTGCAGTTCTGCTCATCCCTTCCATCCTCACAGTCCTTGAAGCCATCGCAGACCAGAGGGCCATGCTGCCTGAAGGAGCTGGTGTTGCAAGCAGGCTTAAGAACCTCTAGAACGAGAACAGACCAAAAGTTCATGAGCCATCTGAGACATCAGCTGGAGTCTCTGAAAATCAGCAGTGCCACTCCCAAGGTACAAATCAGTACGATAATTTAAATAAAATAAAAAATGTCTTTTCCACAAAACTGACACCTCCATGAGAAAAAGCCAATGTTGAAACTTTGATGTAATTCCTCTGACTTTGTCAGATCAGGTTTTTGCTTTTGTACAAATGAGCTAAAATTTGGTAGCTTGTTTATTTCATTATGATTAAATGCCTCATAAGTAATTTATTTTAAGAAAAAGTAACACAAACCACAGGCTGGAATGTAAATTGAACGTATCCCCGTTCCCACAGAACATCCTGAGTGGAGATTTTGTCTTTCATCTCTGTACCTTCAACCCCCAGCAAACAGTAGGTGCTCACTAAAGGTCTGTCGAATGAATGAATGGCCATGAAATCTGCCATGACAATCTGCAGACTTTTAGTCTGTTTGTGAGGAAAACTTTCTTTAAGATTGTTTTCCACTAAGAGAGATCCATATTCTGGACTAGAAAATAGCAGTGTACATGTATTTCTCTTCCTTGGAATATTTTTCATGAATTGCCTTGAACCTGTGACAGACACAGTATACTAGCAAGCACTTTAAACCAAAACCAAACCCATTGCCATCAAGTCAATTCCGACTCATAGCAACCCTACAGGACAGAGTAGAACTGCCCCATAGTTTCCAAGGAGCACCTGGTGGATTTGAACTGCCAACCTTTTGGTTGGCAGTGGTAGCACTTAACCGCTATGTAACCTGGGTTTTCAGCAAGCACTAAAAAAAAAAAGGTATAATTCCCTAGGCATTTCTGGTTTTGTGGGAAGTCATCATTTTTGTTCATCTTCTCCTGGTTTTTGCAGAGGTATCTTCTGCGGAAAGGAGCACTGGTGGCACCACGGTCAAGCGCTCGGCTGCTAACCAAAATGTTGGCTGTTTAAACCCACCCAGTGGCTCCATGGCAGAAAGATTTGGAAATCTGCTTCTGTAAAGATTACAGCCTAGAAAACCCGATCAGGCAGCTCTACTTGGTCACATGGGGTCACTATGAATCAAAATCTACTCAATGGCACCTAACAACAACATCTTCTGTGGAGGGTGAGACAGAGGCAAAGAGGGGAGGATGCTGCTGTCCTGAAATGGCACAATGTGAAATAATGATTACTAAAAAGTGCCCCTTATTGTAAAGTAACATATAATCATATTTGTTTGGAACATCATAGCAAAGAATACTGAAACCCATTCCTGTTGAGTCATTTCTGACTCATAACGACCCTATAGGTCACAGTAGAACTGCCCACAGAGAATACTAGTTATGTAAAAAAAAAAAAAAAAAAGCAAGCCCAATCACTATATAATGGGCAGTAATCACCATTTTTCTAAGAAACAGAAGATGCTATAGATTTAAATGGTCTCCAGGATACCAAACCAAACCAAACCCACTGCTGTCTAGTCAATTCTGACTCATAGCGACCGTATAGGACAGAGTAGAACTGCCCCATAAAGTTTCCAAGGAGCGCCTGGTGGATTTGAACTGCCAACCTTTTGGTTAGCAGCCGTAGCACTTAACCACTACGCCACCAGGGTTTCCAATACACAATAAGGGAGTTTTATTTAGTTTTGTCAATAAATAATGTTTGGGGTTGCAAGTCATCTTTTTTAAGTAAATTTTTTTCATTGTATTAACTGTAATGTGTCTCCAAGAATATGAAAGAAGTTCCATAGCATCAGCATCATAATTGTATTGAATTAAATACCCTGGATTTTTAGTATGAGAAAGTGTGGCCATTGGTGTCACATGATCTAGTGAACTGTTTTCCCCGTACTGCTCCCTGAAACTGGAGATGGATTCAGGAACGAGGTGCAAGTAGTAATGAAAAGACCAAGTCAGAGTCTCTCCCCTCAAAGAAGGGATATCTGATACCCCAACACTTAGTAAGCATCAATGTAAAAACAATGCAGGGTGTTCAGGTTAAAAAAGAAAAAGAAAAACCCAACTTTACCACCCACAAACAACACCTCTGTTCCACAAATGAACACACTGACAGAGCTTAGTTATCTGCAGATTCTGAGCTTCTCTCTAGATGGAGGACCAGTGCTTTAAAATACAATTGCTGTGTTTAAGATTTGATTGGTTTAAGCTATTAGCCTCAGATCTTCACCCCTTGGTAGTGTTATGCACCCGCACCCCCACCCCCCCGCCCCTTGCATGGCACCAGGTTGAGCAGAGTGAATTTCCCTGGTCCTTGACTTTGGCCTCAGCTAAGTGATTTTCTTTGACCAGTGGAATATGGACTCTAGTGATGGTATGCCAGTTCCAAGTCCAAGCCTTAAGAGGAATCCTGTGTTTCTTCACACCTCTCCTTTGATTCTGCCATTTGCCATGGCTGCCCCTGCTCCAAGAAGGGAAAGACCGTGGGGAGTAAATTTGATCGCAACCCACTGGGAAGAGTCAAGCTCAGCAGGACACACAGCTTGAAGCAGAGCCACTCAGCTGAGCCCAACGTACATCAGCCATATCCCACAACCCACTAACGCAGGACCATGAATAAATGGTGGTTGCAAGCACTGACTTTTGGGATAGTTTGTTATGCATCAGTAGATAACAGCTACAAAAACCAAAGATGTGCAACCACAGCAACAACGTCCTGACAAGTTATTTATTCATAAAAAATAAAAAGTCCCATTAAATGGTGAATACCCACCACAGAAAAGTTCATCACTCTCATCAAAGCAGTCATTTACCCCATCACAGCGCTGGGCTTGAGGGACACACAAGCCAGAAGAGCATCTGAAGAATCCATCAGGACAGGCTAGAGGCAACAAAAAATAGAAAACCTTGGGTAAGACCCTAAAAATCTCCAGGTCATATGGGCATGGAAATAAAAACTGTTCAGTGGTTGGGGAGCTGCCGATGGTAGGAGTAGTAATTATGCAATATCTCCACCAAATCAGGACCGTGGATGACTGAAAGACATAAAAGCAGAACTGAGAAGAGCAAAGAATAAAGCCAATTATTACACAAGAATGTTTCAGTCAACCTTGCATCCAGTTCACAGGCACATCCAAACTTCTGCTGTCTCCATACTCTTGACTCAGCCCTTGGGCTTGAACATAGACCGGAAGAATGTAAAAGCTGGAAGGAAGCTTACGGTCCAGGATCCTTAGCATGTAGTCTCTGGACTCCTCAGTCTTTAGACTTCTGGTGACTCCGAATCCTCTGTGATCAGGTGCACTATTCTGAGGAGTCCATGTCTTTAATTACATTTTCAAGTGCTCTCTCTCCCAAAATCCATTAGGAACCACTGATCTTAGAAAGTTGGACCTAGAGGCATTAGCACCTTGTCTCCAAATCCAGGACCCCTGCCTCCTACCTCCCAGTCTGTCATTCTTTCCACTACAACCAGACTGTTAGTCATTTCCTCGTCCCATCTGGAATCATTAAATCTGGGCTTATAGCTAGGTATTATAGAAAGAATGAATCCTTCCTCCTCTTGTGCAAAAGAATTCGAGAGAGTGTGTGGTCAGATCAACCATTGCCTTGATGGCACACAATGGGATAACATGACACTGGGAAGTGTTCATAGTTTGAAAAAAAATTAAAAATAAGATGATTTACTATGTCCCTCTGTCCCTATTGGGAATTGCAATATTCTGAATCCAGAAGCAGGTATATTAGGGATTGGCAAAGAAGGGCTTGGTGGTCTAAGGAGATTTCTTTCAAGTCACATCCTCATGAACTTTTAAGTGGTTATACTTACTCCCCCTTTAAAACTGGTTGAGGGTTTCCTGAGCAAGTCCTTACCTACTCTCTCCAGCTCTGAGGACTTTCGTTAAACATTGCTTTCTCTATAAACTGCTTCCTGGCCACTGTTCCAGTGGATCTCCACGTGAACTTCAAGTTCTTCATTCTAGGGTTGACAATTTAACTTTCTTTGACCAGCCAGAAACCTTGGTGGTGTAGTGGTTAAGAGCTACAGCTGCTAACCAAAAGGTCTGTAGTTCGAATCCACCAGGCACTCCTTGGAAACTTGATGGGGCAGTTCTACTCTGTCCTATAGGGTCACTATGAGTCAGAATCAACTCAACAGCAATGGGTTTGGATTTTTTGGTTTTGACCAACCAGCTCTCCCTTTGCGTCATGTGCCAAAGTAAGCTATGGCTGGTGGCCTGAAATCCACTCGATGTATTTGCACACATCATATAAACAAGAAATTATGCCTAGCAAGAAGAACAACAAATCAAGAAATGGGCTTGTCCTATATCTTAGGGATCTATGAGAAATCACATTTTCAACTACTAATCAGTAATAATTAAAAAGTTATATCATTTTCTTCTGATTGCAGCAGTTTTCATTCCCTCAATTCTCAAAGTTTAACATTATAAAGTGTTATCCTCTGTTTGACTTTTTATTAAGGTTTTCTAGGGAACGGATCCCAAGCTTACGTTGGCTGATGTTGTAGCTGCCATATTCTACCAACAGTGGCTTGTCTGAAAGCCTTGAGCTGCACTGGAGCTGGATGTGAACGACGGGGCTGGGCACTCGGAAAATCGTCTGGTGATCCACATAGGAGCCACAGTACCTGAGGAGACAAGAGAGCCAGGGAGGACACACAGCTTGAGGTTCTGCTGACTGCATTGTTACTGACAATGAACTCCCTAATATTTTGCTCATTTGGGCTTCATAAGCAGAGATGCTGATGGTAAGGCTAAGTGATTTATTCATTTTATGAGTGACCATGATCGAGTAACTTCTGTCACCTCAATTTTGTTTTCTGCTATATAGAACAATAGTTCTGACTATCGACAACGAGGAGTCCCTGGGTGTCGCTTATGATTACACACCCAACTATTAGCCAAAAGGTTGGTAACGTGAATTCACCCAGAGCCGTCTCAAAGACTGGAAAACAGGAATGGTGATTTGCTTCTGAAAGGTCACAGCTTTGCAAACCCTATGGAGCACTTCTATTCTGTACACATGGGGTCACTATGAGTAGGAATTGATTTGAGGGCAGATAACAACAACAATAAGCTATCTGTTACCCATTGCTTTCCTCACCAACACTTATAATCAGAAATATGGGTTTAATCTCCCAGTCTTCTCTCTTTTTTCTGTATAGTAAACTGTCAAACAAGGTTTGGCTGTTTTTGCCCACAAATCTCTTTGCTGAGCAGAGAGGACCATGAGCTAAGAGGGAAAATATGCAAAGAATTCAGAAGCACTTAAAGCAAAAGACAACATTATTTTAATCTAAATTGAAATCTGATATGCATGTCAGAGCTTGTCCTTAGCAAAATTTCGAAGTCATGAAGTCTATCTCCAATATTTATCTACCTTGATTTTTTTCTTACCTCTTTTATTGCCTAATGCTTCCCAGGTTCCCAGTATCTTTGTGAGAAAATGACTCTTCTGTCAATAATTCTTATTATATGAGCATTGTGGTTAGTAAGACTAGGGCCTATGACAAGTTCCACCACCCGTCTGTCAGTTTGTCATACTGTAGTGGCTTGTGAGCTGTTGTGATGCTGGAAGTTATGCCATTAATATTTCAAATACCTGCAGGGTCACCCATGGTGTACAAGTTTCTGTGGAGCTTCCAGACTAAGACAGACTAGGAAGAAAGGAGTGGGATCTAATTCCAAAAATTAGCCATTCAAAACCTTATGGATCACAACAGAACACTGTCCAACTTGTTTGCTTTGGCCATGTCATCAAGAGGTATTAATCGCTAGAAGAGGATGTCGTGTTTGATGAAGAGGGCCAACGAAGGCAAGGGAGACCCTTGGTGAGATGGATTGGCACAGTCAGTAGCTGCAACAATGGACTTGAATATGCTGGTGATTGTGAGGACGATATAGGACTGGGCAACATTTTTGTTCTATTATACGTAAAGTCGTCATGAGTTGGCTGAAGAGAAGCTAACAACAACAATGATAAATTAGGCTGCCGCCCTGTATGGGGGAGATTCTTCCCCAAGTGAATCCTGCAGGTCTCAAAGGAGGACAGGAACCAGACATGAGGCTTGAGGGGTGATGTCCTTCACTGGAGGACACTCTGAGTGCCAGTCACTCCAGGTCCCCAGAAGCAGGCATGAGAGCTACTCATGTTCCATGGATCCAACACTGACATTCAGCAAAGGGCCATGTAGGTAATATGATTTTAAGGTCTGAAGAAGGAAAGCATTCACATATCATTCAGGAATAATCTTTTGCAATTGGCTGAAGTTCGGTACCTGATGGGCTGATAGGCCAGATGCTAGGACAGGAATAAGAGATTAGAAGCTCCAGGTGGCCACCAGGCCAAGTGGGAGCCAATGTCTGACGGGCACCTAAAAGCAAAGCCAAGACTTTAGGGTCAGGATCTACTCTAATTGGTCATCTTGAGATCAGAATCCTGTGTTCTGAAAACATGGTGATTAGTATGTTATCTGTGATTTATAATCATTTTCTTTGTGTTCTCTATTAAAATTTTTACTTTTCTTGCAAAGATGAGCCTTACTTAAGGATGTTAAGGGTGGGACAAGATGAAAAGGATGTTTGCCTCCATGTTTAGCCTAGAGTTTAGAGTGAAACTGTATGCAATGAGGCATGGTGGTGGCTTATGGAAAGTAAGAAGAGTGAGAGACTGAAGAAAACCAGCAAGGGTCAGTTTACATGCACAAACATTTGACAGATAAGAAAGCTGAGACACAAAGAGGTGAAGTAACTTGTTAAAGTTCAAATAGAAAGTAGACACAGCCAGGATTTGGACCCAAGTCCACTTAGTGCAGGACCCTGGGTGGCAAAACCAGTTTGTGCTTGGCTGATAACCGAAAGGCTGGCAGTTCAAATCCACTCAATGGCTTCAAAGAAGACAGGCCTGGTTACCTGCTTCCATAAAGATTATAGCAATGAGAACCCTATGGACTAGAAGAAGTGAAACTATCTCTATTTGCTTTTTATTTTAATGATCCTATATATACCCACCAACCAACCCAGTCCTATATATAGAAAATCCCAGAAGGTCCACAAGAAAACTTCCAGAGCTAAAAGAGAAATTTAGCAAAGCTGCAGGGTACAAGGTCAACAAACAAAAATCAATTGGGTTTCTATACACCAGTGATAGGAAATCTGAAAGGGAAATTAGGGAAACAATTCCATTTACAACAGCATCTAAGAGAATAAAATACCTAGGACTAAATATAACCAGGGACGTGAAGGTCTTATACAATGAAAATTATAAAACACTGCTGAAAGAGATTAAGGAAGACTTAAATAAATGGAAAGATATCCCACGTTCATGTATTCAAAGACTTAGTACTGTTAAGTTGTCAATACTATCCAAAGGGATCTGTAGATTCAACACAATCCTAATCAAAATTCTAACAGTCTTCTTTACAGAAATTGAAAAACCAATCTTCAACTTTATATGGAATGGCAAGAGGTCCCAAATAGCTAAAGCAATGTTGAAAGAGTAGAACAAAGTATGAGGACTCATACTTCCTGATTTTAAAACATATTATACTGCTATAGTAATCAAAACAGCATTGTACTGGTATAACAATAACACACACAGACCAATGGAATAAAATTGAGAGTCCAGAAAGAAACCCGTCTACGTTCAACTAATTTTTTACAAAGGTGCTAAGTCCATTCGATGAGAAAAGAAGAGCCTCTTCAATAAATGGTGTTGGGAAAACCATATTTCCACATGCAGAAATATGAAACAGGATCCACCTCACATCATACACAAAACAAATTAAAAAATGGATTAAGGACCTAAATGTGTGCAAACTAAAACCATAAAATTCTTAGAAGAAAATGCAGGAGTAACACTGTTGGCCTTAGCTTTTAACAATGAATTATCTAATATAATAACAAAAGCACAAACAAAAGACAAAATAAATAAATAGGACCTCATAAAAGGTAAACACTTTTGTTCATCAAAAAATTTTACCAAAAAAGTGAAAAGATAAGCTGGCAACTGGGAGAATATCTTCGGAAAACGTATACGCAACAAGAATCTAATATCCAAAGT